>NC_090927.1:699155104-699780104 GCF_040938575.1 Ambystoma mexicanum | reverse complement strand
TTCCTGTCCATGGACATCGGAGGCCCTACAAAAAAGAATAGTTTAAAAAAGTTAAAATAACTAAGGGGAACAGTTTGAACAATGTGTGGCACCTGTAGCAGAGTGATATATATGAGGGGAGAGCTGGAAATAATTAAGTTGCATCATTGGTATCAGGTAATATTATCGCCACCAAAAATATCGCCGTACATATGGTCGTCGGGAACGGCCATAGGCAATATTTTTGGTGGGGATAATTTATGGGGTAAATGGATGGGGGGGTTGCGGGGGTATCCCCACTCCCTTTAAAATATATGTGGGTTGCGGGGGTGTCCCCCGCAGGTTCCATAGGGTAATATCGCCGCAAAAATATGGCGAAATTTTTTGTACGCCAATATTTTTGCAGCGATATTATCACATGGAACCTCATCATTACATGTATGTGTTCACTTCTGCATGCTCATCGTGGTCATGCAAGATAGGTGTTGTAGGTGCTTTGATGCCTGGCAAGAATCAGTGTCAAACATTGTTTTTGGGCAGGTTATTGGTCATGCTCTATGATGTTCAGTGCGTTATGGATAAGTTATCCTAATCATTACCTGTGAAATTCAGTGGGAATGGTTAGTGTGTGGTTGCAGCGCCAAGTCGTAATAGATAACACCACAAATGATGACCTTAATGATATAATTGATGGACGAGAAGAGATATACTTAGAAATAAAATATATATTCCATATAAATGGAATTCAGTGTGTGAGGTTCACATGCAACTTTGTAATGACCCGAGATGGCAGAGTAAGCTGGACATGCTATAAAATGCTGTGCTTTAACTAACGCTCAATGTGCACCATTCCACTCAATGAGATGTTTACTACGTTTTCAAGACTCCATTTGCTGACGTCATTTCTCGAATAGACCATGTATTGTTTATTCAGACGTGCAACCAAGGAAACGTGCGTACCTTTCAGCCTGCCTAAATGTCTCTTCATACATTCGGCTGAACAGACCCCATTGTATGCAGCAACAGAGCCACAAATACAGTTTTATTCAAACATACGACACCCATCATGTAACAGCTGCAACATGCCAGTACTTTGGAAGTCTGAGTGGAAAACCAATTAAGGCATTCATTAACAAAGTGACAACTTAAATGACCTTTCTGACATCATAAAAAGTATATTTTCCAAGGAACTTAATATGTGTCCTTCTCAATCTCAAGAGCAGCTTGCAACACACCACAATCAAGTCAGACAATACTCTGATAATGAGTACTAGCAAAACATGTTCTCATGTTCACCGGAATACTGGAAAAAAACAGAGTTCTGCGTGTTGGAAAAAGGGAGATTAACCGCATCCTTTGCTGAACATATCAAATGGTGAGCTGTGAATAATGTACATATTATACCTACACGTTAACGTTTCCAAATCGGCTGTATGTCAACACAGGGCCAGTTGAATGGTAATGATGAAATGGTCATTCAGATCATCGTGGCAAGTGCAGAGGACCCTACTGTACACCAAATGTCATCAAAGAAACCCCAACTCTAACCAACTTTACAAGCTGTTGGGGATAAACAGTGCCATGGGAAAAAAGAACGCCTTTATATCAGAGCTCAAACTTTTCATCAGCTTTGAAACTCTAACAGACTGCTGCCATAAAGAATACGGAGAGGTTATAACACATTTAGATGACCTCACCACCGACCAATTCTGGGCAATGCTTGTCGGTGCTAAATCTACAGTAATCTCTGCTGCGGCATGGGCAATCTGACAAGAGGCAGAAAAAAGATTTAGTGACTTTATCTGAACCAGAAATGGTCTCTTATCGATTAATTATAGAGACATTTTGATTTTATGAATTATCGAAAGAGACAGATTCATTTTGGTTTCTATACTATTGCTGTATGATGATTCATTTAAAAATATGTTACAAGTTTAATTAACTATGGCAAAATAAAAAAATTAAATAAACAATTATGGCAAAATAATAAAAAAAATAAAAACAATTGAAATGTGTGTTATAAATATCATGGATGGTTTACTCTAAATCAAAGGGTTCCAATGAACCAGGGGGCATTGGTTAGTCGCCAATATTGGAGGGGGGTGGCTCTGAGAGTTACCTAACTAGCTATTTGGTAGAAAAGTGAGGGTGCTTTTAAATGGAAGAATAGCTACAGCTTACTAACATGTGTGTGTATTAATGTCTTCCATTGTATTACACAACGGCGGCAGGATCCAACACATTGGGCCTCATTACGACCCGTGCAGTGTCGGAATGAAGGGGGCCGGTACAGGACCGGCCCCCTTCATTCCGACAGGGCTGATTACAAGCTTCCCATTGCGGGACCCGGATCGCACGCCTGGTAAAACCAGGCGTGCTTTTCAGGTCCCGCAAGGGGACGAAGGAGGTAACAACGTGCCAGTTGTAATTTGCCTGTTGTTACCTCCATCCCATTCCCATTGAGCCTTATGGGGGCTCAAATGGGAATGGGTAATGGTTCCTGCAAGGAGGAATGACCAGGTCCTCCAATGTTGGAATAACCCGGTTATTCCTCATTGAAGGAACCCGGTAAATGAGCCCGGTTTGGTGGCAGCCATGGAGCTAAAAGCTCCATGGCTAGCGCCAAACTCGTAATGAGGGCCATAGTCTTAATCACTTCCTTTAATGCCACCAAAGGACAAGTCTCCGTGAAACTTTCCAGGTAGTCTCCCCACTCCCACAGTCCAGTACCATTTACCAATCTTTGTGCTATTATTTATTTCACTTACCTATGAGTAGGGAACTATGGTTCTCCATTGGCATTAACTTGAATGAGACAAAGAACATGCAGCCTCTGATATGCAATATACATGTTATGGTATGTTATAGCACATTATATTTTTAAAGCACATGCCTGCCACTCAGACAGTCATGGTCGGTGAGTTTTTTAATTGGAGGGGCAAACAAAGGGATCCTTCTTTAACCAAGGAGGCTTTGGGGAATCTGCCTCTGATGATTGCTTTAAAATAAGGGTGTAAAGTAGTGACTTTTTTCAGCACATTTTCTGTGAAATGTTGTGTTAAAAGTCACATGAATTACATTCAGTTTTGTAGGGTAACAAGTGAAGAAAATCCATTAGTTGCCAGGTAAACAACAGGGTACAGGAGCATTTTTCAGTGCCTTTTCATTATTGCTTTGCCCACAATATATGTCAGTATTCTGTCAGTGTAAAAAATAAACGTTCATAATGTCTGTCCTCAAACTTCTCCATACTGGCTGCACCACAATTGGCAGTGTCGGCAGTGCCTGCCCACAGGATGGAATGCCTGGCTACTGGCAATGGGATGGCCTCACCAATAAAGCTCATGCCGTTGGAGGAGAAATGCAGCAGTGTGCTACACCTTGAAGGGATCGTGGGAAGTGGGAGCAGTGGAGGCTGGTGCTGGGACAAATGGAAATAGCAGTGAATACAATGTGCCACACTGAAACAACTTTATACAGTGTGCAGGAAAATGCAGTGCACACTACACGGAAACAGATCCACCTGCATGCCACAAACCACATCCAACCCATTGAGTGGACAAAAAACCATCGCCGTTGCCCAAGGGTGCACAAGCATTGCCTCCCAAACATCCAAACACACATATGCCACATGAGAATTGGTCATGTGCACAAAGTGACGACATTAGAAGCAACACATATACGAAGCAGACACCATCCAAGGTGGCGTGCATGCACCATGAGCATTGCGCCCTGTAACACACTCACATGCATGCACGCATCAAAGCCATCCTGATGGACCAGGCCATGGCATGGTTGACCACCTTGCTGTCAAACAACCCTCCCAAGTGCAATTGGACCCTTCCCGCTTCTCCACCTCAATCTCTACTTCTTGCAACCCTCAGGGCACTATCCTATCGCCATGGCTCCTCATCGGCTACCTTGCCCCTCTGGCCCACTTGATCCCCACCTTCCCTCCTCACTTCCAGTGTCATACTGCTGACACACAGCTCACCCTCAAGCACCCATCCACTACCTACCTTCCTTCCACTGCCATTCATGACTGCCTGAATGTTATTCATGAATTGGGTGCTATGCTAACGATCTCTGCATAATGCCAGTAAAACAGAGAAACATCTCATTGTGACGTCTCTGCCCTGTATCCCACCCACTCACTGGCCACCCTCCATGGGGCGCCTCCCCTCACCCTTTTCTAGTCCACCCCATCCTTCGCACTGTACTCCCATCCTCCCTTTCTCCCCTTGCACCTGCCCCTCTGGATCCCAACAGCACCCCTTACTCCTCATTACTCCCTTCCTGGGTAAGCTCCTGGAGAAACTGGCCATCTCCCAGCTTAACATCCATGCTGAATCTGTTGGTAATCTTCATGACCATCAATCCGGCTTCAGAGCGGCCAGAAGCACGGAAACTGCTCTCCTGAACATCCGTGAGGACCTGCTCCTGAACCTCGATTCCAACACTCCCTGTGTTCTCATTCTGCTCGATCTCTCCTCTGCCTTTGACACTGTCAACCATGCCATCCTGCTCAACTGTCTCCGTGATAACCTGGGTATCACTGGTCAGGCTCTGGCCTGGCTGACTTCTTTCCTCTCCGGTCGACCCTCCCAGGTCCAAATGGGCTCCTTCCTCTCTGACATCTTTTTCTCCACTTCTCCACCTGTGGTGTCCCCCAGGGATCCAACCTCTCTCCCTGGCTTTTCAACCAGTATCTGGCACTCCTTGCTCACCGCATCGCCGCTCTCTGCCCCTACTTCCAGTGCTATGCAGACGATACCCAGCTCATTTTCAGGCTACCCTCGGCCTCCTCCTCTCCTTCCCTCATCTCCGACTGTCTGTCTGCTATCCAGGAATGGTGTGCCGCCAATGACCTCTGCCTCAACGCCAGTAAGACTGAGATTCTACTCATCGGCACACCCACTCCCTCCTTCCCTGCAGCTCTCTGGCCGGCCTCCCTTGGCCCCCTTCCTGCCCCTACCTGCAAGGCTAAAAACCTCGGGGTCATCTTCGACTCCACACTCTCCTTCTCTCCTCATATATCTGACGTCTCTAAGAAGTCACACTACCAGCTGCACCTCCTCAGAGGTATTCTTCCCTTCCTCTCCTTCCCCCAGAAGCTCACTGTCTCCCGAGCCCTGGTTCTCTCAAGGCTGGACTACTGTAACAGCCTCTATCTTAATCTGCCTGCCTCCACTCTCCGCCCTCTGCAACTTATCCAGAACAGAACTGCGAGACTTGTCCTTGGCCTCAAGCCCAGGGACCGTATCTCTCCAGGACTGAAATCTCTTCACTGGCTCCCAGTGGCTGCGAGGATTAAGTTCAAAACCCTCTGCATTGTCCACAAGGCCTTCTGGGGCCTGGGACCTAAATACCTTCAACTCTCTCTTCCTAAATATCTTCCTTCACGAGCCCTTCGCTCATCCGTCTCCAACTCCCTCATGGTCAGCCGCTTCTCGAAGCAACGAGCTGGGGGTAGATCTCTCTCCGCAGCAGGGGCCTCCCTCTGGAACAGCCTTCCTGCCTCCCTGAAACTTGAGGAGAACCATCTCCGGTTCTGGAAGCACCTCAAAACCTTCCTCTTCGCTTCTGCCTTCTCTCTCCCTCTCCCCTGCTAATCCTGCTTAACTCCCCACTGAATTCAGCACTAAACCTGCATCTGGGCCACTCTCAGCAACCTCGGTCCAGGGCCCAGCCACTCTCCACTTGCACTGCCTCCCTGGCTCCCCCTGCACTGTGGGACTGTCACTGTATCCCTACAGCCCCCTTCCCAGCACTTGCTCTGCACTTACCTCGCACTTGCCACCAGCTGGCCCTTTTTATTTATTATTTATTATTTTTGACGCTACTTACCTTGTACTGCACTTCCCCCCCACCTCCTCCCCCTGCACTTCCTCCTTTTCCCCTTACCTCTGCACTTGCGCGATCTGAATGACACCTGGCCTAGTAGGATCGTTTGTCTGTCTTCCCCTTGTTTCCCTCCCTCCCTGCCTCGTCGCGCCTTGAAACACTTGTGTATAGGCGCGTTACAAATACCATATCATATCATATCATATCATTGCCCTACACATTTTAGTTCTCTGCACTTGCTTAGTAAGAATGTCACCAGGCCCTATACAACCATTGATTCTGGATTATTTCCCCTATGTACCACCCCCATTCATGTTGTGGCACCTAGAAACAATTGTGTATAGGCACCATACACATGTCCAATGAATGAACTAATGGCATGCCCTTCTCACTCCCACAGGCACCTCGTCTGACAGCCATCAAGGTGGATCAAGAACCTCATGGACACCAGCACAGAGGAGGAGAGAAACGCCCCACAAAATCACTAACAATCCCACTCCAGCACCACCCACGGGGGCACAGCCAGCTGCCCCTGCAGTAACAATGCAGGCAGCTGCCCCTGCAGCAACACTAGCTCCACCTACGGAGGGACAGCCGGCTGCCCCGGCACACAGCAGTGTGGATCAGCAAGATAGCCACCCCCACACCAGCCTCCCGTGTATGACGCGATGGACGACGATGCCGGGCAGGAGAATTGGGACACCACCGAGGGGTTGCCAGACCACACACCCTACCACCATCCATCATTCAGCCCCTCCAACCTCCACAGCCCACCTCCACCACCGATCCCCAGCATCCGTGATATGGATGCATGCATACAGTGTATCGATGCCCGGCATTATGATATGGCTGGACTCATGCACCAGCAGTTGGAGGACTCCCAGATGATGCGGGAAAGCATGCAGGACACCAGCTGGTGCTGTGCGCATTCCCTGTGCTGCTCCTCATGTGCAAAGGTCCTGCTTGCACAGATGGTCCGGGAGGGGAACGAGGCAATCTCGTCATTGATTGAGTCCCACGCCCCTTCCCTGCATTCAGCCCTGGAGCACAGGGACACTGCAGGTTCCCACCCCCCTCAACCATCAGCATGCCTGCCAGCTCACAACCGAGCAGCGCAAGGTGCCAATCCCTGCGCCTGTCAGATTCACTGAAGAAGGGCAGGTCCAGTGAAAAAAGGCCACAGAAGTGAACCAGTAACAAACTTACAGTGACACTACTGCGACCTGTGTTTTGATGAAGTTGTTTGGGAGGGCTTGTTGGGGAGGAGGTGGTGGGGAGAGCTAGTTGGGGAGGGGTCAACTTGGGGAGAGGGTGGTGGGGAGGGCTAGTTGGGAGAGGTGGTGGTACACACGTTTGGTCATGTTTGTTGTTACTAAAATACACCTGGTTGTGCAAAGAAATGTACATCTGGACATTCACTTTATGAAGTTTTGTGCTTTACTATTTAACTGCATCACATACAGTGTGTGCCATGGGTTGTGTGCATTTCATGGGTGCTCAAAAGTAGTGCTCATTGAGTTCCTGGCGCGCTGCACACCCATCCCTGACATCCCTGGGTTGGTGATGTTGCATGTCTAAAGCTGCAGCCCCGTCACCATCATCATCAGCATTCACTGGAGGCATGTCCATTTCTGGGAGCAGGGGTAAGTTATGCCTGATGCACATATTGTGCAACATAGCACAGGCCCCACCATCTATTCTCCTGTACATTAGTGCCCCACCTGAGCGGTGAAGGCACCGAAAACGTGCCTTCCACAATCCAAAGGACTGCTCAATTGTCGTCTGTGTTCTATGTGAGTGCGATTGTATGCTATTTCCTTGTGAGTCTGGGGATCTCTCACAGGGGTCATCAGCCATGGTAGTAGGGGATAACCGGAATCACCTGCATGAATGGGACACATGGAGGGGCATTAGATTCAGGTGACTAGGCAGTGCATACTTATTGGGATGTGAGTGTGATACACCTGTCTGGGTCTGTGCACTTGGGGGCCCTCATTCGTATTGATGCACCCTGTGACAGGCAATGGTGGTAAGGTCATTTGTAGGGTCTGACTCCCAAGAATGGGTTGCTGGTGGTGTGTGGTGCTGAGTCAGGATATGCTGGGCATTGTGACATGGCAGTGAGGCATTCTGGTACCTGTAGTGCATTGCATGTGCCTGTCCGTCCGTGCCCAGATTGTGATGGGGTGGCCATCCGTTGACACATGTGGTCAAGGCCAGTTGTGGCCACCAACTCTTGCATGCTTATTGTGACCCTGCATTGGCATGGTGGATGTGCACCATGCACTGGTACCAGTGAACATCCCCCATGCTCTGGTGCACATGCAAAGAGGTGTGAGTGTTGATGCTTTCACTCACCCAATAGCCAGGTCTGCTGTCCTCCATAACATGCCATGTACACAGGCAGGGTGGTATTCCGCAGGACCATGGAGTCATGGGTCGATCCCGGGAAGCGGGCACAGCAGTGGGTGATAGTCAGGTCCGCATCACAGATGACCTCCAAATGCATTGAGTGGTACAGCTTTCTGTTTTGATACTCCTCTTCTGTGGTGTGCCCAGCCACTAGCCCAATGTATGTGCAGTCCACTGCTCCCAATACATTTGGCATGCCCGTGAGTGCATGGAAGTACATCTTGTGCCATTTACCTGTGCCTGTGTGGTTAGTAGAGTGATGTGCTGGGATACATGACGCAGGAGTGCATCCAGAACCTGCACTAGTACAGTTGAACATGCTGGCTGTAAGATGCCATGTAGCTGGTCAACTTGTAATGAGGCCCATTTTCTCTATGTGTTAATAATGTTTTAATTGCATTGATCGTTTAAAGATATATTTAGGAATAAAAGAGTGAATATATTTTTCAAATACTGTGCACTGAGGTTTGTTAGTTTGTTAGTGTAATGTACATAAAAGTCTACCTGATATAACAGTCCTGACCATTTGTGTATGTGTAATATATATGTGGACCAGTTACCCTATAATATAGGTGGGCATCATCTACCACCTGGATGTTGGCTGCCGCGATGGTACAATTGGGGTGGAACCCCTAGTGATAGTCGCTTATGAGTTGATACAATAAGATTTTGCCAATAAAGGGCAGGTTCATAAGGGGGTGGTAGTTGGCCAGGTCATCTGGGTCTAGGGACATTTTTTTCAAAAGAGGCCATATTAGACCTTTTTTGAGGGTTTCCAGGAATGACCCTTCTGTGAGGGAGACATTAATGAGGGTGAGGAGTGTTTTCAGTGCCAGGCCCATGAATTATTTAATGTTGGAAGCTGGGATGAAATTGTCAGAGTAGGAAGCAGGTTTGAGGTAAGCAATTGCTTTTACGATGTCTAAGAGTGAGAATTAATTTCAGAGGGGCAGTGTGCATGCTGGATTGCATGAGGGGACTCATGCTGTGTGATGTTGAGCTGATGATCTGTTGGATTCTGTCTATTTTTTCAATGAAAAAGTTGTTGATTTGATCACATTTATTCATGAGCTGCTGGCACCTCAGGGTTAAGGT
Source organism: Ambystoma mexicanum (assembly GCF_040938575.1). NCBI lineage: Eukaryota > Metazoa > Chordata > Amphibia > Caudata > Ambystomatidae > Ambystoma > Ambystoma mexicanum. The sequence continues at coordinate 699,770,774 of NC_090927.1, read as the reverse complement.
GAAGGTTTGATACAATTATTTACTACTTCAAAGAGGGCTTTGTTCCTATTACAGGCTAATACGATGGTGGTGGAGTAGTAAGCAGCTCTGGCCTATTTAATCAAAATCCTAGGGCCTCATTATGACCCTGGCGCTCCCGGATTCAAGGGGGCCGTACAGCACCAGCCCTCTTCATTCCGGGAGCGCTGATTACAAGCTTCCCATCGCGGGACCCGGATCGCACGCCGGGTAAAACCAGGCGTGCTTTCCGGGTCCCGCGAGGGGAAGAGGGAGGCAATAACGGGCCAGATGTAACCTGCCTGTTATTACCTCCCTCCCCATTCCCATTGAGCCCTATGGGGGCTCAAATAGGAATGGGGAAGGGTTCCTGCATGGAGGACTTACCGGGTCCTCCTATCTCGGAGTAACCCGGTAAGTCCCCATTGCGGGAACACGGTAATGGAGCCCGGAACAGTGGCAGCCATGGAGCTAATAGCTCCATGGCTACCGCAGTTCTCATAATGAAGCCCCTACAGTTTGCACAGAGATATTTGACGTTGGTGAGATCTTCAGAGTCATGGTCTTCAGTCACCATTTCTCTAGGGCTCTAATTGAGAGGTCTAAAACATTACTAGCACAGCATGCCTCGCAGAAGTGTGAGCTTATATCCTGGGCCACATGAATCATGTCCTCCACAGGCTGGTAATTGTTTATGGAAAGTGTCACCGAAGGATGAAGGGCATGTGCATAGCAATGATCCGTCATGTTCTTGACAATTCAAGCATCGTCATTCCTAGCCATAGGTGTGATAGTGCAGGCCACTCTGCCAAAATCTTGTACTACTTCCCCCAGAAGTGCACTCCTATGTGCCTTCTGCCTTCAAATCTGTGCAAAGTGAAGTGACCTAGTGCCCGACTGTGTCTCTAGAATCACCAAGGAACCTGACAACCTTCATCTGGCAGGAGAAAAGAAGATCACCCATAATGCGGTCACAGCAATGAAATCAATGCTCTGCCAACTGGTCCATGTGACCATGGCCCTCAGACTGTTCTAGTTCATGTCCCACGTCATAAAGTTCTTTGTTAAAAGAAACTCGTACTCAGCTTTGTTTGAATAACAAAGTCAGCTGGTGATTTTACAGATGTGATTGACTTTACAGATTAATGGACAAAGACTGTGTTTGTCACACAATAGGAGACAATATTGCCATGTGATAATTGGTTAGCAAGCACACTCATTCATTTGATCTGTGATATTTGTGTCTGTGCTCAAAAGCCTCTATCACACTGACCTGGTAATAAGGGGTGGCATTATTGCAATAAGCAGAGGTTGGTCTTGGCATCCAGAACAAAGTTGACACATTAGTAATGGTTTCTGTAATGTTTTAATTACATTTTTATGTTATTTTGATTGGTTATTTATAACACGCTTAATATCCAGAGGTTTCTACCCAGGGATCAAACCTGGGTTGCTCCGCGTCATCTTGCTTCCAAGGCCAGCGCGTTGCCCCTGAGCTATCCTCCCGAGAAGGAGCTGGGTGGTATAGTGAGAGGATGCTGGCAGTGGAGGGTTTCAGTTAAAGTCTTATGTTTTTTATACTGCTCCTATCAATGATGCAGATTCATGTGTGTGTCCAGAAACATATGGTACCCAAATTGGTTCAGGCCTCCCCAGTCTCAAAGTGTTCCTGTACAAAATGCATGTGGTCAGATATTGTAGATCTGTGAACTGATTATTAAAAATTCCACACTTTTCCTTTTGTGGTAGGCTAAAACATTGCATGCTACACACTGACTGTGAAGGTGGTAATGGGATCCACCTACTAAATGTAATGTCCTACCTTCATCAGCCTCCAAACTATTCTGTGATGTTCTTCTCTTCAATTTGGCAAGCAATTACATTAATGTCATTCAATATGGTCTGGTCAATGGGATTTTTCCTCATCATAGAACTAACATTTCACACTCACCTCAAGTGACTGAATCTAATCTCTTCCTACCATCAAACAATACCAAAAATGAATCCAGCCAAGCAAAATCATTTTCACTAGCCACGGAAAGGTGATGCACTCAGTTGTGAGACATTGAATATACTCTCAAGCGTAAAGAGAATTCTAACTTTTTTATTCACAAATTTGCGAGTAATACCTGTTTTTCTCAGGCCACAAAAAGATGATGCACTGTGTCACAGCCACTGAATTGAATCTCCTTACGCTACCATAGAAGTATAAGACTATTTCATGAAAGCAACACATATTGTCTCCGGCTACGAAATCTTGCCACACTTGGTTACAGACACAGCTTCACAATTAACAAGTATTTTGTAAATCTTCTTCTCAATCTGCCATGCAATGACTCATCATAATGTCATGAAATGTGAACTCAATCCAGTATAGTGTTCTTCTATTTTTCATGATCCTAATAGTAGACACAGAGATATCCCTGTCAAGATAAAACATGACAAAATAAGAAATATTTGCATACATGTTTGTAAATACTTGATTGTATGTGGCGGGACGCCCACCACTTGTTTCAAGTAGGTCACTCCTTGACAATATCTCTGATCTTATCACATCACAGTCAATTGCATAGTCAACAAAAATTTCCCTTGGTGATCTCAATTTACCAGGAATGCAAGGCAGTAAACTCACCAGAGATGCACCCTGTCTCGTCACAGAATCCATAATCATAAACCAATGTGCACTTAAAACCACGCACATAAGGCCTGTACCTTAACTTTGTATTCTCTGGCTCTCCACTTTTAAGATGCCTCAAACCAATCCCACTTGACTAGACAGACCAATCTGTCATTCCTATTCTCGTTACACATACCATCCCAATTAATGAGAGACAGGGGAAGCCCACTATGTCTTCTGACCATTCTTGTAAGAACTTCCCATTGAAATCTCTGGAGCCCAGCACTGCAGTGTAGGCCATCCCTGCAACCCCAATGTTGATGATTAACTGTCAACTGTCAACCAGACCATGAAGTAACTGGCAGGCATACGTGCCCGCTTGAAAAAACATGAACCCTTCCAAACTCTGGAATATTCAAGAACTGACTGACAAAGATCACATTAAAGAACATACTATCCGAACACAGGAACAAAACACATGCTTTATGCCCTGATCAGTGGGCACTCATCTCTGGTACGAAAGATGAGGATTATTCCATTACTATTGTGGCCACCACTTACAGGAGCCAAGCGCTCTTAGCGGCTGTCACACACTACTCCAGCCTGTTGCTGGCCTGGCAATTCCCCAGTCTCACTCCACAGGAAAATGTTAGTCATTAATCAACATATTCATCAACAAGATAGATAGCATTAGGCAAGATATTGATTTATCAAAATCGGTGTCAGCCCGATCACGATCCCACCTCACACAACACAACCATAGATTACCTTCACACCTCCAACCCACAAGAACCCTTTTGATATTCTTGCATCACTAGAATCTATCTCATACAAGGGCTACATCCTTCCATCTGCCATAATGAATGAGTTGTCCGGATCTGCATACATCCCCTTTTATTAATATTCAATGCCTTGCCCAATTAGGGCATCTTTCCAAGTACTTTAAAACAGATTTAAAATTCCCATCACTTAAAAAATACAATTTAGAATCAGAAGAGCATAATAACTAGCCTTTGCTTCATAGGTAAAATTATTGAGGAGTCAGTTGCTAATGAACTCCAAGAGTGGATCAACCAATATAGCCCTTTCTGTGCTGTGACACCAACCTGAATTTAGACATAGATACAGTGTGGCAACTACCATGCTACTCTCTCTTAGTCCTCCATGACCTCTCTGCTGCATTTGAAATTCTTGACAACTTCACTCTTACAAGCATACACACACATAGAATGGGGTTGTAGGGCTCGCTCCTCAGCTGGACCACCTCCTACCTCTCAGACAGATACCAAGCAATCCAGATGGGTAACCTCAGATCTGACCATTGCCTTGTTACCTGCAGAGTTGCACAGGGAACAATACACTCCCCAGTGATATTAACTCTCTATATGGAACCATTTGGGTCACTTGCAAATTACATGAATATTTCAATTCACCATACACCAAAGACACCCAGTTATAGCTAAAAGCACTCGACACATTTAAATGCTCAGGAAATACATTGCCTCCATCCATGCTGGGATTGCAAGCTTTTAACTGAAACTCAATCCCACTAAAATGAAATTCATTCTACTAGGCCATCCATCTAAACAGAAGGCAATCCAGGGAAGGGTGAATAATATGCACCTGGATGCAGTCACAATTCAGTTGACCCAATATGCCAAATCAATTGGGTTTGCTGTGAACACCAATCTACCCTTCAGGAAACATGTGAACAAAGCAGCCCAAACCACCTGGTTTCAACTACACTAATTCAAATAAAACCATTCATCACAGCTGAAGAGTGCAGAACCATGGTCCATTCCAGGGAAATGCACACATGTCCCCATTAGGGCTGTTCAACACACTGCAGCATATCTAATAATGGGCACTACCAAATGTGACATCGCCCATCCTAAGAAAATTATTGTAGATACCCATCCTAGCTAAGATACTTAGCTTATCTAAGACACCTATCATCACTCATAAGGCAAATAATGCCTGAACAACAGCCTACCTCATCACAAATATTACAGATTCAGGTTGGGTGCACTCTCTTAGGAGCCTGACCACTGCAAGGCTTTTCTTAGCTAGGTACTCTGGAAAACTGCTTGCACACTTATAAGGCGTCTTGACTAAAGTAAGGGCTTGTATTCCACTGCGCTAATCAACCCTTAATCTGGTCAACTGCTCATTAAAATAAGATGCACAAACAGGCAGCACTAAAACTGGATTAACTGATAGCTTCAATCCTTATGAAGCTATATAGAATCACAAATACACATAATAATTCCATATTGTGCCAAAGCCTGAACAATCATTGACTTGACAATCAGTCATGAATTTACAAAACCATGTTAAACAATGGTATTCAAAGATCTTTAATTTTCTATTTTGAAATAACGGGTGGGCTTTGCCGACATGTGTTTCGACCTTTACAAATAAGGCCCTCCTCAGGGCATCTGCTACCACAAAAACAATAAATTGTTACAAAAGAAAAAAATATAATCAAGAATCCATACAGACCAGTTGCAAACCATTGATGGGTCATATCATTGTGGAGCGCGGAGACATTGCATGATAATCATAAAGGATAATAGAAAAAACACAGGAACAAACAAAACATAACAAAACAAGCATAACAAATGTATCAAAAACTGATATTCGCCAAACAATTTGCATCTCTATTATTAACATGTGCACTCATTAGTCAAGACTTAACAATACATGTTTACCCTTAGTCAATTAATCACTGATGATTGGTTCTGATTCATTAATCAAACACTATCTAATATTGAAATATTCCAGAGATCCACCAACAATGATTTGAGTAAAATGTGACAATGGTACTAATGGTGCTAGTTGGCTAGGTCCAAAAAAAAAGTGATGCCCACTCATAATTGTTTTGACCAACGTGGTCAAGGCTGGACCAAAGAAGTATTCTCACCTTATAATCCAAACTGCAAATGTTCAAGTGTGGTTCACTATTGTTCGCCAAGTCTCTCAAATTTTGAATGGGTAATCTGAAAGATAATTGATTTCCCAGTCAAAGTTGAAATGGGAATTGCCCAGCCCCTATAGTCATGAATATCCATATGCCAAAAAATAAAGCCTTACCACAGTCGCTTTGCACCAAAGTTTCAATTTAAACAATCCTTGACTTCAAAATAGTCCCAACAATTCTTCTTTATCCCAAAACCTAGAAACAAAAGAAAGTATATACAATGTGTTTCCTTCTGGCAAAATCCAAACCTTGGCTAATAACCATATAAACAAAGCAAAGCACTTCGTATTGTCAACCAGAATTATGCTATGATCCTGCTCGGATCCTGATATGCTTAATAAAGATGTGAAGCAAGCACACCCACATGGGGCTGTAACAAGTAAGATTGAACCTGTCAAAGGGGTTACATGTTAGTGTATTCCCATTTCTTTTTGACGGAGTTCCGTGAGGCGCGAGCTCACCATTTTGGAATCAGCCTCTTTATGAGGGCTCCAGGGGACCCTGTCATCATTAGACCATTCCCCTAATTGCCACATATAAACAATCATGCCGGTGATGCTCGACCGCATGCCTTGTTTAGCACTCATCTTGTCCTTTTGGAATTTTAATCAGACAGCTTCCCATTCCATAATCAGTAAAAGCGACCTCTATCTGACAGCTACAAATTTACTCTTTAATTTGCCAACTACATTTACGGACTCACAATCAAATCTTCAACATGACGTGACAAATTGTGTGCATACTGCCCTTGTAAACTTACAAATAAAATTAAAAGCTCCAACCACACATGTTAGTTAATGGACACCCACTTGTGTTGAGCATGTAATGCTGTCTGCATTTCTATGAAACCTACTATGTGTATGTAATGTGCCATGTTCACACTTGGTCTGAATTAACACTTCTAATGCTACGAACCAATAAAAATAACCCACAAACACTGCATGGGTCTATCCTTTTCCTCAGACATAATAATGATTGGGACTTTTTCTGGAAACATGAAAGTGTCTCAATGTTCATCTGAAATGATAATACAACTGCAAGATCACATTTATTTAAACAACTGTTGGTGGAACACCTCAGCCTGAATGTGTGTGATATATGAGTTCCCACAGTTCTGTTCAACTAACATGATTACAACTTTGACCTTCATTCCTAGTTGGTTATCCCCAAAAATCGACCTCACCTTTGTCCTAAAATTTCTGATACATGTCCCTAAGTACCAAAACTACAACTTCTTCTGGTATCATGTATCATATAAGAAAAACCCAATTTCTGTGACTGAATTCAATACTTTTAGAACAGTTCTGTATTTGTAAATGAATGTTACCTCCAATTTCCTTAAATCCTCTGCCTGTCCTCTCCCCTGGAATTATTTGGTATGCTCTTAATACCTACAAATATAATGTTGGCCTTATCATTCATCTGATGATGTGTCTTCCAATGTTCTGCTAGTGGCAATCTAATATCTTCCTTGTGTAAGGTGTTCACATGTTCATGGATTCTTATCAGATTTTCATGTATTGTACTTTCCAGGTATGTGAGGCCACATAGACACACAATGGCATAATAACATATTTGCTTTTAGAACTCAAAAACTCTGTGATTTTCATTTCTTCCTCCATATTGATTTTCAAACCTTTGCATTCTAAAGTATATTGACACATGCTACAATCTCCAACTCATACGTAATTGCTATGGTTGCATAAACGATGGACTCAACACATTCCTCAATGTTGGGTCTTTGGTGTAAACTAGATTTGGTCTATCATCAAATACTTTATTAAATTGGAATCAAATTTTAATAGCTTCCAACATTTGTGTAGAAGCGTATACAATTGGTTAGCATCACTTGAGAATTGTGTTACAATTCTCCCTGCAAGTTATCATTGTGAACTTCTCTTTTGGTTTAAGTAGATCTAAACAGTTAAGTGTGGTACTTCTTTCTCTAGCTTTTCTCACAATGTTCGCTGCATAAACCTTTTCTTGGAATCATTTGTCCAGTATATTGCATTCTTTTTAAACTCCGAAAGTTATTTGCAGTTCCTCCTTTCTCTAATATGCTCCCCAGTTTGGATGTTACTGATTATACTTGATTTTTGACAGCTACTGGCAATCAAGACTGATTTAGCTTCAGATGGTTTCCTATAGGTTGTTAAGTATTTCAATCAGGCGATACACCCTGGTCTCAGCCCAGTATTGATTGATTGATTGATTTATTGATTTATAAGCGTGCAGTTGAAATGCTTATTTTATTAGGTCTATAGGTTCAATATTCTGAGTGATACACCACTCATATCACACCCCTTCTCAAAATACCCCAGGTCACAATGGACCAGGAATGAGGCTAGTAGGTAAAGGTAATATCAAACATATGCTTTATGATTGCTTTATAATAGGGAGCAGCAATCACCAATGTGGTGACAATAACAGATTAGAAGGAAGGTAAGGCAGTTAAATTCACTTTTAGCAACACAAAATATAAAACATCAGAGAAAAGAACACTTTTGGGTAGGATTTCCCCCTGCAATATTCCTCAACCCACAAATAAGTGATTCTAAACAGATGTGAGGAAGCAGCAGGTATTCAGGACTAAAGAATAGGAAACAGAATTGGAATGCAACCTTCCCTCCCCAAACGAGCTAGAAAAACGGGTTGGAAATCTTACACTTTCTCAAAATGACATTCGAAAATGGCTTAGCAAAACAATAAAAAGTGTGTAAAAATTCTCAAATCAATACAAATTTCTATGGGAGCAACATTGGAAAGATGCTAACAATCATGAGCTATAGATTAAGCAAAAGGAAAAACTTAAAATCCGAATGGAAGTTTGAAAAGAATTTAGAACAAAAATCGCACGTGTAAAACTTTGCAGAAATGAGGATTCTCGCCTAAAATTAATCAAATGTTTTTTTAAGAAAAATGGGTGCAGTACACTGATTTTGAGTTTTTAGGTTGGGGTGTAGCTATGGGTCTTAGGTATGATCCAGAGTTGAAATGAAGTCTCTAGCTATTACATTGAGTGAGTTATGCAATGTTGAATGAAAGGAGTTTTTGGAAAAATAAAGGTGCGAAAAAGAAAACAGAAATCAACTTTTACAAGGATAGTTATGCTCTACACTAGGGCATTCAGGGTAGGCTACCAGATTGAAACACAGTAAGCTCTAGAGTTGATCTGCTGAACCAACCCCAGCACCTCCGTGCCCGCCCTGGCGGACCCAATCCGATTACTCGAAGGAGGATTGAGGGTTTTGGATTTCACATAACAGTATAATAACAGCGACCTTAGGAGTATCACTCTGGGTGCAGGCACCATTATTGGAATGGCGGTTGATGACTGACATTTTTCCATAGGTTTAGGTAATGAAGTGATAGGACCAATCCGTAATGACATAACACCGGGCATAACACCGGGCAGGGTCTTCACCCAGCAAGGGGGGAATTTCCTGGTGTACTCTTCCTGCCCGTATGGTAAGGAAGAGATGACCTCTGACTTCAGGAGGGATGAGGTGATCTTCCAAGTCCACAAGGACTGCCTTCCCTGCCTGAAACCCTCTGTCCTGGTCAATACTTTAACCAGGGACTTCTCCACCCAGCTGGAGGAGGCCGCTGAGATAGCCAAACCAGAAGTATTACTGGGCTTCAAGCAAATGGTTGAAGAGAGAGTCAACCTAGCTGATGCATGTGAGACTCTGGAGCAAAAGCAAAAGTTGAAACAAGTTTTCTTAGATTTTCAAGATCTCTTTGTGGTGGACTCATATGACTGTGGTCGTACGAAATCCATAGAACAACAATTCCCACGGACCCTGGTATGACTCCAGTGTTTGTGAAGCAATGTCGCTTGCTTCTCGCATCCATGGAGTCCCTCAAATAAATAATCAAAAACCTTTAGTCCCGTGGGATAATTCGTCCAGTCCACAGCACCTTTAATAATCCGGTGCTGGGGATTTTTAAACCGAACGGCCAGTGGAGACTCTATGCTGACCTAAGGGAGGTAAACAAATGGGTCCATATCTTCTGGTGTCCCCTCCCCTACATTAACCAGGGGCTGGCCCAGATCCAGGGGTCAAAGGTATACACTGCCATTGACCTGACCAATGGGACTGGACCGTACCTGTCAATAGGGAGGACCAATACAAGCTAGCCTTTACTTTCAGGGGGCTGCAGTACACTTGGACCAGGACTCCCTTCGGATACATCAACTCTGGCAATGAATTTAACATATTCTTACACAAGGCCATGCCCGACTTGGGTGAAAGGGGTAACCTGGCTTATGTAAATGATGTTCTGATCAAAAGCTCAACTGGGGAGGAACACATAGAAGAAATCCGTTATGTTCTTACCCAGTTGAGGGCTGCTGGAGCAAAACTATCTTTTCAAAAAGCACAGTGGTGCAGGACCCGTGTCAATTTCTTGGGATATGAGATATCTCCTGAGGGTCTCTGTCCCTAGGAAAAGAAGGTGGAAGCACTCCTGAAACTAAAAGACAACTCTGCGTGAGCCGAGGAGCCTCCTTGGACCGACTAATTACAGTAGGAAGTTCATTGAGGTTTACGCAGAGATCACAAGACCCCTGATACATCTGTTGAAGGGGGGGTCAAGTGGGAGTGGGGTCCAGAACAATCTGAGGCAGTAAAGCAACTCAAAAGAAGCCTCTCACAAATGCCTTGCCTAGCTTACCCCGTCAAAAACAAGGAGTTTTTCTTGGAGACATGGTTTTCAAATAAATGCTTGACTGCTGTATTATACCAAAAGCATGACAAGGTCAATAAAGTCATCTCCTATATAAATAAGAGTTTATCCTCTGTGGAGGAAAAATTCAACGATTGTGAGAAGGCACCCCTGGCAACAGTGTAGGCATTGAAGAATTACCGTCCGTTCATCTAGGGGGAACACTTAGTGGAGACTCCACACCAGCCTCTGCAATATCTTCAAAGTGACAGAATCCGGGCCAGAAATGTGAGTAATTCCAGAATTACTTCCTGGATTCTGTCATGCAAGGCTTTCCTGTGGAGGTCAGATATGGCCAAAACAAGAAGAGTCCCCTTGCGCAAGGTCTGGCTGACTTGCATGATTGTGCCAGAGAAAACTGTCTCGAGCACGAACGTCTTAAAACCCAGGATAACATGGAGGCGTACCTGAATTCCCAGCACAAAGTCTATGAAGAAAACAAGTGCGAGGGAATGCCCACTGTTTATTTGGATGGGTGCTCGTACCATGTTGGTAAAAACATGGATAGGATGGTTTAGAGATTGGGATGGAACAAAACAAGGCAAGGTATGCTATGATTTTCTATGCTTCCTATTAATACTTACAGTCCACTTTAATTTAGGATTTTGGTCCGTCAAGGGTTCTAGTCTTCACACAGATCAGGTCTAACCAACGACAGCAGGGCATATCTGGCGGGATAGGGTCAGCTGGGTGGTTCTGGTCACCGGACTGCTCTGGACTGGAGACTGCACTGGACTGCACTGGTTACTGGAGACTGGAGATCAGTGGGATGGCAAGTTTGCAGCAAGCATGCATTGAGTAGAAGCAAGCCAGCTGGATCACAATGCTTCCCTTGGGTTTTTGGGATTTTTAGAGTTTGAGGCCTAGCTGAAAAAGGAGTACAGCAATTTTTAGGCCTTAGCTTTGTAAGAAAACTCAGGAATCAGGAACAAAGATGGAGAATTCAGGAACAGGGTGCCATGCAGAAAATCAGGAATCAGCCTGTGTGCTGTGTGGTTCCCTTATTTATCATGCCAAATGACATCACTAAAGTATATGGCAGGGGCAGGCTTAATGTCCACACCCCTAATGCTAGGATTGGAAAAAGAGTACTAGCTCTGCCTTAATTTTTGCTGATTGGATCACAAAAAGGATCTCATTCTTTATGATGTTACTTTTACAATATCTGGAAACCTCCCATAGCTATTGGGACCGAAATCTAACTTTCCCACAAATACATATTCATGTAGTTATGACCTGTAAGAAAATCAGGTGCACAGGTTACATATTTTGTGGGTCACATTTCAGTTCCAACTCCCAAGTCTGTAGTCCCTGGTTTAGTCTTTCTGTGATATTTTGGCAATTTTAACCATAAAAGATTTGGCCTAACATTTCCTAATTTTGCACATAGCTGTGCCATTATTCCTAGGATATGTGTACACAATGTTATGTTTGCAACATTAATACTTTCCGTACAATCGGTCATTCCTTATAACTTATGTTCCTTATGCAGTCCTACAAAGTCTTCAAATGAACAGCATAAAATTAGATTTAAAACTACCCACTTTCAGATTTGTCCTCATTCTTGTGGCAAAGTTAAATGTCTTGAAGGTTCAGTGGCACAATAAGCTTTTTAAACACAAAATGTCACTTGTCAGTTTTTTTCTATTTCCCAAGTTTAAGCACATGTCAAACACTTCGAAGTAGAATGAGGGGCCTCTCCCTTGTGATTGAAGCTTCCTGCCCCTCCCACTGGAAGGGTGAGTGTCTTAGCCTGCTATTGTCTTAGCCTGGGGCAAAGATGAATGTCTAATGTGACTTGAATAGCCCCATTGTCCTGAGGATTCAGAGACTCCAATCTAGCAATTAGCCCTTTCCTGTTCCTGCAGTTGAGATGTCACATTTTCTCAGGGCTAGCAACTTGCAGAGCAAGTTTTTTTTATATAGTTTACCAACTCAGATTGGGCTTAGCTTTGGGTTCCACCTTTAAAATCTTTACTTTAAACCTATGGAATTAAACAGTTTATAGGTGGATTTTTAACAGTAGCAAGTCCTTTTACATTCTTAAATAATCAAGCCTTTATGCAATAATATACTTTAAAAATAGGCAATTTTGCTCTTCATTCAGGAAAAAGCACATTAAACTTATTTCTTTAAATTTGGTTTTCATCTGCAGTAAATACACATTTTAGTAATCTCTAGTCCTTTCCTTGAGTGCTGGAATTGTTTGCAGCATGGATAAATGTATCAAGCATTTGTTTAGAGTCTTTCTCTGGACAGCTGATTCTTTAGAAACTGTTGCAAAGAAATAGCCACGTTTCCCATGGAAAATGAAAAACCAAGTCCCTGGTTTGCTTTTTCAAAGATACTTTTGGTATGAGCTGTCATTCAAATGATGCCCGGTTCCTCTGAGATTCAAGAATGATCCTGGGCACTACAGAGCGCTTTAATCAGAGTGGTTCATAAGAATTGATTGGATTTAGCACCCCAAACAGCACGTTTTAAGGTTGAAAAGATGACATTTTAAAAAGGCTTTTGGTGTTTTCAGCACAGTAATGCTGCTTCTTTCCTTTCGCTCCATGTAAAAGGTTGCAGAGCAGCGGCATACTCCTGCAGTGAGTACTCTGTTCCACCCCACATGAAATGTGTGTAGGAAGGCCTGTGCAGTCATTTTCTGGCTATTGCAAAGCGCAGTTTAGGGATCTTGGTGCGCACAGGAGTCAGCGCATCCATTCTGTGCTGTTTCTGGCATCAAAGCACCAAAGTGGTGGAACATTGCACATCTGAGTGGGTCAAAATATCCCACAAAGTTTTAGAGAAAATCCTGTTCTTTTTTATATAAAATTTTGTATCCAAATAATCGATCTCATTAATGTGATTGTGGCACGTAAATTGGATACCAAGGTTATTGAAATTCAGGTAATCAACAAATTCATTTAAGCAAACAATGTTCCCTTGCCATATCAGAAACAACGTTAACTATAAATCGTAGCCATAATTTAATCTGTGGCCTGTATACATTGTCCGAATAAACAAATTCATTTTCAAACAAGCCCATAAACAGGTTTCCAAAGGGGGCATAATTAGCTCCCATTGCCACCCCCTTGTTTTGTCTGAACAGATTTTCATTAAAAAACCATCATTGCATGCAGCAGGTATGAAGCTGACTCTTGGGATATGTATAGTCCAAGTCCAATGTTGTCAAAGCCAAATCATGTTGGATACTTGTGTACAGACTACCTAGCCACAAATATCACAGGCTGAGATTGGGTGCACTCTTCTAGGAGTGAAACCATTGCGAGGCTCATGACCAAATTGGTATGCAAAGAGACAACTAGGAGATAGGCCTTCTCTTGTTATACCTCAGTCAACAGAAACACATTTCTGGGTCACAATAAGAATTGCTCCAATACTCAGTTCAGGAAGAAACTCAGGGATGTTTTTTGATAAAGACAATGGTTATTGATATTTGACTATGCAACCCGTCTCAGCCTGCGATTGGGGGCCTAGTTCCCTCAGAGTCATATAGGGCTACCCACTCCCCACCCAGTCCACCTCTGCACTTGTCATTCCCTCGATCCACACCCCTCACTACCTCACTTAACCTGCACTTGCCCTCTGGCTCCCCCTCCTTCACTTGTCTGGTTGATTTTCCCCCTGTGGAGCTATTCCAGCCATTTTAAACTTGCACTTATTTGTGGATCTCCCTTTACTTCGCCATACCTTTTGCCTAGATACTGCACTTCCCCACCTCCCCTGCCCTATGCATTTCCCATTGCAGCACTTACACAATCTGAATGTCTCATGGCCTATTAGGATCGCTACTTTATCCTTTCTGTTTCCCCTCTCCCCTCCTGCCTTGCTGCACCTTGAAACACTTGTGTATAGGTGCATTACAAATGACCAATACATAAAATAAAATAAATGTGAGGCTAATTGAAGATTGACTCAAAGGAAGGAATTTTTAAATTAAGAATGTAGACAGGAATGAAATTGAAAGTTGATATAATGTAAGTAAGCTCATTTAAAAAAGAAATGGGCCTCGACTTAGGGCCTCAACATGAGTTAATGCAGGGAGTCATGGCACAAATAGCACTGTATCACAAGTTGGCAGCCCTGGTGGTAACACTAATATTGGTCGACACCAATAGCACCAGGAATCAGACTACCACCCGATATTCCACCACAAATAGTGCCACCAACGACAGCAGCCAACAGCGCTCGCTAGTAGCGCCTGCAGGAAATGCATCACGGCCAGAATGGGAAACACTCATAATCCATTAAACATCAGAGCCCCTGGCAGCCATCCAGAGCAGCTGACGTACCACAATGTCTCAGAAGTGTGAAAAGAGCAAGCCAGCCAAGGATCAGCTTTGTAAACCCACATTTACAGAGTTTGAGCTCAACGTTCTATGATGACCTATATGGGCTGCGGCAGCAAAAGACAAGTTCACAGCGGCACAACAGCATATGGGCCAACATCATCCAGAAGGTTTCTGCAGTTAGCTCTGTCCCGAGGAATGGGGAAGACTGCCGCAAGCGCTTCAATGACCTGCGGGCCCGGGTCATCCTAGCCCAGCACAGGACTGACTGCATGGCCACCGGGGGAGGATCACCACCACCAGACTTCATCCCAAGGGAGGAGCAGCATCATTGATATGGCCTCGATAGAGGGAGTTGGAGGAGCGGAGGCAGGCACAGGCACCCAGGAGGCCAAAGGTGAGCTAAATCCCCCAAACCAAATGTAATGTCAACAGCCTACCACTCCATCCTCCAGTGTGAATACCCATGAAACGGGCATTGTGACTTTGAGCAGTGTGTGGGAGACACCACAGGTACCCACAGCAGCACCCATGTGCCAGTGCACCTAGGCTAGCCCTGTGAGCCAGACTGTGGTCAGAGCAGCCAAGGGACACATTCAAGCAGCTTGCAATGCACAGCCATGGCAGGGGCATAACAGTGCCCCCATTGCCAGCCTGACCTGTGAATCAGATGCCATACCACCACAGGAAAAAGACATACCCAAGTGCCTCCCCCTCCTGGCCCCACATATTCCAATCCATGTCCAGATGCAAGCAGGCCAGACCTGAGCATGAGTCTGACCGCCCCTTGCTTCCCCCCTGTAACTACTGCCAAGCATGCGGAATGACATGAGCAAATGTGTCCTAATGCCATTCCCTATCTCCCCTAGAGGCACAGGCATCAGCCGAGACTTCTAGGAAGGAGAAAGATGCAGGGACATCTGCTTGTGAGCCCACCCACACCTCCGCCAGCAGTACCACCCCGCAAAGGGGCCATCAGGGCACACCGCGGCAGAGGGGACACACAAACACTCCCCACTGCAGCAGTGCCACACCGGCAGCAAGTGCCCAACCCACCAGGGCCACACGAGCTCTGCAGGCACAACCCAACCACGATGATCAAGAGGAGGCTGAGGACACAGCCCCAATAACAACTAGCCAGGTGGAGGGAGGGCCAAGCAACAAGGACTAGCAAGCTGCTGTGGCCCCGGCACCTGACGAAAGTCAGTACCAGCAAGTGAGCACCAAACCGGAGAGCCCTGACCATTGCAAGACGCACAGCCCAAGCCCAAAGGGCCAGGCGTGCAGGCATAGTGCCCACACACCAGTGGCTGATGAGGACATCTCATCATGTGGCTCACCAGCAAGCCCCACAAGGCAGCGTATGCCCACCCCCACCAGGCAGCATACCCCCACCCCAAACCCTCTTCTGGTCCCCTGGGTGCCGTGATGGCATGTCTGGACATTATGGAGGCACAACAACAGAGAATTGAGGGCCTGGCAACAGCACACAACAGGCATGTGAAGGCCATCAGCTGTGCAATCAGGGGGGCCATCAAGACCATGGCGCGGGACAATGCCTGCCCAATGATGGTGGTAGAGTCAATTACGGCATCCCTGACTGGGTTCGGACAGAGGGTGCACAAAGTTTGCGAGGGGCTCTCTGCCTTTGAGAGCAAATGCGTGAAGCCAATAACCTCCTCCACCAGCAGCTGCAACTGGCTGTCTCCATTCCATCTACCTCCACCACCCCCACTGAGGAGTCCCAACAGGGTACACCAAGGTGGAGGTCACAACGCCAGCCGCATCCAAGCTCACCAGATGCCGAGACTTGTGGGAAGAGGGCACAGCCATCCTGAATGTACTGTGCACTGTTGGCCTGAGTATGACGTTAGTATCATTTATATTAAAGCCTGTTTGACTCAGAACAAATGCAAGGACATTCATGATTGTGTACTTGTGCTCTTTATTCAAATGGTGCATGTTGTGTTGTGGGTCAGGTCACTGTGTCAAAAGTAATTTTCTATCAGTGCCTGTCAGGCCAGTCTGCCTTCTCTCACCTCATCCCTGTGTGTGGCATCTCTGGCTCTGCCCACATAGTCATTTTCAGCATCATCCCCTGGGTGTTACCTGTCAGAGGCCGGGGTAGGGGGGCATTCCACCTGAGGCAAATGTTGTTCAGCATTGCACATGTCAATACCATTTTTCCACATTTGTCTGGGGCTTTCAACATGGCCTATCCAGTCCGATCTAGGCACCGGAATTGTGACTTTAAAAGTCCAAAGGTCTTTTCTATGCAGACACACGTCCGGCTGTGGGCATGGTTGTAGGCGTGGTCATGAGGTATTTGTGGGTCACACAGAGGGGTCATCAGCCACATCATTTGGGGTATCCTGAGTCACCTGCATGGGGTGGAATAACAACATCAGTCATTTGTACCATGCATGGGTCTGCAGAATCAATAAATTTGGCCATTACGAGCTGTGGCCATTCCTGTGTGCATCAGGGCCATGCAATGTGTATGTGTGATGGGTGATCATCCTTTGTATATCGTGCCATGCATTACTTGTCCTTTACATGCCCTCTGTGTTGTTGTGGTGGCTGTCCTGCGGCATCTGACAGCTGACTGCACATGGGAAGACTGCTGTGGCAGGGGTGGACACGGCCCTACAGATAAGGGGTCTATTGGCCACTTTCACTCATGATTAATAGGCAAATACTCCCATTGAATGGAGATAGGGAGTAGGTATACTCCCAACAAACATTGTGAAATGCACACTTGGAACCTTGTGTGCTGACTTTCACCACCCCATCCATATGTTTAGACCAGTGGTGCATGTAGTACCACAGTGAGAAGCTACTATGATAACTGTATGATCAGAAGAAGTAGGCCTTCATCTTTCAATGTGCATGACTAACTAGGTGCAAATGAATTATTTTTACGTCAACATTTCCCTTTATCAAGTTTTCAAATGTTTTCATCCTTTACTATCATTTGACTCACATCTTCATGATATAGGGAGTGAAATACTCTCACTTCTAATTCCTATCTGGGGCCCTAGGTGGATGTGCTGTTGGGTGTTTCAGTGTGGATCTGCGCTGCAGCACATTCAAGGTGCATTGTGGTTAATGTGTTACTGTGTTTGCAGCGGTGTGTGTCCTTAACCACGTGTAGGTCCAGGTGTGGTGCACATATGCATGCGCCCTTGGATGCCCCCATCAATGGTGCAGGTGCTGCATGGGTGCTGACAGTGCCTCCTCTTGACATGCAATGCTTCCTGCTCAATACCACCCCCTTTTTATACATGTGCTTCAACCTGCATTTGTGGCAGGGTTTGTACTCACCCACTATCCAGGTCCATTGTCCTCTGTGCATCTCCATGTATCGCAGCATGGTGCTGTTGCATAGGACCATGGAGTCATGGATGGATCCATGGTACTGGGCACAGCAGTGGCTGATGATAAGGTCAGGGCCACAGGTCATCTGCACGTTCATAGAGTGGTAGTGTTTGCGGTTCCTGAAGGCTGCCGCATGGGCTTGGGGTTCCACCAACACAACATGGGTGCAGTTAATGGCTGCTATGACGTTCGGAAATTGTGCAGTGGCATGGGAGCGTGCCTTCATAGCGTTCACCGGAGCTTGGGTGGTGGGCAGTGCAATGTGCTGGTTCGCATCGCACAGCAGGGCATCCAGCATCTGGCCCAGGACTGCACATAATGTTGACGGGGCCATATCATACATCATGGACATAGAGTTTTGGAATGTGCCCATCCCAAGGAACTGCAGGATGGCCACCAGCTTTACCAGTGGGGGCAAGGCTGTGCGGATGTTAATCCAGCTCTGAATTTCATCTTGGATTGTAGCCAGCAGCTCAGTGATTGTGGCCCTGTCCTGTAGGTACTCAGTTACCAACTGAGTGCCACTGAGGTACCAGGGTGATAGCCTGACCCTGGGGATGGGTGCATGCCTTGCTTGGGCTGGTCTCCTCCTCCTCATTACACCCCCACCATGTACTCCATGTGCCCTGGTTGTACAGCATCTGTAACTCCTGGCACAAAAGGAGCAACTGCACGTCACAGCTTCCAGCAGAGTATGGCAGCATGGTGTAAAAAGGTGTGTTTGGGGCCAGGGTGGGTCTTTTGTAGCCCTCTGGTGTGCATTGTTTGCACCTGTGGCTTGATTCCTGGCACCTGTGTTCATTTACCTCCAGCTGAAGGCTGCAGGTAATTTGCGGCTGTATTAGTGTCTTTTTTCAGCGCTAATACAGCTGTATATGTACTTGTGATAGAGCTATAATTGGGATTTCTATTACTGCTGCTGTTACAGCCTGGCGATATCACAGCTGGCTGTAATAGCGCTGGATGCAAAAGCGCCGGCAGGTTTTACTGTTGGCTGTATTTGCACAGACTCGTGATCCAGCAAAGCGATATTTGCGGCGCTAATACTGTTACAGCCGGATTTAAGGGGTACCACCCAACTGGTGATCAGGCCCTTAGTCGAGAAATGAAAACGATCTTGGTTGATGTGTGCTGGAGAAATGAAACACCTACAAGGCAATGAAAATAATTATACATTTACTCACACGTTTGATTTGGCTGCACTGGCACAATTATTTGAAGGAACACTTTCACCACCAAAATTAAATTGAAGATCACTGATAAGCTGCTTTCCTGCTACCATTATTGCAAGAGTTTTCAATGCATTATCATATTCATTGCTCGCAGCTGCAGAGTTACCTTGCATAGACTTGGATTCTGACGTGGCATGTTTTGGGCATCCTGGCTCCACAGATAAAGGTACTTTGCTTTTGTGGTAATGGGAGAAGACCTCAGAAGGATGAGTGCTTGGGGAGTGCTGTTTTGCTGTCCCGCAGTAGCTGGTGCCTGGTGTGTGGACAACAGAGACTAACACGAGAATTGGAGCAAGACGTGCAAGAAGTGGGCAGAAAGCGGTCTGCCGTTGTCCGCTTAGTGTCACCGACCTGCCGCACAGCTACTTGCCTCGTCGGCTCACCCACGCTAGATCATCTTCTATCAATGAGCCTTTTATTTACCTGTCTACCCTGTACTGTCGTATGGAACCCCTCCCCCTGAACTCGTGGTCCCTCTGCAAGCTAGTGTCACCCTTCCGTGCCCCTCAATTACAGCTTCAGTCATGCCGCATGCAGATTATGCAAATGGAGGACTGTCTGATTTGACTCTAAGGGAGGGTGCTAGTCTTTTTTTGAACAAGAAGTGGAATTAGTGCAATCTCGCTGTATATCATCGTCAGTATAAATCCTGACACAAATTTGTCTCAAAGCCCTTCACTTTTAATTTCTGATTCACCAAATCTGAGACACCTAAACACTCCTCCAATTGCCCCTAGCCGTTTGTCATTGGGTACATTGATCCATGACGCTCCTGCAAGACCAGGATCATCCCTTCATGCCTTAAATTTTACTTTGGCCCAGTTTGAGAATTCAACCGTGTCAATCACAGAAGAATTCTGGGACCGAGTTTAATTATCATCTCAATGGCAGCAAAATTGGCATTTTTAGAGGGCTTTGTTGTTCTCTACATATTATACCTGACACTATCTCGACAGTAGTGGACCCCATTCCAGTTTGGACTGAAAAGTCACAAGTCTCTAGGAGCTCTCCCCAAGGTTCCCCTTCGCAAAAGAGGGAAACCTTAACGGGGACTGTTACTGAGGGATGCACTGTGTTATCAGCCACATCCAAAGGTTTGGGCTCCCCAATTTTGAACTCTGATTCAGTGCAAGAGTCCCATCCTGAAACGGTCAACTCAAATGTATGCCCCCTTTCCGTTGGTCCTTCACTCTACCTCCCAGAAACCCTATCAAACTAGAATGGTCCCAAATTAAATCTTCCCCTGAGTAAAGACACAGGGCATGGCTACAAATACAGTCTCACCCCGGTGCTTATTGAAAAGAAACCTAAAAATGTAAAAAGCCTTGTGGTAACGAAAAATTCCTAAAAGTGTCAGGGAGATGGTCTGAGGGTATGTGCCTGGATTTAAAGAGGGCTCAAGCCATTATAAAGAAAAGCAAGGCATCAAACATGCCATGCCCCGATGGGCTTGCAAATGCTACTCTGTGGAGCCTGTTCCAGAAAATGCTAAGATCAAATACGTTCTCTCTCTCCTGGAAAAAGGCTTTGGTTATAGTAATGTTTAAAACTGATGACAGAATGCAGCCCAAAAATGTTCGCACAATTTCTCTTTTGGATTGTGCGAATAAAATATTGGGTGCCTAGCTTCTCCAGGAACTTCAGAGTGGGGCATCTAGGGTGGGCATATTTATCACATTTTAATATGGTTTTCGGGCGGGTATGAGCACTGCCCAAAATTGCCTAGTATTTCATTTGTGCAAGAACAAACACAAAGGTTAAAACGAGTTTTGTATTGTGCATTTCTGGACTTTTCGCAAGCCTTTGACTCTGTAAATAGGGCTATGTTGTGGGCCAAATTAGATTAGTTGGGTTGCCCACCTGGTTTATTGAGTATGTCGATCGCTTTGGATTCTGAGACAGAAATTAAAGTCAGAATAGATGAAAATGATAACACTACAAGATGGATTAGTACAAAGCGGGGCTTAAGCCAACGCTGCTTTTTGGCACCTTTTTTATTTAATTTGTACATTAGTGATCTTGGTATAATTTTTAATAACATTTCAAATAACCACCCTAAATTGGGAAATCTTAAAATAAACCATCTGACCTATGCTGACAATATTGACAGGCCGATTCATGGAATTAATGTGCATGGAAAATCACTGCGCAAGCGTGCGAAAGCGTGCGAATCGCAGCGCAAGCGCAAAAATCGCAGCACAAGCGTGCGAAAGCCGTGCACATCGATTCATGGAAGTCCGTGCGTGTGTAAATCCTGGGATGTGCATTAAAATCGTGCGTGGTGCACGTGGTCGCACACGTCATGAAACGGCGTGCGCTACGCACACAGCAAAAGCACACATAGCGCGGCACACACAACAAAAGTGGGCGTAACATGGGGCGTAACACGCGGAATGGGGAACAATGCATGAAAATGTAGGCGTTACGGGGGAAGTACAGGAGGTAAATGCGCAGAACGGCCAAATGCGCGCCTACAACACGTATTCATGGAATGGAATAGGGGAAACACGTGCGCCAAAAAAGACGCGCTAATCCGGAAACACATACGCCAGCAGGAAGCAGGAGTACGTGGCCCCGCGCAGCATAAAAGTGCGCGCAAACAACAAACAAGCTCAGATGTTACAATGAATATACCATTCCTCGCAGCAGTAGTCATGGGACATCGCAGGAGGAGGAAGAGGATAGCCAGGCCCAGAATTTTTACACCCAGTACTAGCCTTTTTGGGATGCATGATGACATGGGACGTGCAGGTTCCCACCACACATAATACTCAACCTGGTGAGTGGGTGGGAGGATGACCTCACATCACCCACCCTGTGCTCCCAAGCACTGAGCCCCTTGGAAAAGGTGCTCAATGTACTGCACTTCTTGGCCACTGGTTCATTTCAGCGGACAAGTGCCATAGTGGGGGGGGTGTCACAGGCCATGCAGTCACGCTGCCTACACCAGGTGTTGGCCATCATGACTGCATGCTCTTCAGTCCGCAGGCACATATACATGCCCAGAACACCTGCAGAAAGGCAGGCGCCGTCCAGGACTTTATGGGGTGGCACACTTCCCCAAAGGGCTAGGTGCCATTGATTGCACCCATGTGGCTCTACGTCCTCCCATAGCAACAGAACACATCTATAGAAACCGCAAGCACTGGCATTCCATCAACGTGCAGGTAGTATGTGATGCCAAGGGAATCATCACCTCAGTATATGCCAACTATCCAGGGTCCACCCATGACAGTTTCATTTTCAGAATGTCACCCCTAAACCGGGACCTAGAAGCTGGGCGGCATGGCGATACATGGCTGCTTGGTGAGTATAAATGCCTCTGCACATGCATGCATGTCAGATACTGAGTAATGTGACAACCCCACTAATGATACCCATCATCACCTCCCCAGGGGACAGTGCCTACCCTCTGAGCACCCACATGATGATGCCAATTTGGAACCCCACCACACCACCCGAGGTAAGATACAACACAGCCCATATTGCAACCCGGGGCATAGTGGAGCGCACATTCGGAGTGCTCAAGTCACGCTTTCGCTCCCTTGACCGCTCTGGTGGCAGCTGCTATACACACCCCCAGTAGTGTGCAGGATCATAGTGGCAGCATAGTGCATAGTGTCCTGCACAATGTTGCAACCCGCCGGGGCCTGCCTGTGGACATGGTGGTGCTCCCACATCCCCAACCACATGCGTGGCTGCTGCGCATGGGAGGGGAAAGGGCAAGTGGTGAGGCAGCCCATACGCAGCTGGTGGCTAATTACTTCACCTAAAATCACACCCCTGTGCAGTGCACACAGCCCAGCACATACCAGCTGACAAACAATGATGATGACATAAGGGACAGTCAACTGTCACAACCATAACAGCCTGAGATTGGTTACCTAGAAGTGTTACATTGTGTGCATCCCTACCTACTGAAAGACAACCAATGCTGTGTCACAAAAATACACACTTTTATGCTGCATGAATGACTACCCCCTTGCAAAATACAACATGAAAATAGTGCCATGTCACCAAACCCCTCCCCATCTCAGCTACCCAACACACCATGGCATGTCATGCAATGTGGAAGCAACCAAATGAATGCACAAAACATGACACAAGTGTCCCAAAGTGCACTGTCCCAAATGGAAATAGGCCACAGACAATATGCTCCCAGTAATCAATAACAAACAGCACACATGAACAAATACTTACCAGCAACACAATACAGCAACACAGGATGAAACAGTGGCAAAATATGACAGTACAAAATCAAAGTAGTGCAAGTCTTACAACCTGAATAAGCCAGCACATGGACCCCTTCCAACTGCAGAGTGTTGCTGTCAGGACAATGTGTCAGTGTACTGCATCTGCAAAGGAGACGGCCTTGTGAAGACATGAAGAAGGTACCTGTGAATAAGGAGGAAGACATGGATGCACAAGCACATATCAATACACCATGCAGTGTTCAATACAACAACATTCCCCACTAGGGATGTCCACACAGTTTTGACTACAGACTGCCCACACAGCTCATGGGAGCCCAATGTCACGGTGTAAGTCACTGTCACTTGGTCACACCCTTTGCAAGCCCATGGAAAGGGGAAGCAGGAGGGGTGTGTGTGTCATGAACCCAAGCATCTAACCCAAAGACAGGACAAGCCTGCATGTGCCCAGCTGGAATACACAGTGGATGCCCACGGGAGCCACACAAGGCAACACACTGTTAAAAAAAAAATACAAAAATCAAAAATGGCCATGTGTGGACCGGGGGGGTGGCGCCCAGGGGGTTCGAGGACAGGGTGCACACCAACACCCACCTGCGTGGATGTTGCGAGAAAAAAAATACCTCCATGGGCTCATTGCCTGCACGGCTACGCCAATGTGGGAGAACTACTGTCACACTCTTCACCCTCTGCTGCTACATCAGGAGGTGGCAGTGCTATGGGAGGCAGCCCACGCAAAGCCCTGGTATGGTCCTCCATGGCAGCAAGCATGCGGATGTGGAAGGTCTGGTTCTGGAGGATGATAGTACGGAGATCCCCATGCAGCACCTCACGGGTTGCCTGCATTTCTGCACGCATGGCCTCACGTGATGCCCGGATCTCCTCACAAGTTGCCTGAAGCTCAGCTGAGAGCGAACATGTGAGCTGCTCCAGCTGCTGTTCTGATCTAAAATTTTAGGAAGCCTCAAGTTCACCCAGAGTCTCCCTGAGGAAATAGAGTTCTAACCTCAGGGCTTCCCTATGGCCCTGTGACTCTACAGATATGGCTTTGCGCAGAGTCTCCAGTGCCACCCGTCAGTCCCTGTTGGATGCCAACATGTCTTCCCTGTGTGATTGGCAAATGGAGTCTGTTGTCTGTTGTTGCTCCATCTGCCTTTCAGGGGGGAGAATGGAAGTGGCCACCCTTTCCATTGCCTGAGCCATCATTTCAACCGATGCTCCCTGTTGTGCTTCTATACTGTAAATGGAGTTTTCCCATACAGTATTGCCTGGTGGCGTACGGCCACCGTGTCGGCAGGCACCACACCTGTTTGGGGCAAGGCGATCTGCACCTTGCTGTGCTGGTACTGCCTGAGGCTGCAGGACTGCATTCCCCCTCTGATCTGCTGGCCAAGGAACAGGATCAGATGTAGTGGAGTGTGACCCTGCATCCGAACCACCAAAGGCAGAGTTACCAACACTGACATCCTCATAGAGGGGCTACCCCCAGTGCAGGTGGGTTGGACAGAACAGCATCCCTGCCAGAACCACTCACTTGTGACATCACATAAGTCCCACTGTCCGATTCAGCACCTGAATCATAGAGGTCTGGGGAGGTGCACCCAGAGACACTCGTGGACAGTATGGTCTGCAGGAGGATAGGGTTTCACTCACCACCACACCATGTCCTCCACTGGTGCCCGGTCATGGCTGAGATTCCTCCTGGGTCTGCACCATCTCCTCCACCTCAACAGCATCAAGTGCGTCATCACCTGCAAAAACATGAAAGACAACAAATGGAAACAGACATGAGCACCATAGTACACACATAGGCCTGACAAGGCAGAGATCCAGTACATGAACAACACATTTCCCACACGACTATAACCCTGGCATGCATGCACTGTCAATGAGTTGGAAGGGGAGGCAAAAAGCAGACACTGAGGACTCCAAGATGGAAAATCAACACATGTGCTAGCACTGGCATCACAGATTAGCCTGTGAGTGGCATGGGCAATCCACACACATGACACATGCCAGCACACAGATGGCACGTAGCATAGCCATGGTACATTTGACAAGTACAGCCATATGTCAGTGAATGAGTACTGTCACCTATCCATGTGAGATGGACATGATGAGATGAAAAATGCAAAATAGTGTGACAAAATACGCATGTGCCACACAGTGCAACACATCCAGTGTGCAATAATACAGTGATGTTAGGCAGATGGATACATCAATGGTTGGTCACTTCAACATGACAGGAAACAACAATCATGTTCCACATTCAAACAGGCCCCAAAAATTAATGTGAGCAGGCCCTTACTCAGTCAGCCTGAATGGTCAAATCATTCCCATAACAAGGTAATAAAAGTGGGCCAATGTGGGTTGGAATCTATGACAGAAGCATGTCACATATGTAGCATTAGGGTAGAAAAATGCTTTGCAAAAATGGGAGGATTGAAACAATCAGGCTGAATGAACACTGAAAAATCAGAACAATGTTGTTGCAAGATGACAGTTCAAGGGCAACTGCAGTAATGTGCCGCTAATTGGCTACTGTGGTCAGAAGGGATACTGTCATAGCCAAAGCTAAAGCAGGTGAATGGTTTGGAGGAAGCACATGGGTGACCCATACCACTCAGGAGTACACACCCTCATCTGGCACTCAATCATTACACATCACCCAATAAACATACACATGGATTACACACACTTGCATGGGCACTCACCGGACAATGCCTCATAATCTGGTCGGTCTCCCACGCCTTGGATCTGTTCCTCTGTGACGAAGATTCCAGCAACAGACTCATGTTCAGTGAGTTGGTCGTCCTCTGGTGGAGACCCACCACAAGTCACCAGAGTAGAGGCATGATTGGAAGCCAGCTTGTTCTTTGCTCTGCGTTTAAGGTCATTCCACCGCTTGTAGCAATCATCAGCTGTGCGCCTCACAAATCCATGGGCACTAATGTGGTCCGCAATGGTCTGCCAGTGGGTCCTACGTTGAGCAGTCGTAGTCTTACAGCCTGCAGTCACCAACATTTTGTGGCTATGTGCCGACACATCCTCGCCACGTCCCCTACCGCGCCCACCACGCCCACCTTTTGGAGGTCGGCCACCTTTGCCTCCCTTACTGCTTGGTAGCCTCCCAACCATGGCACTGATGTTGTTGTGCTTATGGGAGTTGCAGTAAACAATTGTCTTGGGCAATTGGGGTGAAAGGAGTAGGGTACTAGATGGAATTCGTACCTTAGTGCTCTAACAAGGCTGTATGTGACACCTGGGGGAGGATGACGGGTCACGCAACGCACGGCACCTCAAAAACAAAAGTACACGTGCACGCAACCCCTGGTAGACCACGTGCGTGGAAAAATTAACCCGCACTATGCTGTGGCACCCAGAAACACAAAAATAAGTGTATGTGTTGTACACGCAGCCTACAATGACCTCTCAAGGGGTACGTGACACACAGGGCAACCACAGTTGGAAAATGCGTGTGCGACTCACCGTCTGCCTTGAAAAAGAACATGAAAAAGACGCACGTGTGCCCGCAGGCAACACCCCCGCCGAAAGAAGAAAGGAACGCAGTCTGAGGAAACAGGGAGTACGAACTGGAAACGTTGTGAAGTAATCGCGTGTGAACCAACAAGAAGTACAAGAATCACCCGCTCGCTCTCCAAGGGCGCTAAGGGCCTTTCCTCGGATTTCACGCTGACGTGCACTTTTTTCACGTGCCAAATCACTCTGTATCAAGCTGGCCACGCGAAAACACACGGAAGACCACACTCCTGCCCAAAAGGCCATTTTCCTGCCCCCAAGAGCCCCGAGCACACTCCCACCAGCCATCTGCTGCTGCCTGCCTGCTGCCCACGTGCCCTGATATTTGGTGCCTGCACGTCAGCCATCTGCAGGGGCCCAGTTGCTGTGTCCACCCCTGCTGGAACAGAAGACTCCCGACTGGGATACCATCGCTACACAGCCCAGCCCCAGGACCCAGTTGCCCACCCACGCCTGCCTCGGGGGTAGCCATGTCGGGGCAAATACCATATGAGACCACTGGCGACCCCCAGCCAGAGAGGCAGAGGGCCACCAGCTTCAGTAAGAAGGAAGTTGGTGTCCTGGTGGAGCATGTCCTGGGGCATTATGATGCCCTCTTCGGAACATCATGCGCCAACAAGGAAGGACGGGAGAGGATCTGGGAGGACGCAGTGGTTGCCATCAACGCGGAGGGGGTGGCAATCTGCGACATCAAGCTCATCCGGAAGCGCTGGGAGGACTTCAGGTCCAGGACCCTCTACAAGGCCTAGCGCATCGCAAAGGTAGAGGATGCAGAGGGGTGCCGGGTCAGCATAAGCAACATCCAGATGAGGGTCCTGGAACGCATAGGCCCAGCGCTCCATGCCCAGATCCTTCGGAGGCAGACCAGTCTGGAGTTGAGTGGTAAGTGGCCAAGCATTGCTGTGTGTGACAGGGCATGTTGCAGTGTGCTGGTAGTCTGATACTTGCCTGTATGTGTGACATAGGCCATGTATGGATGTGTGTGTGCAGGGAAATCATGGTCATGCATGTGAGACCAGTAATGTGTGAACCATATGAATGGTGCATGTGTTCCAATGCAACATGGGGAGCTGTATGTGGAATGCACAGATGAATGCATGCCAGTCTCTGTTCTTGGACATGGAGGGGGGTGAGGGATGGGTCCTGCTCTCATGTACATGTATGGTGCACATGTGTGTGTGTCTGAGAAGTGTGTGTGTGACTTTGAAACACCATGGATGCATGACACATGTCCGTGATGATGTGTAGATTCACTCATGCAGTGCGGTCACCGTTGTATCCACTGTGTATATCCACTGTGTCTGTGGTGTACAAGCCATGATGCATGACTCTCCGGTGATGTTTGTGCATGGGATGAGTATGAGCCATGATGCATGTGAGTTTGAAGGCAACATTTTGGTTAACAGAGGCCCTTTTACATGGATGCTGATGTTGATTGCAGGTGCCGTGCCTGTTTCTGCATGTGTGTTCCATGCATTCACCCATGTATTGTGGAGGGACAGGGTGGACGTGACATTTGACAGTGCCACTCATCTGTTATTGCTTCCTGTCTAGGGGAATATTGTACTGTACCCTGATGCTTGTGTTCTATGTCTCCCTCTACGCAGCGTCAAGTGAAGAAGAGGGTGGAGACGGCGCTGTGGAGCCAAGCGGCGGGGATGCCTCCACCGGGCAGGGATGCAAGGCCCAGCCACCCTCCCAGGAATTGCAATCTTCCGGGAGCGAGGAGACTGGTGCCGCGTCTGCCACTACGGCGAGAGCGGAAGGGCCGGGTGAGCCCCCACAGGGGCTTGCAATGGCGGAAGAAGGTGTGGAGACATCCAGGTTGGTGGTCTCCACATAAGAGGAGGAGCCCGCTACTGAGCCGCACATGGGGCTTGGTGGTGGGTGTAGTGCCACTGGTGCAAGTGGTACAGTCCAGGGCCAGGGTCAGGAGGCAGCACAGGTCACCGCGGAGGGGCCTGTGCATGTCGCTGTCCTTGACCCTGTGACTGCACCACCATGCACCAGCAGGGATGCCCCGTCCCAGGCCCGTAGGCAGGTAGGGGGGAGTGCCACGTCATCTGCCTCTCCACTACCTGCGGACGTGGGGTCCCATTAACGTACGGGCTCCGTCCTGATTGGTGTCATGTTGCACATGCGTGACATTCGTGATGACGTGCGTGCTTCCGGGGTGGAGCACGCACGCCATCACGAAGAGCAGCATTGCGACGTGGCACTGTTGGAAAGGGCCCTGGTCGGTGGGTTCCTACATGTGTCGCGCACTCTGGCGGACCTCTCCTCCTCTGTGGAGACTATGCGCCAGTCATTCTCTGTGCCATCTTGCGGCCCAGATTCCACCAGGGCCCCCTGTGGACCTGGCCTGACCAACACAGCCAGCTTGGTGGAGATCCAATCCCTGCCACAGTCGGGAGTCGGCGGTCCAGCAGGGGTGGACACCACAACAACTGGAGACCAGCTGATGGAGGATGTGCAGGCATCATCGAACAGGGCACATGGACAGCAGCAGCAGCTGCAGGCTCTAGGTGGGAGCAATGATGGCTCGGGGCCATCGACATCAGAGGGGCAGGCATCGGCCAGAGGGCAGGAGGACCCTGGAATGGGTGTGTCTTCCGTGTGGCTGCAGTTGATCTGGCGTATAGATGCGGAGCAGCAGCGGGCAGAAGAGGCACGGCTCACAAAGGTCAGGGCGGAGAACTACATGCGGAGGGCACTGAGGCGGGCCGAGTGCCTCGAGCCTATTCGCAACGAGTTGGAGTCCAACAAGGCATCGTCCCTGCGAACCCTCGGGGCCATGGAAAAGGACCGCCTCCAGGACATTGAGCAGGAGTTCGATGATGTCCTGGCCCAGGAAATCGGAAAGTGAGCCGTCGGACTAGCCTGCCGCCATTCTATATAGTTTTTAGTGTTAGGTTTAATTTTCGTTTTCCTTTATTTTGGGGTGTTTGGACTTTGCCCCACACATTTGTATATAGATGTTTTATTAGGTGCTTTTTTTCATAGGTTTCTGTTCTTTTGTTGGGCTCATGGACCCTTGACAATTGATTATACATAGTTGGACAATAGATTTATTGGAACTTTTTCTTTGGATTTCACCATGGATTAATGGATTTTACTTATTACGTTTCCTTTGGATTTGCTTTGGTGGAGGGAGAGTTTGGACTATTTTTCTTTTGGATTAATTTGGATTGGTTATACTTTTCATGTACTCATCTTTTGGACATGCTTTTCATTTCATGTTTGCAATTTTTTTATGCTTTCATTTCATTGCTTTATTTTTGTCCAGAATACATTTTGATATTTTACATCCATGTGGGTAATTCGCTCTTTGAGTACATGCATGTGAAAATGTGGGTTTACACAATCAATGCCAACCAGTGTGTGTGTGTGACGGACATGTGTTGATGTACATAGTAACTTTTGGTTTGTGTCTTGAGATAGGCATGTCAGTGTGGGGTGGATTGGGAAATCATTGCGTCTCAAGACTGGGGTGGCGTGCTGTGTTATTTTGGTGGAGATGTGGGCCATGATTGTGCATCTTTATGACATGTGGGGGGGACATGATTCAGGGCCTGCTGGCAGGTGCCCGTCAATGCTGGGTGGGTGGGGGTGCTGGGGGACATGAGTCGGGGCCAGAGGCTCACTGCTGGGTGGGTGGGGGTACTGGTGGACATGAGTCAGGGCCTGAGGCTCACTGCTGGGGGGTGGGGGTGCTGGGGGACATGAGTCAGGGCCTGAAGCTCACTGCTGGGTGGGTGGGGTGCTGGGGGACATGAGTCGGGGCCTGCTGGCAGGTGCCCCTCACTGCTCAGGGGTGGGGGTTCTGGGGGACATGAGTCGGGGCCTGCTGGCAGGTGCCCCTCACTGCTGGGTGGGTGGGGGTGCTGGGGGACATGAGTCAGGGCCTGAGGCTCAATGCTGGGTGGGAGGGGGTGCTGGGGGACATTTGTCGGGCCCCTCACTGCTGGGGCGTGGGGGTTCTGGGGGACATGAGTTGGGGCCTGCTGGCAGGTGCCCCTCACTGCTGGGTGGGTGAGGGTGCTGGGGGACATGAGTCAGGGCCTGAGGCTCACTGCTGGGTGGGTGGGGGTGCTGGGGGACATGATTCGGGGCCTGCTGGCATGTGCCCGTCAATGCTGGGTGGGTGGGGTGCTGGGGGACATGAGTCAGGGCCTGAGGCTCACTGCTGGGGGGTGGGGGCACTGGGGGACATGAGTCGAGGCCTGAGGCTCACTGCTGGATGGGTGGGGGTGCTGGGGGACATGAGTCGGGGCCTCCTGGCAGGTGTCCCTCACTGCTGGGGGGTGGGGGTGCTGGGGGACATGAGTCAGGGCCTGAAGCTCACTTCTGGGTGGGTGGGGGTGCTGGGGGACATGAGTCGGGGCCTGCTGGCAGGTTCCCCTCACTGCTGTGGGGTGGGGGTGCTGGGGGACATGAGTCGGGGCCTGCTGGCAGGTGCCCCTCACTGCTGGGGGATGGGGGTGCTGGGGGACATGAGTCAGGGCCTGCTGGCAGGTGCCCGTCAATGCTGGGGGGTGGGGGTGCTGGGGGACATGAGTCAGGGCCTGAGGCTCACTGCTGGATGGGTGGGGGTGCTGGGGGACATGAGTCGGGGCCTGCTGGCAGGTGCCCCTCACTGCTGGGGGGTGGGGGTGCTGGGGGACATCAGTCAGGGCCTGAGGCTCACTGCTGGGTGGGTGGGGGTGCTGGGGGACATGAGTCAGGGCCTGAGGCTCACTGCTGGGGGGTGGGGGTGCTGCAGGACTTGAGTCAGGGCCTGAAGCTCGCTGCTGGGTGGGTGGGGGTGCTGGGGGACATGAGTCGGGGCCTGCTGGCAGGTTCCCCTCACTGCTGTGGGGTGGGGGTGCTGGGGGACATGAGTCGGGGCCTGCTGGCAGGTGCCCCTCACTGCTGGGAGGTGGGGGTTCTGGGGGACATGAGTAAGGGCCTGAGGCTCATTGCTGGGGGTGGGGGTGCTGGGGGACATGAGTCGAGGCCTGAGGCTCACTGCTGGGTGGGTGGGGGTGCTGGGGGACATGAGTCGGGGCCTGCTGGCAGGTGCCCCTCACTGCTGGGGGGTGGGGGTGCTGGGGACATGAGTCAGGGCCTGAGGGTCACTGCTGGGTGGGTGGGGGTGCTGGGGGACATGAGTCGGGGCCTGCTGGCAGGTGCCCCTCACTACTGGGGGTTGGGGGTGCTGGGGGACATGAGTCAGGGCCTGAGGCTCACTGCTGGGGTGGGGGTGCTGGGGGACATGATTCAGGGCCTGCTGGCAGGTGCCCCTCACTGATGGGGGGTGGGGGTGCTGGGGGACATGAGTCAGGGCCTGAGGCTCACTGCTGGGTGGGGGTGCTGGGGGACATGATTCGGGGCCTGCTGGCAGGTGCCCGTCAATGCTGGGTGGGTGGGGTGCTGGGGGACATGAGTCGGGGCCTGCTGGCAGGTGCCCTTCACTGCTGGGGGGTGGGGGTGCTGGGGGACATGAGTAAGGGCCTGAGGCTCACTGCTGGGGGTGGGGGTGCTGGGGGACATGAGTCGAGGCCTGAGGCTCACTGCTGGGTGGGTGGGGGTGCTGGGGGACATGAGTCGGGGCCTGCTGGCAGGTGCCCCTCACTGCTGGGGGTGGGGGTGCTGGGGACATGAGTAAGGGCCTGAGGCTCACTGCTGGGGGTGGGGGTGCTGGGGGACATGAGTCGAGGCCTGAGGCTCACTGCTGGGTGGGTGGGGGTGCTGGGGGACATGAGTCGGGGCCTGCTGGCAGGTGCCCCTCACTGCTGGGGGTGGGGGTGCTGGGGACATGATTCAGGGCCTGAGGCTCACTGCTGGGTGGGTGGGGGTGCTGGGGGACATGAGTTGGGGCCTGCTGGCAGGTGCCCCTCACTGCTGGGGGTTGTGGGTGCTGGGGGACATGAGTCAGGGCCTGAGGCTCACTGCTGGGGGGTGGAGGTGCTGGGGACATGAGTCAGGGCCTGCTGGCAGGTGCCCGTCAATGCTGAGTGGGTGGGGGTGCTGGGGGACATGAGTCAGGGCCTGAGGCTCACTGCTGGGTGGGTGGGGGTGCTGGGGGACATGAGTCGGGGCCAGCTGGCAGGTGCCCATCACTGCTGGGGGGTGAGGGTGCTAGGGGACATGAGTCAGGGCCTGAGGCTCACTGCTTGGTGTGTGTGGGTGCTGAGGGACATGAGTCGGGGCCTGCTGGCAGGTGCCTGTCAATGCTGGGTGGGTGGGGGTGCTGGGGGACATGAGTCAGGGCCTGAGGCTCACTGCTGGGGGGTGGGGGTGCTGGGGGACATGAGTCAGGGCCTGAGGCTCACTGCTTGGTGGGTGGGGGTGCTGGGGGACATGAGTTGGTGATCACTAGTGCAAGGTGACATGTGGGCTAGCATGGTGGATGGGCTGCATGAGGGACATGACCAGGGGTGCTGGGTAGTCCGCTGTGGTGTGGGATGCCTGCAGGGGCCGTGGAGGGGGTAGAGGGCACACCTGGGAGGACCCACAATGCCAATTCATGTGTGGGACTCCCCGTGCACCCCACTGGATACATGTACCCCGCTCTGACAGCGAAATCGCATGTGAAACTGCTCGCGAACCCCAGTAATACACGTACCCCGCTCGCACAGGGCCAATCACGTGTGAAACTTCCCGCGCACCCCCGAAATACACGTACCCCGTTCGCACAGGGCCAATCACGTATGAAACTTCCCGCGCACCCCCGAAATACACATAACCCGCTCACACAGGGCCAATCGCGTGTGAAACTTCCCACGCACCCCCAAAATACACGTACCCCGCTCGCACAGGGCCAATCCTGTGTGAAACTTCCCATGCACCCCCGAAATACACATACCCCGCTCGCACAGTGAAACTTCCCATGCACCCCCGAAATACACGCACCCCGCTCGCACAGGGCCAATCACCTGTGAAACTTCCCGCAAACCCCCGAAATACATGTACCCCGCTCGCACAGGGCCAATCGCAAGTGGAACTCCCCGCAAACCCCAGTAATACACATACCCTTCTTGCACAGGGCCAAACCCGTGTGATTCTCCCCACGCAGCGGGGTACGTGTATTCGGAGGGGTGCGCAGGGAGTTTTACAGGTGTTTTCGTGGTTGGGGGCCTGTATGCTGGTCCACTGGCCTGTGCGCCATGTACGGGATTTGTGCGCTGTACATGGCGCACGGGGAGGGATTGGGGGCGTAACTGGTGCTGCTGCAGGGTCGCAGTGCCACTCTGCACCACGGCTGGTAATGGATGTTAACATCCATGAATACGCTGTACGCGGAAATGGATTTTGGCGCACGTGCCTGGCGCAGACTGTCACACGCGCACACTGTGCGCCAGCCGCGTGCGCCACTTGTGCGCTGAATTCTATGAATTACCCCCTGAATTGTTTGCCTTGACTCAATTGGCCTGCAGAGAACTGTGACAGCGATAACCGCCTATTCTTTAGCTGAAGACTTGATTTTAAACATACACAAATCAAAAAATGTTAATGATAAATTATACTAGGAGAAAACAGATGAATTTTAATTGGCTATTGAACCACATGAGTCTAGAAGTGGATCAGCATTTTAAATATTTGGGCACTATAAACTATGCCAAGCCCACTACACGGCAAGTCCTGGAAAGCCTGCAAAAAAGATGAAGGCAAGTGCAGCTGAATTAAGGGCCTTTGACGTGACATTTGGTCGTTTCTCAGCCGTCCCTATCCTGAAAAAAACTGTTAAAAAACTGTTAATAAAACTTTTAAAAAACTTCAAAAAACATCAAAAAACTGTTCCTGGTTAACTGCATGGAGCAAAAACTGGACTGTTGTATGTTTTAGGGGACAAGGCTGAATCTATGCTGTGGAAGCGTATTTTAGTTACGCCGAGTGCAACGCCTTTTTCTGCTACACGGCACAAGGCCAGTCTGATTTCATCATGTGCTCGAGCAGATTGGAAAACACTTCAGCTGTGGAGAAACTTTCTAATGCCTGCGGCCATGTGTGTGTGTGTTGCGTTATACATTGAGCTGAGTTTCAACTCATGTAGAGTTCCAAGCTGCTTGAGTCATATAATATTCTACAAGCAGATCTCTTACGTCTGCCCCATAAGTTTAAAAAGATATTATTTGGGACAGACTGGATCAAAAGCCAAGAACTAACAATGAATTATCATATTTTTTACCATTTAAATTATGATATTAAGGGGCTGATTCATGGAATTTGTGCGCCTAAAAATGGGGATTTGTGCGCCATTCTGCCCGCAAATCTCCATTTGTTAAACAGAGATTTGCGGGCAGAATGGCACACAAATCCATGTTTTTCGGCGCACAAATTCCATGAATCAGCCCCTAAGGCTTTTAATGTTCTTCCCCCTTATATGGGTAAACATCATTCTAGAGCCTATAGAAACGCGATGTTACGTTTTAAACTAAATTTGCTTCCAACAAGAGAAGTCCCATGTGCAAGGAAAAAGATACCAAGGATTCTACCACAATGTAGATACTGTGCTCAAGAATTGAAAACACTGTGGCCTTGATTCATGGATTATTTGCGCCGAAAAAAACGGGATTTGTGTGCCATTCTGCCCGCAAATCCCTGTTTAACAAATGGGGATTTGTGTGCAGAATGGTGCACAAATCCTGTTTTTTCGGTGCAAATAATCCATGAATCAGGGCCTATGTAATCTTCTAACTGTTTGTTCTGCTACTTAATCAGATCTTTATACATTTTTTGCTCGATTTGTTTTAGATGAGTCATTTTTAAATCTCAAAATCTTTTGGGTAGGAATTGTAAATAGTAATGAAATTTCACTGGATATTGCAATCATTAAATTTTTGGAAATTATTTTAAACATTTGATTGACTGTTGTTTTATTGTACTATGAAATGTATTATTTTGTGCTAATTGTTGTTCTTACTACAAAGGTTTCTTTTTGTGTAAACCATAAACAATTAATAAATATTGATAATAAATTCATCTTTGTGTTTTGTTTAATGCAACCAATAGGATCCTGCTCCTCCTGTCTGACAGATGAAAAACAAGGCAGGTAGTACATATCTGCTTTCCTCATTACTCTGGCCCATGTGGTCTGCCAAAACAGCACTGCACTATGAACACTACCACCACCATCAACAGGATGCTACATTAGCAGCGGTAAAGCAGCCTGGCAAATCAATGTTGCCAGTGGATCAGGCTGTGCTAGGCTAAACATGACAGATTAGGAAGAAAGCTGGGCTGACCCAGAGTCTGCAGGAGATGGGTGTTGGTTGGTAGATCAGGATTGGTGATAAGATGGACAACTTCTGCTCCCTTTTCTCTGTCATCACTGCTGTAGGAGGTTGTTGCAATGTAAGGGCCAGTGGCACATTATGTGTGCTCCTTATGCGACAGCCTTCAGTGCATGCACTCAGTGTGGTGCCAAATGCATGCTTCCTTGGGTTACCCTACTGAACTGCCTTGTAGCATAGGTTTCCTAGCATGCTGCCTGCTGAAGCTGAAGCAGTCCTGCTCCCTTTATCAGATTGCAGAGATAGCATTGGTGATACCCTGGCCTTCTCAAAATGGATGATCAGCCCATTTCAGCCAGACACACCTTGTGCCAGCATGTATCTCAGCTGAACCCCTCTGTTTCAGGTCTTGCCTCAAATACAAGATACATACCGATGTCTCTTTGTTTCTTCTAGAGGTACATCATCTACACAGGAAACCAAGAAGAAACATTTGAGTGGTGATCCAGGACACTACGTTTGTGCTGCGAAAGCTGTAGCCTGGTCCCTACCAATCCACCTCAGCAGACAGCTGCACAGAGAGAGAGACACACAGAGAGAGGCTGTGACAACCCCCTGCATTACGGGGAATGAGAGAGCAGGATGGAAAAGCCCCATCCATAAGCGGCGACAGAGGAAACTTAATTCTATCAATAACACCTCTATTGCGCCACAACAATATGTCAACGATTACACCTCCATTTCTTATTCAACACACTCAAAATAGATTCCTCATACAATAAGTACATGTCCATTTAAATAAATCTCAAACACAAATATGATTTGAGGTAGTATTCTCTTTGTCTTGAATTTATTTAATCCATCTGGACAACCACGTGATCCACATACTGTTTTAACCCAAAAGGCCACACATGTTTCGCATAGGCCCCAACTTTACTTCGGTGGAGGTTAAGGAGCTTCTTCATGGCTATTACAAGGTATGTTTGTTTATGAAAAATGTGATATAACAGAAAATGAATCACCCAAAAAAATATCTAATCTTTTTTCAACATACAGTCCCATCTAAGATGTTTCCATCCTGATCGTTTACAAACAAATTAATGATCCTGTTTAGTTATATCCCTTGGCATTGTTCAAAACAAATCCAAACAAAATGTCTCTGTTGTTTCATAACATGCATTCTTTTAAATGACCATGTACCCTATTGCCACATTTTGGAATGTGTGTAGGATACCCTGAGCATACCATAGGCACACAAACTCATCATTTAATTTACATTACCACACTAAAACACATTGGTTTCTGCTCATTACTCACCGTAAAAAGTTATCAATAAATCGCCTTTCCTTGTTCACTACACTCTTTATAAGTGCTGATCCAGAGCCCTTCTCTGTAAACCAAAAGTATCCAAATATATTTCAAAGTAAATACTCCGCAAAATATCGAGTCACAACCAGTGCTTACTATCTTACCTGAAATCAGGTATTAGAATAGAAATCCATGAAAAAAAATCGTCCTCTTCATTTATGTATCCAATGCCTCATAGCACAATATGCTGCAAGGTCTGTAAATGCAAACCATGTCTCATGTCATAATCTGTTTTACTGCTTACTGTTATCAAACACTGTTGCTTCTTAATTCTTGTAGCCCTTCCTCAAAGAGTCAACCTTTCGGCATCACTCAGTGTTTTCATCTTCAGAAACGGTATGCTTAACATGCCCTATTATATCAGTATCACCATCCTAGAGTAGAGATGATAGATGCAGAAACACAGCAATAATTACCCATTGTATATCTTGCTTATATCTTTCATCCAATGTGAACAATTACATAAGAGAGAAATAATGAAATATTGGGAAATTGTCACGCACAGCCTATGACCACAATGATGACATCACAGATCACATCACTGCTGACAACACTAATTACATTACAACAGTAACTGGCCTTCAGCCATGGCCAGTGAGCATGGGCAAAAATATTTTAACACATGAATGGGTACTAGCCAGGGCATTCAGTTATGGACAGTGGTCACAACCTTCACCCATGTGCACTGAATATGAAGTTTAGAAAGGTTGGCTTTAGCTGAATTTTAGGGATTTTGTTGTGTTATTTTCTCACCTTAAAGTCACCACAACAAAAAAAAATGTCCTTGTATATACATATGTATTACACGGCCTGGGTGGTTAAGTTGCACTTTTTGGGCGGCTTATAACTTTGCTCCCCATGGACGAATCCTCACCAAACCTTAAAAAAATATATATGGCCCGCTCTGAATCTTTTTGCTAATTTTGGTCAGGTTTCATCAACGGGGGGAAAAGTTATAGGGGTTACCCACATTTTTTTTTCTCCATAGGCTGGATAGAGAAATACTTTGCTCACGCCTACAGCCCAAACCACTGGACGGATTTTCACAAATGTGTGGCAGGAACTGCGGCTTGGTCCTGAAAGCGTGCTTTTGTAAATTTGGTGTAAATCCGTCCAGTATTTTTTTTTTAAAACAGGTAAAATGTAGGTGCCAAAAAATGAGTGATATCTGTGTCCGCTCCACGGAACCATTTCCCTGTTCGCTCCACTGACAGGAATCTGATTGGCCGGTTTGGCCATGTGATGTCCGCGGACATACGACGTGCCCGCTGATTGGCTGGATGGAAGCATGATGAGCATCATAACTTTTGGAAACAACAGTCATGTTGTATCCGCAGATATTTGCGGATAGCACGGTGGCGAACAGTGCTTCAAAACATGTTTTGGAGCATCAGGTGGTGGGAAGAGGGGCTGGAAAGGGTGGGGGAGTGAAAGATGGGTCATATGATGTATTTGTTTAGGTGGAAGAAGACCGTGTTTTGTTCGCAGTGTCCGTGGACACCACAGCAGTTCGCAAATAGGTCCTCAGGTGAGCAGTTTATGTGGTGACTGCAAGCAGGATTCATTAGGGTAGGGGAGTGGATTGTAGATGATATGAAGATGTTTGTATAGGCTGTATTATGCTGCAGTGTTTCTGGCCATCTACTAGAGTCTGCACACAAGAGTCTTTCCATTGGTTGAAGTACTGTAATAGTTTGTGTAGAGAAGTGTATAGGGCTGCAGGCGGCTGGCTTATTGGATCCACAAGTGTGTTGACTGGTTGTACGTACTGGAATACAATGTATACAGAAGTGGACAGGGCCTCAGGTGGTTGGCTTATGTGTGTGGGTTGTGGCAGTGTGTAGATTATTCAGTGCATGGCTGTATTATATGTGGTGATTGTGACCGGCTACTAGACTCTTGAATGTATGGCTGCAGGCCATGTACCCAAGTGTCTGTCCATTGGCTGTAAGTAGTGTAATAGTATGTGTACAAAGGTGGACAGGGTGTGTGTCAGGTGGTTTGTTGGACTGTCTTGAGATTCTTGGATGTATGATACTGGAAGCAGTGGTAGGTAATTGTGGAAAGCTACTATAGTTTTGAGTGCATGGCCACACGCAATGTACTCAAGAGTCCAAAAGTATGACCACTGGGTGAAGTACTGTAATGGTATGTGTAGAAAAGTGGACAGGGCCTCAGGTGGCTGGCTTATTGGATTCAAGAGTGTGCTCACTGGTTGTACGTACTGGAATACTATGTGTATAGAAGTTTACAGGGCCTCAGATGGCTGAATTATGTGTGTGGGATGTGGCCACTGTACAGATTGTTGGGTGCATAGCTGTGTTATGCTGTGGTGATTGTGACCAGCTACTAGAGTCTTGGACGCATGGCCGTAGGCAATGCACTCAAGAGTCCAGGAATGTGCCCACTGGTTGAAGTACTGTAATGGTATTTGTAGAAAAGTGGACAGGGCCTCGGGCGGCTGGCTTATTGGACTAAAGAGTGTGCTGACTGGTTGCACGTACTGGAATACTATGTGTACAGGAGTGGACAGGGCCTCAAGTGGATGCCTTATGAGTTTGGGTTGGGCCACTGGGCAGATTATTGGGTAGTTTACTGTATTATTATGTAATGGTTGTGGGCAGTTAGTAGAGTGTTGGGTGCAGAGGCCATGCAACCAAGAGGCCATGCAACCAAGAGTCTGTCCATTTCCTGGAAGTACTGTAATAATATGTCAACTGAGGTGGATAGGGCCTCTCGTGGCTGTGTTATGTTTGTGGGTTGTGGTAAGTGGGCAGATGTTTGCATGAAGGGCTCTATCATGCTGCAGTGGTTGTGGCCAGGGCCTAGAGTCTTGGGTGAATGGCAGTGGCATATATATTGCATAGGAGTCTATGTACCTAAGAGTCTGTCCACTGGCTGCATGTAGTGTAATAGCATGTGTACAAATGTGGACAGGGTGTGTGCCAGGTGGCTTGTTGCGCTGTCTTGAGATTGTTCGGTGTATGATATTCTATGCAGTGGGAGGTAATTGTGGGCAGTTACTATAGTCTTTGGTGCATGCACCCAAGAGTCCAAGGGTCTTCCCACTGGTTGAAGTACTGTAATAGTATGTCTATAAAAGTGCACAGGGCCTAAGGTGGCTGGCTTATTGGATCTAAGAGTGTGCTGACTGGTTGTATGTCCTGGAATACTCTGTGTACAGAAGTGGACAGGGCAACAGGTGGTTGGCTTATGTGTGTGGGTTGTGGCAGTGTATAGATTTTTGGGAGCATTGCTGTATTATGCTGTGGTGATTGTGACCAGCTGCTAGACTCGTGGGTGTATGGCTGGAGGCCATGCACCCAAGAGTCTGCACACTGGCTGTAAGTACTGTAATAGTATGTGTACAAAAGAGGACAGGGTGTGTGTCAGGTGGTTTGTTGGACTGTCTCGAGATTCTTGGGTGTATAATACTGTATGCAGTGGGAGGTAATTGTGACCAGCTACTATAGTCTTGGGTGCATGGCGAGAGGCAATGCACTCGAGTTCATGAGTCTGTCCACTGGTTGAAGTACTGTAATGGTATGTGTAGAAAAGTGGACAGGGCCTCGGGTGGCTTGCTTACTGCACCCAATAATGTGCTGACTGGTTGTCTGTACTGCAATACTATGTTTATAGAAGTGGACAGGGCCTCAGACAGATGCCTTATGTGTGTGGGTTGTGGCCAGTGTACAGATTGTTGGGTGCATGGTTGTATTATGGTGTGGTGATTGCGCCAGCTGCACCCAAGTATTTCCAGTGGCTGCAAGTAGTGTAATACTATGTATACAGAAGTGGATAGGGTATTCGGCAGGTGGCTTGTTGGAGTGCCCTGTGTTTCTTGGGTGTATCATAGGGTGTATCATAGTCTGTGCAGTGGGTGGCAGTAATGTTATATTATGTGAATTGAAGTGGACAGGGGTTTAGGTGGATGAGTTATGTGTCTAGGCTGTGGCCACTGGGCAGATTCCTGGGTATTTCACTGTATTAGGCTGTATTGGTTATGGGCAGTTAGCAGAGTCTTGGGTGTGCTCCCAAGGTCTGTCCACTGGCTGGAAGTACTGTAATAGTAGGTGAACTGAAGTGGATAGGGTCTCAGGCGGCTGTGTTATGTGTGTGGGTTGTGGTCAGTGAGCAGATATTTGCATGCATGACTGTATTATGCTGCAGTGATTGTGGCAAGGCCCTATATTCTTGGGTGCATGGCCGGAGGCGGTAGGTTGTAGGCCATACACCCAAGAGTCTAGGGCCTGCCCACAAGCACCGCAGCATAATATAGCCATGCAGTCATCATTGTGATACTGGTATATGGGTTGCACAAATAGGTGTACAGATCGAAATTTGTAGATTACAAAGAAGTATGACACCAATCATTGGTTATATGGATGGGAAAAACAAATCCATACAGGATTAAAAAAAAACTTTAAATGTTTATTTGTTGTTATGTGGCACAGTCTGTTTTAGTGATGTGTGCACTACTTATAGAACTGCTTAAGGTGCAATGTTGTAGTAGGAGCAATTGAAATGGTGTACGATTTTCGTTTTGGAAGTGGTGGTACTATGGTTGCAGTTAGATACCAATTTGCGTATTGTAACTGTTTATCTGTTTTCCTATTTTTAGCAGTATTTCTTTATACATTTGGTTGCTATTGATGTTTTCTAAGTACTGTAATATTGCACAGTAATATTGCAGAATTGTAGGGGCAGTTAGATACCTGTTGGCGTATTCTAACTGTTGATAGTTTGGAATTTGTTGAGAGTATGTTTATACTTAATAAGTGTTGAAGGGTTAGCTCAGAAAAACTTTCATGTTTGGTGGTGAATTTCAGATTGTGTAGTAATGGGAAGTAATATTGAAGTATTATGGTTGCAGTTAGATACTAATTGGCTTGTTGTAACTGTGTAAAGTTTCTTAGTTTTGCAGGGTATGTCTTGAAGGATATTCATTCTTTTTTGTGGATTTACATTTTTCACTATTGTGAAGTGTCTTTGCAGCACTGTGGGTGTAGATACACATGTTTGCTTATTTCTTGC
Organism: Ambystoma mexicanum; assembly: GCF_040938575.1. Taxonomy (NCBI): domain Eukaryota; kingdom Metazoa; phylum Chordata; class Amphibia; order Caudata; family Ambystomatidae; genus Ambystoma; species Ambystoma mexicanum. The sequence goes on along the minus strand of NC_090927.1, from coordinate 699,728,173 downwards.
ATTGGTATGGGCATTGTTAGATAGTTGTTGCATTATTTTAGCACTTGGTGGTTTCAGAGGTCATTGAGGACAGTTTGTAGCTCGTCATACTCAGTACTTTTCGTTTTAAGTACAATGTGGGAAACAATATTAGTGTGTCTTTTCTACAGTTGTTTCTGTGACGTAATCATTGGGGCATTGAGGAAAAAACTGTATAGCAGTTCTACTGATGTCTTTATTGGATAGTTGTTGTATGCTAAGTTGTTCCAGTTTCATAGGGTAGAAGGTTGTTGTCCTGTTTTGCATTTCTACTTTTGTAGAACATTGAGTACGTTTTGGTTTCAAGAATATTAAATAGGCATTTGCAAGATTTGATGGTAATCTCTGCTTTAGAGTAATGGAAGCAACATTGCATTCAAACCATCCACATTTATTTTTAATGTATGTAGTATAGTGACCTGCACTGTTTGTGGCACCCGTGTGGTAGATTATGCCTACTTTTCCAAAGGTTTTCTTGACAAGTGATACTTGCCCATGGGTGAAGCTAGTAAGCTTGCAGTTATTTTTGATACCACCTGTCTCGGGAGGATAGCTCAGGGATAACGTGCTCGCCTTGGAAGCAAGACGACATGGAGCACCACAGGTTTGATCCCCGGTTCTGCGCTTAGAAACCTCTGGGTATTAGGTGCGTTATAAATAACCTATCATATAATATCTACATTGTATCGTAAAAGCATTACTATTACATATTGGCTATGTGTTTGTATCTGTAAGGTGGAGCGATTATCAGAATTGCAAGTACTACATTATATGCCATGTATTTATACAGTTGGGTATAAATACATACACAAAGCGCTCCTTAGGGACTTGGTTGTACATCACATGGCTGCAGAGAGTGCATGTATGAAATCTGGAAGATTTCATTTATAGGTATGTTTTTGTTTTCCAGTACTTGTAGTAAGTACATTAGAAATTCTTATGGATCTTGGTGTGTGTTTAGAGTGAATCTCACCATTCCTGCACAGTAGTCCAATTCCTGCCTTATTCCAGAAACACTGTAAGTGTTTTACGGATTGTTTGTTCCATTTCTGTGAAGGAGTAACATTTGCAAACACAATTGGTCTGCGCCGTTTAAGTAAATGTTTTCAACAATTGGTGGCATTTGGAAAACAACATTGATTGCTACATTTGCATAGCAATTTTCACCAGTTCTATTGGAAAATTTGAATGGACCAGACTGTTCTGTGTCTGAGTCATTTTATGGAAGTCCACAGAGTATTTTTGAAGAGGTAGTTATCTGTGTTTGTGCAGTTGGGTATGATTTTGTCTTTTTAGTACATCCTTCTTTTTTGTGGTAATCGCTGAAGTACCAGCTGTTTTCCATTTCTTTGGTGGTACTGTTGTGAGATCATGTATAAGTTGAGTTTGCACTAGTTTCCTTTTACAAAGTTTGCCCTTTTGAGGAACAGGGTACATTATGAGATAGGGTTTGCAGAGCGCGCGTAGTCTATTGTACTCTACAATGCAAGGAATGTCAGCAGTGACTTTACTTGCAGCAAAATTGACTAGGAATAGTTCTTTAAGTATATGTAGGCATTACAATGCTATGTAACTCATGCCTTCTTTAAAGACTGTGCTGCCAATATCAATCAATTGCGATTTATAAATAGTGATTGCGTATGCTAGAGATAGAGAAAACTGTCCCCTCCGGACATACATGTCTTTGAAAAGAAGGAATCGGGCTGTTGAAGGTCCTATCCTTTTAACTTCTGAAAGTTTGTCAAAGTTAATATTGACAAACTGAATGTTGTTGTCACGTGGGTATGTCTGGAAGCCAACAACTGTACCAAGTGCTCCATTACCTAAAGCTTGCTCCACGTCAAGGTTACAATTTACCATTACTCTACAGTTTGAACACAATGTTAACATTTTCTCCAAATCAACTGTGTTGGAGATAGAGTTTTCTAAGGTACTTAGGCATGCTGTGTCTTGTTGACACATAGGTACTGTCATACTGTGCACGTCTAGTTTTTCTGTGGAGTAAATTTGCACTAGTGGTTGCATTTCTTTTTTCAACATTGTTTCATTGAATTGTGCACAGCTTGCTAGAGTAGGCATTACAGACATAGGGACTCATTCCGAGTCGGGCGTTAGGGGATGCCAGGCACCGGTAAGTAGACCGGTGCTGGTATTACCCTACTGCCTGATTCCGAGGTCCCCTAACGGGGCCCGTAAGGTACGTTTGGTTGGACCAAACGTACCTTACGGGTCCTGTTAGGGTACCAGGGCACAAATAACGGACTTGCCATTCGCGAGCCCGTTATTTGCGCCCTCCCCATTCCCATTGAGCCCTATGGGGGCTCAAATGGGAATGGGGAATGGTTTGGTCAATGGGGACTTACCGGTCCCTCCAAGGTCAGAATGGACCGGTAAATCCCCATTGACCAACACCGGTGCCGGACCCATTATTGGTGGCAGTCATGGTGCAAATAGTGCCATGACTACCACCAATCTCGTAATGACCCCCATGCAGTTTACATTTTTGTTTGCTAATTGTTCCATGGCATCAGTAGCACATGTGTTATGCCAGTATAGCTCATGGATGCGTCTGCTATTTAAGATAGACTGCTTCCTTAGAAAGTACACCAATCTGAATGCTTTTCAAAATGTTGGCATAGGTGAGGTCCGCAGACTGACACATGTTTTCAGTTAGTTCTCTGTATTGGAAATGTTGCTAGAGATTTACATTTCCTATGCTGCCAAGAGTTTTACGGCACAATTTGTGTCCAAAGGTTTTAAAAATAGGTTCACGTTTTACTGGTGTTAATTGAAGAAGATCTCTGAAAACAATAACGTGTTTTCTCCCAAAGAGGTCTTCGTAGTCTGTTTTAAGGACCTCTTGCAATCTGATGTGAACCAAAGCCAACATTAGGTTGGAGACCATGCTCACCTCATCTATTAGGAGCATTTTCATGTGTTTCATAACTCTGTGTAGTCTACAGCAGCTTCTGCTGAAAGTTTGTAGTAGTCTAATTTGTTTTGGACTGGAAGGAGTAGCAATCGATGTAAAGTTACGCCACCTATGCTGTAGGCAGCTAAACCTGTGGGGGCAGTCACAACAGCTGAAAGCTTGTTGTTTGTCAAATGTCGGAGGAACTTGCTGATGATTTTTATTACAAATGTTTTGCCTGAACCAGCTTGACCACTTACATACAGGACTACAGGTTTATAGTTTTGACAGGTACAAGTTTTAGTTTCATGCTGCAGACCATGTTCAATTTCTTTAGTTACTTCTCAGAAAATACTACGCTGCTCATTGTTTAGAAGTGATTTCAGTAGAGCAAAGTTTTCTGCAGATTGCTCATACTGACACATGGTGGTTTCTACTTCAGTCATGGCTAATTCTGCCTCATTTAGTATGGTATCAGGTAATATTATCCCCACCAAAAATATCGCCGTATACATGGTTGTCGGGAATAATATCAGGTTTTTGTGGGAGCGGGGTTGCAGGGGTGCTCCCCGCTCCTTTAAAATAATACTGGAGTTGCAAGGGTGTCCCCCGCAGTTTCCATGCCTTAATATTGCCGCAAAAATATGCCGATATTTTTGTATGCCAATATTTTTGTGGGGATATTAACACATGAAACCTTTGGTATGAGTGGCTCTCCAAGTGGTTCTTGGTTCCTGTAAGAGACGGTTGATTGCTCTCAGGTGTGTCTATATTTAGTTGTGTGTGCTTGAAGTTCTTCTTCTTGTTGGCGTTCATTGTCCAACATGTTTTTGTATTGCGCAAAGTTTATATCTGTTATAGTGCTTTCATTTGCATTGAAAGCATCTTCATAGGAGGCATGGGTGTCCAATAAATCTTCTTTTCTGCATGGTTTAAAAAGTTGCAGTAGGGACATGTGGTACTGTTCTCTATGTTCAGGAGTTTTTAATGATAGCTTCACATGATTAATAAGGCTGCATTTGGTAAGTTTAACCAAGCTGCCCTCACAACTTTTGACTATGTATTTACCTTTTTTCTCATCTGGTTATTTTTGTATGAGAAGTACTGGGCTATGTGGTACAGGCACATGGTTTCCAAAGCAGTACTCCTGTTTGGGCAGTATGTGTCCAATATGTTGTTTTTCAAAATTTCCTGGCATTTGGTATCAGTTTTGGTTATTGTTTCTATGTCTTGGCATGATTTGAGAACACTTTTTCTGGATGCAGCATGACCAAGGCTTAGCCAGGCTATGTTTTCAGATTTCCCATACAAGGCGGTGCCAGTTAAACTGTCTGCGGCTTTGTAGCATCCACATTCTCTATGGGAGAGAATTTTGATGCCAAAGCTGTACAATTTTTGTGAAGGTGTTTTGTCAGATGATATGCCATCCCAGAGGTCTTTGAACTCTATTTTCTCTGCATTGGTTAAGTAGGTTGTGACATATCATGAAACTGCAGTGGAATTGTCTGCAATGTACTGCACATCCATGTTTGCATTCCATAGTAGGGCAATAATATCTTTGTAATCATTGATGTAGTTTGATGCTTCATGTCTTTTTATGTAGTATGCATTCTTAGGTGATTTGCTTTTCACACTGTGTCTAACCGAAGACTTGAAGCAGTTTACTTGTCCTGTAGCTAAAACTGGTCCAGGGAAACAAAACAGGCATTTAGTGGAGTATTTGCCTTTGTTTTTAGATGTTCGCCCTCAATACGTGCCACATTGTTGTCTTTGAAACTGCAAAATGTGTGCATGTAGGTCACTATGTGTACTTTCTGAAGGGATTTCGCAAGTGACATATTTGTGAATGAACTGCAAAACAGTGGCATCACTGTCCTGACCAAATTTAGGAGCATCTTTAATTCATCAAAGCATGTGGATGTGTGGTGCTCCTCTGGCTTGATATTCTTTTCTCCAAAAGAAGTGTTCCACTTCTCTGAGAGAAGGAATTGTTTTATTACAAATGCAGTGCAGCATGGCAATAAAGCGATGATGGAAGTACCTTGATACATTTACAGGATCAAGAGAGCAGCGTTCTCATGGTGTGTTCATGTCTATTCCTGCTTTATTTTGGTTTGCTATGTGTAGGAAATCGTGCAAGTCTTCACATGCATACTCTGCACAACTTACAGTGACAAACCATGTGGGTGGGCTAAGGTTGTGTAGCATACACCATATATTTGTGTGACGTCAGAACCAGTATTCTTTTGTACCACTCATGTTTGCCAACAGATTTGTAATACTTGACTGTAAAACGTCATCTTTCTCTTTCACCTTTTGAAGTAGCTGCGTAGCAGACATGTTTAGAATATTGGAACCTGTTTTCAATGTGCATGCAACTCCTTAACATAGAGTTATTAGTTCACTTTCAAAGAGGAGGTGGAATATGTATTCAACGTTTTGTCGGAATCTGGGTCCTTCTGAATACATTCATAAAGAGCAGTATTCTGATGCTGATATTTGTGTGTATCTCTCATCGTATCTTCCTCCTTTTCCAGTAGGAAACCATAGAGGAAAGGCTTTTGCTTCTACACTTATTTCCAATATGCCGATTGGAGATCCTTTGTCCTGCTGCAATTGATATGTTTCTAGCACAGCATGTATGGTGTCTTTGGAGTGCAGTGGGTGAATTTTACACTGGTCTAAAATATTGGAGGCTGAAGTAGGATCTAGAAGTTCAAATAGGCCAGTTGCATTGGAATCCTGAATTATTTCTGTGGTTTCTCTCTGGTTTTCTTCAATGTTTATTTCTTTGTTATATTCATTGTTGCCTTTAAGGTATTGCAGAGCTTCTCTAACTTTGTTTAAGTCCACTAGTTGCTGACAATTTGTTTTGTCTTTTGTAGGTACACCATTCCATTCACTAGGATTATCAAAAATGTATCTATTGGCTGTTGCACGCCTTGAGTGTCAAAATATTCTATGAGATCTAATGGTAAAGAAACTACTTTGCCACAAATGCTTTTCAGTAATTCAGAGGGAGGCAACTTCCCTGTTTTCGGTTGAAGGCGTATTATCGCTTGAAATGGGTATACTGTTTGGATTATAATGCTCTCATACAAATGAAGCTGTTGGAGTGGTTTTGGCAGTGGGAATATTTCCAAGGAATTAGTCATAGCCCCTGAAGCCATTTGGTTATTGTCAAGTTTTGCAGTGCAGTATGTGCACAGTATTGAGGGGCTAGTAATTTTGTATTTGTTTTCTTCTATAAGATAGAAAGCTAATTGGAGTCATTGGGCTTCCTCATTGTCTTCTAATTTGTACATTATATCTACAGTTTTGGTGCTATTTGTATACAAAGTTCTGCCGCAACACACACATACTTGGTTTGGTACTTCAGCAGATGTGCTTTTAAACTTTGCTATTTCTTTTTTGTATGTGTGTAATAGAAGGTTCACATCTGTAAGGTTGTTGCTACTCTTTTCTAAACTTACTGGATTTTGTAAGTGCTCTTCAGTTCCAAAATATTTGCTTTGGATGTGGTCTATTTCTTCGAGCAGTTGTTTGGCTGTGCCATGAAGGAGAATGTCATTTAATTGGTCCAGTGCTAAAGTGGGACTTTTTGCATAGTACAGTTGGTAAATGAGATTTCGTACAGTAGAATGGTGTGTTGCTAACATTTTTTTTAAAAAAACCTTTATTTATTTAACTTGGCAGCACAACATAGGCAAGTTACACACAAGGCAAGTACAGTGTAGTTACAGCATAAATGATACAGGCATACAGCAACTGCTTCCAATGTGGTCGTATCATTTAAACACATAAGCAGAGTAAACGTGAGGATGGAGGAACTGTGATTCAGGAGGGGGAACCAGGGCGAGAGGGGGTAATTACTGGGGATGATGCATCCGACGCCGCACTTAAATCGGACATATAGGATCGAAATTTAAGCCAGACATCCCTGGGTCTTGAGTGAGTGGGTTGTAGTAAGGACCAGGTTTCCTCAGTGTTTGAGGCCCAAGTGATTGCCCTGAGCCACAGTGCGTGAGTCGGGGTTTGGGGCGTAACCAGCAAAGTAGGATGGATCGCACTGTGAGGAGCATGCAAAGGCCAGCCAGTTTTTTGGAGACCCGGGGTAGTTCGGGGAAATCGTGGAAGAGGCACCTTATTGGGGAAGCGTCGATAGGGTGTTCAAGGACAGCGGACATGGTTGAGCACACCGTATCCCAGAATTGGGTAAGGCGGGGGCAGGACCAGATCAAGTGAATATAGTCAGCAGTATCATGGCCACATCTGGGGCATCTTGGAGAGTGATCATTATGCATGCAGTGCAATCAGCTCGGGGTATAATGGAACCTATGCAGTACCTTAAGCTGAATCAGTTTGAAGTGGGAGTTAAAGGATACCCCGTGTATGCGGGTGCACATGTGAGCCCAGCGTTCGTCAGTCACCCCCACCCCGAGGTCGTCTTCCCATGCTTGCCTCAGTTTAGTAAAATCCGGGGTAGATCTGGATTGAACCATGGTGTACAGTCTAGATATCTTACCCCTAGTGGGAGTAGGGGAAGTTAGCTCTTCAATAGCAGGATCGTCTGGTGGTATCGCTGGGAACATGGGGTATCGTTGTTTAAGGGTTTTTCGGAGGGACGAGTACTGGAGCCACACAGATGGCCCCCGTCTCAGAGACAATGGGAGGTCCGGCCATTCGGTGAAGCTGCCCTGCTCGAAAACGTCACGGATCAGCTCATATCCCGCCCCGGCCCAACGGCGCACCATTGGCGGCGGTACTCGTGGGACCCCTGGGAGAAAGTTCCAAAGCGGGAGGTTGCCATGAAACGGGTGGGCAGTGCCAAACAGTTTCCAGGTTTTTGTTAATGCTAACAATTTGGCATATATTTTGACATCGCAATTTATGAAAGAGAGCGGATGGTACGAGCCGCATTGTGTAGGGGGTTTACCAGGTTTGAGTAATACAGTTATCGTGGCTTCACAGAGTGATGGGGGAAATCTGAAAATCTGTCTGCCTCCACCGATTCTTTCCGAATGCTATTAGGTGAGGGAGTAGAAGAGATTTGCAGTGTTTGTAAAATACAATCGGGATGCCATCAGAGCCAGGAGCCGTCCCAGGGGAGAGGAAGTCCACAGCGTCCGAGAAATCCTCAGGGGTGAGCGGAGAGTCAAGGAACCCGATGGTCTCAGGGGAGAGGGCCGATAGGGGGAGGGCATCGAGATAAGAGTCAATTTCCGCCATCGAGTCATCATCCGCGTTGGAATATAAGGCTTCATAAAATGTAAAAAATTCTGAGTTGTTATCCCGTGATGAGACATCCAGAGAGCCATCAGGCCTCTCGACCCCGGGAATATGTGGAGGACCTAGTTCGCGACGGATGAGCCTAGCAAGGAAGCGGCCAGGATGCTCACCCTCTCCATATTTCCTTGCCAGGCCAGGGTTATCCAAACATTTTTGTTCACGATCCGCCAGGGACCGAAATGTGTTGAGTTCCACTCCTATAGATGCCTGGGTCTCAAGGGCTGGGAGTAGTGAACATTGGGCATCAAGAGTCGATAGTTTGGATTCGCTTTCAGTAATGTCCCTCCGGATCGTTCTGAGGATGCCACTTTCCTTGGACAGCGCTATGCCCCTAATATAAGCCTTAAAGGATTCCCATAGACTGGCTTGTGAGGACACCAAACCTGTATTTATTTCAAAGAACTCCTCGATAGCCACTTCAAGCTCGGAGCTAAACAAGAGGTCGAGGAGACAGGTTTCATCCTCTATTGTCTAGTATGGTCGCAGTCTGGGCCCCAACCCATGGTGATGGTCACTGGCGAATGGTCAGATTGGGTCCTAGGAAGAATCATTAGTTGTATCACATTTTTTATCAGTACATCAGAGATTACCCATCTATCAATTCGGGAATAGGAGTCGTGCACCGAGGAGTAGAAGGAGTAGGAGCGGGAGTCGGGGTAGAGGAGTCTCCATACATCAACCATAGCGAGGCAGGGAAGGGATGACAGTGCGCTGGAAGCTGCCTTGGTGAGTTGGTGGGGCCTGGACCCAGGTCTGTCAAGGTTCACATCAAAAATTGTGTTAAAGTCGCTCCCCCAGACGAATGGAACTAGCGGGAAGCCATCGAGAAGGGATGTCAGATGTGTATAAAATTCCGGGTCATCTATGTTAGGGCCATAGATATTCAGAAGGACGACCTCTCTGTTCTGGAGCGTGGCGTGGAGTTGCACATATCTGCCCTGGGGGTCTATCTGTGAGGATATAAGAGTGAATTTAAGACTCTTGTGAATAAGAGTCATCATAACCCCGTGGCTTTGGGTAGAGAAGTCGGTAAAGTATCTTTGGGGGCCCCAAGTTTTGGCAAATCTCTCACATTGTTCAGCGCATGCATGTGTCTCTTGCAGAAACAGTATTTTGGTCCCATGACGTTCGGCCTGTAGATGGAGTTGTCTCATCTTCTTAAAATTGCCCAGTCCCCCCCACATTCCAACTCATGAAAGTCAGGTTATTTTCAGTCAACAATGTAGCAGTGTTCGTACCAAGAGAATGTTGATATCCGATGGGCCGGTTTAGCAGCCCTGCAGCCCCAATCCTTCAGCGTTACCCTGTTCTCTGCCCTTGCTGCCAATGCCAAGCTTTTTATAACATAACACCCAACATATCCCACCCCCACCCACATCCCTCCCCCAACTACAGGGATGAAAATCCCAAAACCCATTAACCAAATCCAAACCAGTGGCATCAACGCCAGGGGGCCTGTGGGCTGGTCTGGTGGCGCCTCTCCGGCTGAAGGCAGATCAGGATAAAACATAGTGCCTAAAAAAGAAACTTTGTACGGAACTTGAAGAAGGTTTTGCACGCATTAGTGTGGCACAGACGTGTATTAGTGAACCAAACTGAACTTGTTGAGGAGTAATAGACTAATATATTCCTGGCGCAGAGAGGTAGTCGGTGCTGGCGACCTCTCGACGGGACAGCTTAATAGTTGTAGGAACATGGTTGGAGGGGAGGTTCAGCCTGGGAAGTGTTCGTCGATGAATCTGGAGGCTTCCTCTGGGATCGTGAAAAAAACACCTGATTGCGTGCTCAATGCACAGTTTGGCGGGATATAGCATGGAATAGTTAATTCCGTGGTCTCTTAGCCTTTTCTTTACCACCAGGAAAGTCTTACGTTCCCGTTGGACAGCCACCGAGAAGTCGGGGTACAGGTGTATCCTTGCTCCACCCAACAGAAGTTCTCCCTTAAGTCTTGCGGCTCTGAGGAGGGCATCACGGTCTCAGAAGTTCAGAACCCTGGCTATGATGGAGCATGGAGGAGCACCCGGCTAGGGTTTAGCTGTCAAAGCTCGGTGCGCCCGCTCTATAGCAAACTTTCGGGAAAGCTTTGTGGAGTCGAGGAGCGACAGTAGTGTATGCTCGACATAGTCCTCCATCGGTTCATTGATACCATCCTCTGGGACACCAATAATGCAGAGGTCCTCATTTTTCTTCTCCACCTCAAGAACTCGGTGGGAGAGCATGGAGACCTCTGAACGTAGGGCACCCAGACCTTCCTCGGCAGAGCTCACTCTTGTCTCAACCTCTGACACCCGACTGTCGGTCCTCTCGATGTGGGCCTTGATGGAGGATATGGTGCCATTCATGTCATCTAATTTAGAATGGAGTATGGTGAAGCCCTCACGGATGAATTCCATCATGTTCTGGGAGTCCGGGGGGACTAGAGATGATGAATTAGTGGGGGCCTGCTCAGGCACTTCTTCAGACGGTCTCAACGGTGTGTTTGCAAACATATTGATGAAGCTCTGCTTTTTTCCGGCTCCCTTGGTCATAGTGGCGTGACAAGGCTCAAGAGGAGTGAGAGAGGACTTATGGCACCTTAGATAGTGTGGGAGGGGGTCTAGCAGGATACCGTATGCTGGGGGACTGAGCCTTGACCCTTCCGCGGGAGGTGGTCACCCGGGGTGACAGTAGGATATTGTATCAACCCCTTCAATGAGACGGGGGTCCCCTGAATTGTGTAGTAGGTTGAATTGGCAGCCCTATTTGCTTGTTGTACCCCAGTGTGGGGGCCCAGAGGATCGGGCACATGGTCAGGGGGGGTCTGATGACCGCACTCACATCTCCATAGTAGATGTGGCTACCACTGTAGCCTATAGGATCCTGAGCTGTAGCGGGCAAGCTGAGGATGAAGCCTCAAAGGTACCTGTGTATAAGTAGAGAGGACCAACCACTGTTGGTTACCAAGATTTTAGACACGGTGTCACAGTTCCGCTTCTCCGGAGGTCAGTAACTCAAGGATCAGGTGTCCAGTTACATTTGTTGGGGGTCGAAGAAGGCTACTTCTCCGCTTTGTTGTGTTATCTGCAGGAAGGTCGCGGTGCACACTCAATTGACAGTGGATCCCATGATGTTAACCCAGGGGAAGATGATGTGGCCTACGGGGGGTCCCAGCCAGTGAATTGTGCACCCAGCCAAGGAGGAAGAGAAGTGGAGTCGGGATAGGGTCCGGGGCGCAGTACGCCCTCAGGCGCAAGCCATCGGGTCCTAGGGCATCCCCTATCAAATGCAGGTGGGCGGTGTCTCCCCAGGGCGGCACAGCCCGGTATTGTTATTCCGCCTCGTGTTGAGGGATTGATTGCAGTCGAACTATAGATCCCTCTAGGGTGTGTGTGATTTAGTGTCCATTAAAGGGGGTGATTGGTGACTTTTATCCCCCACGTACCTTGTGGCAGCCAGGAATCCGGTATCTTAACCCACGTTGCCAGGGGAGCGCTGCACCTGGTGTCAGTAGGTGTGCCACAGCTCTACCCTGGGTGTTGGAGTCTCGCTGATGGTGGGGGGGAGGTCACCCACCGAAACCGCTCACCTTGTCAGGGGAGCACGGCACCTGGCGTCGGTGGGTGTGCCACAGCTCTACCCCGGGTGTTGGAGCCTCGCTGATGGCGGGGGAGGACGCCCACCGACACCGCTCACGTTGTCAGGGGAGCACAGCACGTGGCGTTGGTTGGTGTGCCACAGTTCTGCCCCGAGTGTAGGGATCACGCCGACGGTGGGGGGCCACCCACCTGGGCCGCTCGCCTGTTGAGTTGCAGCCGCTGAGGGAGAGGGCAGGACACGACCGCTGCAGGAACAGTCTGCCTCCCAGAGCGGGCGCCGGCACGGCTTACAAGGATCTAAGCCCTCCTCGGGGCATGCAGCTCTGTCGGCGGCACCAGCCTGCACCGGCGATGTGGGTACCCAGCGCCCGCGCAATCCGCTCCTGGTCACTGCTCATATGGGAACGGCGGGAGTGTCCCACCGCCCAATGGGTTTCCACAAGGGTGGCAGGGCGTCTCGGGTATGTGAGACGGATCGACTCATCTCTCCTCCAGCGCCGGATTTCGGCGCGTAGCTGTGCAACCGTTGTGGGATGGTCGCGATAGCACCCGGTTACAGGGTTCCCGGCACCGTTTCCAGGATTTGGTCCGGATGATCTCTGGGCCAGCAGCTCGTGAATCATAGCAGTCAGGTTCATGCAGTTGGTCGTAGAGGCACAGGATCAGGATTGAGTGATCTGCCTGCCTCGGAGCTCGCAATTCAGGTGGTCATCTTGCTCGGCGCACAACAGCGCCCCCTTCGTGTTGCTAACATTTTGATATGGTGGAAGGTGCTTTTGCAAGCAGGTCCAGAAATGCAGGCTAATAAATGTCCTCGTAGTCCTATTTTTTTGCGCACTGGATAGGAGTCCATAGTTTGTAACATTTACATTTTTAATTTGTCTTTGGCTTTCACATACTGACTGAGGAACTGCCGTAAATATTTGAAAGATTGTTTGTGCACTTTACACAATGATGTGAATGGCCATTTGCAGACAGGATGTATAGGTTCGGTGGAATGGGGAGTTGATGCTAAGTTTGCTGGGGATATTCTTGCAAGCAGTGTTTCTTGTTCCATAATGGTATTGTCTACCTTTTCATACCCTTGCCCACTGCTATGTTAGGCAATTGGGTTTGTTTGCTCTTGTGTGTATGCCTCTTCTTTGAAATATGGCTCTGTGCTGCTGGTGTGAATCCACTCACCTGTACAGACCGTTCCAAAGGTATCTATGCTGATATTGCGTCTGTTGCAAAATACTTGTTGTACTTTAGTAATTCCTTTTGTTAGTGGGTTCATTCTGATTAAAACTAATATAAATAATTTCCATTGTCAATGAGAGCTGCCAGGATGAGTTTTCTGCGGTTTGTTTTAAGGTTGGAGTATGATTTCTCTGCTGTTTTTATACGATTCTGAAGGATCCCATGGTGGAACATTTTTTGTAAAATTCATTTTTTGGAATGCTTACTTGTGGCTACATTAACATTGGTAGGTGCAGTTTTAGCACTAGTGATAGTTGTAATCTTCTTAATTTTTTTTTTTTAGTCTTACATTTTGAAAGAGCATTCACACTTTCTTTCCTGCTAGCTGCTTCAGTTATGCTCAGTGAGTCTATTAGCTGTTATGTTTGAACTTTTTGCACAAATTCTACTAGAGGTGGGTGACTATTTTGTATGCTTTTAGTTTGCTCTGCTCTATTTCTGCATTGCTTTCTATGCAGTTGTTTTTGGTAGGCATTTGTTAGTTTCTGTTGGAGAAAAAAGGAAAGTGTGGGTTTGGAGGTTGTGCAATGTATATCTGTGCACTGCACATGAGTGTCTGAATATGAGGGTAGGCATACACATAGCGGTGTATGATTGTGGAATGGGCTGTTACTTCAGGTTGAGAAGGCTGAATTGGTATGTGTGTGTTACTATACTGGCGTTCAGATGACAATATAAAGTGTTCACCTGCTGAGGTGCAATGAGTAAGAGTGAAGCAAATGCTGTTGGGTTGATAGAATTTTGTAACCTACAATACAACAACACTGCACTGTCTGAGTAAGAGGCAGAACACTACGATAGTATTGCACTTACTTTGTTGGATGTGAAGAGTAGGTTTCTTCTGGGTTCTATTTTCCAGTTGAGACACCACTGGTTTTCAGGAGAATGGTCTTCACTGCAATTGAAAATGAAGGAAGTTAGTACATATGTGTGTTAATGGCACAGTAATTGCACTTGGAGAACACATTATTTAAAATTGTTGGAGGATTTGTTAGCAGGAAGAGTTAGTGTGTGTGTGTGAAATTGTACAGCATTGTGTATGAATGGGAACTTGGGAGCACCAAAAGTAATGCTATGGGGGCCAGTGGTGTAGTTTTAAGTGTGTCCTATGAGGTGCACTTTTGAAAATGTGTCAGTTGGTGTTTCTGTATTTGGTTTGGAAATGTATTACTCTAAGTTGTAGTACTGTGAGAAAAAAGCTCAGAAAGATGTAGAGATTGGAAAGGAGAATGTTTCTGTGTGTGGAATTCTATTAACTTTCCTGCACATAGATGTTTGCTTCATTAGTGGAGACATTGTTTCTGTTGTTTGATTTATTTATCCACATTTACAACTGGCACTGTTATTAATGTACACTTGCATTACTTTGCTGTCCAATCAATGGTGCATTCTGTCAATTGTACAAAGTATGTACTTGCCAGGCTTTGCCAGTATACATGCAGTCTCCCTTTTCTGTGTGCATCCTGGGCATTTCACATAGGATCTGCCTCTTCAACTTGTTTCCAATGAGGTTTTCTTTTTTTCATTTACAAATACATCAGGGAGAGAGGTGATAAAATGGAAATATGAAGTTTGAAACAGTTATGCCAGTGGGCATTAAAAGAACAGTTTGTAAGCACACAGCATTGTAAATAAGTGCACTTGATGGTAGGAGATGGGACAAATGACAGTGGCCCTCATTACGACCCTGGCGGAATTCGGAAAACGATGGCGGAAATGCAATACCGCCATCGAATAGCGCTCGGTGCGACTATGACCCGTCACCGCAAAGTACGATGCCATTAGCGACACCGTAGTGAACGCCAACGCTAACTGCACCAAGCACGCGCGCGCGCGCCATGCCAAACCGTAAACACCACCATGGCGAAACGGTACGCCAATTCCGACCCCAGCGGACATGTACCTAACGCCATCAAGCATGGCGGAATGCACCATTCCGCCATGGTGAGAAGTACGGCATCGCGAATCAACCGTAAACGGCCCCACTGACTGCCCGTACACCGCTCCCTGCCCACAAAGTACAACTCCCCGTAGGTGCAACGAAGCCACAATGCAACCAGTGAAATGCACAAGTCACCCATGCATGCCAACGAACAAATGGACCTCAAGAGGGGCCAATGGGAGCTGCAGGGCACAGATGGCACGAATACAGAAGCCATCCCAATGGACATGACCACAGTCCCCCACCAAGAAACGCACGCAAACACAGGCACCTGTGACCAGCAATATTCAGAAAATCACAACATTCCACCAGTCCACCTGGCTGACCGGCATCTGTCACACAAAACCCAATCCCCCGCCCCTGAGCATGACAACATTCAAACTGTCATATTGGCAGCCCCCATCCCTGACCTGACGGGCTTCGTAGGCAAACGCGCCCAGTACAGGACCACGCAACAAAACTCCGAAGCTGGAACCCAATGCAGATCCCCTCACAATACATCGCTCCCCAAATAGGAATATGCCACATCACTTGCAAAGAAGAACGCTACACGGCCCATATCAGAATAGAATTTTAATGCACATCAATATCACCAAGCCCATACAGCCATCAGGCCATGAACTCCAAAACACATTTCACCATTGTGGGCTGCATCCGCAAGAAATGACCAGCCACTACTCGTGTGACGCCCTGTTCCCTCATGGTACACAGAGCCACATACACGTACGAAAAGGCAACATGGAAGCGCACAGAACCGCAGGGCCGTCCCAATGGGGAGGCACTAGTCCAGCTGAAAGGCCGAAATGTTGCTCCGAGCCACCAGTACTGCGTAAGGGCATGTGGCCCATTGGCGATCGTCCCATAAGATCGTAATGCTGCTCCACTGATTAACACGAAGCAGCAGGTGTCGGGAGTAAAATCCATCTGCAGGAGTGGCATACAGATGGCAGTGGCAAAAGGGGAGGAGATACCTGTCAACCAAAAGAAAAGAAACAGAATAGAATGGCCATCAGAACTACATTCGAACAACTCACTTCAATGATCACACTAGATCCACAGCCATATGCATGCAAGCCCACTCCAAAGGATCATCACCACCCCAAAACCACTTGCGAATCATAACTACCTATATCGAGGTGAAAACACCATCACAAACGAGTGTACCTGTGCATGCGCCTGTGAAAACAGAATCCTTCAGATGGGATTGGTAACGTGCATGGACACAAGTGTCTGAAGGCGCGTCGAGACAGGGAGGGCTCAACAAGGCCAGATAGACGATGGTCCCACTATGGCAGCCCTGCATCACATAGCGCAGGGGGGGCGGACAGATCCCAAGAAGCCCTGTACATGGCAAACACTGTATCAAATCACCTGCCCATGCATCCATTCATCATTCCCTCATCCCGTAATGAAAACGCCTGAATATTTACTCACATAACATTAGAAATATCCATTGAGTCTGTGCGTTATGCAGCCTGCAAAATCCACAGTGCCCCAGCACGTAATTCCAGTCTAGTGAAGTAACATGTATTTGGGAACGTCCTGCCTTATCGTCCACTACGCAATTGCGCATCCCATACTATTCATATCAATCATAGCATTCTCGCCATGGCCCCTGTCCCAAGGACATTGAACAATAGAACGTTATATTTGCAGTCAGACCTGTGGGCATCTCCTCGCCGCTAGCTGAAAACCGAAAGCGCCGCCCTTCGAATTCCTCATTTGCAACATCACGTCGAAGAGGCATCTGTGGCCGTTTGAAAACACTAATTAATCCATCGAGTGCGGCTGTGTGTGAAAATGGCAACTGCCTTCACCCACGAATGGGACGCCCCGCCCGTCGTTGCAACTCGGTACAGTGATGAATGAGGGCCCACCGTTACTCGAGTACTACGTTCCACTGACCCTTCACAACTCTGTTCGCGACTGCACAGATAGTATGTGAAACAATGGGACCACAACAGAATGAACATATCAACCAATGTTACACGGCCATCGGGTACAAATACAAGATTGCAATAGCCAGATGCCATTCCACGAATTGCAGCGTTGTGCGCGGGACGTGCTCGGCCAAAGGGGAGAGCAGTTTGCACAGGTGGAATGAATCACCACAGGTGGAGGCCATTCAGCCTGGAAACACATAAATTTCACGCCCAGTCTCCTCCCACAACCACTCCGAAATGCTACCGGCAGGACTCGCGATGTTGGCCCTGGGGGACCTGATAGCACTGCAAGTACTCCAACTCCAAGAAGAAGACGAACACCAACTACAACCGGCCGCACGGAGGAGACGCAGGAGGAGGAGGAGGCCAAGGCAGGGCCAGCAAGGGCCGCCAGCACAGCCACTACCACCACGCAGGCAGCCCACAATCCCACGCCTCCGAGCACATCCGTTCAACCTCACTGATGAGCAGATCCACACCCTCTACCGTCTGGACCGGGACACCATAACCGCCATTGTGGACATGACACAGGCTGACCTTGTCAGCATGATAGATAGCCCAACCGCAATCCCACCCCTACTGAAGGTGGTGTCTGTACTCCACTTCCTGGCCACAGGCACCTACCAGCACACAGTCGGACAGTTGCATGGCATTTCTCAGCCACTGTTCTCACGGACACTATTGCAAGTGCTCGATGCCCTCCTGCAGCACACAGACGACTACATCTCTCTACCACGCTCGGAGCAGGAAATTACCAACACAAAAGTGGGATTCCATGCACTTGGCGGCATACCGGGTTGCATTGGTGCCATCGACTGCACCCATGTGGAATTGGTCGTCCCACATGCCATGGAGGCCCAGTACCGCAACCGAAAACAATTTCATTCCCTGAATGTACAAATGGTGTGTGACTCCAACAGGATCATTACACATTGGTGTGCCCGATTCCCTGGATCAACCCATGATTCTATGGTCTTGAGGAACTCTACAATACCACGCTACATGGAGCGACACGCAGGGAACAGATCCTGGCTACTCGGTGAGTCTCATTACATGCATGATAATGTGGGGTATGTGATTCGGCAATGACCTGGCAGGAAGGGGGGGGGGTGTGCGTACGTAGCAATGGCATTCCACATCATACGTTTCTCGTCCACATACAGGTGATGCTGGATATCCACTGAAGAGATGGCTCCTCACACCAGTCCGGAACCCACGGGACCAGCATGAGGAGGACTACAACCATGCCCACTCACGTACCCGTGTAGTCATTGAACAGGCATTCGGCCTACTGAAGACCCGTTTCCGGTGCCTCAGCAGGTCTGGCGGGGCACTCCTGTACCGCCATGAGAAGGTTGCAAAGATGGTGATGGCATGTGTCATGCTCCACAACATGTGCGTACGTAGAAATGTGCCCATGCCCCCTGACGCAGAACTGCAAGCACCTGATGATGGTCATGATGAGGGTGGGGATGTGGCAGCACCTCAAGGAGTCTGCGAGGCACCGGAGGCCCGTGACATTCGTCAGCATCTCATTGATGCATGCTTCTAGCACTCACGCCTGGTGGCTGATACATGGACACGGGATGCGTGGCACTGTGTGTGTCTGGTACATGCACAATATGGACTGTACGCCTATAATGGCCTAGTACACAAAGATCAATGTCCACACATCTCATTGGTTGATCGTGCACTTTTTATGGCATATGTGATATCATGTTGTACACCCTATCGACCCGCCACCCAAGTGAGCCCAACACACCCCCTCCACCCTCCCACCTCCCCCCCGAACACCAGTGTCCAAAGATGCTCATCGTCCGTGGGCAGTCGCTATTGCAAGCCCCCTCTGCGGGTATCAGGGGCACCCCTGCCTGTGGAGCGCAGGTTCCTCCCAGATCTACGTTGGGGGCTGCCCTGGACGGAACTTGCAACGGATGATGTCTCTGCCTGCTCACGTCCATGCATGTCCCTAAGGGTTTGCGAGAGCTCAGTGAGCACACGGCGCACTGCGGCAAGTTCACCACATACGTCTTTGGACGTCGCATGCAGTTCCCCCCTCAGGCTCTCGGTGCTTCTCTCCATTTGGACTCTCAGGCTCTCGGTGCTACTCTCCATTTGTGCCCTTAGTGTCTCTGTGCCTCTCTCCATTTGTGCCCTAAGTGTCTCAGTTGATGTTTCTATGTCTGCCTTAGTGCCCCCACATTCATCGGCATGGTCCTTGAGGAGCGTGGCCAGTTGCTGCTGTTGCACGATTAACTGGTCGAGGGACTGTTGCCTCTGCTGGGCCATGGCCATTTGCGGGGGTGTCACAGAGGGGCTGTTGTCCTCATGTTGCCCTGCCACAGGGCTTGTGGGGGATGGCCAGTCGTCGTCTTGTGGGTGCCCCTGCGTGGTATCCTCATGTAGTACGGGATGGAACAGACAGGGGGATTGGGACAGGTCATGGATGGATCTGACTTCGACATCCCCGTCTTCTGTGTCGGAGCATGCTGCCATCAATGGGGTGTCACCTATGGTGCTGCTGCCACCGGAGGCAGTGCCTTCTGTGGCATCCGTTGGGGGGACCTGTGGTGGTGGTGTTGTGGCCATGCTGGCTGCTGGGGTGCCTGTTGATGTTCCCTCCTGTGTGCTGCCACCTGATTTGTGCTGCTGCCGTGTCTTGATGCGTGCAGCTGAGGTGGAGGGTCTTTGGCCGTCGGTCTTGGCCCTCTTTGCAGGTGTGCTGGTAGGGGTGTCCTGCAGCTCGTCGTTTGGATCGGACCCTGTGGTGGAGTAAAGGAGGGCGAGGGTTATTGGTGGGTCTGTGGGAATTGGAATGGCAATGTATCACATGCATTGGGGTGGTACCTGAGGGTGATTTGGGTCGGGGCCTTGGAGGTGCTTCCATTTGTGTGTGGAGTGAGGGTGCAGTTGTTTGGCAGCCTGCAGTTAGGGTGTGCCTGCTGCACGTGTAGTGCGTGTTTTAGGGGTTTTTAATTATTTATGTATTTATTGTGGGTTTTAACGTGCGCTATCAGGCCAATGTGTGTGGACGTTCTCCTGGACATGTGTTTCTGTTGCACTATGGGGACACATGGTGCTTCGAATGGATGGACTTTGTGGATTTAGCATTGTTTCATTAGGCCCACCTACCTGAATCTTCGGATGTCTGCACTCCTTTCTCCGTCCCTCCGACTCCCTCTATGCTCTCCATTCCGATGGTGGAGGCACAGATTTCTTCCCAGGGGGTCAGCTTGATTGGTGATTCCGACCCTCCCCCGGTGGCTGTGGCAATGTTGCGGTTGGCAGAGAGTATGCTGCGGACGCGTATCCGCAGGTCGTCCCATCGCTTGCGGCATTGCTGTGGGGTGCGGGGTGCGGTCCCCACCGCACTTACCCGCTGTGCCACCAGAGCCCATATGGCCTTCTTGTTTGCGAGTGCCGTCCTGGTCATTTGCGTCGAGAAGACGACGGCAGCATTCTCCTGGAGGGTCTCTGTTAGCACGGTGAGTTCCTCACGGGAGAAGTGGACCTGCCGCTTGCGGTCGCACGCTTTCTTCGCTACTTTTCCCATTTTTCTTGGTTTCGCTAGGGTGGATGACGGGTTGGGTTGTGTCTCAGGGTGGTGATTTTAGTGGTTGTGTGGTTTTAGTGGTTTTATAGGTGTACGGCGGGTTGTTTCCCGTTCCGGGCCCGTGTTTTAACTTCCGTTTCCGTATATTTCCGGTCACCGTACTTTACGGTAGGCGCACACTGCGGTGTCCGCTGTGATGGGTGGCGGTATTGCACCTAGGGCGCCGTACGGCGGCGGTGTGGGCCGTTTTGGGGTCATTTCCGCCATCGCGGACTTTGCACTTCCGCCATGCCGTGGTGCTCGTGCCCAATGGGTCGGAATGGGCCGCACTTTGCTCCTTCTTGCAATGGCGGAAACGCTATTTACGCTGTGGCGGTCCGGTCAGTCACTTTCCGCCAGGGTCGTAATGAGGGCCAGTATGATTATTTAGTAGGTAATGCAAGTTAAGTGGCAGGTAGCCTGTTCATGTGCATGCAATCTATGTACTTGCTATGCGTTGGTGAGATACATGCAGTTTCCATTTTCTGTGTCCATTCTAGCCATTTTATAGCAGGTGTGTTAGTGGGGAGAGTGGTTGCAACAATGACAGTAGGAAAGAAGGGAATAAGAGTTTGCACATTACAATGGATAACATGGGTAAAATAAAACTTTCAAAGCACACAGCATTGTGATTGCCACTTGACGGTTGGAGTTGGGACAAATGACAGTATGCTTATTGAGTAGGTTATACAGGGTAAATTGCAGGTACATGTGCATTTCTAAACGAGTTATAAATGGACTCTAGAAAATGTATGCATACTTGTAGTTTGTGTTGATGGATGCAGATGTGGATGAATCTGGAAGCAGAAATCTTGGAGAGTTTTACAGTACTTTGTGTTGCAGGTGCTTTGCAATCACAGGAGACTTGTACTCAGAGTGTTGAACAGTGCATCTAAAGTGCTGAACTGCTATGACAGAGTTAGATGTAGAGTTCTTGGATGTGATTGGTGGATGGTTGTGGGACTGCTTCACAGTAGCCAATGAGGGAGTGCTGCAAAGAGCTAAGTGGAATGGAATGTTACAGGGTCCACAGATACCGTGGTAGTCCGCGGATCACATATGCTACATCCGGGGCTTCTCAGCATGCTGGCATGGAAATGTGAGTGTACTGTGGGGATTAGCCAATCAGGTGTTAAGGATGTGTTTTACAGGAAGGGAGGGTAATACTTTTTTTCATTGCTCTGTTGGTTGTTAGTTGTGCAGTAAAGATGGCAGGTGTCACTGTATGGAAAGTTGGAGATTGTTCTGTTTCTGATCTGGAGAGTTATGCAAAGGAAAGAGGTGTTTCTACAGATCTTGAGTTTCTAGGCCTGGAGGTTTTGTGGTGGAGTGTGCCTGGATGCCACGTGCGGGCACTGGCTTCTGTTAGCAGAAACATGGCTACATTTGGTAGTCCTGATATATTGGTATTACACTGTTGTGGAGAGTATTTGAGGTACATCAGAGCCCCAAGTTTGATTCCTCTACTGAAATCCTTGGTGGACAAACTCATGCTAATTTTTCCATGTCCAAAGGAGATTTTTTCTGAACTCCTACCAAGAGCACAATGGAACTGCCCCAATGTGTTCGATTCCCAGCAAAATGTTGGAGGGTTCCTTGTGAATAGACGCATGGGTGTAGTTCTGCGGCGTGAAAACGTGTCTGTTTTCTCCAATGACAACATTAACTCCCTTAGTGCCCACTATTTTACTGCTGTTGGAGTGTTGTTGTCCATTCTTGGAAATGCTTGTTTTTTTCCGGAATGTAACGAAAAGAAGATAAACCCCCCCAAAAAATACAAAATAAAAGGTGTTTGTTTTGAAGCACCTATAAATAAAAAGGCGCTTTTCAGAGCCACCACTAAAGAGGAAATCTCCTACCCTGATTGAAATTACTTTCACCACCCCCGTGCATTGCATGATATGTCCACAGCACCACGGTAGTTCGCAGATCACATGTGCCACATCTGGGGCTTTTGGGGCTGGCAGGCATGTAAATGGGACTCTGGAGGCCAGGGGATTGGTCAATAAGGTTTTCTGGGTGTGGTGTGTAAGGAGAGACTGTGGCAGAAGGTCTATTTGCTGAGAGGATTGCAGATGGCTATGGATGTGTCTTTCAGGAGGCAGAGTGTCTGGATTTTGGGAGACTCGTGGATACATTGGTTGCAGGTGTTGTTAAGCGGCTTCACTTCAACATTACAGCTAAGTCAATGCCTAGTCTGGGATGCTGAGGGAAACCCTTATTGATATATTTTTAGGTCCAGTTCATGTACTCTGGATGACAACCCTTATATAACACCCCTCTCTTAGAATCCCCCTGACCCCACTGAGCCAAGAAGTAGGTCTGTTTTTCCAAATTTAAAAGGTTTATTTGAGAAATATAACAATATATATCTATCACACTTTTATAATAAATTAATATTGGATATCACACTTAAAATATGACAGTGATCAACAATGGATACTGTTCTACTGGTAAACTGATTTGGTTACTTAGAAGTAGTATAGAGGATGAGGTAGCTGAAATGCTTTATGGTTTCAAGGAAATGCAAGGTGGAATAAATGCAGTACAGAAAATAAACTGATATGGTTTCACAAGAGATAATATGTTCACTTTTCCCCTGGTGGCAATTCACCCCCCCTATATCCAATGCAAGGAGATGGAAGTAACACACAATCTTCAGGAATACAATCAAATACAATACAGAATTCAGTTCCCCCCCAGCAAGCTTAGACAACAGGTATGCTTTTTAAAACACGGCAAGAGTGCTTTGTAATGTGGTGGCAAGTGAAAAATGCTAAAATTGCTTTTAATTCCCTATAGGAGGTTCAGGGTGAGTGGTAGACACTTTAAATCAGTTCAGGTCAGCCCTAACAATGGTAAAAGCGGCTATCTTTTTACAGATGACGAAATCAGGCCAAATCGTAAATCGTGGTAAATTTTGCGAGTGCGTAAATCGTGATTGCGGTAAAAGTATAAGGAAGTATAAGGAGGTTCTAGGCTTGTTGGAAAGCTTAGATTCTAAGCTTTCAGAGGAAAGTTAAATCTCATTCCTAGGACAAACGGTTCCAGAGATACGGACGATTTTGTGAAGGTAGTTTTTCGGATTTAAAGTAAACTCAAAATGACAGGTGACAGCTTGCAGCTGCAGAATGACAGGTGACAGTTGTGCAGCTTTAAAAATGACAGATGACACGATTTCTAGGAGGCTGTTCTAATTAGGTTAAAATAGTTTGGATTAGATTATTTTAAGTAAGAGATTGGGTTCTGCACAGTTCTGGTGGATACTCACTCCTAATTTTGAAATGAATGGGCCTCATCACGGATCTGGTCAACACGTCCAGCGGTGGTTCTATCTGCTCGGCAGGTCAATCAGGCACCTGTTCTGCTCACAGCGATCCGGATCTCTGTTTCTGCTCACAGCGGTCTGGGGCTGGTCTGCGGTTCTGGCAAAAGTTATTGGCAAAGAATTCAAACAGCTCGCCCGGCTGTTGAATAGTTTGGTTAGGTTTGGTGAATTCTGAAGGCCTGCTGAGAATACTTTTGCTTGCAGTGGGCGTTCTAGGTTCAAAGTTCTGTGGTCCATGGGTCCCTGGTTCTGGTCTCTGTCTGGATGGGATGTCGGCCGTCAAAATGCTCCGCAGAAATGGAAAATGAATGTCTCTAACTGTCCCAGCAGTCTCTTTCTATGTGTTTTAAAAAGTGGGTGCAGAGGCTAGCATCACTAAGCCTGCCCCTCTCTTGATTTGATAGGTCAATAGATTCTTTGGTCCCTGATTTGGGAAGGGATAGTGTGTCAGAGTGATGTCATTTTTATGACCTACAGAAATGACACTCCCCTGGTCAATGTGCACACAAATCTATTTCTGATCCAAATACATATTTCCCAGGTACACAAGTGGTTGACATTACATGTACATATTACGCATTGCTTCCGGTAGTCTCTGTTCCGACTCTGGCGTTTCTAGGAGCTTGCATTCAAAAATGGAAACTTATTTTCGATTTTAGTGGGTTTTGCAATATGGGATTTTCATCAAAAATTATACAAAGGTACATTTCCCTTCCACATATATCCCAGTATCTTTCCATGTCTCTAGCTTAAATACAGTGTCTACAATATTCATAATTAGCGGGGTTTTGCCCCAGAACATGGTAGAAATTGGAGTTTGGACTCGAATCGTGAGGGCATTTTGCATACTAAGACTCTCAAAGTTGTACATTCCTGTCATTTGGTTACAATAAGTTATCACTGTTTCTATAAAATATATATTTGTTGCAATTCAACTCCCCAAAGTGTTTGGGTCTGCCTCCAGAAGTCTGGGTGGGTCAGCGATCACATGTCTCTCCTTGCTGGCAGAGGGCTGTTGACAGGAAACACTCAAAATGAACATACCCCATTCAACTGAAAGGGGCTATTGTCTCTCTCCTCCAGGCTGAAGGGGAAACCCCCTCCCTCTCACTCAGAGGGGCCATGTGATATCCTGCCTCCTGTTGTGAGTCTCTGGGGTGTTAAGAGTTCTCAGCCTCTTGGCCTCTGGGAACAGCAGGTGGCTAAGATTTTTTAATTAACCCACAGGCTATGAAGTCCGGTTGACTCAGGTCCCTTTGTCAGCCAGTTCTCCTGTCAGAGTTTAGACCGCTAGCACCGCCTTGTGGAATTTGTCAGTACTGCGTCCATTTTTGAGTTGTCTTGAATTTGACAGGAGATTTTTGCTATTATTTTGATAGGCATCCTTACATTAGAGTGGTTATGTGGAACCCCCCACAAGAAGGTTGTATCTTTGGAGTGGTCTTGTGCCAACTGCGCATTTCTCCTGGACTCTGGGATGGAATGATGGGCGCCGGCAGCTCATCCCCACATCTACCCAGTCTATTGATTCAGCATGGGTCAAAACCCTTCACAGTGTATGCAAAGCATTGTGGAGTGGCTGCACATTTTAGAATACATCATGTTAATGTGCACTGGAATGGAGTGCATAGAATGAAGTGGCTGAATTTGGTTCCTCTTTGTGCCACTTTGGTGACACACCAACATCCAGACATTATCATTATTAATTGTGGAGGGAAAAGCTTAAGACATGCTACCAGAATCTCACTGCAGTTTGCGATGAAGGAGGCACTTGGGAAAGTCATGGACATGTTTCCAAACTCCTGAGTAATTTTTTCTCGCATTGCACAGAGACAGATGTGACTGCGCTCTTCTTCATTTGGTCTGCAAATGGAGAAAGTGAGGTGCAATGTCAACAAAGCCTTGTGCGCCTTTTTGAGAGATGTTGGCATGTCATCCTTCCACAATGAAAATATTACATTTTGTAGCACTGACATTTTTCGCAAAGATGGAGTACATCTTACTGATGCTGGCAACAAGCTTTTTCTGTGAAACATCCAAAATGCATTGCAGTCCTTTTTGCAAATAGCAAGCATTTTTCCAATAGGTGTTGGCCACTTCAATCCTTCCAAAAACAAACAAACTCCACAAAAAGGCTCTTTTCAGAGCCAACTCTTTCTCCCGGGAAACATTGAAATGTTTTTGATGGAGCCACCCCCTACATTTTGGGGAAGTCTGCAGACTACCGCTCTGTCCTCGGACTTCAACGGCTTCACAGTGGCCTGCATCATTTTATTGGTTCTTCTATTTTTAAACTGTGAAAGGTGGCTTTGAAAAGAGCCTTTTTTGTGGTTTTTGTTGTTTTGTATTTTTTTGGGTGTTTTTGTACACGACACACAAGGAAAGGAAGGGAAGGGAGGGTAGAGAAGGGGCAGAAACCACAGGGATAAGAAAGGGCAGGTGGATAGAGGAAGATGTTAGGTGAGCCTCACTTAGGTAGGTGACAGTCTTTCTCATGCTCCTGGACTTTAGCCTTGAAAGCACTTCGAAATCGCTCCCCCCTGCAGAGTACTGCATCGCAGTACATGTACAATAGAGTGACCCTCAAAAGGTAAGGGTCTGCTGTGGTGCGTATGGCCTGTGAGGCTGGTTCGGGGATCGCTGCCTCACAGGAGTGTCCCTTGTGGTGACAGGAGCAGTAGAGGAACTCAACCTACTACCTTGTTCAAAGGGGATGACACTGCAATCTGCTGCCTTGTGGTTCGACCTCAGGTGTCGCAGCATGGAGGTGGTCCTGTAGCTGTACAGCCCAGTTTTCCCATGACTGAGCACCATGTCACACTCAGTACAGTGTACCTTGTTTGCACGAGACTTGGGTACCCCCCAACGGTGGTAAATAGCCTCTACACCCAAGACTCACGCTGGCCGGCAGTAGTGGGACTTCCACTACCTCATCCTCATCTTCTTCTTGATCTCTCTCTACATCACCATGCCTGTTCTCCTCCCCAGGCCCTTGAAAAGGTGGAGGTGGAGTCGGTGGGGGTGGTGCTGAGGCAGAGGCAGCAGCAATAGGAACAGCCAAGGATGCCATCACCAAAGGTGTCAGGAACCAGGAAGACAGCAATCTGCAAAAACAGGAAACAGCAAGCTGCAGCAGTGTTCAGTAGTCTATGGCATCCAAAAACTGAATGAGGAGCAGCTATGGGGTGTGGCCTTTTATGGGGTTACTGCGGACAGTCTCATGCACCGCAGACACGTCGAACCCCAAAGAGGGCTCAAAAAGTTCCAAAAAGTATACAGATCACCTGGGGCACAGTCCGGGACCTCTGCAAGGGTGAAGTTTCACAGAAAAACACCTTGGATTGCTCAAAAAAGCACTTTTTTGCTGTCCGGGGGCCGGGCCCTGTCCGCGGAGAAGGGCCTACGATCAGGAGGGTGTGGTCACATGGTGACGTTCGTGAATGTCACTCAGTGCAGTGCACCTTATCTGCACGAGACTTGGGTACCCTCCAATGGTGGTAAATAGCCTCTATACCCAAGACTCACGCTGGCCGGTGGTAGTGGGACTTCCACTACCTCATCCTCATCTTCTTCTTGATCCCTCTCTACATCACCATGCCTTTTCTCCTCCCCAGGCCCTTGAAATGATGGAGGTGGAGGCGGTGGGGGTGGTGCTGAGACAGAGGCAGCGGCAGTAGGAACAGCCATGGATGCCATCACCAAAGGAGTCAGGAACCAGGAAGACAGCAATCTGCAAAACAGGAAACAGCAAGCTGCAGCAGTATTCAGTAGTCCCTGGCACCCAAAAACAGAATGAGGAGCAGCTCTAGGGTGTGGCCTTTCATGGGGTTGCTGGGGACTGTTGCATGCACCGCGGACACTTCGAACCCCAAAGAGGGCTCAAAAAGTTCCAAAAAGTATACCGATCGCCAGGGGCATAGTCTGGGACCTCTGCAAGGGTGAAGTTTCACAGAAAAACACCTTGGATTACTCAAGATAGCACTTTTTCGCTGTCCGGGGGCCTGGGCCATGTCTGCGGATAAGAGCCTACGATCAGGTGGGTGTGGTCACATTGTGACATTCGCGAATGGCACAGTTGTCCGCGGGACACCTATTTCACGGGATCCATTGTGCACATGTGCATAGGTATCCTACGGACAGGGTTGGGCTCCCCAAACTAATTAAAAGTGTGACACACGTGCAGTGGACAGTTCTGAACAGGCACAGTGTTCGTAGGACCCAGGAGGTGGGATGCGCATGTGCCCAGGTGTCCACCGGACATGGATGGGCTCCCTGAACTAATGAAAGTACGTCATCACTTTGCTGACATGCTGGACAGGGGGGGATGTTCGCAGGACACAGGAGATGAGATGCGCATGCGTCCAGGTGTCTGCCGGACATGGGTGGGCTCCCGGAACTAATCAAAGTACATCACCACTTTTTTCGGACATGCCAACAGAGGCAGTGTGCGTAGGACCCAGGGGCACCTCCATGACATCAGAGCGCTGGGACGTCACGCTGCTCGCATCACGTGACCCAATCAAGAAGGGCAGTATAAAAACCCTGCCATAATACAGGATGTTGCTTCATAATGGTTCCTGGGAGTGGCTTGCTACTTTGTTACCCTGTTTATCTGCTCTTGTGATGTTTGACCCTTTAGCTGTATTGTACCATATTACCTTTTTGGATTACCCTTTTGTTGTGGAGACTCTGTGCTTTGACCTTCCACTTTACTAGCTTTTTGACCTCAGCTCTGCTTTTTTGGATTTTCACCTGGATCTCTCCTCTGCTTTGGCGTATTGGCATTTCTCCTGGACCCTTTGGACAATTTGAACTTCCTTTTTCTGTCTTGTGGCTATTTTTGATTTCCTGGGTTATGCCCTTGGATCTGTCACTTTGCTTAGAACATTGACACTGGACTTTTTCGGAAGCCCCTCTCCTGGAGCAGCGCCCATCAAGGAACTGTGACCCTCAACATTCTCCTCCTGTCTAAGGAAGATATGTCATTGTCTTGTCTACACTTGGAGTTCCCAGTAGTAGGTCCCTTTGCTTATGCTCTCTGTCATTTGACACCCAGTGCTAAGTGTGAGGATAACCTTATCCTTTTGTTCTTCTATAGTTGCTGGGGATCCGCTGCTGCAGTTCCAGTTGCCACCTGTGGCCTCAATAACTGGATAGTGAGTTTGTTTTCTCTCTCTGACTGGTACTTGGGGACAGGGGTACAGCCCACCCGGGAGTCATCCTGCTGAATCTTGACACATGGCCAGTGGCCATGGCCTTTCACTGTGGCCCCTTGACATGTTGCCCCAATAGGTTTCCTTGCGGCCCACTAGCGATGGCATTCCGCTGTATCCACTATCCATATTGCACCATTCGGTTCCTTAAAGTAGCCCACCAGCCATAGCCTTTGGCCACACCCATTACCCCACCTCACTGTATTTGTAAAATTCCCCTTTTCTTGTAATAATCTCATTTTTTAAGACTTTTATCCCTTAATTTCCCCCTGATAATGGCAATACCACAGCCATGCGTGGTTATCCGTATACTCCCCCGAAAAACTGTAGTTATCCAAAAAAAGCAAGCAAAATCCAAAACTCTTTCCGGTCCTCTCAGGCACTCAACAAGTGCCCCCCCCACCTATTGCTATGCTCACCCCCACTCCTCTGAAGTCCTATTCCTCTCCCTGACCATCCCCCATTCTCTCCAACACTTGTGGTTTCATGTGACGCACATTCATTCCTGGTCGACTTTTCTATTGTAACTGCGGTTATCCTGCCAGATAACCACAATTAATTTTTTTATTTTTTATTTTTTTTTTATTTTATTTAGTTTCATACAAATAAACCACAATTATGCAAAAATCTTTGAGCTCTTAACTTGGCCCCCAACCCCTGTCTCCCAACTTCACAATTTCACATGGAGTCATATTCCACCTCCCCATTTCTATCGTGATGCCATTCAACCTTTTTCCTCCTCCGGATGGCTTTTTTCCACTTTTCTTTTTCAGCTAACCCAAAATAGACACGGTTATCTCTTGCATCTAGCAAAAGAAATGGCAGCTTTTTCATTTCTGAAAACCCTCACTGATGCAATGTGGAACACATATACAGGTATTATTTTTGGAGACAGGGAACCCCCTTTTCCATCAAATATTTGAACAGCTACTGGATGTAACAACTCCGGACCCCTCCCGGAAATCGAGTCAACACTTCATGACCACGTTTTTTCATACCTGGTTCAATTCCATCCAGCGGTTTTGCAGTGCAATGCACAGATATTTTTACTTTTTATCTATGGGGAAATGAATGGTAGTAGGCCGTAAACAAAATGTTTTGCTTTCTTATTATCTTTTTCATTTTATAATGAATCTTTCCCAAATATTACGGTTTGGGTGTCCTGTGACAAACTTTTCTTTTGCAAAATATCAGCCAAATCTATCATGGAAGTCAAACATTATTAGAAATTCAATGTTCACGTTTTCCTATGGAACTAGCTGCGAAACTTAACTCTAGTGTGGCACTATAATAAATACAAAGTTATACATGTATGAAATAATGCCCCTTGAGGCCTGTTCAACGCATTGATATAAACCCAAAGAACATTGTACAAGTGACTAGTGCTCATGTGACCTCCATCCTCTGATTGATCCTCTATTGCTAACATACTGTGAGGTACCGGAGTGAATGACAAGTGAGATCTCACTGGTGCAAAACAACAATGATTAGACTTTGCACAATGCGGTCATCTCATGGGCATCTAGACAAATCATATGCTTCTGCAATTAGAGCATTCAACAAAAAGTCTTCACTCCAACATCCACTGCAACACAGCCCATTATAAAATGTCGGATGGGAAAGAACAAAACATAATGGTGCAGAGACCTTCAAAAATATTTCACCGTTTGGAATGATAGAAGGACATGCACTAGGACTTTGGTGTGAAATATGGACCAGACTATTCAAGAACTTCTTGGTGAAAACTTTTTGGAGGTGCAGCATCAGAACTGTACAGGTCTATTTACCCTAAGGATAGTCATCCACCCAGCAGTTGATCAAATGGAAGACCTAATGCCTAATGTTCATGAAGATAGTCACAAGTCTTACAAGGACATCAAATAATGCTTCACTTAATATTTGATCCTCAAAGGAATTAAGATTTTGAATGATAACATTCAAGATAGAATGCCATTTACCAGGGTATCTATTGATACCTTCCCAATGAGCCTGAGAAAGTTGTTTTCTCATTGTGATTTTCATAAATCCAACGAAGTAAAGGCCATTCGACTGGGCATTAGCGAAGGATACTCGTCCATGGTCTACAGAAATGTCTATTCAAATAATACGTACCACTGTTAACATTGTAGTGGTAGCACATACAGAAGCAATGGCCGAGGCTCACACAGTAGATATGGAAACAAAGAAAAGCCCCACAAAAACAAATTAGTATGCAAAATGTCGGTGTGACAAGGGAACACAGAATGCAAGCATAGCTCTGCTCAGAGTATACACCCCAACAATCCAAATTTCAAAGGAACAGTGTCCTACTGGTGTGGCCTACCACTGCCTCATGACTGCAAATGCCCAGTGATGGGTCCTTCAATGAAGACAATATGGCACAATATATCATTTTCCATGGTATGCAAATCCTCTTTAAAAAATAATCATAGTCAAACAAAGGAATACATCAGAAGCAATGCTCACAACATGGAGCCTGGAAGAACATGTTTACTTAATGTTGGCACATCCGTACACTGAGGATGATGGCATAGATCATCCCATATGTAAACATCCTGCAAAGACCTTGATTGGCACAGATAACTTGTCTCAACATTTCATGTGTCAGAGAGTATGACAAAATGCAAGAAAAAACAGATTAAACATATTCATACCTAAAAGTAGTCACATGGGCTGCCAGGCTTCCTGTCCACAACGGTGGAAAACTCACAACAATAATCAAGCACAAAGACAAGCAAATGACGGAGGAAATTGATTTGGAAAGAACACTACACTCACCAGTTTTGTGTCATCCCAAATTCTTCAAAGGCACAGGCATGTTGGAAGACACTCAGGTATTCTTACAAATGTATGACACCATAAGCCAGGTAGATCAACACCACATGTGGATGCCAATTAATCTACAACAACTAACTGAGAAAGACATCTACAATCTCTTGGAACCAAGTTAAAGTTAAGTCCCACACTGTGTGTTTTGCAAATAGTTGTTCTAATCAAACGCAAATTCTGTGGTGTTACCGAGATATGTTTATGTTTAGCCATGCTCCAAGCCAATGCAGCCATTGTCAGGGAAAGACACCCAAACCCATACATCAGTAAAGTGATTGGGTTTTTTAATTGCATGCACGTCTTTTCAAAACATGATTCAAACAAGGACTATCATCAGCTTGAAATGGACCTGCAATATTTCTGTGTCTCCAAGATTAAATATGAATTTAAATTGATTCAAGTCGATATTGACCATCAGTATATCCTCAGCAAAGACAATATTACAAGGAGCCATCAGAAAGGTTGTTTGGCATGTCAACAACTGTTTGAATTAAAATGATGATATTTTGGCATTTGTGAAGACTCAACAAGAACATGACCAGGCTCTGTAGAGTGTATGTTTGGCTCAACAGAAAGCTGGTTTGACTCTCAATGTAGACAGGTGATAATCCGACCAAAATGAACTGAATGAAGGTTTTCAGGCACATCTTCCCAGTAAAATGGATGCATCCTGACCCAGGAAAAGTAGAAGCAACCAACGCCACACCCTTACCTTCTCATATGACAGATCTTTGCTCCTTCTTGGGACTGGCCAGTTACTGCCCTCAGATAAAAGGAAAGACGTTGCCACCATGAGCAAAATGCTCAGAGAGCTGACCAGGCTGGACAGACCAATCGTGTTGTCTAGATCTTATGAGTAGTCTTTTCAAATGATAAAGAAAGACTTTTCAGCAAATGACAAACATAGACTATTTTGGCTGGCCATCTGCACGGAGCTCACTGTGGATGCCAGTTGGTGGGAATTGAGGTCATACTGGCACAGCACACATCTAGCAGGTAATGAGTCATGAATACAATTTGCTTTGCCAACCACAAATTAACTGGCGCTGAAAGGGAATACTGCCAATCTGAAAAGGAGAGGCTGTGTTATGGGCAGGGGTTCACTATAACATATGTGTGTAGGGAAATGTATTTAGTAGAGTGACTGAGCATCAAGCCCTTCTTATGATATATGCCAACCCCAAAGCTAGAATAGAAATGTAGGCTCTAAAATTACTAGAATATGATTTTGAAATCATTTGCAACTCCGGTTTCAAATTGACACACAGCCCACACTGGCTGAAGCAAGCAGTAATGTCCTAATGTTGGGCATTCATACAGAAACTGTCACAGTGGCACAGATGGCAGAAGAGACAAACTAAGATACTACACTGTTTGATTCTTTGTTTGTTTATTCCTTTGTATAGCGGACCAAACCCAAAGGTAGCTGGGCGCAACAGAGAACAGAATACATGGATACTTCAGCTTAGTTACAAAGGAAAGATACAAAAAGATACACTGCAGGGGTTCTGCAAATTAATTGCCACAAGACGATGGAGGCAGATTAATGATTTGGGCAATCATTTCTTAAATGTTGACATGGTAAAACATTCAAATAAAGCCAGGAGGTATTGTCACAATTGGTGAGCAGCTTCTTGCTGCAGAGACACTGCGTTGTCACCCACAAAATCTATGACACCAAACAATGGGCACTGCACTTGGGAGACATTGGGCAATAGAAGCAACAAACCACCACATTCATAACATCCTCTGGTTCCTCATGCTCGATGCATTAGTAGAAACAACAACAGGCCAATGTCATCTCTGTCAATGGACCAGTTGACCTGAGAAACCTAACCCCTTACAAATATCACCACTCCTGGACTTTGTTCGGAAGGAGTGGGCCGCAGACTTCTTTAACTACTCTGGGATAGCCAGTATCTCCTTGTCATGATCTGTGAACATTCTAGATATCACATCGAAATGATGATACCAGCATAGTGTCTATGTACTAGATGAAGTGTTCTCAGAGTGCGGTATCCACAGAGTACTGACGAGAGATAACAGCCCGCAATTTCAAAACTATGATTTCACCAAATTCATTAAACATATGGGCATTACTCATCAGAAAATCAGCCCCACCTAGCTTAAGACCAACAATACGGCCAAGGAATTCATGGAAACACTCAATAGGGCCACTAAGCTTAGCGTGGCATAGGGATTGACCCTTTAACAGCCCCTGCGTGCTACCTTGATGGACAACCAAAATTCTCCATATTCCCTGGCAGATACATGTCCAGGGAAAATCCTGCTACGTCACAAACTGTGTGCCAGATTACCACAACTTCTTGCACAGCCACTAAAAAGTCACAAGGAGATTTAGACGAGAGATAGCACAAACATGTACCTAATGAAGCCATATACAGATCCGAGAACACGTCAAACACTCTGACATTAAAGGGGGAGATGCCATTGAGTGTAAACCTTGTTCCACGAAGTACGGCCTACCCTCTGAGGGCTATTGATTGGGGTCAATGATCAGAGCAGAAGCTGAAGAGAAACCAACATGAACACACGATCACTGGAGTAAGAAACACTCTGCTGGCCACAGAGCTAAAGCGATTTCTGCCAAATATTGAGTGACCACAGAACACTGGAAGCTCAAGTGAAAGTCCATCAGCAACAAAATTGGAGCCACCCGGGAGACATTGTAAGAGGATTCAATTCAACACTACAGCTAAGTCAATGCCTAGTCTGGGATACTGAATGGAAACCCTTATTGATATATCTTTACGTCCAGTTCATGAGTTCTGGATGACCACCCCTATATAACACCCCTCTCTTGGAATCCCCCTGACCCCACTGAGCCAAGAAGTAGTTCTGTTTTGCAAGTTTAAAAGGTTTATTTGATAATTTAAACAATATATATATATATATATATCACACTTTATAATAAATTAATAATTGAATATCACACTTAATCTGAGCAGTAATCAATAATGGATAGTCCGGCACTAGCACACTTCTTTATAATCAATGATGAGTGGTTATAGGATGGATACGATAGCAACAATACTTTTATGGTTTCAAATGGATGCAATGTGGAATGAAATGCAGTACAGAAAATAACTTGATAGGATTTCAGCAAAAGACAATGTAATCACTTACTTGGACAATTCACCCCCCCCCCTTAATGCAATGTAAGGAGATGAATAGAATGGGACTCAGTTCTTAGGAATGCAATCAAATAGAATTCAGTTCAATTCCCCCCCCAGCAGCTTATACAACAGATAGGAGTTTTGAAACACAGACCCAAGTGCTTTGAATATGGTGACAATGCAGTGAGAAATATGCTGAAAATGCTTTTAATTCCCTTCAGGAGGTTCAGGGTGAGTGGTATCTAGTTAATATTAGTCCAGGCTCACTCTAGCAATGATTCAGGGATGTTCTTAAGAGGCAAACGAAATTTAGTAGTTCGGGCAAAAGCAGCTATCTTTTTACAAGTAAAGAAATCGGCCCAAATCGCAAATCGCTGCAAAATTCGCGGGTGCGAGAATCGTGATTACGGAGAAAGTATAAGGAGTAGGAAATCGGTTCTAGGCTCGTTGAAAAGCTGAGAGTCTAAAGTTAAACCAAGTTCCTAGCCCAAACGGTTCCAGAGATACGGACGATTAAATAAAGGTAGTTTTTCAGATTTGAAATTTTAAAAGTTCAAAGCGACAGGTTACAGCTTGCAGCTAGAAAATGACAGGTGACAGCTTTGCAAAATGACAAGTGACAACTTCTAGGAGGCAGTTCTGGTTAGATTAAAATTGTTTGGATTAGATTATTTTAACTAAGAGATTGGTTCTGCACAGTTCTGCTAGGTACTCACAATATATTTTAAAAATAGGCCTCGCCACGGATCTGGTCAGGTTTTGGACTGGACTCCGGTTCTGGTCTCGGCACTTCACAGTGATCTGGGTCAGCTCTCTGGTTCTGCAAACAGCGATCTGGGTCAGCTCTGCTCTGCTGGTCTAGCCTCTCTGGATTCTGGATACTGCTCTGCTTTCTAGGTACTGCTACAGGTTCCGGAGATTGATGGATTTGAAGTCTGGATCTCTGGATGTGAAGTCGTCGATCAGCCTGCTCCGCAGCAAATGGAATTGAATCCCCTCTCTAGCTTCCAGTGGCTCTTTTTATGACTTTTGAAAGTGGGTGTGTGTGCAGCATCACTAGCCAGCCCCTCTTTCAACTTGTCATTGGCCCAATGCTCCCCTCTCCCATGATTGGGGAAGGAACTGTGAGTCAGAGTGATGCTGTAGGTTTTATGGGTCAGAGGATCCTCCCCTGGTCAGTTTGCCCACAAATCTATATTTGATCAAAATACACATTTCTCAAATACATAGTGGTTTGTCGTTGCATGTACATATTACCTATCACATGAGGTAGTCTCTGTCCCAAATCTGCTCTTCCTGAGGGCTTGCATTCAAAAACGGCAACATTTTCGATTTTAGTGGGTTATGCAACCTTGGTTCTTCATTAAAAATTATACACATATACACGGCCTGTCCATACATACTCCAGTAAATTCCCATGTCTCTAGCTTAAACACAGAGTCTGTAGTATCCATAAATAGCGGGGTTTTACCCCAGAACATCACACAAATTCCCAACGCGTCTTAAAATGTGCACAGAAAAATCACAAGAATTATGGTATCATTTAAATAATTTTGACAAGTCCGCACCATGAGTTATACATCTTTCTTAGAATCATATTCTGGCCAACAGGGGTGTGTCTTTTCAGGTCACATGGTGTAGAAACCAGTTTATCCAGTTTCTGCCAAGCTCATAGACCCTGCCCCTCCCAGCTTCTGCCAAGAGGAAGCTATTTGACGGCCACCCTAATAAACCATCTGCCTGGGCCCAGGACAGGCCTTTGTTCAACTCCCTGTAGCTGCTCCACCCCTAATCTAATCAGAGAGGTGACAACTCCTTTTGGCAAGGGGAAGAGTGGCTGAGCAGGTTTTAACTCCTGTGGGGGTAGATGTCAGGGAGAATTCAGTTTCATTAAGCCAGGTTTCAGATAAAAAGTCACTTTTTGTTCCCCAGTTTAAGTCAAGACAATTTTTACATATGCAGCTAGAATGCTGATTCTAAGTTGAAAACTATGACATTTCAACAGTGACAAACTATGTGACACTCAAAGTAGGTCACTCAGTTAATTTAAACATTTTCGATTTTTGGTAGTTTTAAATCCAGTTTCAGTTAGGCTGCTGCAGACCTGCAGAGCTCAGCCAGTCTTGTTATGAACATTGTTTTGGGGCTCTTCAACTTCCCAGATTTAGTATGCACACATACTTCATTCTGCCAGATGTCCGCTGGTGTTCAGTGAGATTTTTGGATGTGTTGCAATGTTTGAAAATAGGCATTTTGAGCTGGCATTCAGAGAAACAAAAGGTGATTTTAAAGTGCAGTTTTTCCTTTGGCACACATTTTACTCATGGCACCCCGGCCCATCCTGCTCGCACTGGTGGGTGGCAAGTTAGGCAACCATTTTAGTGTGCACAAACTGCATGGTTCCCCTAGATTCTGGCGCACATGTGGGCTTTTTGGCCATCTTGGATTTTCTAAGCCCACAGCACCAAATTTTGCAGCATGATAGCTCAAACGTGGGTCAGGACACACAACAAAGCCCTCCCACGTGACTTCCCTTTGAATTTGAGTTGATGGGGAGTCGGGTGCACAAGGGTGATGACCCACGCACTGGTATGTCCACATAATCTTCTCCCAATTCTGCAAATGGCACAGTTCAGCATCTTTTGCTCCATCCGGTACTGATCGATCGGTTCTCCTCGCCGGTCCTGATGGGAATATTGGGCGGTACCCCGGGCCCATTGCGTCTCTGCTCCCGGTCTCCGGATCGTCCTCCTTGGCCAGTCTACAGGTTTTCTTTCTCCTAGGACGACAAAGGAAGAGCGGCAATACCTATTCATGGACATTTCTCCCCCACCATTGATATAGTGGGGTGGCATATCTATTTTAGAACTCAACAGATATGAACATGCACATTTTTTTAAATTAAGAGACAGGAACACATAAACTTGAGAAACACAGAATTTGATAGGCTATATTTAGGATATTTTAAGTTACAACTGAATTAATCTGAGACAGTACCCCCTGGGATTCCAGAGGATTCCTCCAGTTGTTGCAGAGTGTGCCTGGGATGGCAACACTTCAACTGGTTAATGTGGACCCACTTGTCTTCCCCCTCTGCCAAACCGCCTTTGGGGATGTGGATCTTGTAGGCCACAGGGGAGATCTTGTCTATAATTTCAAACGGTCCCTTCCATGTAGGCAAACATTTTCGCTGTTTGGCCTGGTTCCTTTGGAAATTGTATAAATAGACCCGGTCCCCCACCTGATATTCCTTCCTGGAAGTTTTCAGGTCATAGTGGGTCTTCATACTCTCAGCTGATCTTTCTAGATTCCGCTGAGCATAGGCAAAAGCATGTTGAAGGTGTTTCCTTAAATTCTCCACATACTCATGAGTTGTGGAGGCATTTATTAGTGTCTGCTCTTGGGTCCTGTAGAGCAAATGCTGCGGAAGCACCATCTTGCGTCCAGTCATCAACTCGAATGGTGACATTTTGGTTGCAGATGAAGGGTAGATCTGATGGCCATTAGTACCAGAGGTAATCGGATATCCCAACTTGGCCCAGAATCTGCCACAAACTTCTTTAATAAGTAATAACGATGGTTCGGTTATATCTCTCTACTGCCCCAGAAGAAGCTGGCCGGTAAGCAATATGTAACTTCCTTTTGACCCCCAGTATCTCCCACATCTTTGTCATTACTTCACTGGTGAAGTGGCTACCCCTGTCTGACTCAATCCTTTGAGGTAGACCAAAACGGGAAAAGATGTGGTTAATCATCAGGGCAGCTGCTGTTTCTGCCTTGCAGTTTGGGGCTAGGAGACATTCCACCCACTTGGTAAACAAGCATGTAACGGTCAACATGTACTTGTTTCCTCTAGACGAGCGAATCACAGGGCCTACAAAGTCGATTTGCAAATCTGACTATGGCAGTGTCATCCCCCTCTTTTGGAGGAGCGCATAGTGCGTGAGGGATGATGGCTGAAATTGTGCACACACAAGACACCCCTTCAAGTATTGGTCAAGGTCCTGCCCCATGTGTGGCCAGTACGCAACATCTCTTAAGATTTCCAGTGTTGTGTGAAACCCCCTATGACCGGCAGTGGCCGCATCATGGGCGTGACTTAACATCAGGCTTCGGAATGAGGTAGGAACCACCCACTGATCGTGGCCAGCTTTGGATTTCCTTACCAGCAAACCGTCTTGGATCCGGAACATTTTTGGACATTTCATCAACACCCTTAGGTCCTCTTTCCCAATGTAATCGGTATCCGTCAGGGGAAAGTTCTCAGGGTCCTTAAGGTGTTGGTAAAACTTACCAATAATTGGGTCCCCCTTCTGAGCTGTAATCAAATCAGCATCAGGGGTCTCCTTGCTCCATTGGGCAGTTGAAAGATCACTGTGAGCATTTGTCTGGGACCTAGTGATAGCAGTGACCTGGATTTCCCCCAACAGGGACTCTATTTCTATTATATCCCCTTGGATGGCCCCGGTTTTGGCCAGCTGATCAGCTAAGTCATTTCCAGTTTTGTCTGGTCCCTCTACTTTGGAATGACCCTTGATCTTTTTCCAGTAGATGGTCATCCCATTCGATGTGACCAGATCATCAATGTTTTGGATCAACTTCCCATGTTTCAAGGGTTTGTTGTTAGCACATAACATGCCTCTGGTTTTCCAATTAACCAGGTGCTCCACTAACCCGTTCCGTACATAATCAGAATCTGTGATTATGACCAGTTCGTGGAGTTGATGTTGGACAGCAGTGAGGATGGCTTGATGCACAGCCATCAATTCTGCCACCTGACTACTTTGGGGACCAATTTTGTATCCAGCGGAGGGTTCTGGGGACTCATTCACCCATGCATTCCCTACGCCGGCCACCAGTTCTTTCTCCCCGTTGTTGTCAATATGGTAAGAGCATCCATCCACATAGACAGTGGACATTCCCTCACACTTGTCCTCTTCAAAGACTTTGTGTGGGGAATTAAGGTATGCCTCCGTGTTGTCCTTGATTTTTAGACTTTCGTCCTCGAGACAGTTTTCTCTGGCACAATCATGCAAGTCAGCCAGAATTTGCGCGAGGGGACTCTTCTTGTTTTGGCCATATCTGACCTCCAAAGGAAAGCCTTGCATTGACAGAATCCAGGAAGTAATTCGGGAATTACTCACATTTCCGGCCCGGATTCTGTCACTTTGGAGATATTGCAGAGGCTGGTGTGGAGTCTCCACTATGATGTGTTCCCCCTGGATAAACGGGCAGTAATTCTTCAATGCCCACACCTTTGCCAGGAGTGCCTTCTCACAATCGTTGAATTTTTCCTCCACAGAGGATAAAGTTTTGCTCGCATAGGAGATTACTTTATTGACCTTGTCATGCTTTTGGTATAATACTGCCATCAAGCACGTATTAGAGAACCCCGTCTCCAGGAAGAACTCCTTGTTTCTGACAGGGTAAGCTAGGCAGGGCGCTTGTGAGAGGCTTCTTTTGAGTTGTCTTACTGCCTCGGCTTGTTCTGGACCCCATTCCCACTTGACCCCCCCTTCAGGAGATGAATCGGGGGTCTGGTGATCTCTGCATAGCTCTCAATTAACTTTCTGCTGTAATTAGTCAGTCCAAGGAGGCTCCTTACTTCCCGCAGAGTTGTGGGGTCTTTCAGTTTTTTGAGTGCTTCCACCTTCTTTTCCTGGGGACAGAGACCCTGAGGAGTAATCTCATGCCCCAAGAAATTAACACGGATTCTACACCACTGTGCTTTCTGAAAGGAAAGTTTTGCTCCGGCGGCCCTCAACTGCGTCAGAACATAACGGATCTCCGCTATGTGTACCTCCACAGATGAACTTTTGATGAGGACATCATCTACATAAGCCAGGTTACCCCTTGCACCCAGGTCGGGCATGGCCTTGTGTAGGAAAATGTTGAATTAATTGCCGGAGTTGAGGTATCCGAAGGGAGTCCGGGTCCATGTGTACTGCTGGCCCCCAAAGGTAAAAGCCAGCTTGTATTGGTCCTCCCTACTGACAGGCACAGTCCAGTATCCATTGGTCAGGTCTATTGCAGTGAATACCTGTGACCCCTGGATCTGGGCCAGCCCTTTGTCAATGTAGGGCAGAGGCCATCGGGAAGTATGGACCCGTTTGTTGAGCTCCCTGAGGTGGCACAGAGTCTCCACTGGCCGTTTGGCTTCAATATTCCCAGCCCCGGATTATTGAAAGTGCTGTGGACTGGACAGATTATTCCTCGGGACTCAAGGTTCTTAATTATTTCAGTAAGGGACTCCATGGATGCGAGAGGCAAACGATATTGCTTCACAAACACTGGAGTCATTCCAGGGTCTGTGGGGATTGTTGTTGTGTGGATGTCGGTGCGGCCACAGTCATATGAGTCTACCGCAAAGAGATCTTGGAAATCCAAGAAAACTTGTTTCAACTTTTGCTTCTGTTCCAGAGTCACACAGGCATCGGCTAGGTTGACTCTCTCTTCCACCATCTGCCTGAAGCCTGGAAAGACTTCTGGTTTGGCTAACTCAGCAGCCTCCTCCAGCTGGGTGGAGAAGTCCCTGGTCAGAGTGCTGATTTGGACTGGAGGCCTCAGGTGGGAAAGGCAACCCTCATGGACCTAGAAAATCACCTCATCCCTCCTGAAGTCACAAGTCACATCTTCCTTACCATAGGGGCAGGAAGTGTACACCAGGAAGTTACCCCCATGCCGGGTAAAAATCCTGTCTGGTGTTTTATTGTCATCACTGTCACTGTCAAAACAGTCCTTGGGGATTGGTCCTAACAGTTCATTTCCTAAATCGATGGAAAAATGTCAGTCATCAACCGCCATTCCAATAA
This sequence comes from Ambystoma mexicanum, assembly GCF_040938575.1. Taxonomy (NCBI): domain Eukaryota; kingdom Metazoa; phylum Chordata; class Amphibia; order Caudata; family Ambystomatidae; genus Ambystoma; species Ambystoma mexicanum. The sequence goes on along the minus strand of NC_090927.1, from coordinate 699,686,345 downwards.
TGGTGCCTGCGGCTAGAGTAATACTCTTTAAGTCGCTGTTATCCACCTCTATTAGAATGGTGTCATGTTCTATGTTGACTAATCGAGTTGGGTTTACCCCCAACCCTTGCTGTTGGAGAGAAGTGTTTAGATGTATGTAAGCATCAGGGTTTTTCAAATGTTGTCCTCTTTTAACTTTCACTTCCAGGGAGAATTGTCGGGTCCTTTCTGGGATGGTGACTTCCTCTTTGATATGAATTTCAACTGCATAAGGTTGCAATTGAGCTGACCTAAATGCTTTTTCTGGATCATCAAAGCCCATGGGATTATACGCTAATCGGGACCAAGCTTCGAAGTTTATTTGGTCCAAACTAATTGCAAAGCGATTGAGAATGTCACTGCCTAAGTAAAAGGCGGCAGTGACGTCTCGCACGACCCAACAATTATGGACTATGCTCTTGTTGCCAATGGAGAGTTTGAGCATACACCTGCTTGGCAGGAGATGTTTGGAATTAGGTGCTTCCAGGTCCATTTCCCGTTTGTCTATCAGTTTGAATGTGGGAATGGCTTGATCTTTTGGGAGTTGGCGGAACATGGCTTCGCTGATGAAGCTCTTACCGTTGTTCACACACACTCGAGCGAGAACAGAGTCCTTCCCATCATTTAACTGGACAGGGATGAACAACTGCTCTCCAATTTTGTGAATATCAGCCAGGCTCTGAGCTGATTTCACATCTTTCTGGACTATAGGAGTGGGAGTTTCTGATCGTGGATTAGTAAAGAATTTCAGGGTGTTTCCTTCCAGTGTGGAATACCACCTTAAACTGGAAGGAAGGTTGATTTTCAGAAATAGAGAGGGCCCCCCATCACCAGTCTGTTGTCCTACTGCTATTACTGTCACGTCTGGAATTTGGTTTTTTCTGGAAGTGAAATTCTACTTGGTCAGATTTTTGTTCAACCATGTGGCAGGTGCCATTTAAACTAACATGGTTGACACTGTTTTAATTTTATTGGTCGGCTAGTCTGGGTCCAGAGGACCTTGTTTACACAATCTATTAGGGGTGACAACCTTCTCAGGAGGTCATTCCCTAGTAAACAAGGGGTGCCCTCTGGAGTCACTACTATGACCGGGTGTTTCACCTTGTGTCGCCCAATTTTAATGTCCAAGTCTGCAGTCCCCTCAACGGGAATTTCCTTCCCGTCAAAGTTCTGCAGTTGTCCAGGAAGAGAGGTGAGAGGAATTCGGTAATTCTCCCCCCTTCCTGCGTTTAGTTCCTCAAAGGCCCTTTTGGACAGAAGGGTAGCTTGGGATCCAGTGTCCACCAGTGCCAAAATTGTACCCTGCCCCTGCACTTGTACCGAGGCATAGTATCTTCCCTCCTTCTCCTCAAGGGGGCATAGATAATGCACATTTTTGGACAACTGGTGGGCTAACTTTCTGGTTTTGGACATTGCTAGCAAAGAGATTTGGGCAGAATTCTGTGGAGAACCTTGGGAATCTGAAAGAAAAAGTTGGCAACTGGAGATCAGAGCCATTGTGGGTTCCCCTGGTTCCGGTTCTGGGCCGCCCCGCCCTTTTTGGAGGCAGTCATCAGGATGGGTTGGAACCAGGGGATTTTGGTATTGTGGGTTCTGGGATGAGATGATGGGCGACGGTAGCTCAGTCTCCATATCTCCCCAGTCTGAATTGACATTCCTTGGGACCCATTTTTCTTTGGGAGGAGTTCCCCCATCTCTGAAGGAGAAGATCGTTTTCCCAGGATCTTCTGAGGATCCCTCTCCCTCAAATTGGAAGACCTGTACCTCCTCCACAAAGTGGGTCTGTTTGGGTCCTTTGTTTCTCCTACTCCCCCTCTGCTCCTTGGGAGGCAGGCTTTCAGGGGTAGGAGATTTTGTTTCCAGTTCCTGGTTTTCTAGGAGCTGTTTACAAGTTGGGAAGGAAGCTTCCTCCAAGGCTTTACACCCCCCTTCCCCTTGTGCCTCCTCCCTGGGAACCGGTGTGTTATCGGGGTGCTGCCCCCGTCATTGTTCTGGAGCACCAGGTCCCGAGTTTGGGGCATTCTGTGGTGGCATGCTCATCTGAGGGTTCTGTTGAGCCCTCAGTATGTGACCCAGATCTCGTGCCATATTTTGGACCTGGCGCTCAATTTGTGAAACCCGCTCAGGCTGATACGGGGCTCTATTTTCTCCCCTGGGCTGATCCCGGGAAGGGTAGCTATCCCTTCTCTGGTAGTACCCCTGGTTGGGAAGATTTTGGTACCCCTCCACCCTTGGCCTCCCCTCTCCCGGATTAGGTTGTCTGGGCTCAGGGAATTGGGGAAAGAAGGATGGATGATTTTGGGGCTGGAAATTGGCTGGATACCTGGGGAAAAAGTTCTGCCCAGGATTTGGAGAATTTCTGCCCTCCTGGGGGAAGTTAGGAGGGAATTTCCCCGGGTCAGGTGCTTGGCTGGATCTCCCCCTTGGGCTGGAGGAGTCCACACATAACCCAGGATTGGTCGGTTTCCCTTGTAGCGGGGACTTACATAGTCAGGGGAGCGGGGGACCCCATTTGTGGGACTACCTCCTCGACTCCCTGTCTGTGACTGGCCCGAGGGCCTTCTGGGCTGTGAATTATTAGGTGCAGGTACGTTTTTACGCCCCCCCATCTCCAAATCCAAAATGGGGTGACCTTTACCTCTGCCACCTTGGCAGCAGCAGGGGTGCTGTTGGTTTTGGGATTTTTCTGGGTATTGCTTTTATTTTCTATGGGCTTCTGCACCTCATAGATCCGGGTAGCCTGTTCAATGACCCAGTCTAAAGATCTTTTCTCATGAAAATCTCTCACGAGCTGGGTCATTATATATTTGGGCAAGGCATGGAAAAATGTATTGACAAATTCTCTGCTGTCTGTGCGCACCCTTCTGGTGGTCTGCGCAAAGGCACGTTTCAGTTCTTGCACGAATTCTTGTGGGGCCTGATCCTCCCCACATTGCAAATTGTAGGCTGCCTTGCGAGCCTCTTGAGGATTTCTGTGAACAGAAAAATGTTTCAAGATGGCCGCTTTATAGGTGGACCATCTTATATGATTTTGGTCCTCCAGCCCCGCAAAGAAACTGGAGTATTCTGGGGAGAATGTCCATTTGACGTACTGGATGCAGCTACTGCTGTCCTTCAAATGGAAAGTCTCCATCATTTGCTCATAGAGCTCCAAGTGTTCCCATACGGAATACTTGGCGTTCTTATGATAAGGCGTGCTAACACTCCTTATTGCCTTTATTTGCTTCAATGGGTCCTTAAGCAAGGCCCTTTTTGCCTTATTGGCCTTTTTGGTTCGGGTAACCCTGGTCCATTCATCCTCTGACTCAGAGGCACTGCTCCCAGAGGTTCCTGTCTGATCTTCCAGGTTTTCCTGGATTCTGCGAGCCTGGGAATGGCTGGCAGAATGTGGGGACCTGGTCTCCTGTGTCCTGCGCCGTTCAGAGGAGTCTTCAGATTCCTCTTTGCTGCCAGGATTTGATGGGTACCCACCCCACTGACCTAACTGGGCAGAAGTTTTCAGGATGCCCTTAATGGGCCTATTCTCCTGGGGTTCCCCACTAAATTGCACTGTGCTTGGGTGCCCAAACCCGGATGCCCGCCCATCCCTTCCTGGGAGGTACTGGCCTATGAGCCCCATGCTTCTGGCTGGATAGTAATCTGCCATCAATGTGGCCCGGTGCTCATGTGCGCCAGAGGACATGGGGGTGGCAGAGTCCAGGGACTGAGAGAGATAAAGGCCTCTGGTACTAGGGCTCCTGAGGTTATGCTCAGGAGTTTCCCTTTCCCAGCAAACCTGGTCTCTATCCGCCCCTGCTCCCTGTTGCAATGCAAGAGCCTGTGCCTTCAGTTCCTCAGTTAAGGTCTTACTAGACTCTATCAGTCTCTCCTGCATCGCTACCTGTTGTTGGAGCCTATCATTGTGCTGGCAGAGAGCCTCATTCTCTCTCTGCGTTTCCTGATTGGTCCTGGAGCACTGGTCCAGTCTTTGCTGCAGGAGGGTTACCTCCTGAGCTGTGTCCCTATTGGCCTGCTCCTGTCTTGCCAGAGCATCCTCCACCCTCCTGGTGTGCTCTAGCAAGTTGTTTTTGGAGGTCACCCAGTCCCTGGTGGGCCAGGTGATTTTCTTCCATTTTTCTTCTTAAGTGGCAGACTTCCTGGCCTAAGGTGTCCCTTTCCTGACCAAGAGCTTGAATTTGTGACGCCAGGTCGTCCCTTTGCCTTTGGAAGGCACCAGCTTTCTGGCGCTCCTGATCAAACTCTGCCTGGGTATCCAGGTCTTTCAGGATCAGTTGATTGCTCTCCTTTTTCTCTCTGTCTAGTTGGATTTGCAGGGTGGCTACCTGCTCTGTGCATGCCCTGTTGAAATTGATCTGTTGCTCCAGCTTTTTCTGGCTCTGCAGTAGGGAGTCCAAACTGTCTTGGCGTTCCTTCTGCAAAGCCAGAATTCTGGTATCCTGGTCAGCCTTTTCCTGTTGCAGGATATCCATATCCTTCTTTATTTTAATGATGTGCTGTCTACTCTCATTTTCGGACTCCTGGCTTCTGTGCAGCCTCTGCTCAGAAGAGTCCAGATCAGATTGGGTCTTCTGTAATGCCAGCAGTTGCCTACTCGCCAGATCTTGGCCTTCAGCACATTTGTCCTGCATGGCTCCCATATGTAAATATAAATATGCCGCCACCCTGGCAATCTTGTGGTGCTCATCCTTGGCCTTAGGGGCCATATATAGTTCACTCAGGGCCACATGTAGGGGACCCTGATCTCCCCATATATCTGACCCTGTTTCAGTGATCTGGGGTGCGATTGCCTGCAACCAGACCGTCTGGTCCTGATGAGTCCACTCACCTCTCACAAATAGCTTATGTAAGAAGTGCTCTTTGGCTATTTTCATATCTACCAAGGTCGTCATTCTGGAAATGAAGTTCCTTCCTGACTTACAGAAGTTTGTATTTTATTTTTGCAAAACAGACCTTTTCCTTAGAGCGTTCCTTTGAGGAGTGCTTTACAGCATAACACAGAGTGGTGATCCGACCGGATATGTGTATCTGGTCAGCTGGCACACTGTATTAATCTGCACAAGTGATAGATCTAACCCAAACGTCCGGCTCGAGCCCCCAATTTGTAAGAGGATTCAATTCAACACTACAGCTAAGTCAATGCCTAGTCTGAGATACTGAATGGAAACCCTTATTGATATATCTTTACGTCCAGTTCATGAGTTCTGGATGACTACCCCTATATAACACCCCTCTCTTGGAATCCCCCTGACCCCACTGAGCCAAGAAGTAGTTCTGTTTTGCAAGTTTAAAAGGTTTATTTGATAATTTAAACAATATATATATATATATATATATATATATATATATATATATATATATATATATATGTATATATATATATCACACTTTATAGTAAATTAATAATTGAATATCACACTTAATCTGAGCAGTAATCAATAATGGATAGTCCGGCACTAGCACACTTCTTTATAATCAATGATGAGTGGTTATAGGATGGATACGATAGCAACAATACTTTTATGGTTTCAAATGGATGCAATGTGGAATGAAATGCAGTACAGAAAATAACTTGATAGGATTTCAGCAAAAGACAATGTAATCAGTTTCTTGGACAATTCACCCCCCCCCCCCCCTTAATGCAATGTAAGGAGATGAATAGAATGGGACTCAGTTCTTAGGAATGCAATCAAATAGAATTCAGTTCAATTCCCCCCCCAGCAGCTTATACAACAGATAGGAGTTTTGAAACACAGACCCAAGTGCTTTGAATATGGTGACAATGCAGTGAGAAATATGCTGAAAATGCTTTTAATTCCCTTCAGGAGGTTCAGGGTGAGTGGTATCTAGTTAATATTAGTCCAGGCTCACTCTAGCAATGATTCAGGGATGGTTCTTAAGAGGCAAACGAAATTTAGTAGTTTGGGCAAAAGCAGCTATCTTTTTACAAGTAAAGAAATCGGGCCAAATCGCAAATCGCGGCAAAATTCGCGGGTGCGAGAATCGTGATTACAGAGAAAGTATAAGGAGTAGGAAGTCGGTTCTAGGCTCGTTGAAAAGCTGAGAGTCTAAAGTTAAACCAAGTTCCTAGCCCAAACGGTTCCAGAGATACGGACGATTAAATAAAGGTAGTTTTTCAGATTTGAAATTTTAAAAGTTCAAAGCGACAGGTTACAGCTTGCAGCTAGAAAATGACAGGTGACAGCTTTGCAAAATGACAAGTGACAACTTCTAGGAGGCAGTTCTGGTTAGATTAAAATTGTTTGGATTAGATTAGTTTAACTAAGAGATTGGTTATGCACAGTTCTGCTAGGTACTCACAATATATTTTAAAAATAGGCCTCGCCACGGATCTGGTCAGGTTTTGGACTGGACTCCGGTTCTGGTCTCGGCACTTCACAGTGATCTGGGTCAGCTCTCTGGTTCTGCAAACAGCGATCTGGGTCAGCTCTGCTCTGCTGGTCTAGCCTCTCGGGATTCTGGATACTGCTCTGCTTTCTAGGTACTGCTACAGGTTCTGGAGATTGATGGATTTGAAGTCTGGATCTCTGGATGTGAAGTCGTCGATCAGCATGCTCCGCAGCAAATGGATTGAATCCCCTCTCTAGCTTCCAGTGGCTCTTTTTATGACTTTTGAAAGTGGGTGCGTGTGCAGCATCACTAGCCAGCCCCTCTTTCAACTTGTCATTGGCCCAATGCTCCCCTCTCCCATGATTGGGGAAGCAACTGTGAGTCAGAGTGATGCTGTAGGTTTTATGGGTCAGAGGATCCTCCCCTGGTCAGTTTGCCCACAAATCTATATTTGATCAAAATACACATTTCTCAAATACATAGTGGTTTGTCATTGCATGTACATATTACCTATCACATGAGGTAGTCTCTGTCCCAAATCTGCTCTTCCTGAGGGCTTGCATTCAGAAACGGCAACATTTTCGATTTTAGTCGGTTATGCAACCTTGGTTCTTCATTAAAAATTATACACATATACACGGCCTGTCCATACATACTCCAGTAAATTCCCATGTCTCTAGCTTAAACACAAATTCCCAACACGTCTTAAAATGTGCACAGAAATATCACAAGAATTATGGTATCATTTAAATAATTTTGACAAGTCCGCACCATGAGTTATACATCTTTCTTAGAATCATATTCTGGCCAACAGGGGTGTGTCTTTTCAGGTCACATGGTGTAGAAACCAGTTTATCCAGTTTCTGCCAAGCTCAGAGACCCTGCCCCTCCCAGCTTCTGCCAAGAGGAAGCTATTTTACGGCCACTCTAATAAACCATCTGCCTGGGCCCAGGACAGGCCTTTGTTCAACTCCCTGTAGCTGCTCCACCCCTAATCTAATCAGAGAGGTGACAACTCCTTTTGGCAAGGGGAAGAGTGGCTGAGCAGGTTTTAACTCCTGTGGGGGTAGATGTCAGGCAGAATTCAGTTTCATTAAGCCAGGTTTCAGATAAAATGTCACTTTTTGTTCCCCAGTTTAAGTCAAGACAATTTTTACATATGCAGCTAGAATGCTGATTCTAAGTTGAAAACTATGACATTTCAACAGTGACAAACTATGTGACACTCAAAGTAGGTCACTCAGTTAATTTAAACATTTTCGATTTTTGGTAGTTTTAAATCCAGTTTCAGTTAGGCTGCTGCAGACCTGCAGAGCTCAGCCGGTCTTGTTATGAACATTGTTTTGGGGCTCTTCAACTTCCCAGATTTAGTATGCACACATACTTCATTCTGCCAGATGTCCGCTGGTGTTCAGTGAGATTTTTGGATGTGTTGCAATGTTTGAAAATAGGCATTTTGAGCTGGCATTCAGAGAAACAAAAGGTGATTTTAAAGTGTGGTTTTTCCTTTGGCACACATTTTACTCATGGCACCCCGGCCCATCCTGCTCGCACTGGCGGGTGGCAAGTTAGGCAACCATTTTAGTGTGCACAAACTGCGTGGTTCTCCTAGATTCTGGCGCACATGTGGGCTTTTTGGCCATCTTGGATTTTCTAAGCCCACATCACCAAATGTTGCAGCATGATAGCTCAAACGTGGGTCAGGACACCCAACAACATCTCCAGAAAATGACTCAGTGACCAGTGAGGCTTATTAAGGAACTAGCAGTGCTAAGAAATCCTATATATCATCCATGTGTTTTCTCTTTGCACTCTTCCACTATTTTCCTTATGCTATGTTGCTTTTTCTGCAATCTCCATCTATAGTTAATCCTGCGGTGTGGGAGGTACTTGCTTTGAGCACCCACTCTCCTAGCCAGGGAAGAGGCAGGGGAGTTATCCATTAGGAGCCAGTCCCTCGTGGGGCATGAATAGATAGATCGCATGCAGGCAAGCTCCTGGAGGCTCTCATTACGTGGTAAACAATGACATCACAGTCCCAGGTTCAGTGTGGTCAATTGCCAGTGCAGAGAAAGCAACAGGAGAACCCCGTCCCTCCCGCCCCCCTCGCCACACCCTCCCCGCCCCCACTTGCAAGGTTCAAAGTCTGTCCTGTCAGTCCAGCTATGCAGGCTCTCTCCAGCCCAACACATTAAACGAAACCTCTTTACTGAAAGCAGCTCATCAGCTGAACCGTGATGTGTGCTACAGCAAGGAGTTCACTTATGCAATTGTGTACTCCTGATAAAACGGTCCATAATATAATTTGGTTTACGGACCAACAATGTTTTTGAAAACTGTTTTGCACTTGATAAATGTTCTTTGAATGTAATGTTGTGTCTCGTGCAGATTTTGTAACTGTGCATCATTGTGGGTAGATTTTGAAGGGGAGCCCTGTCTCTCTGAGCATTGAGATCACCCATGCCACTGCTCATACAGAAAGCCGCGGCGGGTCTTATTAGCTGACATTTGATGGGGTGCAAGTTTCTTCGGGGGTGAGGAGGAATGCACATCACCGTTTGGCACAGTTAACAAACTACATTGATAGCAACAATCACTTCGGACAGCATGCAATGGGAATACAAATTAACATAGATAACCTATCAGACACGTGGTTATAGTTGACCTTTTGCATGACTCATGTCAGTGTCTTTGCAATGTGCTTATTGATATACTTGGGGACGTAAATATGAGCAGTAATGAATATTTTCTATAGGTGGTGCCCTTTTAGGCCGAACTCTTAATGTTGCCCCTTTGTGGAAAGACGTGTAACATATGATTTCACATGTAAAGTAATGTGGTTATATAATCAAAGTTGCTGAGTCAAGGCTGAGTCCGACTTTAGCTTAAAACCTCTAACATTACTTTGGAATTGTGCGGTTATTACCAGTATAACTCTCAATGGATAACGTCACGTGTTAGGTGTGAAGTACTTGTATGGTTTGACGTAATGTGGTTTCTGCAGTCTATCTTAACATTAAAAATGCCTTAATAAAAAACATGAAATGGCTTCGAGTTACCAACATGTGGCCGTTGCTGGTATTCTATGAAATAAGGCGCCATAAACAAAATGAAACTCAACCGCTCTGAAATCCTCTGACTTGTGTGGGATATCGTGGGAGCTATTGTACTGTTCAAAAACTGTTTCAGCTTTTCTCAAAACAGCTCTGGACCATAACCACAGTCTTTGTTCTTCGCGTGGTCTTTTGCATCCAGATTGCTTTCAATCAAGGTTAAAACGTGAAGGGCGCCTATTAGAAAAAGCTTCTGGTCGGGCAGTCTAAATTAAATCTGACCTGGTAAAACAGCTCAGAAATATCACTTGGTAAATCCATGTTGATTGTGGGGCAACCTTCACTGCTTCTTTTGCTATTTCTTATTTAAGAATGCCAGCATTTATAACACACTCATTTTGATTTATTTACATTCCAGGGGCAAGATTGTCACTAGTGCCAAAAAGTGAACAAATGCTTTGATAATACAAAATGGAGCCGCAGATCCAGGTTATCTAAACACATTTGCACGTGGGCAAAAATGAATCCGGCTTTTTCGTGTACTATGTTTGCTGCATAACATACAACAAAGGGTGTTGACTACATTTGTTTTAATGTTATGCAGCACACATCATAAATCAAACAGCCTGTTGCTATTTTCCACCATTCTCTATTAAAAAAGCAGCAAACGTTGCGCTGAATTCATTGGTTCCGCTTTGTTGCACAAGTGCACATCTTTGATATTCTGGCTCCTGTACTTCCAAGTGATCTATGACACAATGCAGAAAATCATTACATTATTCAAAATATACATGATATCAATTTGCAGACCTTTCTGCAAGTTCTCTGGTAAAGAACGTTCATTGGCTGAGGATGGAAATCGAGAGGTATTCTCGGCTCATGAACTCTAACATCTAGGTTTACAAGGCCTCACTGCCTTCCATTCAGGACTTTTTAAGAGCCTTTTGTTGGAAAATGTATACCCTGAACAGGCAAATAAAATATTTATAGGCATGGCTGTGTAATTACAGCATTCTTAATGTATGCAATGACGTAACACGGTTTGGCAGGGCAGTTATACGACTTCACCGAAAAGAGACGACTTAAAAAAACAATAATAATAAGAATTGCAACAGCCCAATGCAAGCGATCATATTCCTCTAACATGTGTTTTAAGTAGTAAAAAATAGTGTATGTTAAAAAGAAGAAAAAAAAACAATTGGGATTAAATCTGGTTAGGCATGGCTTGTTTTATAAAGTTTAGTGTGCACAGATATTGAGAAAAAAAAGAAAAAAAAAACAGGAACCAACCTGCAAACGTGTTAGGAAGTGTCACCTGTGCAGAACTTGACCTGAACTCGCAAAATGAACAATAAATAATGCAGGCGACTGGGAGAAATTGTGCGAAGTTAAAAACATTGCAAATGTGATACAAATACACGATTACGAGCAAGATTGCTACTCCACTCCACTGAATGAAACAGATGTCAGGATTTTCCTATGGACTGGTTGGGCAGCGGTCATGCGTAGGTCTCTGGACAGTGTTTCATGATAAACATGTCATGTTCTGAATTACGTTTCATAAAATAGACCTGTAAGCCTGAAGATTCAGCAACACACTTTCTGAAAATGGAAAAAGCAGCTTGCCAAAAAACGTTAACTCTTCTATATAAGCATTACATCGCTCAATAAGGACTGCACTCCATTCCCGAGGTTATGACGGAAGGGAATGTGATCGAGTTCTAGTTCATGTGGGGGGTTTTCCAGTATGAGAGTTTCGTAACGGCATCATATTTACATTCATTTCCTGCAGTCGCAGCAATGGGACTTCTTATGTACTTGTAACCTCGTATTGCAATCCCACACGTCTTCTGCTGATGTATTCTGCATACCAAATCTGCACAGTATTCATTAAACGTGAATATTCTCATGTTTTGTTTCCGTGGGAGGCCGTAGGAGGCTTAAACATGTCCTTCGTAGGGGAGCAGATCTACATCAGGTTGAAGCACTTGTGTGACTCGGTGAAATAAATAAATAGCTGAAATGTTAGGACTCACAGGTAACAGAGGCATTCACAACATGACGTTTTCTGACCCTGACAAAGCAATGCCCTTTCCACCTCATTGGACAAATTGGTCCTGATTCATAGTATTTTGTGTGCTCTGAAAAGTGACTATGCGCACTTTTCACCATGCAAAACTCCATTTGCTGATTCATGGATCAGAGTTTGTGTGTCTTTTCTGGTCTTTGCGCAGGTCTGTCCCTACTTTGCGTGCAGTTGCGCTCTTTGCGCGATACATCGTGCAAAGTGTGGGACGGGCCTGCGCAAAGAAATAAATAAGGATGGTACATGCATATTCCCAATTCTCCCTGTAAAATGAGGAAGAATGAGTAATAATGTGGTCATGTTAAGGGACTCCCCACACAAAGTAATTGCGCTCCCAGTCAATCACAAACCTAACCAAATTCATGGATTCCAACGTGCAACTTCACATCGAGAAAAGTCACACGCAAACCTTGTGATCCTACCGCCACTTGATAGGAGATGAAACATACAATATGCAATACGCAAATTAAATGTATATGAAGCACGCAATGCACACCATTCAACCCACCTTCAACCAGGATGAATGCAGGTATACTGGGAGCAAATGTACATGTCCAGAGAAGAAGGAGCAGAAGGATGGAGAGGGACAGGATTTTCCTACCACTTACTAACTACGCTCTTTGGGATGCCAGACGACCAGTTGTACGCAAGGTACAGGTTCCCACCCCATTTCATCCTGGAGCCGGAGGAAGACAGTGCATCACCCAACATCTGCTCCCATGCCCTCACACCCCTGGAGAAGGTGCTGACAGCCCTACATTTTCTAGTCACAGGCTCTTTTCAGCACACCACTGCCATTATTTGGGGCATGATGCAGGCCACGCAATCCCAATTTCTTCACCAGGTATTGGGCTGGATCACATCACGTGCATGTGTGCGTAGGCACATATACATGCCATGCGCACTGCAGGCAAGGAAGAGAGTGTGCCAGGAGTTTTATGCCATAGCACACTTTCCACACGTAATTGAAGCTATTGATTGCACACATGTTACGGCACAGCCCTCCCCATTGACGGAGCACATTTACTGCAACCGAAAGCAATGGCATTCCATCAATGTTCAGGTCATCTATGATGCAAACAGAATCATCATGCACGTCAATGCAAATTTCTCTGGAAGCACACATGACAGCTTCATTTACCATCCGTCACCACTCTATATGGCTCTGACATCGGGCACCTTTGGCAACACCTGGCTCGTTGGTGAGTATAAACTGTCATGCACATGCATGTAGTCATGTGACACACTGAACAACAGACCATGACAATCAATGTCAATTACAACCATTCACACATTTCCAGGGGACAGTGCCTACCCGCTCTCAACATTCCAACTCACACCGTTCGAAAATCCTGCCACACCAGCCAAGTAAAGGTAAAACGCAGCACACATAGCCACCAGGGGCATAGTGGAGCACACATTCAGGGTACTCAAGTCACTTTTCTGCTTCCTTGACCACTCTGACGGAGTATTGCTAAATGCCCCACCATTAGTATAAAAAATCTTTGTGACAGCTTATGTCCTGCAAAATGTTGCCAGACGGCATGGAATACCAGTAGAGATGCAGGAGGGACATTGCCCTCAGTCACAAGCACCACCAATGCTCTTGGTCGGCCAAAAGGCACATTGAGAGGCTGCATACAATCATCTTGTGCAAAACTACTTCATATGAATACCTGCCACTTTGGTGCACACACAGTGAAGCCCCATCACTGGTGCCATTCAATGACTAATTGGGAAAAATCCTCAGTGCCCATAACGACACCCTGAGAATGTGTGTCTGGGAGAGGAAAGCTGTGTGAGTCCATAGCCACACAATCAACTGCACCAACCACTGACATGCATAGCAAGTGGAAACAACAGTATACATGTTGCTCACACCAAAGCACACAACACAATCAACGAAATTGCCTACTACATTCACATGCCCCCACCAAATATTGGGCAGACAGAACCCCAACAACACACAGGAGAACACAAGTAGGAAGGCACAGCACAAAATAAAAGCAGTAACTAACACGTGTGAGGACTGCCCTGGCCACCGTATGTGTGTCTCACAACAATATACAGGTGAAGTGGCCACCCCATTCACTGACAACATTTATGCTCACAATACACATCTACATCTAAATAGTCAGAGAGACTGAGAAAATAGCAAGCTAACTTCACGAAAGATGCACATCTCACCTCACATCTTTCCCCTTGCGAGGCTGCTCTAGCTGTACCCAGGAATGGATCCATGCTCCCCTCCGTAGGAGTCCAAAACAGCCTACACTGTTGAGGTGTTGGGTGCAGGCATCCCATAGCACTGGTTGCTTGAATAGCAGCAACCACCTTCCCTTCCAGAATGCCTTAGTAGAGAAAAATAACACAAGGTCAGAACAGGTAACACATCATTGCACCCAATGAAACTGCCCCCTGTGCCCCTAAGTGCCATGCAACAACTGCAAGCAATGACTCGTCAGCCTCCCATCACAATGTCTCTGCCACAACCATGCAGTCGGACCTGCTCAACTTAGGCCAACGCAATGAAAAACTCCCCACACAGTAACACCATTGCTCCCATCAATGGCACTGCACACCTTGCCCACCTGAGTGCCATGCAACAACTACAAGCAATGACTTGTTAGCTTCCCATCACCATGTCCCACCCGGAAACATGCAGCAGAACCTGCTCACCTCAGGCCAATGAAATTAAAAACACCATCACAATCACCAACACCATCGCCACCCACAACGTGTCCATTGCCTACACCCTGAGTACCAAAGATCATCATATATATTTTTTTTGTTAGGTTATCAACGGAAGATCCTGGTTAAATTCTGGTACACACTATACCATTACTGGTTTACTTACATTAGTGCCGCTCGCTCCTCCACGAGTGATACTCATATTTTTAAAAAAACCCTGATGACGTTGCTCGCGCATGCGCAAATGACGTCACTAAGTTTTGAATTATTTCCAAATGCGGCCCGCTTTCTTTACACCTAATTGCAGTAGTGCACATTAATTCAGGAGCGGCACAGCCTACAGAGAGGAATGTCTTCATCCTTCTCTGCGAGCCACGGTTGCCCATCACAACACTACAGCGTTGATCGCGCGTGCGCGAAAAACGTCACACATCCCAAAAAATGACAGTGACGTCACTCGCGCATATGGCACAATCGTATATAAAGACACTTGTTGTCCCAAAATGGCAGACGCCTCGTCAGCTTCATTCCGACCAGAAGCCGCTCCTCGAGAGGGATCTACTAAAAAGAAACAAAAGTAAGTTCATTTGACATCACCAACCTTTAAACTTGCACTTTGCTTTTGTATATAAACAAAATAGAACACTTACACATTCACCTTTGGCTATACAGCTAAAATTTGAAATATGATCAAAAATATATTTTTGCCAGCTTACCTTAAATCACTTTATACTTATCCTTCTCCACCTTGGCTCCACAGGGTAGCTTCCTTGGATGCTGACTGTTTATGAACAGTCCTGCAGAACGAGCTGTAAATCAGAAAGGAGATTCAGTGACACTTGATTGGTCATTCCATCTTCTGGACCACTTTAAGACCCATGATGCGTAAGTGTCTTCCACTTGTTTTTAGGTCTGACTATTAGCAACAATTTTGTTATGTACTTTGATAGCTATTCTCTCATTATGACCTTAGCTATCCAGACTATGAAACTCTCCTAGTTATGAATAAATGAAAAGTGTTGTTAAGCAACCACAAGTCAAACACCATCAATGGCCACTCAAGATATTCCTTGGCTATTTTTAAAGCGGTAAGATTTTATAACAGCTTATTATATACATAAGCAGATCCCTAGGGGATTATGTAACTTAATCACTTGTTATCACATGTTCTACTAACCTAACCTTTGTGTTGGAATTAATAAGACTTATGGCATTTAAGTTCATCAGCTTTGAGTGGTGATTTTCAAGCACCAGCGAGATAAATAATTAGGACACTGAGACTTTCACCTGATGATTATAGATTAGGAAGCCTTAACTATGCACAAGCCATAGAAATAAATACATCTAAATGCAGGGTACCTCTGGATAAGGGAATTTTTACATTATGAAGTCCATAAGAACTATGTACTGCACAGTTTACAATTTAGGAAATTGGGTGACATTCTGTAATTCTGAGATGCCTTCAAAACTGAGTTGTTTTTTGAAGATTGCTTTTTTTAAGTAGAAACATTTAATTTAATACATTGTTTACATTAAAAATGTTTCTTTTCTTTATAGAAATGTTATGGATAAAGAAAACATGCCCCTGATGAAGAGTCTTTTCAACTCAAAACGAGTTGGGCCAACTATTTTTGTATGAATAATAAATTGTATTGTTTTTGAATATATCTTTGAAATTGTCAAATTGAATTCTTTGGTGAGATTCCGAATATATTTAAGATGCCTAAAAAGTTTTTACATCTTTGTTAATTAAGGGTGGTAACCTGTCTTATATGCCACCTAACTCTCTAATTACCATTAGGCTCTGGCCTTCTATATAGTGTGCAGGGGACGAAGCTTTCCTATTAGGAAAACATTCTCTTTTTACCATGCTGTGAAGGACCAGGTTCCACTTACCCATTTTTTTCCGAAGAGGGGTCATTGTGATACATCAGATCCGGCTGTAGTTAGAATGACACAGAGAGATCTCCCAAATAGAGATCAATGAGAGGTTGGAAACCCAGGATCTCCTTGGAAGCCCTCCCAATGCCACGATTTGGATTTCCAGATTAATGTAACATCAGGACAGTGTAGGAAACACTGGCAGGGGGGCCGATGATGGAATGTCCAAGATGACGGAAGGTGACCTTCCCATCGATTGAATTGAAGACAGGGTCCTTCGGAAGGTAGCTGGGCAAACAGGCAGCAGTCATAGAGGAAGGCAGGGCAGAGAGGCACCAGGCAACAAAGAGACAAGCAGATAAGAGAAAGCAAGGAGAAACGGGGGTCAAAGAGACCGGCATACAAAAGGGAGCAGGGAACAGGCATGAGGAAGGGAAGGCTGATCCCAGAGGGACTGGACTGTACAGGGACTAATGAGCTGGGAACTGAAGAGAGCATTGAGATGAATCGAGCAGCTGTCAACAGGTGTCTAAATAGCTGCTGGTGTACCATGTGTGGTACGTGTCACCCTGGCAAACAACACCACCAGGCCTACGGTGTGTGCGTGATGTCCACGGGTGTGACCTTCTGTCATGAGCACTACTCCCGAGGAGCCAGGACTGGCCCAGCGCCCCCGGAAGCAGACACTTCTTCCACATCTCTGGACCCAGCAGACCCCTACAGGGGCCCTTTGGACCGTGTCCTTGCGCCTTTGGCGCCAGGCTCATAAAGGACTTCAGTCCCGGCGCCATATGCGCCGGGCTCATATTGATAAACTGTGTAATAATGCTTGGGTGGACTTACCTGAGGCAGACCATGCTGCATACTTACCCAGAACAATCCAGTCTGGCTGAAGTCCCCAGCCATCAGGGCTGGGAGGAACTATTTCCTCTATTCAGGAACTCTTTTCGTACCTGGGTGGGGCCGGTGGAAGAACACACACTTGAAGCACTTCTCTGCTATTTAAACCACGCCCGATGGAATACACGTGCTTCGCGTTATTCTGCATCAGCAGCAGGACGCTCACCGAGTTGGCTCCTGCATCCTCGCTCCTGACACGCCCGCCAGCACCCGGAACACCTGCAAACAGACAAAAAAAGAGAAGGCGAGCATTAGAAATGACTTACCGGAATCCGGCCTCAGCAATCCTACCTCCGACGATCCTGCAAAGGAAAGGTACAAGATTAGCAGCGCTCTCAAACGCTCGCAGCCGCGCCGCCTTGCCTTACCCATCCGTGGCCTCGCCGAACTCTACCGCGGCCACGACGCCGGCAGCATCTCGGCACCTGAAAAGCAGAAAAAGACAATCATTAGAAGTAATGTTGCTTTTCTTTCACTTACCTTCCTCCACCGCGGCTACGACGCCAGCTACATACCAGCGCCTGCATAAGAGGAATACATGGTGAGCACTAACTAAGCACGGAGAACAAATACTCACCAAGAGACTTACCAGCTTTAGGTTTCTGGGCCCTGGCTCCTGTGGAGAAAAGACACTCATACTTACGGCTACCGTAGGAGAAACGAAGGACACAGTGTCCGCAACTATTTCCCATCCAGTGACGTAACTGGATTCTACGCACCCCTGCACCTGAAGCAGGATGGAGAGCTCATCTTTACAATACCTAAGGTGAGAGCTCGCAGAAACCAAGTTGGGGGTCAAGAAGAGTGAGAAAAGGGAGATTGGTGGGAACACATATCCACCCCAGCTGGTAATCAATCCCTTTTCTTCCACCTGCAGAAAACTTACTCTACAAGCCAGGCAATCCAAATTCGGAGGCCCCGTCCAGAGCATGTTCCGGGCCCTGCGCCTCACGATAGAAGAAACGGTAGCAGTCCAGTTCGGTACAGCGTCTCTGTGGGAATCAGGTGAGCGTTACACCTTCACCCTGTTGTGGTTTACCAACATGGCAGCCCCCACATGGCCTGCAATGCTGTGCTGGGTGTGCTGGTGTGGAGTTGTTATGGGAGTGCACTCCCAGACAGTGCAGAAGCACCAGGAGTTGACTGCCAGCGTGAGGAGACATGCCATTAAATATTAAAAGCTTAGTGAATATAATGCTGCACAGCAGGCATGACACATGCAAAAACTGCAAGCCACCCCTCACCATGTTTCCTTGCATCCATGCAGCTGGACCTGCTCACCTCAGGCCAACGCAATAAAAAAACACCACCTAGTGACAGCCTCCCTGCCAACAATTACACCGCAACCTGTGGCCCTCTGAGTGCCATGCAAATAATGCAAGCAATGACTTGTCAGCCTCCCATCATCATGTGTCCCCTCACCCATGCATTCAGATCTGCTCACCTCATGCCGATGCAACAAAAAAAACACACACAATGACAGCCTCCATACCACCAATTACACCACAACCTGTGGCCCCCCTGACTGCCTTGAACTTACATGCACAAGGTACACACCTGTCTCGCATCCACAGCTTTATACCTGAAATACAATTCTTACCTTGCAAAGACATGCATTGCATGAAAGTAAACCAACAGGACAGGCTTGATTTTTACTGTATGGAACAAGGTAACTTGATAGCAATGGTACACCCAGTGTCAACAACCAGAAGGCCATATCAAAGAGCGTGAGCAACAATTAATCCAACAAAAACTAAACTCATTGACAGAGTTATCACTGGCAGTGAAGCCAATACATTTCCACCACAACATGTTATACACTCTGGACACAGGGGTTAGTTTGCCCTGGGAGGCGAACACAAGCTGGGTCATTTATTAGAGGGATAGAGGTTGTGCACACCCACTGCCAGGTGCCACGTGTTCCTTAGGGTCAACCTTGAATGCAGGGCAGGGAATGGGATACCAAGTGCAGAGGTGAAGATCTGGGGAGTGGAAGTACAAGTATTGCAGCTGATGTGAAGGATGAGAGAGCAAGAGGGAGAGAGTAGACAGAATGATGAATGTGCATCTGTGGAGCTGAGATAGAGAGCGGAATTGGGGAGCAAGGAGTAATCTGGTTGATGGGGAGATGAGGAGAGAGAGATTTGGGCTGTTACAGTGAGGGGAGAGAGAAAGGGAGGAAGAGAAGAAGACTGAGACAGAAGGACAGGGATAAACAGGCAGCAGGGGCAGAGAGCTTGGAAGGAACATAGATTGAAAAATAGCACAGGTTGGGGGTGAAGAAGGAAAATAGGGGGCAAGGGTGAAAGGCAGACTGGGAAACAAAAGCTACCCACAAAAGGGGAATCCTCAGCTTATCAATACAAAAACAACATGGTGAACCCACAATGGCATGTAAACCAGAAAGAGACCCATGTTCACAAAATTCACACCAATAAAGCTGTTCAAGCCCCACTGCAAACCCTGCACTGCCCACCAACACCCCCTGTTGGCCACCACAGTTCATGAACAGGTCATCACTCCCCAGTTGATGCCTCCCACTCTAACAGATCACACACCCTGGACGAGCCCTTCCCAGGAAGTGGGCGCCGATCACAGGGTCTAATACAAACAAGCTGTGGGGAGGGGATGATGTTTCATATGCATGTGCCTGTTAAGCAGAATCATGTGCAGTACCCTTGGGAACACTACACACAATTAAGACTACACGTGTAAGTACAATTTCACCTTTGCTACAAGCCTGTACTACACAGTAAAGTGGTAGCGATGGCTGAGCGGCCAGACTTATATCAAGAGTAAAGTGAGCAGTAGAACAAGTTACAGAAAGGACCAACTATTTCAATGATTCAAACACACACATACTCAAGGTTTCTTGGTAAAAAAATATACATTTATTTACACAGTCAGTTTGAAAACATTACACTAGCAAGAGCAGCTCAATATCACACACTAATGAAGTACAAATCACCAACCAATAAGTAAATAAACAAGTTTAGCTCCCCTGAAGTGGGAGCAAAATGGCACTTCAGATACTTTGAAAAGGGGTAAAAAGCCAAAGTGATAAGAAAAGACAGCACACATACTTGCATAGGCAGGGAAAAGGGTTTCCGTAAACTACAACCAGCAATTCAGTTCATAGGCCTGAGCCACAGTCAAGTTCTGGTAGTAAACAGTTAAGTCTTTGCCACAGAGTTTAGAAAATGTGGCTAGGCGAAAAGTTTGACGAATGTTTAGGGAAGGACAAGCCTTCAAAGTTGAGGAGGTTTCCGCAAACTTTCGCAATGGCTGAAAAGATTTCCGGACTGCGTTTGCACAGTACCTTTGTATTGAAGAAGAACTGTAGCTGAGGCAGTTGTTCCTGGCAGTTCGAGCAGATATCGCTGTTCCTGAGCTTCAGTTGTGGGGACAAGAAGGAGGACGTTGGGAGGTTCCTGCACTGCGCAGGGATGAGGCCAAAAGCTTAGCAAGCCATGGGTTTAAGGTGTAAGTGCCTTAAAGTCCACAAGCTGGTTTCCTTCCCTCTGGCTATCCGGTTTTCAACAGCACTCTGATGAAAATTCAACCGGATGGGGACGGTGTCCAGGTGGCTTGCGACTTGGTTGTTCCCACCAAACTCAAGGGAAGAAGTTAACCTTGAAGGGCTTCTCTGTCGATGGAGTTTCAGGCTATTCGGACCTGCAGCAGGTCTTCACCGGCCGTCCAGGAGTTGCAGCAGTCCTCTTCCTTCAGCTCGTCGTCGATTCTTTTGTTCCAGTGGTCAACTCTGCTTTCCAAGTCCTAGAGATATGCTTTTAATTCATTCCAGCCTGGCTGTCACTCACACAGCAGGGTGGCTGTCCTTGCCAGACAGCCAGCCGGCCAATCACGCCACAGTGCATTGAGGTCTCCTAGGAGACTAAGCACAGGGAGTTTCGGGCATCTCCCTTACATCCTGTCCACCCCAGACACCCTGGCGCCAGAGGAGCGCTTCAGCACTGAAGCCCGCCAAAGTCCAATGAACAAAGGGACCAAACCTGGTTTGGCGTGCAGAAACAAACCCATGAAGGACCTTTCCTAAAAGAAATGGTGAAAAAAGTCGACTGGAGTCTGTTTTTACAGATAGGTCTTGGGCGCCATATTGAAAAACATGGCTGACCCGATTTTTAGCTACCATTGTTCGCGGTCGGGAAAAATCATGGTATTTTGATATAAACCACTGCCACCAGCCATTTAAAGTAGGAAACTGTAACATTTTACTGTTACATGAGTGTTTTGACTCAAGGGAGGCTAGGCTACCGCTCCAGCACTCTATAGGAAAATAGTGTGTGCTGGGTCAGTAAATTTAAAGAGACTAGTAAAGTCAATTTAACTTTACATGCTCTGGGAGACAGTAGTCAGCCCCAGGGAAGGTTTTTAAACCTTGGGAAGTCTGAAAGACATCCCTATGCCACTGCACTAAAAGTGCTGTGTGACACACAGAAAGAGATTATACCTATCGAGTTGTTTTAAAACTCCATAACCAAAGAACACAAAAGTAAAACACATTGAAAATGAAAAGTTCAAAGTCCCAAAATATAGCAAAAGAGCTGGAGGGCTCTAAGGTAGAGGGAGTTAAGCACTTGGGTGAGAATTCTCCCTAACACTCGTCCCCCCACAGACTAAGGCACAGAAGGATCTAATCCTCACCAGAATGGATCTCCTGTTGCAAGTTGGTTAAATTGCCTGCTGAGTACACCAGCAACCTTTTGTAACTCTTGCTATGAAACTTTCTATCAGTGGTTTTCCTTTTTAAGCCACAGGACCTACAAACCTGTTGTGGTACAGCTCTCTTTTTAAGGTATAAGGGATCTGATCTAACAGTCCCTCTGAAGTATTAACAATCTCTGAACCTACAATAGACTTTTTCAAGGGGTCCTTAGAAAGGAATCCCTTAGATCTAGAGGGGCCTCCATGGTTCCTCACCACGTCTCCCACAAGAGCATGTTGGGTCTCAGGTATCTTGGTTGGAGGGGTTGTGGTCAAGCAAGGTACATGCATCCACTTCCCCTGAGATCTGGGTTTACCTGACTTTGAAGTTTCCCTCCTAACACTAGGATTTACACTGGAGTCTTCAGTAGAAGATCCAACAGTCTTTTTCTGGTTTTCCACCAGCTTTGAGAATTACCAGTTCTCACAGGCCTAAAGAGGGGTCCAATTCATCTATCCACCTCTTCCTCAGAATCAGGGGGGGTCAAAGACTTTACAATTGGATGGGCAATGATGGAGCTTGGTTGGGGCTCCCATTTCCCTACTATACTAGCCTCAGATTTGCTTTAGTTAGAGGTCACTTTACTAACCCAAGGGCTTACAGTGGGGGTCTCTGTAGAGGTTCCCACAGGCCCAGAATGGTATCTTAAGGTTGCCTCTCTAGCCAATTTGATTTGGTTCTGTTATCTCTCACTGGGAGGCCAGGGGGTACAGGATACTACTCCTAGAGTTTTATAATCATTCCCCAACAAGACTCTCCAAGGCACCTCTTTCTGGACACTGACAGGAATCCTCACTCTCATATTATTACACTGAATGAGAGCTAGTAGAATTGAAACCAACTGGACAGGGCCTCCAGAGAATTTGGTGGGTCCTTTGGGTGCCTTAGCAACATTCTCAGGATTGAAAAAGATTTCATCCACTACTGTTCTGCTGGACAAAGTGTCTCTCCTGGCAGGAGTATCCTGGCCATTGACAAGAACACTGTCTATATAATACCCTCTAGAGTTCTCTGGAATGGAGTTGTACACATCCATATTATGTTTCTTACCCATACCCATGGAGTCTAAGGATACAGTGGCCTGAAGACCCAAGGGTGCTTCAGCAAATAGTTGAAAGTGGCCACTAGCCATTTGTACTTATTCCTTTGGGGAGAAGGCTAAGGAGGCAGTGCTGATTCCTGCAGGTTTACCCTTGCATTTGGGATCTCCTTTCACATGGGCAGTTGATCCACAGACATAGCATTTACCAAATGCTCTCTGGAATGGGGGTTAAGATACTGGGAAGGGGTCTTCCCAAACCTAGCTATCAAAGTTGGTTTCGCAGTTTCATACTCCTTTCTGTCTATATTCCCCAACACCATTACCACATCAGTTGCACCAGGGGGTAGCCTGGACAAAAGCCAAGGAATCAGGTGATTCCCTGTAATGTCTTGAATCCCATGGTTATATTCAAAAGCAGCCAGCCAATTCAAAATATCAAGCTTATGAAGCCAAGGTCCTTGCCAAGCTCCTAGCTAACCGACTGCAATCGGTTGCCCATACCCTGATCCACCCGGAGCAATCGGTTGCCCATACCCTGATCCACCCGGATCACACAAGTTGGCTCGAATGAATTTGCGTCGGCTCCGCTTAGCATTAGAACGGGCCCCCATTATTGATACACCACTCGCCCTATTAGCAATCGATTTTGAAAAAGCCTTTGACTCGATCTGGTGGGACAGCCTCTGGGAAATCATGAGACACATGGGATTTGGGGATGGCTTTCTGGGATGGGTAAAACTGCTCTATATGAACATCCAGGCAGTGGTCAGGGTGAATGGATGGCCCTCCCGGTCCTTCCCTCTGGGAAGGGGTACGTGGCAGGGATACCCCCTCTCTCCCCTCCTCTTCATCCTCGCCATTGAGCCTCTTGCCCTTTGGCTCTGCCAGAGTGCAGACTGGACGGGATTTAGATGGCCTGAGGGGCATGAAGATCGAACCTCCCTATACGCAGACGATCTCCTGATATACTTGGGGGATCCAGCCCGGACCTGCCCGATAGTAACACAGATGCTCATTCGTTTTGGTGAGTTTAGCGGACTAATAATTAATTGGGGGAAGTCCTTTCTCTTCCCGGTGAAGGGTGGAGCGCTGGTTGAGCCCCAGGACTGCCTGTACCAAGTGGAGCAACAAGGATTTTGGTACTTGGGGATCTGGATATCAGCAGATCTTACCAACTACGTAACACACAATCTCCAACCGGTATTTGACCGTTTTGTCAGCGATGTCCATCACTGGAAGCTCCTCCCCCTCACACTTATGGGTTGAGCCACACTCTTTAAGATGATGACCCTCCCAAGATTCCTCTATGTTTTACAGAACGCCCCACTCAGGATCCCAGACCCCGAGTTTGATCGGGTAGAAACCTTCCTTCGGGAACTTATATGGGGTGGCACGTATAGCGCTCACCACGCTCCAAAGATCGATCTGGGAGGGCGGGATAGGGGGCCCCCACCTCCAGACTTATTATTTGGTCTCGCAACTCGCGGTGGTCAATGACCTGCTGCATGGGGACAGGGAACTGCCCCACATAAGGGCCGAAATAGCTGCTATGCATGACACTGACCCACTGCACTTACTATACCAAGCTCTCCCGAGAACCCCTCCCGCCAACAACCACGACACACATTATTATGGTTTGGAGACAAGCACATGGGTTTGTAGGGTGGAAAGATAAAATAACCACGGCACAACCCCTATGGCAAAATAGCAATTTAAAGGAAATAGGGAAGCTTGACCCATGGCCTCAATGGGTGGGGGTTGGGATTCTGAGAGTTGAAGACATCCTCGAAGAAGGGATGGTAACCTCGTTTGAAGCCATGCAACTAAAATTCCGACTCCCGGGTGCCAAGGGGTACCATCACGTACAAATGGCCTACGCCCTGAGAACTCATATACCCGCAAATGCCACGGTCCCAGAATACACACTGATAGAACGTAATATGTTTCCAGCATATATCCCCACCAAATGCACCTCCATCCTATACAATGCTATTACATCCTTCGCTACACCTGAACTGTTGAGTTTGAAAGCTAAATGGGAAGTGGATGTAGGAGAGATAGACCCAGAAGACTGGATCCAGGCATTAATGCACCCGTGGGAGGTTGCTATCTCCTCTAGGCTCCGTCTGGTGCAACAAAGTTTTTTGCATAGAGTGTATTACCCTAGAACGATGTTGTATGGTTGGAGGAGGGCTCCAAACCCGAACTGTCTCCGGTGTGGAGAGGAAGAGGGGACTTTCTTTCATATTCTATGGGCATGCCCCTGGATCCGCACCTTCTGGAACGCATGCTGCGATGAACTCATTAAAACCCTTGCCTGCAATATATCACTGGACCCAAAGACTCTAATACTAGGCATCCCAGACGAGGCTGCTCTTAATAAGTGGGAAAGACTGCTTTTGAACACAGCAGCAGGTCTCATGAATCGTAACATTGCACAAAAATGGGGAGCCCCAGAGTCCCCGACAGTGGAGCAATGGGCAACGGACATGGACATATGTGCAATGATAGAGCGTAGAATATACAATGTAAGAGGCTGCCCCACCAAAGCTGTCAAAACTTGGGGGAGGTGGGAAGAGAGGGGGCCTTAAAGCCTACAAGACAATAGTGGTGTGACTTTGAACAAATACGTAGTGGGTGTTGGGGAATGCTCCGGATGACTGATAATAAGTTTGCTATTATTGACCGGTGGAGAAACATGCTGGCCCTTACATGCTATTGTTGTTTTGATTGTGATGTAAAACAATAAAAAAATGTTTTATCAAACAAAAAAAAATCAAGCTTAACCTCATACATACTTACTGCATCTTTGGGCATGCAAGGTCTCTTAGGACTGGAAGACCTAGATGACTCTGGGAGAGAACACGTTTTAAGAGACATCTTTTTCATTTCAAGTGCATGATTCAACTCCACTTTTCTGAGTTTAAGTTCTTGGTGTTTGCTTTCAGTTTGAGCTTGGATTCTTTTAAATTCTAACTCATGTCTCATATTTTCTAAAGAGGCAAATTCAGGACTTAGTGTTGGACCTGATGGGGTACCTGTGGTCAAAAGTTGAGGCATATGAGCAGGTAGGGGTAAGACAAGGCCTACATTCTGAGACTCGTCTTCCTCATCTAACTCATTCACAATATTAGAGCAGGGCTCTGACATATTATGATCATCATCAACATTTTCCACATTTGCTGCAGGTATGGGGGTTTCAGACCCACTCCTCAGACTTTGGTATTCTTACAAATTTTCTATCAATTCAACCTTCTTGCCTTTTACAGTGAGATTCCTAGCTTTACACACATCTCTCAATTGATCAACTGTTAAAGTGACTAGGGCTTCATGTCTGTAGCTTTCCATATAAGTCATGATAAAACAATTGCTTCTCTAGCGTTGTTTAGCCTTGTGAGGATTATTTGAACAAAGGTAAAAGCAGCACTCTAAATGTAACAAGTATACTTTATCCCACTGCTGCCCCCAGTGTTAGGCAGAATCATGTGCATTACCCTTTGGGAACACTACACACAATTAAGACTACAAGGGTAAGTACAATTTCACCTTTGGTACAAGCCTGTACTACACAGTAAAGTGGTATCGATGGCTGAGCAGCCACACTTATCTCAAGAGTAAAGTGAGCAGTAGAACAAGTTATTCAAAGGACCAACAATTACAGTGATTCAAACAAATACTTACTCAAGGTTTCTTGGTAAAAGAATATACATTTATTTACACAGTCAGTTTGAAAACATTACACTAGCAAGAGCAACTCAATATCACACACTAATAAAGTATGAATCCCCAACCAATAAGTAAATGAAAAGGTTTAGCTCCCCTGAAGTGGGAGCAAAATGGCACTTCAGATACTTTAAAAAGGTGTAAAAAGACAAGGTTATAAGAAAAGACAGCACAAATACTTGCATATGCAGGGCAGGTGAAAGGGTTTCAGTAAACTGCAACCAGCAATTCAGTTCATAGGCCTGGGCCAAAGTCAATGGTTCAGAGTCTTTGTATAGGATAGCACAGTTCTGATAGTAAACGGTTAAGTCTTTGCCACAGAGTTTAGAAGAATTTGGCTAGGCGATAAGTTTGACGAATGTTTAGGGAAGGACAAGCCTTCAAAGTTGAGAAAGTTTCCATGAACTTTCGCAATAGGCAAAAAGATTTCCGGACCGCGTTTGCACAGTACCTTTGTATTGAAGAAGTGCTGTAGCTGAGGCAGTTGTTCCTGGCAATTCGAGCAGATCTCGCTGTTCCTGAGCTTCAGTCGTGGGGACAAGAAGGAGGACATTGGGAGGTTCCTGCTCTGCCCAGGAATGAGGCCAAAAGCTTAGCAAGACGTCGGTTTAAGGTGTGAGTGCCTTAAAGTCCATGAGCTGGTTTCCTTCCCTCTGGCTATCCGATTTTCAACAGCACTATGATGAAAATTCGACCAGATCGGGATGGTGTCCAGGTGGCTTGCGAGTTAGTTGTTCCCACCAAGCTCAAGGGATAACGTTATACTTGAAGGGCTTCTCTGTCGATGGAGTTTCAGGCAATTCAGACCTGCAGCAGGGCTTCACTGGTCGTCCAGCAGTTGCAGCTGTCCTCTTCCTTCAGTTCATCTTCGGTTCTTTCGTTCCAGTGGTGAACTTTGCTTTCCAAGTCCCAGAGATCTGCTTTTAAACAGTTTTCCCCCATTCATTCCAGCCTGGCTGTCGCTCAAACAGCAGGGTGGCTGTCCTTGCTAGACAGCCAGGCAGCCAATCATGCCAGAGTGCATTCAGGTCTCCTAGGAGACTAAGCACAGGGAGTTTCGGGCACCTGCCTCACATCCTGTCCACCCCAGACACCCTGGCGCCAGACGAGGGCTTCAGCACTGAGGCCCACCAAAGAACAACGAACAAAGAGACCAGACCTGGTTTGGCGCGCAGAGACAAACACAAGAAGGACCTTTCCTAAAAGAAATGGCGAAAAAAGACGACCTGAGTCTGTTTTTACAGATAGGTCTTGGGTCCCATATTGAAAAACATGGCAGACCCGATTTTTAGCTACCGATGTTTGCGGTCGGGAAAAATCATGGTAGTTTGATCTAAACCACTGCCACCAACCATTTAAAAAAGGAAAGGGTAACATTTTACCGCTACATGAGTGTTCTGACTCAGGGGAAGCTAGGCTACCCCTCCAGCGCTCTATAGGAACATAGTGTGTGCTGGGTCAGTAAATTTAAAGAGACTACTAAAGTCAATGTAACTTTATATACTCTGGGAGACAGTAGTCAGTCCCAGAGAAGGTATTTAAACCTTGGGAGGTCTGAAAGACATCCCAGTGTCACTGCACTGAAGGTGCTGTGTGACACACAGAAAAAGATGATGCCTATGGAGTTGTTTTAAAACTCCATAACCAAAGAACACAAAAGTAAAACACATTGAAAATGAAAAGTTAAAAGTCCCAAAATAGCAAAAGAGCTGGAGGGCTCTAAGGTGGAGGGAATTAAGCACTTGTGTGAGAATGCTCCCTAACAGTGCACACAATTTATATACCATATAGTGCAGTTACTCACAGTTCTGCATTAGAACATCAAGTTATGGAAACAAAAGTCATGCAATAAATTCAGGAGGAGGGAACATACAGAAAAAAACAACAATAAACAACAATTGACTTGTTTGTGGAGCACAGCTAAAGGCTGTCAGAGTCCCACATGTGCAAACCAGTAGAAACCTAGATGGTTCAGGTGTGCTAAACCGGTCCTGTGGAGAGCATGGAGGCATACAGGCAGAAGTGCGTTTACAGAGGCAAGGCAGGGCCATGGGTCACATTGAGAAGGATCTTTGTCTTACTGGCTTTAAGGCAGAGATAATTGGATGCGCACCAATCCTGAATCATGGATAGATAGTCAGGAATGAGTGAGAGAGGAAAGGAGGCCGAGGGGAGCCTGAAGGAAAGCTGTAATCCGCATAACACTGAAAGTTAGAGGAGAAGGTAGAGATCAGGTGGGACAAGTAGAGGTTGAAAAGCCAGGGTGGGACGATAGAGCCCTGGGTAATGCCACAGGTAGAGAGAGAGAGGTGGTGGAGAGAAAGGGACCAAGTTGGAACAACTCCAGGGCCTGATCCATGATTCCCAGGTTCTTGCGGAGTGGATTGATCCGGATGGCATGGTTGACCGTGTCGAAAGCAGGGGAAGGATCATGGAGGATGAGGACAGAGGGAATGCTGGAATCAAGTTTAGAGAACAGATCTTCACGGGTGTTCAGAAGAACAGTTTCCGTGCCTCTGGCAGCTCTGAAGCCGACTGATGGTCATGGAGGCAACCAACAGATTTAGTGTGGAGAGTAAGCTGGGAGATGGCCAGCTTTTCCAATAGTTTGCCCAGAAAAGGGGTGAAGGAGATTGGGTGATAACTTGCCGGCCAGGTAGAATCGGCAGTCGGCTTCTTGATGAGGGGCTGCACAAGGGAGTGGTTAAGTGGAAAGGGGAAGTTCCAGTGGTGGAAGAGTGATTACAGAAATTGGCTAAGGCTGTAGCAAGGGTTTCAATATGGCCCATGATGGTTCTGGAGGAGCAGGGGAGCACCTGTTTGGATCACACTTTCATAGATCAGACTTGTCTAGAAACCTCATCAGGTGCTGTCAGAGAAAGAGGAGAAAAGAGGAGAAGAGAAAGAGATGGCCAAAGGGGGCCGTTAGAGAAAGAGGGAGAGGAAGAGGATATAGAGGGGCCCGAGGGTGGGCAGAGGAGGAAGGTGAGGGTGCCAGGGAGGTGGTGGAAGGAGTAGCAGGAGAAGGGAAGAAGTTGATAAGATGTGGAAAACGCCTATCAAAAAGGAGAAGATTGGGCTGAGGGCCCTGAACCAAGACGGTGTTGTTCAGATAGACATTAATGATGGTCTTCAAGGAGTGTAAGGTGGCCAAGAGGACCTCTCACCTTGTGCCATCTCAATGGCAGAGGAGGAGAAACGAGAGAGAATAGAGACCATATGAAGGTTCCAGAGGTCTGGAGAGGGGACGACAAAGAGGATGTCAGTGAGAGACAGTCTGGAAGAAGCACTGGTATAGTATCAATGATAGGGAGGCCTGGGTTGGAGACCTGGATGTCCCTCTTGAACTTTCTCCTTCCAGACTTAGTGGGAGGGATAGGGTAAGAGATAAAGTAGCAGTTAGAGAAGATGGGAGGGACAGAGAGCACCATAGGGGGTGCAAAGGAGGTAGGAGGAGGAGAAGGGGGTGATATGATATGATGTGATAGGTTATTTATAACGCACTTAGTATCCAGAGGTTTCTAAGTGTGGACCCGGGGATCGGTGAGAGAGGAGAGAGAGAGAGAGAGAGAGACACACAGAGCCCTGTGGCACACAACTCAGCATGCGCAGGGAGGGAGGAGGAGGGAGCCCTGGGTCACAACAAAGGAAGACACAGGAGCGGAACAAGTAACTCACAACAATGAACAACACACCTTGCAGGGGTGGGATCTAGGTTGGAGCCTAGAGAGATCCAGCAACAATGCCACAGTTTCTGGAATGCAAAAGCACCCAGATTTGACTTTCCCTCAAGGGGGGGGAAGGCATGATTTTGAGCACATCACAATACAACACACCCAGATTCAACTTTCCATTGACACTACATACGTGTAATGAAGTAAACAGGGACAAACATTGCGCATTTACATGTTGCGCAGACATTGTTGCATATTCATGTCCACCGGCCACCAGGGCAAGGTAATGGTAGACTGTGTAAACATGCACATAATTCAGTAACACTGCGTGAGTCTTGATTGTCTAACCCACTGAACAATACACATGCATGACACCGTGAATGGGTTCAGTCAAATATGTGTTGCATGCCATTGCCACACGTACAAGCTGCACCATTTCATGGTCCATGCGGACGTAGAGACTTTGTGGGGAGCATGGCTTAAGGCAGACGGGGTGGACACAGGAATCTTCATACCCAGACATCTGACTTTGAGTACCTCACTGGTAAAAGAACAGGCATACTTTGAGGGGTCATAAATGTGACTAACAAGTAGAGTTTTCTCATAATTAGCCATTTGTTGAACAGTAAGGGTGGAAAAAAACACTAACTCTCCCTAACCTAACAAACCCAAAAGCTAAAGAAAACTGACATAATGTCCAATAATCTCTGTCCCTCACACACATGCATACAACAAAATCATGAAGGTTTTATCTGGCTGTTCAAACTCCACAAAATAACATATAAGTTCACATTGAAAAATTATAAACATAAATCCTTGTATGCAAGGTTGAATCTCCTTCCACTGGATCAGTCCAGAATATTTCCAACTAAAAGTCAAAAGTAAGCAAGTTCTTGCAAAAGGCAAGTTCCATTCAAAGTATGACACAAAGTTCTGTTCCTTCCACAGATTCTTCACTTGGCAATGCAATTGTCTTATTGCCAATAGGTTTTCTAACTCTTCCAGGCAATGTTCAAACTGTCCACAAACTACTGTTTGATGAACCAAAAAGACTTCTTATGCAACACAATTGTGTCAGGATGATGTCATAATATTTCAACAAAACACACCAACAGATGTACTCTTTCATTGGTCCAACAACTGTCTAAAACATTACTGTACTAACTTCTTCCTGGTGCATTCACCTGCCAAGACTAACCATGAAGTTTCCCTTTCCAGGTCTACCCGCCTGTCAGGACCAAACTCCTACAGCTACTATGAGTATCTTATGGTGAGGTTTGCTTCAAAACCTCCCACACTTTAATCCTCAATGGGGAAAGTTACATCTCCATCTCCTGCATGCATTGACAACATATTTCACACTGGTTCACTTGCCCGCGGCAATGCAGCTTATATTTTTCTCCCCCTTGATAATTATCACAAGGAGAGCTTCTGTTCTGCCAACTTTTTTTTCCTTTGCCTTTTTTTGGCTTAGGCAATTCTTAATACAATATCCTCCTAACAGTATTTTTCTGTTGTGTACATCACGTTTACTTCGTTGGACTATTGTTCCCTTTTGGCTTTGGTAATGGTGGTTACACTGTTCGGTTTCACTTTGTTTAAAACAATGTTTCTTTTCACCTTTTTTAAATATTGTCCCCTCTTGGCCCGACCAATAGTGGATACAAAATATTGTCCAGTCTATGCTTGGACAATGGTGATTATAATGGTTCTCTTCACTCTCCCTCTTAAAGCGAGAATTGTCTTAATTCATCAACTCAGTATACAAAATCTTTCTTATCAGTTTGGTATTCAAAACCACTATTCTGCACTATAGGATGGGTTAGGAGTGCCTCAGGGTCACCTAGGCAAGGCCAACTCAATTGGGCCTCATTACGAGTTGGGTGGTCTGGATTTTACATTTCCGGTAAAACCATACCAGCAACATATACCGAATCGCTCATCCCGACCTGTGCTCTCGAAAACACCATCACCGCAAAGTGACCCCTGCGGTGTCAACGCACACGGTAGCTCCTATTGCGGCTAAGGCACGACGACTCGCCGGCAATCCGCAAAACACTGTGCACATTACGAGTAGCACGGACACAGAAACACCACCATGAAAATGGGGGAAACACTGTAAACAGTGTGCCGGTATCGCCGGTATATGCTGAATCAGGCCACATGTGTGCAAAATGAGGCCAGCAGCACCTCATAGGCCACTGGGAGCCTGCAAAAGGACAAAGCCCACTCCCAGACCACCTTCCTCCACAACCATGCTGTCAGCCGCCGTAGCAGCATTTGGGCTAGGGAACCCACAAGCAGCATTGAACATCATGGCAGCACTGGGGCAGAGGAGGAGGAGGAGGCGCTGGCGCAGGAGGCAAAATGTGAACCCGGTGCCCATCCCAAACATAAACGTGCAGCAGGCACCACCCCGCAGGCAGCCAGCAATACCCTGCATCAGGGCCACACCCTGGAATCTGACCCCAAGTCAGATCCACACATTATACAGGCTTGACCGGGTCTCAATCATATACATCATAGCCCTGATAGAAGAGGACATCAGCAGCCACATTGGCATCCGGACTGCAATCCCCCCCTGCTGAAGGTAGTCTCGGTACTGCATTTCCTCAGAACATATCAGCACACTGTTGGGGAGCTGCACGGGCTGTCCCAACCCTGTTTTTCCAGAATACTGGTCCAGGTACTGGATGCGCTGCTGCACCATGCGTCAGAGTACATTTCCCTATCCCGTACCCCTGCCCAGGTCATTCCCACCAAGTTGGCCTTCCATGCCATTGCAAGCATGCCCAATTGCATAGGTGCAATAGACTGCATGCACGTGGAGTTGACAGTTGGACATGCAGTAGAGGCGGTGTACCTCAATCGGAAGCAATTCCACTCACTGAATGTCCAGGTGGTCTGCAATGCCGGACAAGTGATCACCCATTGCTGTGCACGTTTCCCGGGTCTACACATGACTCGATGGTCTTGCGAAATTCTACATTGCCACTCTACATCGAACGCTATGCGGGACAAAGCACATGGCTATTGGGAGAGTACAATTGCCAATGCATGACCCCTGTGTATTGGGGGGTAGTGAGGGCCCACAGTGTCCCAGGAATTGGGGTGAGTACATCTGCAAATACATGACCCATGTGTTTTGAGGGGGGTAGTGAAGGGCCACAGTGTCCCAGGCATTGGGGTGAGTACAACTGCAAATGCATGAACCCTGCTCTATGTAATGGACAAGCACCAGATTCCACACAGTTCAACGTGTAAAATCTGAAATTGCCACAGCACACACGTACATGCCCTGCCTACCTCCATGCACACAATAGCCATGGGGTGGCACTACATGCAATATCGACATAAGGATGTGAGTCTCTCCCCCGCCCAATGTACCTGTGCTTCCTCCATGCACACAATGTGCGCACCCCGCGCAGTGTGCATTGCTCATATCTGTACAGTGACATGTGTCTGCCTGATGCCGGTCTGCCCATCACATCACAATGCCATGGTCACCCACCACATCTGAACCCATGGGCATTGACATGTGTGCAACATGTCGTTGCCCAATATCAATCCACAAATGTAACCATCACTGACTCCTGCATGGTAATGTGATGCAAGTGTGCTCAACAGATGTATCACACAACAGATTACCAAACGGGGCATCATTGTCCTGCATCTGCTTTAGACAATAATACCACAAACACTAACATGTGCCCTTGCGTACACTCCCATGGAGGTGATGCTGGATATGCGGTCACGCCATGGCTGATGACGCCCATACGAAGGCCAAGGAACAGGGATG
This sequence comes from Ambystoma mexicanum, assembly GCF_040938575.1. NCBI lineage: Eukaryota > Metazoa > Chordata > Amphibia > Caudata > Ambystomatidae > Ambystoma > Ambystoma mexicanum. Next base: position 699,652,404 of record NC_090927.1, on the reverse strand, counting down.
AGGAGGCCTACAACAGGGCACACATACGCAGACGTGGCATGATACAGCGTACCTTTGGACTACTGAAGGCCAGGTTCCTCTGCCTGAGCCAGTCTGGTGACTCATTGCAGTACAGCCCGGTGAAGACAGGGAAAATAGTAATTGTATGTGCGATGATGCACAATCTGTGCAAATGCAGGAACATTCCACTGCCCGGGACATCGAGGCTGATGATGACGAAGACGATGATGACGATGATGATGGTGATGGGATGGGTGTACTGCCTGGCCGCCGTGCCATTGATGGACAACATGCACGTGCAGCACTCACGCATCATTTTTTTTTATACACTCCTTATGCACATTCAGCACTTCATGTGGTGGCACACATTAAATGGGTTGCAGACACAAGAAATCAAGATTGTCCACTCGTCATTTGTATTTTCACAATAGTGTATTTACAAGTTAACATGCGTGACAGGAATTGGATGGAAATCAAGTACACATGTGCCCCCCACCTCCCCAACGTACCCACCCACCAACCAGGTCCCAACTGACCTACCCCCCTAAGGACCATCCCCGCCTCCCCAATGTACCCACCCACCAACCAGGCCCCAACTGACTTACCTCTTTAAGGACCATCCCCACCTCCCAAACATACCCATCCACCAACCACGACCCCATCACAACTGTTTGGACGACAGTTCACCAAGGCACATCCTATTTTCGTCCATGCTTGTGCCCCTGCATGTCCTTTCCGGATGGTCCTGACAGCCATGAAGACCTCCTCCGGGGACTACTGGCCACCGAACTGGAGGGTGTGCTGCTGGCAGATGGCACTGCCAGGTTCGCAGGTGGCACACGACCCAGGTAAGCCTGTTGGGCAACAAGCATTGTCTCGGCAATATTTGACATTATATTGTTAATCTCCCTGATACTCCGTGATAGGACCATGTTCGTTGTTGCAAACTGCCCGATTGCACGTGATAGCCGCCGCACAGAGGTGGCACTGCTCTCCCGTTGGAGTGTAGCGTCCTCTCGTTGCATCCTGGCCGCCTGAAATTGTTGCTCCACAAGCTGTGTAAGGCTTGCTTGGTGCTCCTCAATGTGCAGAAGGCAGGCGCTGAGATCCATGAGTCAAGTTGTGGGGGAACGCAATGGACTGTGGAGTCCCATGGAGCTGAATATAGCCACCTGTTCAGGAGTGCAGTTGCCCCCGTCATCCACATTGTCAGGTGCATCAGTGCCCTGTTCCCACGGCTCACTGTTGATGCTGGTAGAGTCATTGTCACTTTGAGTTGGCCACCCACTGATGGTGTGACGGAAGTGGCAGCAGGTGTGACTTTGGTTGCCACATGCTGCCCTTCGGGTGCAGCGGGGATGGAGGTGTCCGTGGCCACCATCAGCGTGGCAGAATGTTGTGTGCCAGAGATAGTGGCAGTGGTATCCTGGGATGTCTGTCTACGACTGCCACGTGCAGACCCCTTGTTGTTGGCTGTTGTGTCGAGTCACTGTCGGTGATGTGCCTCTGGGGGAATGTAGGACATGCTGTTAATTGTGTGGCAGGATGTGAATGGGGCAATCACATGCAACGCACTCCTCATACTTGGTCCACTTGCATGTACACACATTTGATGGGTGATGCACTCAGGTGAGTGGATCACGGCTTGTGCACAGTTGCACGCCATCTGCCTGTGCTGGTGCTGTTGTCATCAATTTCTTTGCACCGCTGCTGTGTGCTGCGCCTTTGATCGGCACTGAAAAGCAGTGGTGCATTGTTGACAATGTGCTCGACCAGCACTGTTAGTTCAGCTTTGCTGAAGTGGGGTTTGCGCTGGCGTGTGGCTGGTATGTGGGATGTCATCCTGTTGGTTGTCTGGATCAAGTCACAATAGGTGTAGGCCCAGTCGTTGCTGAGGATGGGAGTGGATTGTGGTTTAAGTAATGGCCACCGCTCTCTTTCCGGTTTTCGTGATTTGTGTGTTTCCGGGACCGGTATTTCCGAATCCGGGGCGGCGGTGACAGATACGGATGTACTGCTGCTATGTCGCACAGTGCATCCGTCTCTGTGGGTGTTTGCATTATGGCGGTGACACCGTTTCCGCAATGATTTGGTGCGCACGACCGACTTCCTGTAATCGCACCTTATTACCGCATGGTTGTGGTCACGAAAACAGTGTCACCGCCTTCACAGAAACAATGGATTCTGGACTGGCCTACTCGTAATGAGGCCTAATGGTCTGCTCACCCATTAATTCCAGACTCACTGATTGTGTTCTTGCTTTTGGCCGGGAAATCCAGGCGCTTGACAGCTCTGGCAAGTTTTCCTTCTGTCTCGTCTCCTAATGCATCCTTGCCAAAGTGTTCTAGTGGATGCATTAGGAAATGGTAAACATGCGATTCCGCACCATCAATATACCTCCATCGTCTCAACATGACAACCACAGTTAGATGTCTCCTCAATGTGACTTTGTACCTTAATTAGGACAATGAATGCTGAGATATGTGTGCAGCAATGATTAGTGCGCTGGCCAAATCACCACCCAGTTTTTCAAAGCCTCTGTGTGCTTCTCCAATATGAAACGGCACATATGACTGTTACTATCTGATAAGTCACATCAGTGCCTAGCCGAGGTCTACTGGCACCCTGTGAGAGATTTCACGTGGGCGTGAGCCCCCTGATGTTTGCCTGGTGCAATTCATGATAAGGTGGTGTCACTTTAGATTGTGAGATCTGGCAGTACACTTCACAAGATAGTGTCATGCAAAGTGTCAGTCAATGACTCTCTATAAGTGAGAGACTGACATTCATTGGCTGCTGCATTACATGAAACTGTCATGTAAATGGCACAGTCACCTCAAACAATGCGTAGTGACACATAACAATGCGTGTGTTGGCTATATTTGCGGCAGGCCTGTGTGACCACACAACTGAATAGTCCCTTGAGCCATATCTGTGTCACTTGTCTATACACTAGCGCACTGACATATGCAGCTACACCGAGTGTGCCATATTGTCTACACACTTAATCATATGCATCAATCAAAGGAGTAGCCTCAAATTGAACCTCCACTGAACTAAACACCCTTACCGCACCACCACAACATGATATTGACTGGCTGCAGGTCAGCGGTAAGAAGAGATGCTAATGCCAGCACTGTCAAACAAAGCATGGTTGTGCCTTTTTGTGCAGAAATGACCCCTGGTACCCAGCCAATCCATATCTGCGATTCCCCTGAGACAAGGAGCAGCAGAGCCCTCATGTCTCTTCTCAGTGGTGATGTTGCTACCATGACATTCCAGCCCAATTAATGTACATGTCTGGACAAGTATGTATGTGTCATGGTTACAGATATTGCAAAGTTAGGGTGAGTGTTGTGAACAATGATACGAGCACCGAGCTATGTATTCCATGATTCCCACATATGACCTTTTCAACACATACTGTTGAATAGAAACTAAAGCTCAATGATCATTGTTTTAATTAAAAAATGCACATCCATTACATGAAAAGCATGAGAGAACAGATCTTCACGGGTGTTCAGAAGAACAGTTTCCGTGCCTCTGGCAGCTCTGAAGCCGACTGATGGTCATGGAGGCAACCAACAGATTTAGTGTGGAGAGTAAGCTGGGAGATGGCCAGCTTTTCCAATAGTTTGCCCAGAAAAGGGGTGAAGGAGATTGGGTGATAACTTGCTGGCCAGGTAGAATCGGCAGTCGGCTTCTTGATGAGGGGCTGCACAAGGGAGTGGTTAAGTGGAAAGGGGAAGTTCCAGTGGTGGAAGAGTGATTACAGAAATTGGCTAAGGCTATAGCAAGGGTTTCAATATGGCCCATGATGGTTCTGGAGGAGCAGGGGAGCACCTGTTTGGATCACACTTTCATAGATCAGACTTGTCTAGAAACCTCATCAGGTGCTGTCAGAGAAAGAGGAGAAAAGAGGAGAAGAGAAAGAGATGGCCAAAGGGGGCCGTTAGAGCAAGAGGGAGAGGAAGAGGATATAGAGGGGCCCGAGGGTGGGCAGAGGAGGAAGGTGAGGGTGCCAGGGAGGTGGCGGAAGGAGTAGCAGGAGAAGGGAAGAAGTTGATAAGATGTGGAAAACGCCTATCAAAAAGGAGAAGATTGGGCTGAGGGCCCTGAACCAAGACGGTGTTGTTCAGATAGACATTAATGATGGTCTTCGAGGAGTGTAAGGTGGCCAAGAGGACCTCTCACCTTGTGCCATCTCAATGGCAGAGGAGGAGAAACGAGAGAGAATAGAGACCATATGAAGGTTCCAGAGGTCTGGAGAGGGGACGACAAAGAGGATGTCAGTGAGAGACAGTCTGGAAGAAGCACTGGTATAGTATCAATGATAGGGAGGCCTGGGTTGGAGACCTGGATGTCCCTCTTGAACTTTCTCCTTCCAGACTTAGTGGGAGGGATAGGGTAAGAGATAAAGTAGCAGTTAGAGAAGTTAGAGAAGATGGGAGGGACAGAGAGCACCATAGGGGGTGCAAAGGAGGTAGGAGGAGGAGAAGGGGGTGACATGATATGATGTGATAGGTTATTTATAACACACATAACTAAGTATCCAGAGGTTTCTAAGTGTGGACCCGGGGATCGGTGAGAGAGGAGAGAGAGAGAGAGAGAGACACACAGAGCCCTGTGGCACACAACTCAGCATGCGCAGGGAGGGAGGAGGAGGGAGCCCTGGGTCACAACAAAGGAAGACACAGGAGCGGAACAAGTAACTCACAACAATGAACAACACACCTTGCAGGGGTGGGATCTAGGTTGGAGCCTAGAGAGATCCAGCAACAATGCCACAGTTTCTGGAATGCAAAAGCACCCAGATTTGACTTTCCCTCAAGGGGGGGGGAGGCATGATTTTGAGCACATCACAATACAACACACCCAGATTCAACTTTCCATTGACACTACATACGTGTAATGAAGTAAACAGGGACAACCATTGCGCATTTACATGTTGCGCAGACATTGTTGCATATTCATGTCCACCGGCCACCAGGGCAAGGTAATGGTAGACTGTGTAAACATGCACATAATTCAGTAACACTGCGTGAGTCTTGATTGTCTCACCCACTGAACAATACACATGCATGACACCGTGAATGGGTTCAGTCAAATATGTGTTGCATGCCATTGCCACACGTACAAGCTGCACCATTTCATGGTCCATGCGGACGTAGAGACTTTGTGGGGAGCATGGCTTAAGGCAGACAGGGGTGGACACAGGAATCTTCATACTCAGACATCTGACTTTGAGTACCTCACTGGCAAAAGAACAGGCATACTTTGAGGGGTCATAAATGTGACTAACAAGTAGAGTTTTCTCATAATTAGGCATTTGTTGAACAGTAAGGGTGGAAAAAAACACTAACTCTCCCTAACCTAACAAACCCAAAAGCTAAAGAAAACTGACATAATGTCCAATAATCTCTGTCCCTCACACACATGCATACAACAAAATCATGAAGGTTTTATCTGGCTGTTCAAACTCCACAAAATAACATATAAGTTCACATTGAAAAATTATAAACATAAATCCTTGTATGCAAGGTTGAATCTCCTTCCACTGGATCAGTCCAGAATATTTCCAACTAAAAGTCAAAAGTAAGCAAGTTCTTGCAATAGGCAAGTTCCATTCAAAGCATGACACAAAGTTCTGTTCCTTCCACAGATTCTTCACTTGGCAATGCAATTGTCTTATTGCCAATAGGTTTTCTAACTCTTCCAGGCAATGTTCAAACTGTCCACAAACTACTGTTTGATGAACCAAAAAGACTTCTTATGCAACACAATTGTGTCAGGATGATGTCATAATATTTCAACAAAACACACCAACAGATGTACTCTTTCATTGGTCCAACAACTGTCTAAAACATTACTGTACTAACTTCTTCCTGGTGCATTCACCTGCCAAGACTAACCATGAAGTTTCCCTTTCCAGGTCTACCCGCCTGTCAGGACCAAACTCCTACAGCTACTATCAGTATCTTATGGTGAGGTTTGCTTCAAAACCTCCCACACTTTAATCCTCAATGGGGAAAGTTACATCTCCAACTCCTGCATGCATTGACAACATATTTCACACTGGTTCACTTGCCCGCGGCAATGCAGCTTATATTTTTCTCCCCCTTGATAATTATCACAAGGAGAGCTTCTGTTCTGCCAACTTTTTTTTCCTTTGCCTTTTTTTGGCTTAGGCAATTCTTAATACAATATCCTCCTAACAGTATTTTTCTGTTGTGTACATCACGTTTACTTCGTTGGACTATTGTTCCCTTTTGGCTTTGGTAATGGTGGTTACACTGTTCGGTTTCACTTTGTTTAAAACAATGTTTCTTTTCACCTTTTTTAAATATTGTCCCCTCTTGGCTCGACCAATAGTGGATACAAAATATTGTCCAGTCTATGCTTGGACAATGGTGATTATAATGGTTCTCTTCACTCTCCCTCTTAAAGCGAGAATTGTCTTAATTCATCAACTCAGTATACAAAATCTTTCTTATCAGTTTGGTATTCAAAATCACTATTCTGCACTATGGGATGGGTTAGGAGTGCCTCAGGGTCACCTAGGCAAGGCCAACTCAATTGGGCCTCATTACGAGTTGGGTGGTCTGGATTTTACATTTCCGGTAAAACCATACCAGCAACATATACCGAATCGCTCATCCCGACCTGTGCTCTCGAAAACACCATCACCGCAAAGCGACCCCTGCGGTGTCAACGCACATGGTAGCTCCTATTGCGGCTAAGGCACGACGACTCGCCGGCAATCCGCAAAACACTGTGCACATTACGAGTAGCACGGACACAGAAACACCACCATGAAAATGGGGGAAACACTGTAAACAGTGTGCCGGTATTGCCGGTATATGCTGAATCAGGCCACATGTGTGCAAAATGAGGCCAGCAGCACCTCATAGGCCACTGGGAGCCTGCAAAAGGACAAAGCCCACTCCCAGACCACCTTCCTCCACAACCATGCTGTCAGCCGCCGTAGCAGCATTTGGGCTAGGGAACCCACAAGCAGCATTGAACATCATGGCAGAACTGGGGCAGAGGAGGAGGAGGAGGCGCTGGCGCAGGAGGCAAAATGTGAACATGGTGCCCATCCCAAACATAAACGTGCAGCAGGCACCACCCCGCAGGCAGCCAGCAATACCCTGCATCAGGGCCACACCCTGGAATCTGACCCCAGGTCAGATCCACACATTATACAGGCTTGACCGGGTCTCAATCATATACATCATAACCCTGATAGAAGAGGACATCAGCAGCCACATTGGCATCCGGACTGAAATCCCCCCCTGCTGAAGGTAGTCTCGGTACTGCATTTCCTCAGAACATATCAGCACACTGTTGGGGAGCTGCACGGGCTGTACCAACCCTGTTTTTCCAGAATACTGGTCCAGGTACTGGATGCGCTGCTGCACCATGCGTCAGAGTACATTTCCCTATCCCGTACCCCTGCCCAGGTCATTGCCACCAAGTTGGCCTTCCATACCATTGCAAGCATGCCCAATTGCATAGGTGCAATAGACTGCATGCACGTGGAGTTGACAGTTGGACATGCAGTAGAGGCGGTGTACCTCAATCGGAAGCAATTCCACTCACTGAATGTCCAGGTGGTCTGCAATGCCGGACAAGTGATCACCCATTGCTGTGCACGTTTCCCGGGTCTACACATGACTCGATGGTCTTGCGAAATTCTACATTGCCACTCTACATGGAACGCTATGCGGGACAAAGCACATGGCTATTGGGAGAGTACAATTGCCAATGCATGACCCCTGTGTATTGGGGGGTAGTGAGGGCCCACAGTGTCCCAGGAATTGGGGTGAGTACATCTGCAAATACATGACCCCTGTGTTTTGAGGGGGGTAGTGAAGGGCCACAGTGTCCCAGGCATTGGGGTGATTACAACTGCAAATGCATGAACCCTGCTCAATGTAATGGACAAGCACCAGATTCCACACAGTTCAACGTGTAAAATCTGAAATTGCCACAGCACACACGTACATGCCCTGCCTACCTCCATGCACACAATAGCCATGGGGTGGCACTACATGCAATATCGACATAAGGATGTGAGTCTCTCCCCCGCCCAATGTACCTGTGCTTCCTCCATGCACACAATGTGCGCACCCCGTGCAGTGTGCATTGCTCACATCTGTACAGTGACATGTGTCTGCCTGATGCCGGTATGCCCATCACATCACAATGCCATAGTCACCCACCACATCTGAACCCATGGGCATTGACATGTGTGCAACATGTCGTTGCCCAATATCAATCCACAAATGTAACCATCACTGACTCCTGCATGGTAATGTGATGCAAGTGTGCTCAACAGATGTATCACACAACAGATTACCAAACGGGGCATCATTGTACTGCATCTGATTTAGACAATAATACCACAAACACTAACATGTGCCCTTGCGTACACTCCCATGGAGGTGATGCTGGATATGCAGTCACGCCATGGCTGATGACGCCCATACGAAGGCCAAGGAACAGGGATGAGGAGGCCTACAACAGGGCACACATACGCAGACGTGGCATGATACAGCGTACCTTTGGACTACTGAAAGCCAGGTTCCTCTGCCTGAGCCAGTCTGGTGACTCATTGCAGTACAGCCCGGTGAAGACAGGGAAAATAGTAATTGTATGTGCGATGCTGCACAATCTGTGCAAATGCAGGAACATTCCACTGCCCGGGACATCGAGGCTGATGATGACGAAGACGATGATGACGATGATGATGGTGATGGGATGGGTGTACTGCCTGGCCGCCGTGCCATTGATGGACAACATGCACGTGCAGCACTCACACATCATTTTTTTTTTTATACACTCCTTATGCACATTCAGCACTTTATGTGGTGGCACACATTAAATGGGTTGTAGACACAAGAAATCAAGATTGTCCACTCGTCATTTGTATTTTCACAATAGTGTATTTACAAGTTAACATGCGTGACAGGAATTGGATGGAAATCAAGTACACATGTGCCCCCCACCTCCCCAACGTACCCACCCACCAACCAGGTCCCAACTGACCTACCCCCCTAAGGACCATCCCCGCCTCCTCAATGTACCCACCCACCAACCAGGCCCCAACTGACTTACCCCATTAAGGACCATCCCCACCTCCCAAACATACCCATCCACCAACCACGACCCCATCACAACTGTTTGGACGACAGTTCACCAAGGCACATCCTATTTTCGTCCATGCTTGTGCCCCTGCATGTCCTTTCCGGATGGTCCTGACAGCCATGAAGACCTCCTCCGGGGACTACTGGCCACCGAACTGGAGGGTGTGCTGCTGGCAGATGGCACTGCCAGGTTCGCAGGTGGCACACGACCCAGGTAAGCCTGTTGGGCAACAAGCATTGTCTCGGCAATATTTGACATTATATTGTTAATCTCCCTGATACTCCGTGATAGGACCATGTTCGTTGTTGCAAACTGCCCGATTGCACGTGATAGCCGCCGCACAGAGGTGGCACTGCTCTCCCGTTGGAGTGTAGCGTCCTCTCGTTGCATCCTGGCCGCCTGAAATTGTTGCTCCACAAGCTGTGTAAGGCTTGCTTGGTGCTCCTCAATGTGCAGAAGGCGGGCGCTGAGATCCATGAGTCAAGTTGTGGGGGAACGCAATGGACTGTGGAGTCCCATGGAGCTGAATATAGCCACCTGTTCAGGAGTGCAGTTGCCCCCGTCATCCACATTGTCAGGTGCATCAGTGCCCTGTTCCCACGGCTCACTGTTGATGCTGGTAGAGTCATTATCACTTTGAGTTGGCCACCCACTGATGGTGTGACGGAAGTGGCAGCAGGTGTGACTTTGGTTGCCACATGCTGCCCTTCGGGTGCAGCGGGGATGGAGGTGTCCGTGGCCACCATCAGCGTGGCAGAATGTTGTGTGCCAGAGATAGTGGCAGTGGTATCCTGGGATGTCTGTCTACGACTGCCACGTGCAGACCCCTTGTTGTTGGCTGTTGTGTCGAGTCACTGTCGGTGATGTGCCTCTGGGGGAATGTAGGACATGCTGTTAATTGTGTGGCAGGATGGGAATGGGGCAATCACATGCAACGCACTCCTCATACTTGGTCCACTGGCATGTACACACATTTGATGGGTGATGCACTCAGGTGAGTGGATCACGGCTTGTGCACAGTTGCACGCCATCTGCCTGTGCTGGTGCTGTTGTCATCAATTTCTTTGCACCGCTGCTGTGTGCTGCGCCTTTGATCGGCACTGAAAAGCAGTGGTGCATTGTTGACAATGTGCTCGACCAGCACTGTTAGTTCAGCTTTGCTGAAGTGGGGTTTGCGCTGGCGTGTGGCTGGTATGTGGGATGTCATCCTGTTGGTTGTCTGGATCAAGTCACAATAGGTGTAGGCCCAGTCGTTCCTGAGGATGGGAGTGGATTGTGGTTTAAGTAATGGCCACCGCTCTCTTTCCGGTTTTCGTGATTTGTGTGTTTCCGGGACCGGTATTTCCGAATCCGGGGCGGCGGTGACAGATACGGATGTACTGCTGCTATGTCGCACAGTGCATCCGTCTCTGTGGGTGTTTGCATTATGGCGGTGACACCGTTTCCGCAATGATTTGGTGCGCACGACCGACTTCCTGTAATCGCACCTTATTACCGCATGGTTGTGGTCACGAAAACAGTGTCACCACCTTCACAGAAACAATGGATTCTGGACTGGCCTACTCGTAATGAGGCCTAATGGTCTGCTCACCCATTAATTCCAGACTCACTGATTGTGTTCTTGCTTTTGGCCGGGAAATCCAGGCGCTTGACAGCTCTGGCAAGTTTTCCTTCTGTCTCGTCTCCTAATGCATCCTTGCCAAAGTGTTCTAGTGGATGCATTAGGAAATGGTAAACATGCGTTTCCGCACCATCAATATACCTCCATCGTCTCAACATGACAACCACAGTTAGATGTCTCCTCAATGTGACTTTGTACCTTAATTAGGACAATGAATGCTGAGATATGTGTGCAGCAATGATTAGTGCGCTGGCCAAATCACCACCCAGTTTTTCAAAGCCTCTGTGTGCTTCTCCAATATGAAACGGCACATATGACTGTTACTATCTGATAAGTCACATCAGTGCCTAGCCGAGGTCGACTGGCACCCTGTGAGAGATTTCACGTGGGCGTGAGCCACCTGATGTTTGCCTGGTGCAATTCATGATAAGGTGGTGTCACTTTAGATTGTGAGATCTGGCAGTACACTTCACAAGATAGTGTCATGCAAAGTGTCAGTCAATGACTCTCTATAATTGAGAGACTGACAGTCATTGACTGCTGCATTACATGAAACTGTCATGTAAATGGCACAGTCACCTCAAACAATGCGTAGTGACACATAACAATCCGTGTGTTGGCTATATTTGCGGCAGGCCTGTGTGACCACACAACTGAATAGTCCCTTGAGCCATATCTGTGTCACTTGTCTATACACTAGCGCACTGACATATGCAACTACACCGAGTGTGCCATATTGTCTACACACTTAATCATATGCATCAATCAAAGGAGTAGCCTCAAATTGAACCTCCACTGAACTAAACACCCTTACCGCACCACCACAACATGATATTGACTGGCTGCAGGTCAGCAGTAAGAAGAGATGCTAATGCCAGCACTGTCAAACAAAGCATGGTTGTGCCTTTTTGTGCAGAAATGACCCCTGGGACCCAGCCAATCCATATCTGCGATTCCCCTGAGACAAGGAGCAGCAGAGCCCTCATGTCTCTTCTCAGTGGTGATGTTGCTACCATGACATTCCATAGCCCAATTAATGTACATGTCTGGACAAGTATGTATGTGTCATGGTTACAGATATTGCAAAGTTAGGGTGAGTGTTGTGAACAATGATACGAGCACCGAGCTATGTATTCCATGATTCCCACATATGACCTTTTCAACACATACTGTTGAATAGAAACTAAAGCTCAATGATCATTGTTTTAATTAAAAAATGCACATCCATTACATGAAAAGCAGACATGTATGCTCATTGATGTCATTCATCCCCTCACCCTTTATCATGTGTTATCTTCAGACAGTACAATAGGAGAGTACCAGACTGTCCACCTCAGAATGTTGACTCTCTGTCAACAGATTCAACCCATGTTTGGTCTAGTGGTGTCCATTGCAATACACATGCAAGGTTGTTTCAACATAACATCTGCAATACAGGGCAGTGGTCTGTAGGCCCTTAGACCCTTGTGGCTGGTCACGCCACAGTAAGTCAGTACAGGCAGCTTTGAAATGCATTGTGATAAGGCGTCCTGTGAGAGCAGGTGACAGAACAAACATGCAACTCAGCAGCAAAAGCTGTGTTCCAACATCATGTATTGTGTGTACTTGATGTACAATGCAAAGAGAATGGCTCCATTAATTTAGCAATGATTCAATGATGCAGTGGATATTTCTTAGCATGACACACAGGTGTTGCTTGTGGGTGATGTGTTCCAGTCAGTGGGGAACATCACACGGTCTTGCACTGATCACAAATATGGATGGCAAAAACATGCATACAAGTACTGGTACAGCTGTGAAGGCCAGCAGATAGTGATGTGTACTGTGACACAAATATGTGCCACATATGAAAACCACACAGCAACCTACCAGAACACACGCCATGTGACAGAGGTGTACATGGTAGTATACATGCATTGGCCATGGATGGATGTCAACTGCAGCCAACTTCACTGCAACACATATATGGGCATGTCAACCATCATTGTCTACACATATGTCACACACAAATGCCACTCACCAGATGTGTCCAGATTGGCGCCCATGCCTCCCATGCCTTTCACCTGCTCAATCCTAATGAGTAGACTTGTGGCCTCTTTGATTGGAGTCTGCTTTTCCTCCTCTGCTGGCCACCCTCCAGTGGCCTTGGCAGAATCCACATTGTCACTCAGCTTCTGGTTGACCTTTCACAAGGTTGTTCATCCACTTCTGTACCTCTTTAGCAGTGCATCTCCAACCAACATTTTTGATGAAGTGCTTAACATGCTGCCACTGCAACATTCACTGGGCGGGAGTATGGGTGCTGCCCGCAAAGGGGTACATCTCAAAATGATGATTCATCACATAATCTAAGCGGATCTGAAGCTCTTCATCTGTGAAGCACTTCCTCCTTCGCAGACCCTTCTCCTGTGCCTGATCTTGGGTTGTAGACTCTTCCTGCACTGGAGGGCATCCCCTCTTCAACCTAGTGGCCCTTGGTAGTGCTGGTTCACCTCTCAGCCTCTGACCATGTCCACGCACAGGTTCAGGGTCACCTTGGCCTGAGGCACACCACGTCCTCCTGGTACTGGGGCACATATGTGCTGATCACGTCCCTGTCTTCTCCCTTTACCATTTGGGGCCTTCCCACACATGGTGCAGGCAAAATGAATAAATGAAAAGCATCCCCAAATATGTTCCACAAAGATATTTGAAAGGGAATAGTCTACGTGATGGACTACGTAGATGAGTTGTCCAGCAGGACTCCAAAGCACCTCACAAGCAAAATAAGCAGTATGCGATACGCAGTGACCCCCCAAAAGCCATAAAATGCATGTGATTCACAGAAAGTTTCCAAAAGCAGGAAAAAAGCAGTTCACAATATGCAGTGGAAAATAATGCATACTCGATGCACAGAAAGCCTCACAATGTAAAATGAAATATGCAGATATATTCAGAGGCAACCCCCAAAAAGAATATATAGTACGCGTTATGTGAAGGAAACTTCTGTGGCACCCTCAAATGCTGTCGAGGACACTCAATCCTCCATTATCATACCTTCTTGTGCACAACCAGTGATGTGTGTTGCACCTCTTAAATATCCCCGTTATACGCGTAGGCGTGCACTGTATAGCACGTATGTCATGCGCTGAGGGCCTTTCCTCTCTTCTCTATGCTGCCTTGTCATTAGATACCACATATCCAATTCCTCCTGCCTCTATGCCCTTTATTTTGCTTCCTGAAAGCCTTGCATTGCCTCTGAACCCCACCATCTGCTGCTGCTTGTGGTTTGTGAGTGCCTGCCCAACAGCACTGTCTTTGAGTGCCTACTGTTCCACCATTGCCTGTTTGCCTATGGTTCACCTATGAGACTCTGCAACAACCTCGACTGCTGGCAAGGGACTTCCTCCTCTCTGTAACTCCACCACCACTACCCTACAGCATATCAAGACCTGGCTGTCCCACACCTGCCTCAGGGGTTGCCATGTCTGGCCCATCCTCCCCTCCATCAAGCAGCACCCCCAAGGTAAGGCAGGGAGCTGCCAAATTCACCCACAAATAAGTTGGCACCCTGCTGGATAATGGTCTGACCTACTTCGATGCCCTCTTCAACCATGCAACTCAGCTTTTGAAGAGCATACATATAAAGGTCTTGGAGGAAATCAAGGCTGCCATCAATGTGGAGGGGTTGGCAGTCCCTAACATTGCCACCATGAAAAAGTACTCGGAGGATCTGAATCACAAGAGCCAGGAGAAGGTGAAGGTGAAGGCGGCCTTCCAAACAGGTGTCACAGTGGAGGTGCACCGCTCAGGCTGCCATCAGTTGTCACCCTTTAAACTAGGTGTCCTGGCGACCTTGTACCCAGCTTCACTCCCAAATTCTTCAGTGGAAGTCATGTCTGGAAGCTGCTGGTGAGTAGCTATGTGGCACAATGCTCTACATTCTCTGTGTGTTCTGCATGGATATGCATGATTGCAGGTACTCCCACATGTACGTAGTATGTGTGTTCCACTGCTCTACACCAGTATGCTGCCTCATGCCGATGCTGTGTGTAAGTGATGCCAGACATCCGGTAATGTGGCCAGCCATGGGTGTATGCACTGACAGTTTTTGTGATTTGGTGCACCAATGCACATGAAAATTGAATTGTTGACTACATGTGACCATATGGATACAGAAGATAGATTGCAATGTTGGATGCATGTGCATTTTGGATGCATGTGCACATGAACTCTATGGGTCACACATTATCTACGGAACATTGGTTCATACACACTCATCAGCTGAGACTGATACATGTGCGTGTCCACCTGGAATTGACATGTGGGAGCATTGACAGTTCAGGGACTGCAGTGCTTTCTGTCAGACCAATGCATGAGTAACCAGAGATGATGTGTGATCATGACATTTGTTTGTACTAGGAGCAACAGAATAGGTGTGTGTACCTCACCAATGGGTTCCTGCACGTGTCTCATGCTTTCTGCTCAAACTGACATGTGTGCATGTTGCAACATGCAATAGGCTGGGGAAGTGCCCAGGCAGGTGGCATATTACATCTTCACCCATTTGCATGTCTATGCTGTGCATGGTCAATCCATGGCTGTCAAGTTTCCCTGTCCCATGCGTGACTCCTCATGGCTATCCTGTTTGTGTCCTTTCCCACACTGCATGTCTATGCAAGCAGACAAGGTGTTCTTGCGAGACATGCTATGGTGGAACTGAGACATGTGCCCAGGTGCATTTCCCATGGACATGCATGCATGCCCAACTTGGGTCCCTTTTTCTTTGGTGTAGTGAGCTGTGCTGATTTGGATCCATGTGTGTGGCCACATACTAATGTAGTGGATGACCATGTGCATGTATCATGATTGGGAATCATCTTTGTACCTACACCCGTGTGTCACTATTATTGCTGATTGCATGGGTGTTCCTGTGTGGGGCAGTTGACGGTTGACTAGTGCTGAGCTGAATCCATGGTACTATTGGTGCTGTGTATATGACACATGCATTGGCAATGTTGACTGATGTCTATCTTCTTTATCCCCTTTTCCACAATTGCTGCAGATGGCAGAGAGGCCACAAGCAGTGCTGTGGAGCATAGGAGCTGGGACAGGGCCCCAGACCTTGGTGCAAACCACAGCCATGCAAGATTGAGTCATCTTCTTCAGAGGAAGATGTGGCTGTGGCATCTCCTATGCAATCCGGTGTGGCTGCTGAGGGTAAGTCCGACGAGGTAATCGCGTGGGACACCTCAGAAGCGATCGGACAGGGTGATGCCACATAGGGGCCAACAATGGGACGGAAGGCTCTCTGGGGGCTTCTGGTGTGATGGGGGAGGATGTGGTGACGGAGGCCATTTTAGGCCAGCACAGCGGTCAGGTGGGCTCCTCGTGGAGGGTGTTCAGGCTGCACTCCTGGCCTAGGAACATGAGGATGTGCAGTCCACCATGCAGGGTTCTGCACAACCACCTGGCCCTGGGCCATCTGCTGCAAGAGTGACCACCTTCCATGATGCCTCCACCCACACTGTATCCCCACTTGGGGACGATGATGCCACCCGAGATATAGTGCAGCCCCTGCTGGCAGGTATTGGCAGGCGGACGTCTGTCATTCAGGATGCTGTTCAGGTTACACGTGCAGATCTTGAATAGCATCACATGCAGGTATCTGTCTACCTGGCACATTTGGAGACTGCATTCCTCTCTGGTGGTCTCTGTAGGATGGCCCATTCAATGGCCCCCTCCACCACGTCCATCTCTGTGGCCCAGTTTCCCTCCACTGCTGCTTTCGAGGCACCTCCCACCATGCCCCCCTGTGCACCAGTCCCAACACCACCCTGTCTGGATGTGACCCTGTCCCTAGTTGAGGTGGAAGTCCCTGCATCATCAGCAGAGGTAGTCACTGAGCCAACCCCGGAGCCCACACAGAAACAGGCAGTGGTGGTCCAGCAGGCACACAAGGGCAGTGCAGATTCTGTACTCCCCCAACAACAACTGTCAACTGGTGGGAGGGAGGCCAGACGTAGTGCCCTCACACCCAGGCATCAGCAGATGGTGGTTGTGCGGGGGAGCATTCTACATGGCATTGCCACACGGAGGAGGCAAAGTGGCGCCCAGGTGCATCAACTGTGGCAGGGGGTCCGGATCCACCTGGTGAACCTGGCGTCTGCCAGGGTATGGTATACAAGGCAGCAGGAGGTGGAGAGGCAGCGTTCACAGGATGCGGTCATCCGGTGGGTCAGGGATGAGGCAGATGGGCAAGGGGTTGGGCAGCCATCCTCAGACAGTCCTTCAGAGTGTCAGAGGAGAAGGAGGGATACATTTTGGACACCCTGCAAGCCCTCCAGGAACATATGGAGGCCCGCTTACAGGAACAGGATGTTGTGTTGGAGTCAGCCTCGGTGGGAGCCCTGTCCAACATCCCATCGGACTAGCCAGCTGCCATTTTAAATAGTAATTCGTCTTTTCTTGTGCTGCCTTACCTGTTACCTGGAGTCTACCATCACTGCTACTGCTTCCAGGAGGAAGTAGTTTAAAACCCCCAACACACGCGCAGCGCGCGGTGTGCGCAGTGTGTTTTGGTGAGCCTGAGACTGCCCAGGCTCTTTCTTCTGCTGCCTTACCTGTTACCTGGAGTCTGTCTACCATCACTGCTACTGCTTCCAGGAGGAAGTAGTTTAAAACCCCCAACACACGCGGAGCGCACGGTGTGCGCAGTGTGTTTTGGTGTTCTGGTGTGGAGGTGAGGGTGAGGGGCAGGTAACTTATCGATGGAGGAAACTTTGTCCTGCCACCGTGGGAAAGCTTACATCAACCGCCTGCCCTCCCCCCCCACACTAGACTACAGCGGCGGCGCGGGAATTCCGTGGCGGTTCATAGCCACACTGAAGTATTGGCCACATCTCTTGTAAGTCACGAAACCTGCAAAAGACATCCATGCGTGCCCCACTGGAGTTCACTCAGATGCAGGCTTACTTTCGATTCAGTCGAGTCAGCCGTGTTTTAAGAACCACACGGCGAAGAAAAACGCCCTCCAGCCTCTAACTTCATCACTGGTTTCCAAGCCTTCATCTGCAGACATGCTTTCGTGTGCCTACCCTCACCCAAAGCATTGTTCATCGCCCGGTACCCTGCCCACCCCTCTCCCTTGCTCTCCACTACGCAATTCTGTGGAGGGTACCAAAGACCCCTCATTGCGAGTGTTGCTACCGTGTCCAGAGAAGGAGGGGGGGCGTGAGAGGAAGGAGGCCGGAGGTTACGAAGACCGCTTCACGGCCGAGAACACGGCAGAAAACCCAGGACCGCCCTATCCCACTTACTTTGGCCCATGTGGCTTGATTCAGGGGGCTGTAGGGGCTGTCGGGGTCGCTCCTGATGGGTGCAGCCCTGTGGCCGGATCTGTGGACGAGGACGGGGTTGCTCCCCGTTGCTGTTCGCCTGCCTCTGCCCCTGCCTCTGCTCTGGAGGTGTCCGCGTTTGACTCGGCGGCGGGCGCTGAGGGGGGGTGGAGTCTGGAGTGGAGTCCCGTGTGTCCGCACCTGTGTCGGACGTGCGTGACATGGAGCGGGAAGCTGTGTCCACTCCCAGTGCTCCCTGTACGAGTCTGAATATACTTTACTCACCACCCTCTATATTGCATCATGTCGGAAACCTTCCTACAGCTTCCTTGCCTAAACTAATGGTACTAGCTTCGCGTGCCCATACAGTGAAAAACTGCAGAAATATTGATAAAATCAAGGGCAGACTAGACCTAAATCGGTCAGAGACTTTTGAATCACGAATGTGCCCCTCACACTGTGCGCCCTTTAAAGCAGTTTCGAAAGCTTGTGCTCAAACTGACTTAGAGCTTGGCAATGCTGACAAAACCTCTGAAATAGAAGAAGATGTATTTCGTCCCCTGGCCATGCCACTACACCCCTTAAGTACACCACATGAAGGACACGCCTCTCCGGCACCCATGAACAACAGGAGAGACTCACTAGAAGTAGTAAATAAAATCCTACAGGGAATTTCACAAATAAATCGAGACCGCAATCTCGCAACTAGAAGAGTCAGCCCTCCAGCAGGTCGAGAAAAACAGTGGAAACCTTCAGTGCCCACTCATGATGCACAATTAGGGGTAGACAGGACCACCCTATACTAAAACTCGACGCTCACTTTGAGTAACACACCGCCTCACCAAGAAAAATCTGTGTGTCCGGCTTCACCCAGCCTATCTTGCTCTCAAGCACGGGCCCCTCAAATGTATGACACTTTGCAAACGCGACCAATTAACTCTAGAAGTGTAAAATACACGAGTACACAAAATGGCGTGGCAAGCGATTCTTCCCCTTCCAGCTCGTCCTCGTCTGAGACCCGCTCTTCTGTTTCTTCACTCATAGAACTTGACTATCCAAAAGTCAGAAGATCTAAAGCTCAAGCACACAAAAAAGCTCGCTGCTCAAACGTAAGGCTCGACGCGACCTGCATAAAAGATCTTCAATCAGTATTAATGTCTTCTACTGGAATTTCGATTGCCCCCTTTCTAAAGCTTTATGAGCAATTAAATGATAATGTTAAGGACCTGTCAACGTTAGTGGCGCTTATGAACTCGAAACTAATTAATATCGAAAAAGATCTGAACACTGAAATAAAGGAAAATGAGACTGTTAAAGCCAAAACAACCGCGGCCCTGCAAACTCTAATAGATCAGAAAGAAAACAACAAACTGGACAGAAAACTCCTGGCTGAGATCGCCAAAGAAGCACTAAGCGCGCTCAAACATCAACAGGTCTTACATCAGGACACGAATCAACAAGCGAGACTGGAGCCCCAAGGCCACCTTAAAAACTGCAATGGGCAATTGTCCATTGACCCCCCTGTCTCCATATCTGCCAGCAACCTTTATAAGGATACTGAAGCTCGGAGGCCGCAAATCACTATAGAAGCCCTGGGAACAAAGCTCTCTGGCGAGCTAACAGAAGTTTTAAAAACAACAGCACCCAACGCTGACTGTTTAGTCCCAAACAAACCGACTAGCTCCACAGGGAGTTTGATCGACTCAGCACCTGCAATCTGGTGTAATCAGGGCCCAACACCTGACATCACAAAATTCTTGCTGGAGGCCCCTGCCCTCGGTCAAAAAAAATCGACCGACGATGTACTCAAACAAATAAACTTTGCCAGTGTCTTGGAAAGTAGCAAGAGCTCATCCAACCCTGCGACGCTGGACCCACAAACACCCTCGACATCAGCATCTACATCGGACACGGGTGCCCCTTGCGTGTCCGGGGTGTCCTCAATTCCACAAACAGACGAGCCAAAAAGTCAAATATTTGACATATTTAAAGGAACCACATCTCAGAAATCAGGCCCAAGGGCCTCCAAATCAGGACAGGCAAAAAAAACAAAAAATCAAAAAACTAAAAACCAGAGACTTGGAAATAACTCAAGAAAATTTCTCCGGAACCTAAAAACTGTCAACGTCACTGTTAACAATACTCTCACAGATGAACGAGGCCCTGCACCGAAAAAAGATCTTCCCATTGACAGTGCAACTGTAAAGAGTAAGATCCCGATATTGCCTTCTGAACCTGCAGACGAAATTTCTATTGACCTCACTAATCTCTCTGTGTATGAGGACCTGGTTTCCGAGGTCTTAGCTGCTGACACGGGAGTAGACGTCCAGGCAGTTTTTCCTGAATCACAAAAAAAAACAAACGATGAAAATGATCTGGAAATCACCCAACTACCAACTGGAGCCTCAAGAATATGTACTTTACCTGAAATGTCCACTGTACAGGAGATGCAAAAGGTCGGCCCTGTGAGTCCTACTTTCAAAACTTTGGAGGACAGACGAAAAGCCCTTGTGCATTTGCAGCCAACTCTTAAACCGATGACGAAAAGGGTTCTAGATCTGGAAGAGGGCCTAAGAAATTATGGCGCCCCAAAAGGAGAAATCTATGATGGGCCTGATCCTAACAAAGAGAATAAAATTAGATCAAGACCGGCCCGACATGAGACCAAGGACTTAGCTCATGGCTTGTACCTAAATGAATGGCGTCAAATAAACAGGATGGACAAAGGACACAGCGAAAAAGGCTTATCACTCCACAAAGCCCAGTTGGAACGCATTGAACATAGCGACAATCTCATCTTAAATCGAACAAACGTTCTATGCCTATTCCAGCACGTGCCATCTCTTAGAACGATTCGTTCCAAGGACATCAAGACCGTACAATTTAAGAACGAGGATCAAAATGATAAAGTCATCCTCCACTTTAGATCCAGAATTGTCCTGAACATTGTCACTGATGCTGCATCTGCACTCATGTCCATGGGCTACGACATTTCAGAAGTGTGTGAGAATGCCAAAACGGATTACTCGACAGAAACTCACAAATTTAAACCGGACAATGTACATCAAGAACTGTCTTCTGTAAATAGAGACTCCGAAATCACTTTGTACCACAACTTAGAAATACTTAGTGAGAATGAACTACACCTTGGACCCTATAACAAGAAAATGCAATCATCCTGTAGTTTCACTGGGAATGATTTAGGAAAACTCTCAAAAGACAACAACATCAAGATCACTATCAAAGGTACTGGTGCCACTGACCAAAGTTGTGGTGCCTCAAAAACCCTTAAAAACTCAAGCACTAATCAAAAAGACTGGTCCTGGCTGGCGGAAGCACTATGCAGACCCTCAAGAAGATAATGCCATGTGGTAGAGGAGCAACTGGAGTTCAGGATTGGATCCTGGAACACCAGGGGCTTCTCCCACCTCCTTGAAGATCCCTGATCGGATGAGCTTGATGTGGTCTGCCTCCAGGAAACATGGCTAACTACCTGCCCGACCGTGGACACCTATGAAGTGGCATTTAATCCGGCCTCCAAAAAAACCAGAGGAAGACCCATGGCAGGCCTGCTGACACTAGTCAAAAAAAGTTCTGGATGCCGTATTATAAACACTGCAAATCTGTCGCCATTTATTCAAGTAACAACAATAGCTTCGGCAGGTCCTAAACCGGACAATATAATTCATTTCCATCTACTGAATCTATACTGGAACCATACTCAGGCCGGCACAATTCCGTTCATAGATCAAGTCTCATCAATAATTGACGACCTTATGATCAAAAATGAGTCACATAACATAATCATATGCGGAGACTTGAATATCAACTGTATAGACATAAGACGGAAAAACAATGAAGTTCTTAATGCATCGAATAACCTGGCCATAAAATGGATGGTAGAAATGGAAGCCAGAGATCTTGAAATGCTTAACGGAAATACTGCCAGCGACATACCTGCCGAACCAACATGGAGACGACTCACACAAAAATCTATCTTGGATTACTTTTTCGTCTCAGAAAAGATCCAACAATCAACTTTGTCATTCGTAGTAAAGCAGATGACTCAAAGTGATCACGAGATGATAATTCTAACCTTGCGAGTTGTGAAACAACCACTTAACAAATGCTGGAACCACCGGATCTTGGTGGAGCCTAACCGTGTGAGGCTCTCACTCCACCCTGATGAAGTCGCCAAAATCTCAGAAACATTTATCAAGACTGACCTTGGAGTGGAATACGTCCACCTTTTCAAACTGTTTGTGGAAAAAAAACATGGATCGAGAAACCCTGGATTTGCAAACAAACATAAATTCGACGTAGATGTTATGAGGAGAAAGAGAGAACTTCGCGCAACTATCAGACACATAAAACTCAGAGACCCCTCAACAGAACTACAAAAACTGGATTCGTTCTCACAAGGCTCTAATGCTCCAAAACGATGCTGAACTGATGCTGCAAAAGATGAGAAATAAAAACTCATCTGAATTTTGGAGCCTAATTGACAATGAAGGCGCTCCCCAAAGAGGACTGACGACAAACATAGTTTCAGAAGCAGGGTGGACCTCACATTTTGAAAATCTGTACAGCAAAAAAGGGAAATGGTTGTCCCCGATGACACCAAATCTAACAAAATGGGACCTCACTTTTCCCAAAGCGGATCTACTTCAAATCATTAAGAATGTTAGCGTTTCAAGGGCTCCAGGGCCGGACGGCCTCACTAACTTTACTATAAAGCAAAGTCCAGAGCAATGGGCAGAGTTCTGTGAAGAACTATTCACTCGAACAAGCAGAAGATGTGCAACTCCAAATTCGTGGAAATCTGCAATAATAGTTCCCATCTTCAAAAAAGGAAATCGCCTTGAGCCCAAAAACTACCGACCAATAGCGCTTCTGGACGTATTAGGCAAAGTGTATGGCAACAATGCTCCAACAGAAACTGTCACAATGGATTGCAGACAGCAATCATTTTGACGTACGACAGACGGGCTTTGTAAAAGGGGTCGGCTGCGGCCTAAACCTTTTGCTAATTAATTTGCTGAAGATGGAAGCAATCAGATCTGGCAAAAAGGTCTACTTAGCCCTGATAGACTCCTCCCATGCTTTCGATTCCATCGACCGAGAACTTCTGTGGACCAAGATGACAAACTGGGGCTGTCCGGAGAGCTTATTAGCCGCCATTAAAGAAATCCACACTGCAACAACCATTAGAGTGCGTCTCGACCAACGTGGAACTCTTACAGAGGAAATTAACACCTTTTGTGGAGTTAAACAGGGTTGCCCCCTGGCGGCAATCATATTTAATTTGTTCCTCTCGGATATCGGCATTGCAATTGATGAGCCTCGATCCTTTTCCCCTAAAATACACAGCTCTGCCCTGAGCTGGATGTTGTACGCTGACGACCTAATCCTGCTAGACACTACTCCAATCGGCCTTCAGCGCAAAATGTATGCAGTAGAACGCTATGCGGATAACAACGGTTAGTACATCAATAACACAAAAAGTGAAATTCTGACGCTGCAAAACCTGCAAATGGGCCGCCATCGGAAAAGCAATACATTTTGTTGGCATTTAGGAAAAGAACAACTAATCACGGTAGAAAGCACAAGATATCTCGGCATGCAAGTTAACACAAACTTAAATGACAGCCCCTGGGTGGAGATTGCGAAAACAAAATGCCGAAATGTTGCTTCCCAAGCCATGATCCTAAACAAAAGATATGGGAAGTTCTCGCTCAAGCCAGTGATATCCTTCTACCAACAGAAGGTTGTCCCAGCTCTCATATACGGAGCCGAAAATGCCTTTGGGTGTCCAGTGGAACTCTGGTCAACCCTAGAACACATCTTCTGGGTGAAAACCTTACACCTACCAAACAGCACTTCAACAGTGTGCTTACGATATGAGCTAGGCTTGATATCCATTGAGGCTTGTATTGCGTGGAACGCCCTGGCTCTATTTAGGAAAATCACGCTGCCTGACGCCGCTCCACAATATAAAATATTGAGCAATCCTGGAAACGCGAACCCAGACGGGCTGTTAGCCATATGGTCAAAAAAATGTGAAGAGCTTCTGACCATGTATGAGACCAATATCAAAACGCTGCAGGACAATCCACTGATGGTAAAGAAAAAGATCTGGGAATTAGACTGGATTCAAACCAGCACAGACCGAAGGACTTCGAAAACAATGAGAGATGCCCCTAGTGAAGCAAGAGCGCTTAACAAACTGCAAAATTATGTGGTCTTATTCCCAGACAACAGGAGGAGGGCCACCTTCATGAGATTTCGCCTAAATCTGTTTAGAACAAAAGAACGAACAAAGAACTGGGCTGGAAAGGACAAGTCAGACACAGTATGCAGGTTCTGTAAAGCTTGAAACACTCAAACATCTTGTCCTATTCTGCCCTTTCCATAGATCCCTAAGAACTAAACACTTAGGCCAAATGTTAAATGAATACTCACTGAGGAGTGCTGAAGAATGGTGGCACTTGATGTTTACGGGCTCCAATACAAAATTGACAAGGTTGCTGACCTTATTTCTGCATGAGATTGAAAGGAGCCTTGAGTTATCTGATGCCGCAGTACAGGGACTTCAGGGTAGTGCTTAACATTGTGTAAACCTTCAGATGAAGTACATTGGGCCCTCCCCAATAAGGCTCCTCTAGTACCAAAGGCTTGACCCCTGTCAAAAGGAGGGAATCTTATCTCATGCTTATATGTTCTGCCTTGTCTTGTCTTGTCTTGCTTTGTATTGGCTATTGGGTTCTGACAAATTGGATGTATTTTAAAGGTTTGTATAAACCAATAAAATAAATAAAAAAATAAAAATAAAAAAAAAATAGTAATTCATGTTAGGTTTCATATTCGACTTTCATTTGATTTAATCCTTGGACATTTTCCCCTTACCATTTTGTGTGTGTACATAGTTTTAATACAAGTTTTATGTCGTTCAAATCACACCAGTTGCAGTCTCTTTGTCCATGTGCACGTTTACTTTTTCAATATTCTCAGAGTGATGATTGTGATGTGGGTTGGGTCTTCAATGTGTGTGCCATGTTGTTACTGTGACGTTAGCTGGGGGACATGCATGCATGCTCCTGGTGTGTGATGGATGTGGCATCTGTGCTCGATGTACATGGGTGGGCTCTTGTAGATGTGGGGAGGAGCAGTGCTTTTCTATATATTTCGGAATAGGTTTGTTATGAAGATGTGTCACTTGTCTACATTTGTGCTATCACATACATGCAAGTTATTCCTTTGGGTACATGGTGTGGATGCATGTGTGATAGTGGCATGACATGGTTGTGTTTGTACTCTGTTGGCGAATGTGTTCCTATGTGATTGTTGATGTTTTGTGTTTTGTCAGTGCTTGACATGTTGGCATTCTTTTGATTGACTTGGACATCTGCACATGCATTTCACGTGTAGGAATGGGGCCACCAGACAGCTCAAAGTGGGAATAGCTGTTTATTCGTTCCCATTCCTTTTGCAGGATCACTGTGCGTTGTTTGGTGCATGTGTATGTGGGCAGACAGGGTTGGTTGTGTTGATGTGTGATATATGTGATGTCTGTGTTGGTGGTCTCTCATTGTGCATGTATACTCACGTGTTCATGTGTCTTGCCACATATTCCACTCTGTTTATTTGTGTGTGTGTCTGGTGACATATCATTTACCTCTGCACATTTTCTACTGGAGTTATGGTTTGTTGTGGGTTGCGTTCATTTCATGTCCACTGATGTTTCGGTGTTCCTTTGGCACTTGTTTGTGAATGTGGAAGTGCCAACAATTCTTTCACTGTTGTGGGTATTTTTCATTGTGGGTGTTCACTGTGTATTATTGGGCTACACTCATCATGTGTGCACTCAATGGCAGATTGCTGTATCTCTCACAATGAACGGCCAACCACTCACCCACATCTGCAATCAGCCACTATCTTCTCTTATATATTGCATCACCTCTGCCACTGGTATGCAGATTGGTCCTATGATTGTTGGTTCAGTCTAGCTCTTGGGTGCACAACATGCAGCCCGCGGACCGTATTGTGCTTTGCAGCCCTCTAAGTGCAGGACTTTCATAATGAAGCGCGGCCCACTTCAAGCAACAGAAAACAAAATGGGCTGCACTTCATCATGACGTTTTTGAAGCCCAAGACACTGCTGCATAGGTGTTGCTAGAAAGGGGTAATTGTCCCCCTAATTGATGGCCTGTCCCCCTGACCCCTCTGGCAAATAACTCTTTGCAGGGGCCTTAAGGGTGCTCCTTTGCCCAGCCATCATTTGCGTGTTAGCAGGATCTATTTGCACAGCCTGTGTCCTTTCATCTGACCTGAAAGGGACACCCGGGAAGCAATGGGCCATGAATATCACTGGGGCCATCACTGATAAAAGCAGGCTACCTACATGGGGGGTACACTTTTGTTTTACAAATGTGCATCTTACACTGGTCTAGAAAAAAAACAAGAGACATTTCCAAACTGAAACATGCTTCTTGAACTTACATTCATTAGTTTCCTTTGAAATGTGTTTATTTTGTTTGTCAGACTGCCACACAAATACCCTGTGATTTTGGTGTCCGTTCCTTTGTGTTTTTTCACAGGATATATTTCTAAAGCTGTTAGAGGCTTGTCAAACTGCTAAATCACAAATAAATGCTTCTATTGCACTAACAGCAGTTACCAGGAAATTAAACTCTGGGTTCATGGGTGCCAACTTTTGATTTTAACTACGTGGGCAGAACTGTCCCCACCCTGATCCTGAATATAAGCAAGCTACCAGCCCAACAGATCCCCTGGCTGAACACATTTTTCTAGCACTTCTCTGTATGAGGAATTGCAAAAAGTCATAGGATTTTCAGCCAGTTTTAAATGTATAACTTCTTAGCAACAGTCACTCAACATGCTTAGCTTTTCTGGTAGCTTTCTTCGTAGCACGTGTCTATGAGTCCATTAATGTGTTCAAAATCACTGTATTACCAACAGTGCAGTTCATATACATGACTTCAAAGTCAACAGTATTTCATCTCCAGCCACACTGATCCGGTGCATGCATTCATTGCCGGTGCACCAGGGGCGCCTCTTCACAATGAGCAAGGCTGCACCAACTCATGGGCACCCTCGCCCATAATGGAGGAGCCAGCCCATTGTAAATACTGAGCAGTTACTCAGCTGCTTTATGCGGCTGAGGACTCGCTCCTCGGCTGGCTTGAACTGTCAAAGGGAAATGCGGTTTCCGTTTGACAGTTCTGTTCCTCAGTCTCGCAAAAGTGTTTCTGTTTGACAGTTCTTTTCCTCAGTCTCTCAAATGTATTTATTTATTATCTTTTTGCATTTGTAAGGCGCTTATACATCAAGTAAATTGTGTTTCAAAGCTCCCACAGGGCAAAGGGGAGGGAGCATGGGAATGAAAAGGCAAATATAGTAACAATGAAGAGAAGAAGAGAGGCGGTCCTGCTAGGCCTTGTAAGCGTGCAGAACGTGCAAGTGCAGAAAGAGAGAAGGGACGCGGGAGGGGAGTAAATGCTAGGAGTTCCACAGAGTGAAGTGCTTGGGAGTGAGTTGCAAGCAGCTGTTAAGTGCATGCAGAGGTCAGTGAGGGTGCAGTCATGACTTAGGGGATACCTGGGGTTGTGGCCATCGGTGAGAGTGGGTTGTGGGGGGTTTCAGGTCGTGCGGGGGCTGCCTGGGGCGGAGGTCAGTGGGGGTGTTGTCAGGACTAGGAGGGGCTGCCTGAGGTTTAGGGCATAGGTCAGTGGGGTGATTTCAGGAGGGGGCTACCTGGGGATTGGGGTGGAGGTCAGTGGGGGTGGTTGGGGTGTCAGGACTTGAGGGGGCTGCCTGGGGCTTGGAGACAGAGCTGAGTGGGTGTGTTGGGGGTGTCAAGACTTGAAGGGGCTACCTGTGGCTTGGGGCAGAGGTCGGTCGGGTTGGTTTCAGGTCTTGAGGGGGCTGCTTGGGGCTTGGGGTGGAGGTGAGGATTAGTGGTGTCAGGACTTGAGAGGGCTGCTAGTAGTGGGGACGTAGGTCAGTAGTGGTGTTGTCAGGACTTGAGGGGGCTGCCTGGGGGTTGTGACGGAGGTGAGTGGGGGTTGTGGGTGGTGTCAGGACTTGCAGGGGCGGTCTGGGGGTTGTGGCAGGGGTGAGTGGGGACGGTGGGGGTGGCAGGACTTGAGGAGGCTGCCTGGTGGCTGTTGTGGAAGTGAATGAGGTGAGAGAAGGTGGGTACAGTTGCAGGGGGCTGCCTGGGGGTTGTGACAGACGGAGTGGGCCTGGTGGTTGGTGTCAGAACTTGAGGAGGCTGCCTGGGTGTTGTGGCAGAGGTCATTGGGGTTGGTGTCAGGACTTTAGGGGCTGCTATGATTTAGGGGTGCATGACAGCAGTTTGGGTGCCTTAGATCTAGGGGTGACGGTCTGCAGTTTCACCAGGGTACTGCCTTGAGATTGGATGGCAATGAGATTGGATGCGCTCAACCCTGCTCTGTCCGGGGCACTGTCAGGTTGGAGCACAAAAGTACATTGTATGTGAAAGGAGAGATTCTGGCTTTGTGGCCTCCCGGTCCCCCTATGCCCCAGAACATCCTATTACTTCTCACCGTTTCCAATGGCATTTGGGTAACAATATGAATAGCAAGGGAGAGAGGGGGTGACCTTGTCTTGTACCCCGTTGTAGGACAAAGGGAGCCAAGAGCCAGCCATTCACCCTTACCCTTGTCATTGGAGAGTCATATAACCGCTTAATCCATTCAATGAACATCTGGCCAAATCCCATCCTAGCCAAGACTGCTCATAGAATTTCCCAGTCCACTGAGTCAAAAGTATTGTAGGAATCTAGGGACAGGATCGCCTCTACCCAGTCGCATCGTTGTGAGGCCAAAGTGATCACACTAAACATCAAATTAAGGTGTTGCTCTACCCTGTCTGAAACCATTCTGGTCTCTGTGAATCAGGATGGGAAGCCCTGTTAACAGTCTATTTGCCAGTGCCTACACTAGTAGTTTGACCTCTCTTTTAAGAAGAGAAATCAGTCTATATGACATGTACTGCTCTTTATCCCTCCCTTTTTTGTGCATAACTGTGATCACGGATTCCTGCAAATCTGGGGATAGTTTGCCAAGTGCTTTACCTTCGTGGAACATGTGAAGCATATGGCAGCTCAAATTCCTCCCCAGATTCTTCAACAGTTCCATGGGCACACCATTGGGGCTAGAGGTTTTTCCGGATTCTAAATGTACAATACTGCACTCTATTTCTGCCCGCATCAAGTTTTCATCTAGCGCCTCCCTCGGCGTTGCTGTGACCCTCCTCAGCGGGATGGCCTCCAAATAAGCCATCACCTTTACCGGTCCTGGGGTCATGGCCTCACATGCAATAGGGCATAAAACACTGCAAATGTATCTGCAATTTCTTGATCCTTCACCCTTAAAGTTACATGTTCATCCCTTACAGCTACTATCCACCTGTCCTGCTCCTTCTGTCTAGCTATCCATGACAACATCCTGTCACATTTATCCCCTTGTTCATATATCCTGCCTCTAGTCAACCAACCCAAATGTTTTACCTCATCTGTAGCCAGTGTTCATAGCTTCTCCTGTGCTCTTCTTAATTCCCTGTGTGCCTCTACCAACTTCTCCTCTTTGCATTTCTCTTCCAAATCTCTCCCATTAATCTCCATTTCGGTCTTTTCCCTTGTCCTCTCCCTCGTCCTCTTCCTAACCTCCATCATGGCCTTACCCCTCATCACCATCTTGTAAGCTTCCCATAGGTTCACTGCACTATCCACTGACCCCTCATTATCCGTAAAGTAATTCTCTGTGGGCTCCCCTATTGTGGTGCCCATAGCAGGGGACAATAAGTGATATATATTCAATCACCATACCCCTTGTTAGGGAGAATTCTCAAGAATGTGCTAATTTTCCCTACCCTTTGAGACCGCCAGCAACTTTGCTGGATTTCTGGGATTTTAATTTTTACCTGCAAAGAGTATGAGCCTTTTTTCCCAATCGTTCATGCATTTTGATGTGGGTTTTACTTTTGTGTTCTTTGGATATGGAGTTTTAACACAACTCCATAGGCATCATCTTTTGCTTGTATGTCAGACAGCACCTTCAGTGCAGTGGTACAGGTGTGTCTTTCAGACTTCCCAAGGTTTAAATACCTTCTCTGGGACTGACTACTGTCTCCCAGAGCATGTAAAGTTAAATTGACTTTACCAGTCTTTTTAAAATTACAGACCCAGCACACATTATCTTCCTATATAGTGCTGGAGGGGTTGCTTAGCATCCGCTGCGTCTAAACACTCATGTAGCAGTCAAATGTTACCCTTTTCTACTTGAAATGGCTGGTGGCAGTGGTTTTCAACAAACTACCATGATTTTTTCCGACCGCGAACACCGGTAGCTAAAAATCGGGTCAGCCATGTTTTTCAACATGGCGCCCAAGACCTATCTGTAAAAACAGACTCTGGTCGACTTTTTTCTCTGTTTCTTTTAGAAAAGGTGCTTCTTGTGTTTAACTCTGCATGCCAAACCAGGTTTGGTCCCTTTGTTTGTTAGCCTTTGGCGGGCTTTAGTGCTGAAGCCCTCCTCTGGCGCCTGAGTGTCTGGGGTGGACAGGATTTGAGGGAGGTGCCCAAAACTCCCTCTGCTTAGTCTCCTAGGAGACCTGAATGCACTCTGGTTGGATTGGCTGGCTGGCTGTCCGGCAAGGACAGCCAACCTGTTGTGTGAGTGACAGCCGGGCTGGAATGAATGGGGGAAAACTGTTTAAAAGCAGGCCTCTGGGACTTGGGAAGCAGAGTCGACCACTGGAACGAAAGAACCAAAGACGAGCTGAAGGAAGACAACTGCTGCAACTCCTGGTCCACTGGTGAAGCCCTGCTGCAGGTCTGAATTGCCCGAAACTCCATCGACAGAGAAGCCCTTCAAGGTTAACTTCTCCCCTTGAGTTTGGTGGGAACAACCAACTCGCAAGTCACCTGGACACCGTTCCTATGCTGGTCGAATGCTGTTGAAAACTGGATAGCCAGTGGGAAGGGTACCAGTTTATGGTCTTTAAGGCACTCACATCTTAAACCGATGTTTTGTCAAGCTTGTGGCCTCTTCCATGGGCAGTGCAGGAACCTCCTGACGTCCTCCTTCTTGTCCCCACGACTAAAGCTCAGGAACAGCGAGATCTGCAGGAACTGCCAGGAACAACTGCTTCAGCTACAGCTCTTCTTCATTTAAAAGGTACAAGTGTGGTCAAGAACTCTGTTCGGCCGTGGTGAAAAGTTGTGAAACTTTCCCAACTTTGAAGGCTTGTCCTTCCCTGAACCAACATGAAAAAGTTGTCCCCTTTTCCCTCGATGATGATTTCAAATAAAGCCCCTCCTTACATGATTGGGGGCGCAAACTTGTTCCTATCTTGTCGTTGCTTAAAGCGTCACAAATGTTTGGACAAGGGGACTAGTGGGGAACTCGTCACATTTCTTTGTGTTGGTTAAAGTCTATGTTTGCTTATTGAGACAGATTTGACCAGCCGAGAGCAGTGCGGGCTTTATGTGTGCCCAACCGAAAAATTAAAGGAATGACAAAAACCCATACATAACAAAGGTACGTTACAGAAGCAATTTTATATAATCCACGTGTGTGATGCAATAGCATAAATTTACAGTGACACAAATATTCAATATAGACAGGAAGACAAAAAAACTAAAAAATATGATTATAATAAATATGTTTCACTTTCAGTTCTCAGTGCCAAAATGTTCATGATCAGAGAAAGAAGGAACATAAGTGCAGCCCTAATTGGTTGCTATCAATTTTTTACAATGACATACAATAAACCAAAGCAATTGTAAGAATGTTGAAAATATCACATTAATTCTGTGAAGCAGTCTCCTCTAATGTTTGCAACTTGAGCAGAGTTTCTGGGCTAAATGAGTTCTATGTGTGAAGGGGCTAATCTTGAATTGTTTTTACTGTTTCTTGTCGTCCCTAAACTCTGGTGCTCGAGCTGACCTTGAAGGTCTGAGTCTTTGGACTCTAAGGATCTCTCAAAATCTAGCCAACGTGTTCAATGAAAGTTTTGTTAACACACTGTTAGACGAGGGAGTTGGAAATTGTCTGTCCATAGT
The DNA here is from genome assembly GCF_040938575.1 of Ambystoma mexicanum. NCBI lineage: Eukaryota > Metazoa > Chordata > Amphibia > Caudata > Ambystomatidae > Ambystoma > Ambystoma mexicanum. The sequence continues at coordinate 699,620,207 of NC_090927.1, read as the reverse complement.
CATCTTCTGTACATTGACTAGTGTGTACACGTTTTGGTGCATCTAGGTACTAAGGTAGTACAGGACACCTTCTTCAGGGCGTCCAGTGAGCAGACCCTGTTTTGAGTTAAGAAGAGAAAAGAAAAGTAATGTGAGAGTTCCTCATGTTTGTTAATCGCTTATAGTTCAGCTTACATTTATTTGCTCAAATTACCGGCTGTGTTTGAAGCGTAGTCGGTAGCAGAATCCCAAGCTCCCTGGGGGAATCCATGTCAAGTAGGGCACTTGCGCAGGGCAGGAGGTAGAAAGCTTGTTTTTGTGTAGACTGTAGACAGTGATGCGGCTTCCTGATTTTGGAGGCCCATACACCTAAGTGGGTTGTGGGAGTAACAGACAAGAAAGGGAAAACCCGGGTGAGCTTCCAGATGCCCAGCATGAGTACAGGGGTTATAAGCTGTATGTATTAATCTTTGTACTACCTGATTACCTTGGTTATGGTCTTTGTGCGTAGACTTACTCCTTCATTGTGGCCGGGAGGCCATCTTGTGGTTGCTGTAGAGAAAGTTCGGGAGGAGGATGTGGGGCCTCTTCTCTGAAAAAACCTTTCCTCTAGTCGGCAATGGAAGTCTACCTTTTGGAGAAGCATCGCTTTTAGGGAGGTGTGTGTATGCGTGTGCACTCCAGTATTTGCATGTGTTATGAACATGTGGGCGGGTGAAGTAGTGCAGCGTCATGCCAAGCAGACGTGCACCAGAATTGTGAAACACTCTATCCCAACAGCAAACATGCATCGTGGTGCCTGTTAGGGGTCCCTGTGCGATGGGAAAGTGTTGGGGCGAGCGGTGAAGGTCGTGCTGCTTGTGTCCCCTTCCTTGTCCTTTCATGCCGTACTAAGCGAATCGAAAGCTTAAACTCCCGTCTGTGAAACTCATGGATGTGATCTGCAGAGGCAACAAAAACCCCTCTTTATGTGTCCTCACCTTGATTCAGATGCTCCTGTTCCTTTGTGGTTGCTGTTGCTCCGAGTACTGTCTGAGTGGGCACTGCGCGGGTAGTCCTTGTGTTAGGGATGTGGCAGGTAGTTATGGTGACTGCTCGGGAGGGCCCAATTCTGATTGGTACAACGTGGGTGGCCGCGGAGCTTGGATCGCAGTGTGCTCGCTGATTGGCTGTGCGGAGTAGTCTAGGAAATGGGCAACGCCGAGCTCCTAATACCGGCGGCAGGAGGAGCTCGCTTGGGTAACGTAGTCTATGTATCTGCGTGATATGTTATGATATAAGCAACATGTTCAATACTGATTAGTAGTCAGATACATATGTTTGGCTCGGGGTAAGAGGAGAGAAAAAAGAGAAGAAAGAGAAGGCAAGCTCAATCGAGTTCTGCCTACACCTCACTTCCGTGTATTTGGAAGCAAGCTTAATTGCATTCTACTTGCGCTTCACTTCCATTCATGGTACCTGGTGTATATATTTTCCAGTAGTTATGGGCTCCTGTCTAGAGATCTCAAAGCTGTGGGGTTGAAACCCTAGACATGGGGCCATATGGGTTGTAGCCTAGAGGTAATGACACAAACCTGCAGGCTATGTTCCTACAGGGGTGTGTGTGTGCTTAGCCCTACGTCACTGCGTGGTATGATGAGCATGCGGAAGTCAGCTAGGGGGAGGCCAATGAATATGGCAGCATGTGGGGGCATGGAGGATCTTGGGTGTATGGCACAGATCCAATCATATGCTGGGGTATATCCCATAAACTCTGTGGGTTCAGTACACGCTGGGTTGGAAGGACTCATTGACGCCATTATGGTATCTATCCAAGCGGTGTATCCATCTTGATTCTCTGTGTCTAAGGCTTCTGGATATATCGGGTACCCCTTTCACCTTCTCTAGTACCCACCAAATGAGGTCATTGGGTGTATGCCTTGTGTCAATGTAGTGGGTGACCAATGGGGCTCTTAAGTTCTTGCACCTAATCCATGAGCGGTGTTCCGATATTCTCAGGTTCACTGCCCGCGTCGTTTGGCCCACATACTTGAGTCCACATAGGCACTGGATGCAGTAGACCACACATTCACTTTTACAATTAGTAAGTTCTCGTAAGGTCCATTCGCGTTGGCCTATTTTAAAAGATTTTAATTTCATGGTGAATTTACACGCCACACACTTCCCACATGGGTGATGTCCTTGAAGTGGTCGTAGTGATTGTTGAGATTGGTGTCTCAAATCTGGTTGAAACAGGGAGTGTACCAGGGTTTCTTTTATGTCCTTCCCTCTTTTGTATGCAAAGCGTGGTGGTGGTGGTTCATCCAGTGAGTTTAGTTTAGCTATGTGCCAGTGTCTCCATATTGCTTTTTTCATTTGCGATGTGTGTATTCCATGGGTAATTACATATGTGATACGTTCTTCTTCCTCTTGCCTGATCCGGTTGTTTTGTTCCAAAAGTATAGCTCTGTTGGTGTTTAAGGCTCTTTTCGCTGCCTGCTTAAGTGTTAATTCTGGGTACCCTCTGGTTTTACGTCTATTAGTAAGATCTTTTGAGTGTTTCTTGAAATCTTCCTTGGATGCGCAGTTTCTCCTAATCCGTAAGAACTGTCCGTACGGTAAGTTGGCTTTAGTATGACCGGGGTGGTTGCTTGTGTGATGTAGTAAAGTGTTCCGATCAGTAGGTTTCCGATGCAGGTCGCATTATAATTGTCCATCCTTGTGTCGGATAATCAGGTCCAGAAATGTAATTTGTTTGGTACTGTATTCCATGGTGAATTGGATATCTGAATTGCATGTGTTCAGCCATTGCCAGAATTGCAATAGGTTTGTTTTGTCTCCTCGCCAGATGAAGATGATGTCATCTATATATCTGAACTAGGAGTTCACCTGTGTCCTCTACTGGTTCGTTTGGGATAATACATATTGCTCTTCAAAGGTGGCCATGTATAGAATGGCCATACGCGGGGCGAAGGCTGCCTCCATTGCTGTGCCTTTTGTTTGCAGATACATCTGCAGATACATCTGGCCGTCGAAAGTAAAGAAGTGCTTTGTCAAAGCTATGGTCATTAGTTCGAGAATGAAGTTAGGTGGAACCCTTTGTTGTAATGGGTTTTTAGTGAGCCACTCTCGTGTGCATTCAATGGCCGCCTCTTGTGAGATGCTCGGATATAGAGCTTTGATGTCCATTGTGACCAAAATGTCTGTTTCTGGATCGAAGTTTTTCCCTCAAAGATAGTAATGGGGTGCTTCGTGTCACGTAAATATGTTTTTGTTTGTGTACTTAGAGGTTGTAAAAAAGTATCTAATTTGCACAGGGGTTCCAGAATTGAACCAAACCGAACCCTGACACTTTAGGGCGACCCGGTGGATTTATAGGGTCCTTGTGTATATTTGGTAGTGTGTAAAAGCATGGTGTGCAGCCCCCTTTCTTGATCAGGAATGCAGCTTCTTTTTCAGTGACCCAGTCTCTTTGCTTTGCAAAATCAACCGTTTACGCAATTTCTTGTTCTAAATTTTTAGTGGGATTGGTGCGGAGGGTGGAGTAACATTCTCTGTCTTCAAATATTGTGAGTACCATTTGCTTATATTGGGTTGTTGACATAATGACAATTGCTCCTCCTTTGTCAGCTGGTTTTATTATGATGCCTTTGTTGTTCTGGAGTTGTTTTAGAGCTTGTTTCTCTTTCCAAGTAAGGTTGTGCTTGGGTTTCACTTTCCTGGTTTTCAATCTTTCAAGATCGTGAAGGATACACTTCTCAAATGTTAACAGTTCTGGTGGTACTTGGTTGTCTATTGGAGTAAAAATGGATTGTGGGTATAGACCTGTGTCTGGCACTTCTTCCTGTGTGTTGGGCTCATGTTCTCTGAAGAAGGTCCTGAGTCTAACCTTTCGTAGGAATGTTCAAATCTCTATCTCCAGGTCGTACCAGTCTGTTTGTTTAACCGGTACGAATGTCAGCCCTTTATTGAGAACAGTTTTCTGTTCTTTGGTGAGTTCTATACCTGCCAGGTTGAATACTGGAGTGGTTGGGATCTCGGTATGGAATGTCAATATCTCTGTCTCCTCCTGCAGTGTCTGGTGTTGGGTCTGCCTCCTCTGGGGGGTGGGCCCCATTGCGGGGGGGCCCCATTGCTAATTGCCAAAAGGTCCTCCTCCTAAAAAAGAAAAGAACTGGGGTGGTGGATATGGGTAATTGGTCTGAGGTCATTTAGCCTGCTGCCTGAGTAGGCAGATGATGACCCATTACTGGAGCCTGAAAAATGTACCCCTCTACGGCGGTTCCTCTGGGTTATTGCTGAAGATGGGCCTGGTGATGAGCCGGGTGATCCTACCTGGTTGGTATTGGCGATATAGTTATCAGCAGTGTAGGGGTAAACTACTTCTAAGTGGAAGTCCTTGATGTCTTTTTGGAGTTTTTTCGTCTTCCTAAAACCAACATCTAACTTTTCGTCTAACCAACTACTTCTAAAAATCGTGGCAAAGACTTAACCATTTACTACCAGAACAGTGCTATCATGTCCAAGACTCTGAACCATTGACTTTGGCCCAAGCCTATTGAATTGAATTGCTGGTTGTAGTGAACTGAAAAAATGTGCCCTACCTCTGAAAGTATTTATGCTTTTGATTTCTTTTAACCGTGTCTTTCTACCACTTTTTAAAGTAACTGAAGTGTAATTTTGCTCCCACTTCAGGGGAGCTGAACTTGTTCAGAGACTGATTGGTTGTGTATTGTCGTATATTAGATTGTGATATTGAGCTGCTCTTGCTAGTGGAATGTTTTCCAACTGTAAATGTAGATTCTTTTACCAAGAAATCTTGAGCAAGTGTTTGTTTGAATCACTCTGATTGCTAGTCCATTGTGTAACGTCTTGTACTACTCACTTTACTCTTGAGATAAGTCTGGCTGCTTAGTCACTGCTACCACATTACTCTGTAGTACGGGCTTGTACCAAAGGTGAAATTGTACTGACACTTGTAGTCTTAATTGTGTGTAGTGTTCCCAAAGGGTATTGCATGTGATTCTGCCTAACACGGGTGTACAGTGGTAAGGATAAAGTATAGTTGTTACATTGAGAGTGCTGCTCTTACCTTTGTTCAAATAACCTTCCCAAGGCTAAGCACCACTAGAGAAGCAATTGTTTTATCATGTCTGATATGGATAGCTACAGACAGGAGACCCTAGTCACTTTAACAGTTGATCAATTGAGAGACATGTGTAAAGCTAGGAATCTCACTGTGAAAGGCAAAAAGGTTGAATTGATAGAAAAGTTGTTGGAATACCAAAGTCTGAGGAGTGGGTCTGAAACACCTACCCCTGCAAAAAAGTGGAAAATGATGATGAGGATGATAAGCCACAAGGGAAACCGAATCAGGCTAGTGTACCTCCTTGTGCTAAACGAGAAGGAGGTCAGAATAAACCCCCATTCATAACAACATTAGGAAAATGTTATGCTTGTGGGTTAACTGACCATGTGAAAGGGGATCCCAGATGTAAGGGCAAACCTTCAGGGATCCACAATGTCTCCTTAGCCTTCTCCCCAGAGGAAGAAGTACCAAGGGCAAGTGGAAACTTTCACTTACTGGCTGAGGAACACATGAAAGTCTCAGCCAGTGTTTCTTTAGTGTCCCTGGATACGTGGGAAGAGCAGAATTTAGATTTCTTCAATTCCATTCCAGACAATACTAAAGAGTATTACAAAGACAGAGTTCTTTTGAATGGTCAGGAGACCCCTGCCATCAGAGACACTGTGGCCAGCATTACTGTACTTGATTAATCTTTTTACAAGGTAGAGGATGTTGCTAAGGCACCTAAATACCTAACTAAGCTTGCTGGAAGCCCTGCCCAAATACATCCACAGTTTCCAGCTCTCATCCAGAGCAATGACATGACTGTCAAGATACCTGTAAGTGTGTAGAGTGAAGTACCTGGGAGAGTCCTGTTGGGCAATGAATTAAAAACTCTTGGCTTTGTATCAAGCACCCCCAGGCCTCCCAGCAAAGGGAAACAGGAGCAGACAAGGAGGGCCAGAGAGAGTACCTTAAGGGGCCCTCAAAGGGAGATTATAGAGGAAACTATAAGCCCCAGTACACAGGACTTACTGACTGCAATCTCTGAGAGAAAGGAGGAAAAGGGGAAAACTAAAACCTCCAGGAAGAAAACAGCCAGAACTCCTGTGCTACCAGCAAGGACATAATCGAGAGGACTGTCCAACATCACACCAGTGACTCCTCCACCAGCTGAGGCTGAGTGTGTGGAACAACCTAGTGTGATTGAACCAGCTGCTGAGGAATCAGAGCTGGAAGAGGACCTTGCTCCTGTTGGAGATCTGGATCCTGCCGACCATCCTGAGCTGCAGTCTTTACTGGCAGAAGGTGCACCCTGTAGGGCAGACTTCAGCAGAGGAAAAGAGAGTGTCCTACTCTTGAAGGTCTTCGCCAAGAGGCAGCTTCCCAGTTGGTTGGGCAAGAGCCAGGGAAGCATAGGGTGTACTGGGAAGATGTCCTCTTCTACAGTGAACATACTGAGTCTATCCAGGGGACTACAGAAGACCTGTAGTGCCCCTGGAAAGCAGACTCCAGTTCCTACAGTTAGCCCATGAGTTACCTTTAGCTGGTCACTTGAGTTTCAAGAAAACCAAAGAAAGGCTCTCTCTGTATTTCTACTGGCCTAAATTGGGGTCTGATGTAGATACATTCTGTAGGAACTGTCACACTTGCCAAACCTCTGGCGAGAGTGGAGCCAAGAATGTGGCACCCTTGGTGCCTCTCCCAATGGTGTGAGTCCCTTTTGAGAGGGTAGGAATCGACATTGTCCCTTAGACCCTCCAATCTCTTCAGGAAACAGGTTTATCCTGGTTGTAGTAGACCATGCTACTAGGCATCCTGAAGAAATACCTATGAGGACTGTTACAGCTCAGGCTGTTTCTAAGGCCCTATTTGGTATTTTTACCAGGGTAGGTTTTCCTAAGGAAGTTATCTCTGACAGGGGATCCAATATTATGTCCCACTACATGCAGGCCATGTGGAAGAACTGTGGAGTAACTTACAAGTTCTCAAATGCTTACCATCCTCAGACAAATGGGTTGGTAGAGAGGTTAAACCGAACAATGAAGAGCATGATAGGTGCTTTAGAGGAACCCCTTAGGAAGTAGTGGGACCTTCTACTGCCATGCATTCTATTTGCTTATAGAGAAGTCCCTCAGGAGGGAGTTGGATTTAGTCCCTTTGAGCTTCTCTATGACCCTCCATTTAGTGGCCCCTTAACCCTGATTAAGGAGGGGTTGGAGAGTGTTCCTTCCCCCAAGCCAGTGAGAGTCACTGACTATGTGATAGGTCTCTGTAGGAGAATGTCACACATGATGGCAGAAACATCAGATAATTTGAAAGCCGGTCAGGCTCTGGTGAAACATTGGCATGACAAGAAGGCCAACATGGTTAAGTTTATTCAAGACCAGCTAGTTCTAGTTATGGTACCTACAAGGCAGAGGGCCTTACAGGACAAATGGATAGGACCCTTCAGGGTTGTGGGCAAACGTGGAGAGGTCAACTATCTGGTGGACTTAGGAAATCCTAAGGATGCTCCCAGAGTCTTTCACACCAACTATCTAAAAGCTTGTGTCACAAGACCAGAAGTAGGAGCTTTGCTTCTAGCTTCAGCTCAAGAGGAGGAGGAGAGTGAACCTCTACGTGACCTACTCAGAGGACAGCCTTTAGATGAGAAGATAGAAGGAGTCAATCTATCTTCTAATTTGACAGCTGAACAACAGGAGGAGTGCAAGTTTCTGTTAAATCAGTTTGCCTCCCTATTTTCACTATCACCAGGCTTGACCCTTTGGGGCCAGCATGATATTCGCACTGGTGACTGTTTACCTGTTAAAAGCAGAGGTTAAAAGATGTCCGATTGTGTAAGAACCCACATAAAGGAGGAGGTCAACAAGATGCTTGATCTTGGGGTAATAAAACCCTCTACCAGCCCATGGTCTAGTCCAGTTGTACTGGTGCCAAAGGCAGGAGGTTGGAGGATTCAAGGAGTTGAGATTCTGTGTGGACTATAGAGCTCTTAATGCAGTCACCACAACTGATGCCCATCCCTTACCTAGGACAGATGTGCTGGTGGACAAGCTTGATTCAGCCAAGTACCTCAGTACATTTGACCTAACCTCAGGCTATTGGCAAATAGTACTGACAGACCATGCGAAGGAGAAAACTGCCTTTTCAACCCCAGGAGGCATCTACCAGTTTAAGGTTATGCACCTGCTACATTCCAAAGGATGGCGAATCATGTTCTGACTGGGATGGAAGACTTCTGCATGGCATACTTGGGTGACATTGCAGTGTTCAGCCCTACTTGGAAAGAACATGTTGACCACTTAGGATATGTTTTTCAGGCTCTTGAGCAGGCCCATCTGACCATAAGGGTGAGTAATTGTCTAATTGGTCAGAATAAAGTGGCCTACTGTCATGATCTCTGCTTCCAAAAGATCAGGACTTGCCCGACTCCCTTGGAAGTGCCAGCCAGTCCCAATTGGGACCTTTTGGACCCTGTCCTGGCGCCAGTGGCACCAGGCTCATAAAGATGCCCAGTCCCAGCGCTGGAAGCGCCGGGCTCATAATGCTTGGGTGGACTTACCTGCAGCAGACCATGCTGCTTACTTACCTGCCAGTTGAACCCCTGATCCTCTTCTGTTTGGGACTACTTTTCCTGTTGGGTTGGGTAGGAGCCACTCCCTAGGTTCAGAACACTGGAACTCTTCTGGAAAGCAGGAACTCTTTTCTTACCTAGGCGTGGCTGTGGAAGGAGACACCTAAGCACTACAGGAGGCTATTTAAACCACACCCGATGGATGAATCTTGCTTTGTGTTATTCTGCATTCTCTGCAGCAGAACGCTCATCGTGTCTTCTGCTTCTGATCCTGGGCCTAAGGGAACAAAGGCTTACCATCCTGGAATCCAGTCTTCAGCAGCACCTGTAAAGACAAAGAAAGAACAGGTTAGCACTACGGTCTTCAGTGGCAGCGCATCTCTTACCTGGTCCATCGGCTGTCACCAACGCCTCGCGCTGCATTCTGGCATCTGAAAGACAAAGGCTTACCTACTCTTCGCATGCTCCGGAGGTCTTCGCACTGCATTCCGGCATCTGAAAGACAAAAGCTTACCAGCTCTTCGCACGCTCCGGAGGCCTTCGGCGCTGCATCCCGCATCTGAAAGACAAAAGAAGGTGCGTTTAAAGACATTGGGCAACTTTATTACTCACGTGCCATTACTCCTTCCCACGCCGAATCCAGTGGGTATTCCAGCACCCTTCAGCTTCTCTAAAGCTCCGAACTTGTACCTGCAAGATAAAAGGGACAGTTAGTGCGCATCATGAAGCAGGCTACAAGCGCTTACTTACGTGCTTCCAGGCGCTTCTATTCCTCACGCGGGTTCGATCCTCAACTCTCATCAGCCCACCATCCGCCATCGCCGGAACCCTGCAAAACAAGAGATATCATTACAAAAGACTTTTAAAACATTTGAAGTGCCCAGAACTTACCGTTCGTGCAGTTAACGACGGACAGCAGTCCTCTGAGGTCAAGAGGCCTGCACCCATATCCAGTGAAGAAACTGGTTACAGCACCCTGCCCCGAGGCAGATGGAGAGCTCGGCGTTCACTTACCTAAGGTGAGGGCGTTAACCTTTGGGGTTCTACAGGAGAAGAGAAAGGGAAGAGGAGAGAGGCTCCCAATAACCCCAGTTCATTAATCCCATATTTTCTATCTGCAGACATCTTACTCTTCGAGTTAGACATACAGTGCACAGAGGTCCAGCCCAAAGAGCCAACCGTGTGTTACACATCACCTTTGAAGATACGGCATTCACCTAGTCAAGACCGGCGCCTCTGCGGAGATCAGGTGAGCGTTACAGAACACAAAGCCTACCGCAAAACTCCCACCCAGGCGCTATGGAAACCTCGGATACCGACCAGCTAGCCCAGTTACTTGGGGAACTAAGAGCAGAAGTGCATGCAGCCCGTCAGGAAACGAATGCTCTAAGAAGGGAACTGATTATTTCCAAGGAGCGAACAGACGATCTCGCTAGACAAATGCTACAATCACAAGCCGGACAAACTCTGTTATCCGCATCAGGGGCAAATCTTCCTTCAACATCCTCTACGAACCCAGTGCAGATCAACCTACCTGGGAATGTACCTCTGGCTCCGCCCGAACGATTTTCTGGTGACTCAAAGAGGTTTGCAGTATTTATTAATCAGTGCCGGTTGCACTTCTTATGCCGGCCAGCAGCCTTTCCAACTGATCAAGCTAAGGCAGCTTTCGTGCTTTCGTACCTTAGTGGCAATGCGGCAGACTGGTCGATCCCTCTTGTTAATCAAGATGATCCGGTTCTCCATGATTTTCAAGCTTTTCAGCTCAGTATGGAAAAACTGTTTGCAAGACATTCACAGGGGCAGGCCTTGGACAATGAGCTCCTTTCATTGCGACAAGGTAATCAAGACCTTTTGGCTTATATTGCGTCTTTCAACAGACTGGTAGTGGAAACTCGATGGCCTGAGAACAAAAGGATTACGCTGTTTTATAGAGGTCTACATGGGGAGCTCAAAGATGTGTTAGCCCAAGTAGTGAATCCCCCGCAAGACTGTTCGGACTATATTGACTTAGTCGTTCAAATTGACCAAAGACTGCAGAACAGGAAGGCCGATCGTTCCAAGTTTGATGCTCGAGTATTTTCCAAACCACCAACTCCTACCAAAGGAGTAGACTCCGGGGAACCCATGCAAATAGGGGGCCTGAAAGGACCACTAACACAAAAGGAGCAGGAAAGGAGAAAACAGCTGCAATTATGCCTCTATTGCGGAAACTCTGGGCACTTTCTTCGAGACTGTCCGGTGAAACCAGCCAAGAAGGCAGTAGGAGCTGCAGTTATCAGGGTCACAAACTCTGAGCAGGGAAACGACCTCGCCCGACAAGAATAGAGGTCCTCTTGCCGAGCGTTAAAACCAGTTCCGTGACCTCGCATTTCGTGATACCTATGGTCCTCATTAGCCCTGAACATCCGGATCGATTACATGCGATTGAAGCTTACGTCGACAGCGGTGCCATCGGCAATTATGTGGATCATGAAATGGTTTTGAGGATGAATCTGACTCTTTGTCCAAAGGCTGTAAAGGACATCATTACTACGGTGGATGGTACGGAGATAGCCTCCGGACCAGTAACGCATACCACCCAAGAAGTGACACTAGTAAGTCAAGATGGACACCATGAGAAGATCGTGTTCGATGTGATCAAGGCCCCTCAGTTCCAGATTATTCTAGGAATTCCTTGGTTAGAGAAGCACAATCCTCAGATCGAGTGGCGAGCAAGAACGGTTCCGTTTCCAGAATGTGTCTCTACTTGTCACCCTCGACCTGGTGTTGCACTGGCAGCAATTTCCTCGGAGGCTCCCCAGTTACCTTCTGAATACCTAGAATTCCAAGATGTTTTCCGGAAGGATCAGGCTAACTCTCTACCTCCTCATAGGTCTTATGACTGCCAGATAGACCTGATACCTGGATCTACTTGTCCTTGTAGTAGAATTTATGCCCTCACCGAGCCTGAGAATCTTCACCTCCGACAATACCTGGATCAATACCTAGCGAATGGGTTTATTCGTCCTTCCAAGTCCCCTGCTTCCTCAGCTTTGTTCTTCGTTCCAAAAAAAGAAGGGGACCTTAGAACTTGTATATATTATCGCGCCCTGAACCAGATCACCGTTAAGAATAGATATCTGTTACCTTTGATCCCTGAACTCCTGGACCAAGTCAGAAAAGCATGCATATATACAAAGCTGGATCTTAGAGGAGCCTACCACTTGGTACGAGTAAAAGAGGCGATGAATGGAAGACGGCCTTCCGCACCAAGTATGGGCTATTTGAATATCAGGTCATGCCCTTCGGACTTTGCAATGCCCCGGCCGCCTTTCAATATTTTATGAACGATGTCCTCAGAGAGCTCATAGATGTGTGTGTTGTTGTTTACATTGACGACATCCTCGTTTATTCTTCATCGGAAACTGAACATCGGAAACACGTGAAAATGGTCCTCGAGAGATTGCGTCAACACAAACTTTTCGCTAAATTGGAAAAATGTGTTTTCAACGCGACTGAAGTTGAATTCTTGGGATTCATATTATCACCTAGCGGAGTGCGTATGGATTCAAAGAAGGTCGATGCAATTCTAAAATGGCCATCGCCATCCTCCGTAAAAGGTGTTCAAAGCATGTTAGGCTTCGCTAACTTTTACCGCAGGTTTATCCCCGAATTCTCTCGAATAGTCCAGCCCATCACCACCTTGTTAAAGAAAAACAAACGTTTTGAATGGTCTACCGAGGCGGAACAAGCTTTCCAGAATTTGAAGACTAGATTTATCTCTGCACCGATCTTAAAACATCCTCACCCAGAACTCCCCTATATCGTTGAAACTGATGCTTCGAGCCTTGCCATGGGGGCAGTTCTATCACAAAAGGACCCAGTAACCAATCAGTTGCATCCCGTGGCATTTTGGTCCCGCAAATTCTCGCCTCCTGAAATCAATTACACTATTACTGATAAGGAACTTCTAGCTATCAAGTCCGCCTTTAAGGCTTGGCGGCATTATCTTCTGGGGGCCCGACACACCGTTACTGTGATTACAGATCACCGAAACCTGCAATATTTGAAAACCACAAAAGCTCAATCCTCTAGGCAACTCCGTTGGGCACTATTCTTTGCCGAGTTTGACTTCATAATTACCTATCGACCTGGTACAAAAAACGGTAAAGCTGATGCCCTTTCTCGGATGGGAGTGGAAGAACATTTGATCAATCCTAAACCTGTACCTATCATTCCCGAACAAAGAATTCTAGGTGTAATCGCCACACAATCCATAGAGGAAGTTAAGGATAAAGCCAGGCTACTGGTAACTCCAGCAGACATACAGAATTGGCATCTGCAGGGAAAGGACTTTACGGTGAAGGACAACCTATTATATTTCCAAGAACGGTTATACCTGCCCAGCACAGATTTACAGAAAAAGGTAATCTCTTGTTATCACGATTCTTTAATGGAAGGACATCCCGGTATGACCGAGACCTCGGAAAAGATCAAGCGCTACTTCTGGTGGCCGTCTTGGAAAAAAGATATCAGAGACTTTATAATGTCCTATGGAGTATGCGCCCAAAACAAGAGTCAAAAGGAAAAACCAGCCGGCCTCTTACGCCCTATTGACATCCCGCCTCGCCCTTGGCATACGCTTTCTATAGACTTCATCACCGATCTACCTCCATGCTCCGGATACAATACGATCCTAGTAATCGTGGACCTATTCTCCAAGATGGCGCATTTCATTCCACTCAAAGGCTTACCAACAGCAGCAACTCTGGCCCGAGAATTTCTCGAAAACATCGTCCGACTGCACGGTTTTCCTTCAGTTCTAATTTCGGATCGAGGTAGTCAATTTATTTCTCATTTTTGGCGAAGTTGCTGTCGGTCGGCTCAAATTGATGTGAGACTTTCAACCAGCCACCACCCTCAAACCGACGGACAAACCGAGAGGACCAATCAAACTCTGGAACAGTATTTGCGCTGCATGCTACAACAAACTGAAAAAACTTGGAAAGATATCCTTTGGATAGCCGAATATGCCTACAATAACTCTGTCCACTCGGGAACTGGGAAAACCCCGTTTTTTCTTTTATACGGTAGTCACCCTCGAACCTCGGAGTTGGATCCACTCCAAGATCTTGGAACACCAGCAGTAGACCACCTGCATTCTACAATCACCCAAGCCTTTAAGGAAGCCGTTTCTCACCTTCAAAGGGCTAAAGAACAATACAAGAAAGGAGCAGACCAACATCGGAAGGAAGCCCCCCAATATCAAGTAGGAGATCAAGTCTGGTTATCCACCAAATATCTACCTCTAAAAGGACCACGCACATTCAACCCAAGATACCTTGGTCCCTATTCCATCCCTACCATAGTAAATCCAGTAGCGGTCAAGTTGGACTTGCCCCCTCACATGAAGATACATCCGGTCTTCCACGTCTCTCTATTAAAACCCGTGCAACCTCAAACCCGACTAACTACATCTCCAAAACCTATTCTAGTTGATGGAGAACTCGAGTTTGAAGTCAAAAGCATCCTGGATTCCAAGATCTCCAAATCTAAACTATTTTACCTGATTGACTGGAAAGGCTACGGTCCCCAAGAAAGATCCTGGGAACCTGCAGAATATGTCCACGCGCCTCGTCTAATCAAAAGATTTCATCGAACATTTCCTAACAAGCCCAAACCCCCGGAGAAGCCCGGTTTGGGAGGGGCCTTGAGGGGGGGTGCTGTCATGATCTCTGCTTCCAAAAGATCAGGACTTGCCCGACTCCCTTGGAAGCAGACCCATAACCCCGGTTCCGAGTGCCAGCCAGTCCCAATTGGGACCTTTTGGACCCTGTCCTGGCGCCAATGGCACCAGGCTCATAAAGATGCCCAGTCCCAGCGCTGGAAGCGCCGGGCTCATAATGCTTGGGTGGACTTACCTGCAGCAGACCATGCTGCTTACTTACCTGCCAGTTGAACCCCTGATCCTCTTCTGTTTGGGACTACTTTTCCTGTTGGGTGGGGCAGGAGCCACTCCCTAGGTTCAGAACACTGGAACTCTTCTGGAAAGCAGGAACTCTTTTCTTACCTAGGCGTGGCTGTGGAAGGAGACACCTAAGCACTACAGGAGGCTATTTAAACCACACCCGATGGATGAATCTTGCTTTGTGTTATTCTGCATTCTCTGCAGCAGAACGCTCATCGTGTCTTCTGCTTCTGATCCTGGGCGTAAGGGAACAAAGGCTTACCATCCTGGATTTCAGGAGGGGGCTACCTGGGGATTGGGGTGGAGGTCAGTGGGGGTGGTTGGGGTGTCAGGACTTGAGGGGGCTGCCTGGGGCTTGGAGACAGAGCTGAGTGGGTGTGTTGGGGGTGTCAAGACTTGAAGGGGCTACCTGTGGCTTGGGGCAGAGGTCGGTCGGGTTGGTTTCAGGTCTTGAGGGGGCTGCTTGGGGCTTGGGGTGGAGGTGAGGATTAGTGGTGTCAGGACTTGAGAGGGCTGCTAGTAGTGGGGACGTAGGTCAGTAGTGGTGTTGTCAGGACTTGAGGGGGCTGCCTGGGGGTTGTGACGGAGGTGAGTGGGGGTTGTGGGTGGTGTCAGGACTTGCAGGGGCGGTCTGGGGGTTGTGGCAGGGGTGAGTGGGGACAGTGGGGGTGGCAGGACTTGAGGAGGCTGCCTGGTGGCTGTTGTGGAAGTGAATGAGGTGAGAGAAGGTGGGTACAGTTGCAGGGGGCTGCCTGGGGGTTGTGACAGAGGGAGTGGGCCTGGTGGTTGGTGTCAGAACTTGAGGAGGCTGCCTGGGTGTTGTGGCAGAGGTCATTGGGGTTGGTGTCAGGACTTTAGGGGCTGCTATGATTTAGGGGTGCATGACAGCAGTTTGGGTGCCTTAGATCTAGGGGTGACGGTCTGCAGTTTCACCAGGGTACTGCCTTGAGATTGGATGGCAATGAGATTGGATGCGCTCAACCCTGCTCTGTCCGGGGCACTGTCAGGTTGGAGCACAAAAGTACATTGTATGTGAAAGGAGAGATTCTGGCTTTGTGGCCTACCGGTCCCCCTATGCCCCAGAACATCCTATTACTTCTCACCGTTTCCAATGGCATTTGAGTAACAATATGAATAGCAAGGGAGAGAGGGGGTGACCTTGTCTTGTACCCCGTTGTAGGACAAAGGGAGCCAAGAGCCAGCCATTCACCCTTACCCTTGTCATTGGAGAGTCATATAACCGCTTAATCCATTCAATGAACATCTGGCCAAATCCCATCCTAGCCAAGACTGCTCATAGAATTTCCCAGTCCACTGAGTCAAAAGTATTGTAGGAATCTAGGGACAGGATCGCCTCTACCCAGTCGCATCGTTGTGAGGCCAAAGTGATCACACTAAACATCAAATTAAGGTGTTGCTCTACCCTGCCTGAAACCATTCTGGTCTCTGTGAATCAGGATGGGAAGCCCTGTTAACAGTCTATTTGCCAGTGCCTACACTAGTAGTTTGACCTCTCTTTTAAGAAGAGAAATCAGTCTATATGACATGTACTGCTCTTTATCCCTCCCTTTTTTGTGCATAACTGTGATCACGGATTCCTGCAAATCTGGGGATAGTTTGCCAAGTGCTTTACCTTCGTGGAACATGTGAAGCATATGGCAGCTCAAATTCCTCCCCAGATTCTTCAACAGTTCCATGGGCACACCATTGGGGCTAGAGGTTTTTCCGGATTCTAAATGTACAATACTGCACTCTATTTCTGCCCGCATCAAGTTTTCATCTAGCGCCTCCCTCTGTGTTGCTGTGACCCTCCTCAGCGGGATGGCCTCCAAATAAGCCATCACCTTTACCGGTCCTGGGGTCATGGCCTCACATGCAATAGGGCATAAAACACTGCAAATGTATCTGCAATTTCTTGCTCCTTCACCCTTAAAGTTACATGTTCATCCCTTACAGCTACTATCCACCTGTCCTGCTCCTTCTGTCTAGCTATCCATGACAACATCCTGTCACATTTATCCCCTTGTTCATATATCCTGCCTCTAGTCAACCAACTCAAATGTTTTACCTCATCTGTAGCCAGTGTTCATAGCTTCTCCTGTGCTCTTCTTAATTCCCTGTGTGCCTCTACCAACTTCTCCTCTTTGCATTTCTCTTCCAAATCTCTCCCATTAATCTCCATTTCGGTCTTTTCCCTTGTCCTCTCCCTCGTCCTCTTCCTAACCTCCATCATGGCCTTACCCCTCATCACCATCTTGTAAGCTTCCCATAGGTTCACTGCACTATCCACTGACCCCTCATTATCCGTAAAGTAATTCTCTGTGGGCTCCCCTATTGTGGTGCCCATAGCAGGGGACAATAAGTGATATGTATTCAATCACCATACCCCTTGTTAGGGAGAATTCTCAAGAATGTGCTAATTTTCCCTACCCTTTGAGACCGCCAGCAACTTTGCTGGATTTCTGGGATTTTAATTTTTACCTGCAAAGAGTATGAGCCTTTTTTCCCAATCGTTCATGCATTTTGATGTGGGTTTTACTTTTGTGTTCTTTGGATATGGAGTTTTAACACAACTCCATAGGCATCATCTTTTGCTTGTATGTCAGACAGCACCTTCAGTGCAGTGGTACAGGTGTGTCTTTCAGACTTCCCAAGGTTTAAATACCTTCTCTGGGACTGACTACTGTCTCCCGGAGCATGTAAAGTTAAATTGACTTTACCAGTCTTTTTAAAATTACAGACCCAGCACACATTATCTTCCTATATAGTGCTGGAGGGGTTGCTTAGCATCCGCTGCGTCTAAACACTCATGTAGCAGTCAAATGTTACCCTTTTCTACTTGAAATGGCTGGTGGCAGTGGTTTTCAACAAACTACCATGATTTTTTCTGACCGCGAACACCGGTAGCTAAAAATCGGGTCAGCCATGTTTTTCAACATGGCGCCCAAGACCTATCTGTAAAAACAGACTCTGGTCGACTTTTTTCTCTGTTTCTTTTAGAAAAGGTGCTTCTTGTGTTTAACTCTGCATGCCAAACCAGGTTTGGTCCCTTTGTTTGTTAGCCTTTGGCGGGCTTTAGTGCTGAAGCCCTCCTCTGGCGCCTGAGTGTCTGGGGTGGACAGGATTTGAGGGAGGTGCCCAAAACTCCCTCTGCTTAGTCTCCTAGGAGACCTGAATGCACTCTGGTTGGATTGGCTGGCTGGCTGTCCGGCAAGGACAGCCAACCTGTTGTGTGAGTGACAGCCGGGCTGGAATGAATGGGGGAAAACTGTTTAAAAGCAGGCCTCTGGGACTTGGGAAGCAGAGTCGACCACTGGAACGAAAGAACCAAAGACGAGCTGAAGGAAGACAACTGCTGCAACTCCTGGTCCACTGGTGAAGCCCTGCTGCAGGTCTGAATTGCCTGAAACTCCATCGACAGAGAAGCCCTTCAAGGTTAACTTCTCCCCTTGAGTTTGGTGGGAACAACCAACTCGCAAGTCACCTGGACACCGTTCCTATGCTGGTCGAATGCTGTTGAAAACTGGATAGCCAGTGGGAAGAGTACCAGTTTATGGTCTTTAAGGCACTCACATCTTAAACCGATGTTTTGTCAAGCTTGTGGCCTCTTCCATGGGCAGTGCAGGAACCTCCTGACGTCCTCCTTCTTGTCCCCACGACTAAAGCTCAGGAACAGCGAGATCTGCAGGAACTGCCAGGAACAACTGCTTCAGCTACAGCTCTTCTTCATTTAAAAGGTACAAGTGTGGTCAAGAACTCTGTTCGGCCGTGGTGAAAAGTTGTGAAACTTTCCCAACTTTGAAGGCTTGTCCTTCCCTGAACCAACATGAAAAAGTTGTCCCCTTTTCCCTCGATGATGATTTCAAATATAGCCCCTCCTTACATGATTGGGGGCGCAAACTTGTTCCTATCTTGTCGTTGCTTAAAGCGTCACAAATGTTTGGACAAGGGGACTAGTGGGGAACTCGTCACATTTCTTTGTGTTGGTTAAAGTCTATGTTTGCTTATTGAGACAGATTTGACCAGCCGAGAGCAGTGCGGGCTTTATGTGTGCCCAACCGAAAAATTAAAGGAATGACAAAAACCCATACATAACAAAGGTACGTTACAGAAGCAATTTTATATAATCCACGTGTGTGATGCAATAGCATAAATTTACAGTGACACAAATATTCAATATAGACAGGAAGACAAAAAAACTAAAAAATATGATTATAATAAATATGTTTCACTTTCAGTTCTCAGTGCCAAAATGTTCATGATCAGAGAAAGAAGGAACATAAGTGCAGCCCTAATTGGTTGCTATCAATTTTTTACAATGACATACAATAAACCAAAGCAATTGTAAGAATGTTGAAAATATCACATTAATTCTGTGAAGCAGTCTCCTCTAATGTTTGCAACTTGAGCAGAGTTTCTGGGCTAAATGAGTTCTATGTGTGAAGGGGCTAATCTTGAATTGTTTTTACTGTTTCTTGTCGTCCCTAAACTCTGGTGCTCGAGCTGACCTTGAAGGTCTGAGTCTTTGGACTCTAAGGATCTCTCAAAATCTAGCCAACGTGTTCAATGAAAGTTTTGTTAACACACTGTTAGACGAGGGAGTTGGAAATTGTCTGTCCATAGTCATCTTCTGTACATTGACTAGTGTGTACACGTTTTGGTGCATCTAGGTACTAAGGTAGTACAGGACACCTTCTTCATGGCGTCCAGTGAGCAGACCCTGTTTCGAGTTTAGAAGAGAAAAGAAAAGTAATGTGAGAGTTCCTCATGTTTGTTAATCGCTTATAGTTCAGCTTACATTTATTTGCTCAAATTACCGGCTGTGTTTGAAGCGTAGTCGGTAGCAGAATCCCAAGCTCCCTGGGGGAATCCATGTCAAGTAGGGCACTTGCGCAGGGCAGGAGGTAGAAAGCTTGTTTTTGTGTAGACTGTAGACAGTGATGCGGCTTCCTGATTTTGGAGGCCCATACACCTAAGTGGGTTGTGGGAGTAACAGACAAGAAAGGGAAAACCCGGGTGAGCTTCCAGATGCCCAGCATGAGTACAGGGGTTATAAGCTGTATGTATTAATCTTTGTACTACCTGATTACCTTGGTTATGGTCTTTGTGCGTAGACTTACTCCTTGTTTGTGGCCGGGAGGCCATCTTGTGGTTGCTGTAGAGAAAGTTCGGGAGGAGGATGTGGGGCCTCTTCTCTGAAAAAACCTTTCCTCTAGTCGGCAATGGAAGTCTACCTTTTGGAGAAGCATCGCTTTTAGGGAGGTGTGTGTATGCGTGTGCACTCCAGTATTTGCATGTGTTATGAACATGTGGGCGGGTGAAGTAGTGCAGCGTTATGCCAAGCAGACGTGCACCAGAATTGTGAAACACTCTATCCCAACAGCAAACATGCATCGTGGTGCCTGTTAGGGGTCCCTGTGCGATGGGAAAGTGTTGGGGCGAGCGGTGAAGGTCGTGCTGCTTGTGTCCCCTTCCTTGTCCTTTCATGCCGTACTAAGCGAATCGAAAGCTTAAACTCCCGTCTGTGAAACTCATGGATGTGATCTGCAGAGGCAACAAAAACCCCTCTTTATGTGTCCTCACCTTGATTCAGATGCTCCTGTTCCTTTGTGGTTGCTGTTGCTCCGAGTACTGTCTGAGTGGGCACTGCGCGGGTAGTCCTTGTGTTAGGGATGTGGCAGGTAGTTATGGTGACTGCTCGGGAGGGCCCAATTCTGATTGGTACAACGTGGGTGGCCGCGGAGCTTGGATCGCAGTGTGCTCGCTGATTGGCTGTGCGGAGTAGTCTAGGAAATGGGCAACGCCGAGCTCCTAATACCGGCGGCAGGAGGAGCTTGCTTGGGTAACGTAGTCTATGTATCTGCGTGATATGTTATGATATAAGCAACATGTTCAATACTGATTAGTAGTCAGATACATATGTTTGGCTCGGGGTAAGAGGAGAGAAAAAAGAGAAGAAAGAGAAGGCAAGCTCAATCGAGTTCTGCCTACACCTCACTTCCGTGTATTTGGAAGCAAGCTTAATTGCATTCTACTTGCGCTTCACTTCCATTCATGGTACCTGGTGTATATATTTTCCAGTAGTTATGGGCTCCTGTCTAGAGATCTCAAAGCTGTGGGGTTGAAACCCCAGACATGGGGCCATATGGGTTGTAGCCTAGAGGTAATGACACAAACCTGCAGGCTATGTTCCTACAGGGGTGTGTGTGTGCTTAGCCCTACGTCACTGCGTGGTATGATGAGCATGCGGAAGTCAGCTAGGGGGAGGCCAATGAATATGGCAGCATGTGGGGGCATGGAGGATCTTGGGTGTATGGCACAGATCCAATCATATGCTGGGGTATATCCCATAAACTCTGTGGGTTCAGTACACGCTGGGTTGGAAGGACTCATTGACGCCATTATGGTATCTATCCAAGCGGTGTATCCATCTTGATTCTCTGTGTCTAAGGCTTCTGGATATATCGGGTACCCCTTTCACCTTCTCTAGTACCCACCAAATGAGGTCATTGGGTGTATGCCTTGTGTCAATGTAGTGGGTGACCAATGGGGCTCTTAAGTTCTTGCACCTAATCCATGAGCGGTGTTCCGATATTCTCAGGTTCACTGCCCGCGTCGTTTGGCCCACATACTTGAGTCCACATAGGCACTGGATGCAGTAGACCACACATTCACTTTTACAATTAGTAAGTTCTCGTAAGGTCCATTCGCGTTGGCCTATTTTAAAAGATTTTAATTTCATGGTGAATTTACACGCCACACACTTCCCACATGGGTGATGTCCTTGAAGTGGTCGTAGTGATTGTTGAGATTGGTGTCTCAAATCTGGTTGAAACAGGGAGTGTACCAGGGTTTCTTTTATGTCCTTCCCTCTTTTGTATGCAAAGCGTGGTGGTGGTGGTTCATCCAGTGAGTTTAGTTTAGCTATGTGCCAGTGTCTCCATATTGCTTTTTTCATTTGCGATGTGTGTATTCCATGGGTAATTACATATGTGATACGTTCTTCTTCCTCTTGCCTGATCCGGTTGTTTTGTTCCAAAAGTATATCTCTGTTGGTGTTTAAGGCTCTTTTCGCTGCCTGCTTAAGTGTTAATTCTGGGTACCCTCTGGTTTTACGTCTATTAGTAAGATCTTTTGAGTGTTTCTTGAAATCTTCCTTGGATGCGCAGTTTCTCCTAATCCGTAAGAACTGTCCGTACGGTAAGTTGGCTTTAGTATGACCGGGGTGGTTGCTTGTGTGATGTAGTAAAGTGTTCCGATCAGTAGGTTTCCGATGCAGGTCGCATTATAATTGTCCATCCTTGTGTCGGATAATCAGGTCCAGAAATGTAATTTGTTTGGTACTGTATTCCATGGTGAATTGGATATCTGAATTGCATGTGTTCAGCCATTGCCAGAATTGCAATAGGTTTGTTTTGTCTCCTCGCCAGATGAAGATGATGTCATCTATATATCTGAACTAGGAGTTCACCTGTGTCCTCTACTGGTTCGTTTGGGATAATACATATTGCTCTTCAAAGGTGGCCATGTATAGAATGGCCATACGCGGGGTGAAGGCTGCCTCCATTGCTGTGCCTTTTGTTTGCAGATACATCTGCAGATACATCTGGCCGTCGAAAGTAAAGAAGTGCTTTGTCAAAGCTATGGTCATTAGTTTGAGAATGAAGTTAGGTGGAACCCTTTGTTGTAATGGGTTTTTAGTGAGCCACTCTCGTGTGCATTCAATGGCCGCCTCTTGTGAGATGCTCGGATATAGAGCTTTGATGTCCATTGTGACCAAAATGTCTGTTTCTGGATCGAAGTCTTTTCCCTCAAAGATAGTAATGGGGTGCTTCGTGTCAAGTAAATATGTTTTTGTTTGTGTACTTAGAGGTTGTAAAAAAGTATCTAATTTGCACAGGGGTTCCAGAATTGAACCAAACCGAACCCTGACACTTTAGGGCGACCCGGTGGATTTATAGGGTCCTTGTGTATATTTGGTAGTGTGTAAAAGCATGGTGTGCGGCCCCCTTTCTTGATCAGGAATGCAGCTTCTTTTTCAGTGACCCAGTCTCTTTGCTTTGCAAAATCAACCGTTTCCGCAATTTCTTGTTCTAAATTTTTAGTGGGATTGGTGCGGAGGGTGGAGTAACATTCTCTGTCTTCAAATATTGTGAGTACCATTTGCTTATATTGGGTTGTTGACATAATGACAATTGCTCCTCCTTTGTCAGCTGGTTTTATTATGATGCCTTTGTTGTTCTGGAGTTGTTTTAGAGCTTGTTTCTCTTTCCAAGTAAGGTTGTGCTTGGGTTTCACTTTCCTGGTTTTCAATCTTTCAAGATCGTGAAGGATACACTTCTCAAATGTTAACAGTTCTGGTGGTACTTGGTTGTCTATTGGAGTAAAAGTGGATTGTGGGTATAGACCTGTGTCTGGCACTTCTTCCTGTGTGTTGGGCTCATGTTCTCTGAAGAAGGTCCTGAGTCTGACCTTTCGTAGGAATGTTCAAATCTCTATCTCCAGGTCGTACCAGTCTGTTTGTTTAACCGGTACGAATGTCAGCCCTTTATTGAGAACAGTTTTCTGTTCTTTGGTGAGTTCTATACCTGCCAGGTTGAATACTGGAGTGGTTGGGATCTCGGTATGGAATGTCAATATCTCTGTCTCCTCCTGCAGTGTCTGGTGTTGGGTCTGCCTCCTCTGGGGGGTGGGCCCCATTGCGGGGGGGGCCCCATTGCTAATTGCCAAAAGGTCCTCCTCCTAAAAAAGAAAAGAACTGGGGTGGTGGATATGGGTAATTGGTCTGAGGTCGTTTAGCCTGCTGCCTGAGTAGGCAGATGATGACCCATTACTGGAGCCTGAAAAATGTACCCCTCTACGGCGGTTCCTCTGGGTTATTGCTGAAGATGGGCCTGGTGATGAGCCGGGTGATCCTACCTGGTTGGTATTGGCGATATAGTTATCAGCAGTGTAGGGGTAAACTACTTCTAAGTGGAAGTCTTTGATGTCTTTTTGGAGTTTTTTCGTCTTCCTAAAACCAACATCTAACTTTTCGTCTAACCAACTACTTCTAAAAATCGTGGCAAAGACTTAACCATTTACTACCAGAACAGTGCTATCATGTCCAAGACTCTGAACCATTGACTTTGGCCCAAGCCTATTGAATTGAATTGCTGGTTGTAGTGAACTGAAAAAATGTGCCCTACCTCTGAAAGTATTTATGCTTTTGATTTCTTTTAACCGTGTCTTTCTACCACTTTTTAAAGTAACTGAAGTGTAATTTTGCTCCCACTTCAGGGGAGCTGAACTTGTTCAGAGACTGATTGGTTGTGTATTGTCGTATATTAGATTGTGATATTGAGCTGCTCTTGCTAGTGGAATGTTTTCCAACTGTAAATGTAGATTCTTTTACCAAGAAATCTTGAGCAAGTGTTTGTTTGAATCACTCTGATTGCTAGTCCATTGTGTAACGTCTTGTACTACTCACTTTACTCTTGAGATAAGTCTGGCTGCTTAGTCACTGCTACCACATTACTCTGTAGTACGGGCTTGTACCAAAGGTGAAATTGTACTGACACTTGTAGTCTTAATTGTGTGTAGTGTTCCCAAAGGGTATTGCATGTGATTCTGCCTAACACGGGTGTACAGTGGTAAGGATAAAGTATAGTTGTTACATTGAGAGTGCTGCTCTTACCTTTGTTCAAATAACCTTCCCAAGGCTAAGCACCACTAGAGAAGCAATTGTTTTATCATGTCTGATATGGATAGCTACAGACAGGAGACCCTAGTCACTTTAACAGTTGATCAATTGAGAGACATGTGTAAAGCTAGGAATCTCACTGTGAAAGGCAAAAAGGTTGAATTGATAGAAAAGTTGTTGGAATACCAAAGTCTGAGGAGTGGGTCTGAAACACCTACCCCTGCAAAAAAGTGGAAAATGATGATGAGGATGATAAGCCACAAGGGAAACCGAATCAGGCTAGTGTACCTCCTTGTGCTAAACGAGAAGGAGGTCAGAATAAACCCCCATTCATAACAACATTAGGAAAATGTTATGCTTGTGGGTTAACTGACCATGTGAAAGGGGATCCCAGATGTAAGGGTAAACCTTCAGGGATCCACAATGTCTCCTTAGCCTTCTCCCCAGAGGAAGAAGTACCAAGGGCAAGTGGAAACTTTCACTTACTGGCTGAGGAACACATGAAAGTCTCAGCCAGTGTTTCTTTAGTGTCCCTGGATACGTGGGAAGAGCAGAACTTAGATTTCTTCAATTCCATTCCAGACAATACTAAAGAGTATTACAAAGACAGAGTTCTTTTGAATGGTCAGGAGACCCCTGCCATCAGAGACACTGTGGCCAGCATTACTGTACTTGATTAATCTTTTTACAAGGTAGAGGATGTTGCTAAGGCACCTAAATACCTAACTAAGCTTGCTGGAAGCCCTGTCCAAATACATCCACAGTTTCCAGCTCTCATCCAGAGCAATGACATGACTGTCAAGATACCTGTAAGTGTGTAGAGTGAAGTACCTGGGAGAGTCCTGTTGGGCAATGAATTAAAAACTCTTGGCTTTGTATCAAGCACCCCCAGGCCTCCCAGCAAAGGGAAACAGGAGCAGACAAGGAGGGCCAGAGAGAGTACCTTAAGGGGCCCTCAAAGGGAGATTATAGAGGAAACTATAAGCCCCAGTACACAGGACTTACTGACTGCAATCTCTGAGAGAAAGGAGGAAAAGGGGAAAACTAAAACCTCCAGGAAGAAAACAGCCAGAACTCCTGTGCTACCAGCAAGGACATAATCGAGAGGACTGTCCAACATCACACCAGTGACTCCTCCACCAGCTGAGGCTGAGTGTGTGGAACAACCTAGTGTGATTGAACCAGCTGCTGAGGAATCAGAGCTGGAAGAGGACCTTGCTCCTGTCGATCCTGGTCCTGTCGATCCTGGATCCTGCCGACCATCCTGAGCTGCAGTCTTTACTGGCAGAAGGTGCACCCTGTAGGGCAGACTTCAGCAGAGGAAAAGAGAGTGTCCTACTCTTGAAGGTCTTCGCCAAGAGGCAGCTTCCCAGTTGGTTGGGCAAGAGCCAGGGAAGCATAGGGTGTACTGGGAAGATGTCCTCTTCTACAGTGAACATACTGAGTCTATCCAGGGGACTACAGAAGACCTGTAGTGCCCCTGGAAAGCAGACTCCAGTTCCTACAGTTAGCCCATGAGTTACCTTTAGCTGGTCACTTGAGTTTCAAGAAAACCAAAGAAAGGCTCTCTCTGTATTTCTACTGGCCTAAATTGGGGTCTGATGTAGATACATTCTGTAGGAACTGTCACACTTGCCAAACCTCTGGCGAGAGTGGAGCCAAGAATGTGGCACCCTTGGTGCCTCTCCCAATGGTGTGAGTCCCTTTTGAGAGGGTAGGAATCGACATTGTCCCTTAGACCCTCCAATCTCTTCAGGAAACAGGTTTATCCTGGTTGTAGTAGACCATGCTACTAGGCATCCTGAAGAAATACCTATGAGGAATGTTACAGCTCAGGCTGTTTCTAAGGCCCTATTTGGTATTTTTACCAGGGTAGGTTTTCCTAAGGAAGTTATCTCTGACAGGGGATCCAATATTATGTCCCACTACATGCAGGCCATGTGGAAGAACTGTGGAGTAACTTACAAGTTCTCAAATGCCTACCATCCTCAGACAAATGGGTTGGTAGAGAGGTTAAACCGAACAATGAAGAGCATGATAGGTGCTTTAGAGGAACCCCTTAGGAAGTAGTGGGACCTTCTACTGCCATGCATTCTATTTGCTTATAGAGAAGTCCCTCAGGAGGGAGTTGGATTTAGTCCCTTTGAGCTTCTCTATGACCCTCCATTTAGTGGCCCCTTAGCCCTGATTAAGGAGGGGTTGGAGAGTGTTCCTTCCCCCAGGCCAGTGAGAGTCACTGACTATGTGATAGGTCTCTGTAGGAGAATGTCACACATGATGGCAGAAACATCAGATAATTTGAAAGCCGGTCAGGCTCTGGTGAAACATTGGCATGACAAGAAGGCCAACATGGTTAAGTTTATTCAAGACCAGCTAGTTCTAGTTATGGTACCTACAAGGCAGAGGGCCTTACAGGACAAATGGATAGGACCCTTCAGGGTTGTGGGCAAACGTGGAGAGGTCAACTATCTGGTGGACTTAGGAAATCCTAAGGATGCTCCCAGAGTCTTTCACACCAACTATCTAAAAGCTTGTGTCGCAAGACCAGAAGTAGGAGCTTTGCTTCTAGCTTCAGCTCAAGAGGAGGAGGAGAGTGAACCTCTACGTGACCTACTCAGAGGACAGCCTTTAGATGAGAAGATAGAAGGAGTCAATCTATCTTCTAATTTGACAGCTGAACAACAGGAGGAGTGAAAGTTTCTGTTAAATCAGTTTGCCTCCCTATTTTCACTATCACCAGGCTTGACCCTTTGGGGCCAGCATGATATTCGCACTGGTGACTGTTTACCTGTTAAAAGCAGAGGTTAAAAGATGTCCGATTGTGTAAGAACCCACATAAAGGAGGAGGTCAACAAGATGCTTGATCTTGGGGTAATAAAACCCTCTACCAGCCCATGGTCTAGTCCAGTTGTACTGGTGCCAAAGGCAGGAGGTTGGAGGATTCAAGGAGTTGAGATTCTGTGTGGACTATAGAGCTCTTAATGCAGTCACCACAACTGATGCCCATCCCTTACCTAGGACAGATGTGCTGGTGGACAAGCTTGATTCAGCCAAGTACCTCAGTACATTTGACCTAACCTCAGGCTATTGGCAAATAGTACTGACAGACCATGCGAAGGAGAAAACTGCCTTTTCAACCCCAGGAGGCATCTACCAGTTTAAGGTTATGCACCTGCTACATTCCAAAGGATGGCGAATCATGTTCTGACTGGGATGGAAGACTTCTGCATGGCATACTTGGGTGACATTGCAGTGTTCAGCCCTACTTGGAAAGAACATGTTGACCACTTAGGATATGTTTTTCAGGCTCTTGAGCAGGCCCATCTGACCATAAGGGTGAGTAATTGTCTAATTGGTCAGAATAAAGTGGCCTACTGTCATGATCTCTGCTTCCAAAAGATCAGGACTTGCCCGACTCCCTTGGAAGTGCCAGCCAGTCCCAATTGGGACCTTTTGGACCCTGTCCTGGCGCCAGTGGCACCAGGCTCATAAAGATGCCCAGTCCCAGCGCTGGAAGCGCCGGGCTCATAATGCTTGGGTGGACTTACCTGCAGCAGACCATGCTGCTTACTTACCTGCCAGTTGAACCCCTGATCCTCTTCTGTTTGGGACTACTTTTCCTGTTGGGTGGGGCAGGAGCCACTCCCTAGGTTCAGAACACTGGAACTCTTCTGGAAAGCAGGAACTCTTTTCTTACCTAGGCGTGGCTGTGGAAGGAGACACCTAAGCACTACAGGAGGCTATTTAAACCACACCCGATGGATGAATCTTGCTTTGTGTTATTCTGCATTCTCTGCAGCAGAACGCTCATCGTGTCTTCTGCTTCTGATCCTGGGCCTAAGGGAACAAAGGCTTACCATCCTGGAATCCAGTCTTCAGCAGCACCTGTAAAGACAAAGAAAGAACAGGTTAGCACTACGGTCTTCAGTGGCAGCGCATCTCTTACCTGGTCCATCGGCTGTCACCAACGCCTCGCGCTGCATTCTGGCATCTGAAAGACAAAGGCTTACCTACTCTTCGCATGCTCCGGAGGTCTTCGCACTGCATTCCGGCATCTGAAAGACAAAAGCTTACCAGCTCTTCGCACGCTCCGGAGGCCTTCGGCGCTGCATCCCGCATCTGAAAGACAAAAGAAGGTGCGTTTAAAGACATTGGGCAACTTTATTACTCACGTGCCATTACTCCTTCCCACGCCGAATCCAGTGGGTATTCCAGCACCCTTCAGCTTCTCTAAAGCTCCGAACTTGTACCTGCAAGATAAAAGGGACAGTTAGTGCGCATCGTGAAGCAGGCTACAAGCACTTACTTACGTGCTTCCAGGCGCTTCTATTCCTCACGCGGGTTCGATCCTCAACTCTCATCAGCCCACCATCCGCCATCGCCGGAACCCTGCAAAACAAGAGATATCATTACAAAAGACTTTTAAGACATTTGAAGTGCCCAGAACTTACCGTTCGTGCAGTTAACGACGGACAGCAGTCCTCTGAGGTCAAGAGGCCTGCACCCATATCCAGTGAAGAAACTGGTTACAGCACCCTGCCCCGAGGCAGATGGAGAGCTCGGCGTTCACTTACCTAAGGTGAGGGCGTTAACCTTTGGGGTTCTACAGGAGAAGAGAAAGGGAAGAGGAGAGAGGCACCCAATAACCCCAGTTCATTAATCCCATATTTTCTATCTGCAGACATCTTACTCTTCGAGTTAGGCATACAGTGCACAGAGGTCCAGCCCAAAGAGCCAACCGTGTGTTACACATCACCTTTGAAGATACGGCATTCACCTAGTCAAGACCGGCGCCTCTGCGGAGATCAGGTGAGCGTTACAGAACACAAAGCCTACCGCAAAACTCCCACCCAGGCGCTATGGAAACCTCGGATACCGACCAGCTAGCCCAGTTACTTGGGGAACTAAGAGCAGAAGTACATGCAGCCCGTCAGGAAACGAATGCTCTAAGAAGGGAACTGATTATTTCCAAGGAGCGAACAGACGATCTCGCTAGACAATTGCTACAATCACAAGCCGGACAAACTCTGTTATCCGCATCAGGGGCACATCTTCCTTCAACATCCTCTACGAACCCAGTGCAGATCAACCTACCTGGGAATGTACCTCTGGGTCCGCCCGAACGATTTTCTGGTGACTCAAAGAGGTTTGCAGTATTTATTAATCAGTGCCGGTTGCACTTCTTATGCCGGCCAGCAGCCTTTCCAACTGATCAAGCTAAGGTAGCTTTCGAAATTTCGTACCTTAGTGGCAATGCGGCAGACTGGTCGATCCCTCTTGTTAATCAAGATGATCCGGTTCTCCATGATTTTCAAGCTTTTCAGCTCAGTATGGAAAAACTGTTTGCAAGACATTCACAGGGGCAGGCCTTGGACAATGAGCTCCTTTCATTGCGACAAGGTAATCAAGACCTTTTGGCTTATATTGCGTCTTTCAACAGACTGGTAGTGGAAACTCGATGGCCTGAGAACAAAAGGATTACGCTGTTTTATAGAGGTCTACATGGAGAGCTCAAAGATGTGTTAGCCCAAGTAGTGAATCCCCCGCAAGACTGTTCGGACTATATTGACTTAGTCGTTCAAATTGACCAAAGACTGCAGAACAGGAAGGCCGATCGTTCCAAGTTTGATGCTCGAGTATTTTCCAAACCACCAACTCCTACCAAAGGAGTAGACTCCGGGGAACCCATGCAAATAGGGGGCCTGAAAGGACCACTAACACAAAAGGAGCGGGAAAGGAGAAAACAGCTGCAATTATGCCTCTATTGCGGAAACTCTGGGCACTTTCTTCGAGACTGTCCGGTGAAACCAGCCAAGAAGGCAGTAGGAGCTGCAGTTATCAGGGTCACAAACTCTGAGCAGGGAAACGACCTCGCCCGACAAGAATAGAGGTCCTCTTGCCGAGCGTTAAAACCAGTTCCGTGACCTCACATTTCGTGATACCTATGGTCCTCATTAGCCCTGAACATCCGGATCGATTACATGCGATTGAAGCTTACGTCGACAGCGGTGCCATCGGCAATTATGTGGATCATGAAATGGTTTTGAGGATGAATCTGACTCTTTGTCCAAAGGCTGTAAAGGACATCATTACTACGGTGGATGGTACGGAGATAGCCTCCGGACCAGTAACGCATACCACCCAAGAAGTGACACTAGTAAGTCAAGATGGACACCATGAGAAGATCGTGTTCGATGTGATCAAGGCCCCTCAGTTCCAGATTATTCTAGGAATTCCTTGGTTAGAGAAGCACAATCCTCAGATCGAGTGGCGAGCAAGAACGGTTCAGTTTCCAGAATGTGTCTCTACTTGTCACCCTCGACCTGGTGTTGCACTGGCAGCAATTTCCTCGGAGGCTCCCCAGTTACCTCCTGAATACCTAGAATTCCAAGATGTTTTCCGGAAGGATCAGGCTAACTCTCTACCTCCTCATAGGTCTTATGACTGCCAGATAGACCTGATACCTGGATCTACTCCTCCTTGTAGTAGAATTTATGCCCTCACCGAGCCTGAGAATCTTCACCTCCGACAATACCTGGATCAATACCTAGCGAATGGGTTTATTCGTCCTTCCAAGTCCCCTGCTTCCTCAGCTTTGTTCTTCGTTCCAAAAAAAGAAGGGGACCTTAGAACTTGTATATATTATCGCGCCCTGAACCAGATCACCGTTAAGAATAGATATCTGTTACCTTTGATCCCTGAACTCCTGGACCAAGTCAGAAAAGCATGCATATATACAAAGCTGGATCTTAGAGGAGCCTACCACTTGGTACGAGTAAAAGAGGCGATGAATGGAAGACGGCCTTCCGCACCAAGTATGGGCTATTTGAATATCAGGTCATGCCCTTCGGACTTTGCAATGCCCCGGCCGCCTTTCAATATTTTATGAACGATGTCCTCAGAGAGCTCATAGATGTGTGTGTTGTTGTTTACATTGACGACATCCTCGTTTATTCTTCATCGGAAACTGAACATCGGAAACACGTGAAAATGGTCCTCGAGAGATTGCGTCAACACAAACTTTTCGCTAAATTGGAAAAATGTGTTTTCAACGCGACTGAAGTTGAATTCTTGGGATTCATATTATCACCTAGCGGAGTGCGTATGGATTCAAAGAAGGTCGATGCAATTCTCAAATGGCCATCGCCATCCTCCATAAAAGGTGTTCAAAGCATGTTAGGCTTCGCTAACTTTTACCGCAGGTTTATCCCCGAATTCTCTCGAATAGTCCAGCCCATCACCACCTTGTTAAAGAAAAACAAACGTTTTGAATGGTCTACCGAGGCGGAACAAGCTTTCCAGAATTTGAAGACTAGATTTATCTCTGCACCGATCTTAAAACATCCTCACCCAGAACTCCCCTACATCGTTGAAACTGATGCTTCGAGCCTTGCCATGGGGGCAGTTCTATCACAAAAGGACCCAGTAACCAATCAGTTGCATCCCGTGGCATTTTGGTCCCGCAAATTCTCGCCTCCTGAAATCAATTACACTATTACTGATAAGGAACTTCTAGCTATCAAGTCCGCCTTTAAGGCTTGGCGGCATTATCTTCTGGGGGCCCGACACACCGTTACTGTGATTACAGATCACCGAAACCTGCAATATTTGAAAACCGCAAAAGCTCAATCCTCTAGGCAACTCCGTTGGGCACTATTCTTTGCCGAGTTTGACTTCATAATTACCTATCGACCTGGTACAAAAAACGGTAAAGCTGATGCCCTTTCTCGGATGGGAGTGGAAGAACATTTGATCAATCCTAAACCTGTACCTATCATTCCCGAACAAAGAATTCTAGGTGTAATCGCCACACAATCCATAGAGGAAGTTAAGGATAAAGCCAGGCTACTGGTAACTCCAGCAGACATACAGAATTGGCATCTGCAGGGAAAGGACTTTACGGTGAAGGACAACCTATTATATTTCCAAGAACGGTTATACCTGCCCAGCACAGATTTACAGAAAAAGGTAATCTCTTGTTATCACGATTCTTTAATGGAAGGACATCCCGGTATGACCGAGACCTCGGAAAAGATCAAGCGCTACTTCTGGTGGCCGTCTTGGAAAAAAGATATCAGAGACTTTATAATGTCCTATGGAGTATGCGCCCAAAACAAGAGTCAAAAGGAAAAACCAGCCGGCCTCTTACGCCCTATTGACATCCCGCCTCGCCCTTGGCATACGCTTTCTATGGACTTCATCACCGATCTACCTCCATGCTCCGGATACAATACGATCCTAGTAATCGTGGACCTATTCTCCAAGATGGCGCATTTCATTCCACTCAAAGGCTTACCAACAGCAGCAACTCTGGCCCGAGAATTTCTCGAAAACATCGTCCGACTGCACGGTTTTCCTTCAGTTCTAATTTCGGATCGAGGTAGTCAATTTATTTCTCATTTTTGGCGAAGTTGCTGTCGGTCGGCTCAAATTGATGTGAGACTTTCAACCAGCCACCACCCTCAAACCGACGGACAAACCGAGAGGACCAATCAAACTCTGGAACAGTATTTGCGCTGCATGCTACAACAAACTGAAAAAACTTGGAAAGATATCCTTTGGATAGCCGAATATGCCTACAATAACTCTGTCCACTCGGGAACTGGGAAAACCCCGTTTTTTCTTTTATACGGTAGTCACCCTCGAACCTCGGAGTTGGATCCACTCCAAGATCTTGGAACACCAGCAGTAGACCACCTGCATTCTACAATCACCCAAGCCTTTAAGGAAGCCGTTTTTCACCTTCAAAGGGCTAAAGAACAATACAAGAAAGGAGCAGACCAACATCGGAAGGAAGCCCCCCAATATCAAGTAGGAGATCAAGTCTGGTTATCCACCAAATATCTACCTCTAAAAGGACCACGCACATTCAACCCAAGATACCTTGGTCCCTATTCCATCCCTACCATAGTAAATCCAGTAGCGGTCAAGTTGGACTTGCCCCCTCACATGAAGATACATCCGGTCTTCCACGTCTCTCTATTAAAACCCGTGCAACCTCAAACCCGACTAACTACATCTCCAAAACCTATTCTAGTTGATGGAGAACTCGAGTTTGAAGTCAAAAGCATCCTGGATTCCAAGATCTCCAAATCTAAACTATTTTACCTGATTGACTGGAAAGGCTACAGTCCCCAAGAAAGATCCTGGGAACCTGCAGAATATGTCCACGCGCCTCGTCTAATCAAAAGATTTCATCGAACATTTCCTAACAAGCCCAAACCCCCGGAGAAGCCCGGTTTGGGAGGGGCCTTGAGGGGGGGTGCTGTCATGATCTCTGCTTCCAAAAGATCAGGACTTGCCCGACTCCCTTGGAAGCAGACCCATAACCCCGGTTCCGAGTGCCAGCCAGTCCCAATTGGGACCTTTTGGACCCTGTCCTGGCGCCAATGGCACCAGGCTCATAAAGATGCCCAGTCCCAGCGCTGGAAGCGCCGGGCTCATAATGCTTGGGTGGACTTACCTGCAGCAGACCATGCTGCTTACTTACCTGCCAGTTGAACCCCTGATCCTCTTCTGTTTGGGACTACTTTTCCTGTTGGGTGGGGCAGGAGCCACTCCCTAGGTTCAGAACACTGGAACTCTTCTGGAAAGCAGGAACTCTTTTCTTACCTAGGCGTGGCTGTGGAAGGAGACACCTAAGCACTACAGGAGGCTATTTAAACCACACCCGATGGATGAATCTTGCTTTGTGTTATTCTGCATTCTCTGCAGCAGAACGCTCATCGTGTCTTCTGCTTCTGATCCTGGGCCTAAGGGAACAAAGGCTTACCATCCTGGAATCCAGTCTTCAGCAGCACCTGTAAAGACAAAGAAAGAACAGGTTAGCACTACGGTCTTCAGTGGCAGCGCATCTCTTACCTGGTCCATCGGCTGTCACCAACGCCTCGCGCTGCATTCTGGCATCTGAAAGACAAAGGCTTACCTACTCTTCGCATGCTCCGGAGGTCTTCGCACTGCATTCCGGCATCTGAAAGACAAAAGCTTACCAGCTCTTCGCACGCTCTGGAGGCCTTCGGCGCTGCATCCCGCATCTGAAAGACAAAAGAAGGTGCGTTTAAAGACATTGGGCAACTTTATTACTCACGTGCCATTACTCCTTCCCACGCCGAATCCAGTGGGTATTCCAGCACCCTTCAGCTTCTCTAAAGCTCCGAACTTGTACCTGCAAGATGAAAGGGACAGTTAGTGCGCATCGTGAAGCAGGCTACAAGCGCTTACTTACGTGCTTCCAGGCGCTTCTATTCCTCACGCGGGTTCGATCCTCAACTCTCATCAGCCCGCCATCCGCCATCGCCGGAACCCTGCAAAACAAGAGATATCATTACAAAAGACTTTTAAGACATTTGAAGTGCCCAGAACTTACCGTTCGTGCAGTTAACGACGGACAGCAGTCCTCTGAGGTCAAGAGGCCTGCACCCATATCCAGTGAAGAAACTGGTTACAGCACCCTGCCCCGAGGCAGATGGAGAGCTCGGCGTTCACTTACCTAAGGTGAGGGCGTTAACCTTTGGGGTTCTACAGGAGAAGAGAAAGGGAAGAGGAGAGAGGCACCCAATAACCCCAGTTCATTAATCCCATATTTTCTATCTGCAGACATCTTACTCTTCGAGTTAGACATACAGTGCACAGAGGTCCAGCCCAAAGAGCCAACCGTGTGTTACACATCACCTTTGAAGATACGGCATTCACCCAGTCAAGACCGGCGCCTCTGCGGGAATCAGGTGAGCGTTACACCTACCTTGGACATGAGGTAGGAGGAGGTGAAATCAGGCCATTGCCTTGCAAAGCACAAGCTATACAAAACTGGGCCGCCCCTACTACTCAAACCCAGGTGAGAGCCTTCCTAGGCCCCACTGGTTACTATAGGAACTTCATAGAGAACTATGGGACCATAGGATCTCCCTCGAATGTGGTCTGCTCACCCAAATTTCCTAAAAACGTAAGGTGGAATGAGGAGTGCACTCAAGCATTTGAAGGCCTACAGAAAGCCCTTTGTCAAGCTCCGGTCCTAAGAGCTCCAGACTATAACCAAACCTTCATTGTGCAAACAGACAATTCAAATACAGGTATAGGTGCAGTTCTGAGTCCGCTGGGTGAGAATGGTAGGGAGCACCCCATTTGCTTCATCAGCAGGAAACTGAAGGAACTTGAGACAAGGTGGGCAACCATTGCAAAAGAATTATTGGCTATTGTGTGGTCACTCAAGAAGTTTAGGCCATACTTGCATGGATCTACTTTTGTGATTCAGACTGACCACCAACCCTAGAGATGCTTGATGCAAATGAAAGGGGAAAACCCTAAACTATTAAGATGGTCAATCAGCCTACAAGGGTTTGATTTTACCATTGAACACAGGTCTGGGTGTCACCACCAAAATGCTGATGGTCTCTCCAGGATTTTTGACCGAATGGAGTAAGGAGATTCATCCAGGAGTGGATTAAATCCTCCTGTCCCATAGTCTGGGGGGGATGAGTGTTACGGAGAATCCTCAAGAATGTGTTCATTTCCCTTACCTTTTGAGACCCACAGCAACTTTGCTGGATTTCTGGGATTTAATTTTTTACCTGGAAAGAGTGTGAGCCTTTTTTCCCACTCGTTCATGTATTTTGATGTGTGTTTTGCTTTTGTGTTCTTTGGATATGGAGTTTTAACCCAACTCCATAGGCATCATCTTTTGCTTGTGTGTCACACAGGACCTTCAGTAAAGTGGCACAGGGTTGTCATTCAGACTTCCCAAGGTTTAAATACCTTCTTTGGGACTGACTATTGTCTCCCAGAGCATGTAAAGTTAAATTGACTTTACTAGTCTTTTTAAATGTACAGACCCAGCACAAACTTCCTATAAAGTGCTGGAGGGGTTGCCTAGCATCCCCAGAGTCTAATCGCTCTTGTAACAGTCAAATGTTACCCTTTTCTACTTGAAATGGCTGGTGGCAGTGGTTTTCAACAAACTACCATGATTTTCCCCGACCGCAAACACTGGTAGCTAAAAATCGGGTAGGCATTTTTCTCAATATGACGCCCAAGACCTCTGGTCGACTTTTTTTCATCATTTCTTTTAGAAAATGTACTTCTTGTGTTTAACTCTGCGCGCCAAACCAGGTTTGGTCCCTTTGTTCGTTGGCTTTTGGCGGGCTTCAGTGCTGAAGCCCTTCTCTGGTGCCTGAGTTTCTGGGGTGGACAGGATGTGAGTGAGGTGTCCGGAACTCCCTGTGCTTAGTCTCTTAGGAGACCTGAATGCACTCTGGCGTGATTGGCTGGCTGGCTGTCCGGCCAGGACAGTCACCCTGCTGTGTGAGTGACAGCCAGGCCGGAATGAATGGGGGAAACTGTTTAAAAGCAGGCCTCTGGGACTTGGAAATCAGAGTCGACCAGTGGAACGAAAGAACCGAAGACGAGCTGAAGGAAGATGACTGCTGCAACTCTTGGTCCACTAGTGAAGCCCTGCTGCAGGTCCGAATTGCCTGAAACTCCATCGACAGAGAAGCCCTTCAAGGTTAACTTCTCCCCTTGAGTTTGGTGGGAACAACCAACTCGCAAGTCACCTGGACACCGTCCCTATACAAGTCGAATTTTCTTCAGAGTGCTGTTGAAAACCGGATAGCCAGTGGGAAAGATAACATTTTGTGGTCTTTAAGGCACTCACACTTTAAACCAACGTTTTGCCAAGCTTGTGGCCTTTTCCATGGGCATTGCAGGAACCTCCCGACGTCCTCCTTCTTGTCCCCACTACTGAAGCTCAGGAACAACGAGATCTGCAGGAACTGCCAGGAACAACTGCCTTAGAAACAGCTCTTCGTCATTTAAAAGGTACTGTGCAAGTGCGGTCAAGAACTCTGTTCGGCCGCGGTGAAAGTTTGTGAAACTTTCCCAACTTGAAGACTTGTACTTCTCTAAACCAACATCTACCTTTTCGTCTGATCAACTACTTCTAAAAATCGTGGCAAAGACTAAACCGTTTACTACCAGAACTGTGCTATCCTATCCAAGACTCACTTTGGGCCAGGCCTATTGAATTGAATTTCTGATTGTAGTGAACTGAAACTATTTGCCCTGCCTCTGAAAGAATTTGTGCTTTCGAGTTCTTTTAACCTTGTCTTTGTACCCCTTTTTTAAGTAGCTGAAGTGTCATTATGCTCCCACTTCAGGGGAGCTGGACTTGTTCAGAAACTGATTGGTTATGTATTGTAGTATATTAAATTGTGATATTGAGCTGCTCTTGCTAGTGAAATGTTTTCCAACTGACTTTGTAAATAAATGTATATTCTTTTACTAAGAAACCTTGAGCAAGTGTCTGTTTGAATCACTGTTATTGCTCACCTTTGTGTAACCTCTTGTACTGCTCACTTTACTCTTGAGATAGGTCTGGCTGCTCAGCCACTGCTACCACATTACTGTGTAGTATGTGCTTGTATCAAAGGTGAAATTGTACTGACACTTGTAGTCTTAATTGTGTGTAGTGTTCCCAAAGGGTACTGCATGTGATTCTGACGAACACACTTTGTGGTCTATCCCTGCCCAGTCTTCATTCCAGCAACAATGTGGAGTGATCTGAAAGTCTCATCAGAAGATATTCCACCTCTTTCACCATACGTATCATGTCCCCAGTGGTTAAAATAATAGTCAATGAGCTACAACGAGCTGTGTGCCCTAGGGTGGAATGAAACATTTCTCCCTGTAATGTGTTTATCTCTTCACACATCCCTCAGACCCAAAATCCTGGTCCAATCCTGCAGTTTCATTGTCCGCCCATACCGAGCTGTGACCCTGGTGTGGCAATCTTCCTCATTATTCATTGTATCATTAAAGTTCCCACCCACTAATAGTACCTCAGTGTCCACTCCAAGAGTCACCTCACTCACCTTCTTCATTAAGCCATCTTTGCCTGGGGGGGAGGTATACATGTTAACCAGGGCAACCGGTTCCAAACCCAACTTGCAAAAGATGCACAGATAAGCGACCCCACTCGCCGGTCACTATTTGTTTCATCTCCCATTGGACCATCTTCTTAATAAAAATAGTTACCCCTCTGGAACCCTTCGCAAAGCCTGCATGAAATACTTTTGAATACAGGTTTCTCCACAAGAAGTGACAGTTGTTCCTGACCACTAAGGACAGGCAACCGTTGTGATTCACCATAATGCAGTGTCCCGTTCAATGAAAGAAAATACTTTTCTGTAGGATCCTGGATAACCACTTTGTTAACCCGGGGTGCCGCGAGGGCAGTTAATGGGGGCTCTGCAATGTTACCCATGGTGTAGCCCGTGGAACAGGTTACTAACACCACAGTATCAGTCCAATGATCATTTAAATATACAGTGAATGTGTCCATTTTTAGGCAACCTCAGAGTGAACATTCAAAAGACTCTACATTCACTTGCTGCTCATTCTTTGTAGATTTGATCATGTATCACTTGGGCTGGCGTTATTGCACTTGCTCCCTATTTCGAGTTCAATGACATTTAGATGAATGTGTCTTGTTCATGGGGCTATTTTCTACACCAAACCCACTACTCTTACTGCCAGGAAGAGTCTTTACATTCAGACTAGGACATATAGCTCTCAACACAACCATTGTGGCCAAGTACAGGAAAGCTTGCATAGGAATAGGAAGTATATGCTTCTCTTTAATTGGTGATTGATTATTCTGCAAGTATATCTCAGAAAAGAAGGCAATCACCTAATCATATGATAGAAATTAAGGACATTGTTATTATTTAAAAGTATCAACACACACACTGACCAGTTCAGTTCAGTTCACCCTCTTTCTACAGTACCAATAAGCCTTTTGCAGTGAACATATCATGTTCTATAAAACCATGCACACATTACAAAACATTTAACATTTTTTACTGCAAGACATACCACATTGGTCAACTGAGTGACAGCATTGCATAAAAGATCATTCAAATTAGAAAGCCGCAGGCAGAAACAATCACTTGCCTTTAGCAACCTTAAACCGTACTTCTCCACAAATAATTATGGCCGAAGGTCTATCCCCAATGGGATAACTTGACTGATATTTATCAGAGATACTAGCAGAGAAAAAAAGGACCAGGAATAACTTGCTTAAACAATAATTTTGATCAGAAAAGGTGTCTATTAATAAATGAAAGCCGTTGAACTCTCTTTATTAATCGATCAGAAAAAGAGCTAATTACCTTAACGTGGCTCCAAAG
The DNA here is from genome assembly GCF_040938575.1 of Ambystoma mexicanum. Taxonomy (NCBI): domain Eukaryota; kingdom Metazoa; phylum Chordata; class Amphibia; order Caudata; family Ambystomatidae; genus Ambystoma; species Ambystoma mexicanum. Next base: position 699,580,790 of record NC_090927.1, on the reverse strand, counting down.
CAGAAAACAGTGAATACAAAGAAAAGATGTTAGAGAATTGAGAGAAAGTCTGATACAACTGGCTGTCCGCGTTTTATCACATATTTCAATCAATTATTTTGCTGCAAAATGTGGGTGGAGACCCTGCTTCCTCCAACTAGTGTTGCCATCTTGCCTCTTCCCATATTGCCGCAAACAAATACCTCGCCTTCATTTTGCCACACAAATGTGGTAAATAAGCATGGTACAAGAAATCTGCCGTGACATTTCTTTGGTAAAAAGATTGGATACCGTATAATTCTAACAGCAATCTTGCCAACAAGCAAAGAAATATGCCACATGTTGGACATGAAGGACATATTTCTTGGAATAAAGAAAAAACTCAGGCTAATATAGCAAGCCCAGAGAGGGATAACATGATTGAGTAAAGCTAAAATAAAACACGGAGTCCTTGCCAAGAATCTGCAGGCACATCCGGTAGCTTGAGCCACCAATAAGAGATATGATTCATAGATATCACAGAGGTGGCGTTCACCCCCTGATGCAGCACAAATGCGAATCTGGCAGAGGATTTAGCAACACTGGAGGAAAGAACACCTTCACCACAAAATACTGGAAAACGAATCTTAACAGTTGCTTATTTCAACCTGCAGTACTATCTTATTTGTATTATTTTTATTAGAGTATTTATTGAGTGTGGACCTAGCTTCACAAAGCAACGCAGTGCTTTAAAAGTCATCAGGGAAGTACAGGAAAAAGGAAGCAGATCACAAGGGATCAATAGAAGGGAGTGGGGAGCGAAAAACTGGGATGGTAGAGAGAGAGGGCAATTTGGCAGCAAGAGTTCTACAAGCAACCAAGGGAGGAACCAGAGGTGGGTGGCAGATCACCTGGTCTCAGGTTAGGTGTAGGGGGATGGGTGTATGATCTAGGTGTAAGGGAGAAGACATTCCTTGAAGAGGATGGTCTCTTGAGCACCTTCTGAAATTCTAGAAGCGATGTGGCAAGACTTGTGTTGGTGTGGATGAAGTTCCAGAGTCTGGGGGAAAAGACAGAGAAGCTCTGTTTCTTTTCTTCGTTTGCCGGAGGAGTTCAAGTTTGGAAAGAGAAGGCAAAACAATCATAAAATGCATAGGGGAAAAGAAAATTGTACTTTTTCGCATTTGTAAATTAGGAAAATTGCAAAAAATCCTATTTGGCTCTTTTGAGAAGGAAACTTTCCTGCTTTTGTATTGGATAGTAAGGGATTGCTGGGAATAATACACTCCTATCAGAGGTTAGGCATAAGAGTGTTCCACAGAGTGTTTCATAGAGGTTAAAAAACAAAGTAATGTGTTGGCTAGGACACATACATGAGAGCTGTGCATTGATTTGTGAGGATTTTCTGGATGCGAAGAGCTCAGGTACATTTAGAAAAGCTGATTTGGATTGTATCCCCATTAAGTTAAAAGATGACCCCTTGATAAGAGGCCTCCTGTGAATACTCTACAGGACATTACTACTGAAACATTCTCTCGTACAACTGAAATACCTATCTCCACAAGATAAACAAAAGTAAAACGTCATACAACTCCATACCTTTCCATGAGCTAATCAACCCAAGCAAATGATGCAAGCATATCATTTAATGCCGAACGCTGCCCTGAGTAAACCTTGTTTGATCCAAACTAAAAGGGCACATAGTGCACATACTGATAATGATCTGGCTGTTGACAGGAATCTAATTGATTTAGACAATATTAATTACATTTTTCAATCATCGATCAATAGCATAGGTAACAATACTTTGAACCTTTCAAAATTGGTAGTGGTCCAAACAGGATACTTTGAAAAATTACCTGGAGTATTTGGGGATTAGAAAAAAACATGTAAAATAGCAATTGCATGCTGTTGATTAGATTTGCCAACATAGTTTATTTTGAAACCTGGTACATGGGAGCAATTGAGGGTTGAAGCTCTCAATTTGTGCCAGCAATTCAAAGTAAACTAGGCAGTCCTATTGGAGGCCTGATAATATGGATCAGCATGTGATTAATGGCAAGTTTCAGAACCTACAGAGTCACCTGCTATTCATGACGTTATCCTGGAAATATGTAGCTATCTCACAGCTTTGATAATAAACCTTTACAAGATACCTCAAGAGAGAGAGGGAGAGGGAACGTCAGTCCTAAATAGCCCCCCCACTTGAAGCCTATGTAGAAGAATGATTAAATTAGTAGTTGCATGTTTTAACTTCCAATTAGAACCCTTATGCTGATGAAAGGCATATTTGACAAGGACTCTCTTTGGGGCATCCATGAGACCTGATCTCCTTCTTGAAGCCAGGTTCGCACTCAATGAATATAATAATAATAATAATAATATTAATAATAGTAATAATAATAATAATAATAATAATACAAACAAAAGAGGCAACATCCACTGGCATTTGAGACCCCACAAGCTCTCATAAAAACTGGCTTTTGGGCATGACAGAATATCTGGGGAAATCGCCCTGAAGCCAACACTTAGAAGGAGTTTGAAAGAAAGCTTAATTGGCCGTCTGCTGATTCGTTTGAATGAATGGGGGAATGTGCTATCTTTTGATGTTCTCTGTGCATCAGAGAGCCGTCATTTTTCTATTTTGCCTAAACTTGATTTAAGTATTACTAGACCCCATAATGTAGGGGTTGGGAAGTTGTGAAGCAGAAGGCAAACAATAGAAAAGCAAGTGGAAGGCAAAATGTGGATTGTCGGGGTGAGGTCAGGAGGCGTGAAGGTGGACTGAGAGACAAGAGGGCGGATGGATGTCAGAACGGAATGCTAAGGAGTAGCTGGTGGAGTTCATGCAGAGTGCAGGTCAGGCGTTGACAGTGAGAGTTGTACCGGTTTGTGAGAGTGAAGCAATGAGTTAGGAAGTGTGATGGACGAGTGAAGTAGCAGGAGATCGACGTAGGCTACTGGGGGTAGTAGGGAGATTAACAAGGAGTGTGTCCTGGGAGAGAGTAAGAATAGAGAGAATGTTGAGAGAAGTTTGTGGGAGAGAAGTGAGGGGTAAGTATATTGGGAAATGTATAATGTAAGTCGAGAGAGAGGTTAGTATAGAAGGATGAGCAGGGCACTTTGTCCCTGAGTAGAGGACTAAGTAAGGGTGGGCGTGGTTTAGTGGAGGGGTTAGAGAAGAGGAGGGGGTGCGACTAGTAGAGCCAGCAGGGGTGATAGGAGAGGAGCTATGAGGAGACAGAGTGAGTGTGTGAAACATTGGTGAAAAATGAGAGGGTGAGAAGGAGAGAGAGAGAGAAAGAGAGGGGGGAGGGAATGGGGTATTGGAGTAGAATAGGAGAAGGAGTTGAGAGAAGTAATAACATAAATGAGAGGAAGGGAGTGACAGAGTGAGAGAATGGACCAGTGTGTCTGCAATTGGCACACATAAAGAAAAACATTATTTCTATGGAGAAGCCTGGGGAATCGTAGGATAGACTACCACTCAGCAGGACATTATAAGGGATCCAGATTGATAAGGCTCTGGTCAACTCATGAGGCCCTCACTTAAGGTATTTTCTTTAGATAGTAGGGGTTACCAACCCTTAGTTGAAGATAATGGGATTTAGGAATGCATGGGCTGGGGTGGAGGAAGGCCCAGGGAGATGAGAGGTGGCTACCCAATAGTTCACCCCTATTTTTATTTTGGTGCATTATTTTGAACAATCTACACATGGTTGAGAATAACAGCCAATACACCTTAAGCTTTTTTTTTTAGAAAATAAAAACCCTTGAATATTCCTGGAGACACTGTGAATTCTTAGGCCATCTGTGACACATGACTGGATACTTTAAACAGACAAGATTAGGTAAAAATGTCACTGCACTCGAATTCCCCTCTCTGATAGGGACAGGGCGTCCTGCTTTCACTCGTGCTGGTACTACGACTGGGTGCACTGGCATTAGTGCTTGAAAACAACAGGTATATGCTGTTGCCCAGTCACACATTGTGGGTGTCATTTAGGCAAGTGCCATCATTTTGCTGATTGCTCTTGGGCTCTTCAGGGCTGCAGGGCAATGTCTAAAACATGTGGATGATGCTGCTTCAAATAGTCGATCATTAATTTTATCCATCTGTTCAAATAGGGCACTCGTTCATGGCACAGAATGAAGTTAACAAGGTACCACTGTTCATCCTACATAGGCATATTCACAGGAACTATATACAGCATAGAGGGATTGGTGTGGTTGAGTGTTGGCCAGAAGAAATAACAATGGGAGCGCCTCAGCAAAGAACAGGTGCCAGGAATTGGTGCCCATAACAATATGGGTGGTCCTGGTCTTGGATGATGACATACCAAATTGGTGCTCTCTAAACATGTGGGGTTTATGTAATTATAGATAGAATCTCCAAATAAAATGGATGTATTATGTATGTATACATACAGGGAGGAACAATGATCTTTTGATCACAAAAGAATGTACAATAGATGAGAAATCCGATTTGACGGGAATCAGTGAGCTTCTTACAATGGGGTGAGTTTGAGAGAGATTCTGACCAGAATGTGGAGGGGAGTAAATATAAATGTCAACAGGCACAATATATAAGTGACTGTACATAGATTAAGGACAACTAACATTGGAAATGTTCAAGTGCAGGTTAGCGGTAGGGACAGCTGTGCTTGGGATGTGACCATGATGGGTAAAGTGGCAGAGTGGAGGCAGAGAAATTGAGGGACAAAGGCAGGTTAGAGGTAAGGTAAAATTGGTAGCTATATGGCAGATGAGAGGTAGGTTAAGAGGGTAACTACGAGGCAAGAAGGTAGGCTTTTAGTTTGGTTTTGAATATGCCCTTGTGGAATGTTTCTCGAATGTCTGGGGAAGAGAATTTGATACAAGTGGAGCAAGAAGAGAGAAAGAGCAGAAGCACAGGGAGGGTTCGGAGCTACAATGGTAGTTGAGGAGGTAGTGTGAAGATTACGATAAGGGTTGTAGAATTGGATAGAAAAGGATAGAGAAGGATAGGTGCATTGGTGGTTTACTGTGGTTAGATTTGTGAACCAGGAGGTGTAATGTAAATGTGGCCCTGTTTTGCCTTGTCAGCCATCCAGCCTGGTGAGCGTATGAGGAAGTAGGTGTGAATTGAGGGAGTTCAAAGAGAGTCCTGGTAGTGAAGTTAATGATATTCGTTGAGAGGACAGAAAGCATAGTTGGGGAGACCAAATAGGATGCTGGCATATTAGTCAAGCTTAGAGAAGAAAAGAGAGGTTAAGAGATGCTTGATGGTGTTGAAAGTATGAACGTGCCTGATTTTCCAAATATTTAGGAGGTTGAGGTGAGCTGCTGTTCCAGTTTTAGAGATGAAAGTAGAGAAGGTTTGAGAAGGGTCATAGATGACACTGAGGTTTGTAGCTGTGAACGAGTAGTGGAGAGTGTAAGGTGGGAATGGGATAGGCAGAGGATGAGAGGGAACATTTTGCAGGGAAGAAGAGCACACCTCTGTTTTGATAGAGTTTATCAGAGCGTGGAAAGCCATCCAATATTTAATGGCAGAGAGACAGATATTTTGATAGCGAGATCAGACGAGAGTTCAGGAAAAGAGAAGACGATGTGGGAGTACTAGTTACCCAATGTACTTGGTCCTTTATCTGACCATGATCTCTGTCACAGCTTGTGCTTGAGTTGGATTAAGTTATGATGTGAATGACATCTCCCTGTTTCCTCTTATGACAATGAGGGGGAAGGTGTTTAACATTTTGATAATCAGAAATATCTTCATCATCATCATAAATATTGCTATCATTATAATCAAACTTGGAAAGACCTGAAGGGATGGAAGATGCAATGGATTAACAAAATAGTGAGATACTGTTCTCATCAACTGTAGGATTAGCGCCTTACCCCTGACCTACTGTGAAAAATGGAATCTCCAAACCCTCAAACAAATCCACGGCTGACACAGATTGAGAGGCTGGACCCCGTCTGCCAACTGGAACATCCCTGCCAAACTTGAAAATGCTCGAAAGTCACAGTTGGCAAGGATGAGAGTAGTGTCCCCTCTTGGAAGACACTCATTTTTGTGCGGATGGGCTTTTAATGGCCAGGGTGAAGTGTCGAACGAATATGAGTAAACGAGGAAATTCAATATAATTTAATACCAGCCATTACACACAGCTATGTGAATGCTGCATGAACGTGTGACAATGCAAATATGCTACTTCTAGATTCTGCACAAAGCTAAATGTCATGGTATCATGCGCATGTACTGCAGCCCCACAAACAGCAGCTGCTGCTGCTCTTGTATCAAGGCATGCAGAATGTGAATGCCATCCTTCTGAATTGCATTGCAGCTACTTCAACTGCGCTTTTTAAAGTCATTTCACATCAGGTGGAAGAGTCGTACACTTTCACAAATAGAATGCTACATGGAAGTAAGCATTAAACAATTTTTAATTTTATTTATATACCAAAAAGGAGAATATTGTGATATATAGTGAAGTTAACTTTGAGTACATTTTGATTTTGCTGTTAGGAGTTACCATTTCCTTCCTTACCACTAATTGACTGATCAGATGAAAAAGCCGTCTGCTTTAATGCATTCCTTTCTCCCAAAGCGCATAGCTTATGGTTCAGACCAACCAAAGGAACTCATTTGTTAGCAAAAGCAAGAGAGTCTCCCGCAGGAGGAGCTTTTTTGTAAGTGGAAAGTCAAGAGTAAGGTAATTACTGACAGAGGCCCTTTCTTCTTGAGGAGATAGGACAGGGGTGTACGTTGGCAGTGAAGCAGCTGTGGAACAGGAAGAATCCTTTCTGCCATTTTGGTTCACACTCCCTGCTTTTTATTTTCTCTTCCTCACGCAAATTCCTTGTGACAATGGGCACTTGGTACTGCTGAAGAAGAGAATGGACACTTCCTTAAGAAATTGTACTTATTGCATCCTAGCAGATGGCATGAAAATACCTTAAATGTCTGCAAGGATTTCATTATAAATGGAGTGGTCATCAACCACTCAGTCGATTCGTGTTGGTGCTGTGAGCAGTTGAAAGGCCACTTCCATAGGGAAGACCACCAGCCTGGCTTCAGAGCAAACCCACCTTCTCTCCAATTCTCCTCTTTTTGGCCCATACCACTGGATGGGCTCTCTAGACAAGTCCTCGCTATGAAAATCTCCTCCAAACAGGTGATCCCCTGCTCCTCCAGAAAGAACTATCAAGGACAACATTGCATCCCTTGCTCCAGCCTTGGCTGATTTCTGCAATCAGTCCTTTGCCACTGGCTCCATCCCACTAACCCTTAAGCACTCCCTTGTGCACCCTCTCATCAAAAAACATTCTGCTGAACCATCCTGCCAAGCTGACTGCTGCCCTACGTCCATTAGCCCCTTCCTGGGCAAACTTTTGGAGAAGCAAGTCATCGCCCACCTGATCCACCACACTGAATCTGCTGGTTGTCTCCACAACCATCAGTCTTGCTTCAGAGCAGCCAGAGGCAAGGAAACTGCACTTCTGAACACCTGTGAACACTTACTCTCAAATCCCGATATCCTGCTCTCCTTTCTTTCTCATCCTTCTTGACCTTTCCTTTACCTTTGATATGGTCAATCATGCCACCATTATAAATCGGCTCTGTGATACCCTTGGCATCACAGACCTGGCACTGGACTGGTTGACCTCCTTCCTTTCTGACCAACCTTCCCAGGTTCAACTGGGCCCTTTTCTCTCCCCCATCACACTCTCCAACTGTAGCATTCATCACGGCTCTATCCTCTCGCCATGGCTCTATAGCATCTACATTGCCCCTCTAGCCCATTTAATTTCCGCCTTCTCTCCTCACTTCCAGTGTTATGAAGATGGCATGCAGCTCTCCTTCAAGCTTCCTTCCACTTCCTCTCTCATTCCTGACTGTCTTACTGCTATTCAGGCTTGGTGTGCTGCTAACAATCTCTGCCTTAATGCCAGTTAGACTGAGATCCTTCTCATTGGGACCCTTGCTCCCTCCTACTTTCTGGCCACCCTCCATGGGCCCCCTCCCCTCACTCTACTGTGAGGCAAAAAACATTGGTGTCATCTTTGACTCCTCTCTCTCCTTCTCTCATCAGATCTCAGAATTTGCCAAGAAGGCCCACTTTCAGCTGCACCTCCTGAGAGGAATTTTCCCTTTCCTCACCTTCCCCCAAAGCTCATTGTCTCCAGAGCTCTGGTCCTCTCTAGGCTGGACTACTGCTAAGCCTCTTCCTCAATCTGCCTAAATCCTCCATTCGCACCCTTCAACTAAGACTGATTAGGACTATGAGAGTTATCCTTGTCCTGAAGCCCAGGGACAGCACCTCTCCAGCCCTAAAATATCTCCACTGCCTACCATTTGCTGCTTGGTTGAAGTTCAAGACCCTCTGCATCATCCACAAGGCTTTCTGGGGCCTGCAACCCGCTACCTACAACTCTCTCTCCCTAAATACATCCCTTCTATAGCCCTTCAGTTTTCTAGCTCCAATTCTCTGCAGATCAGACACTTTTCCAAGCAGAGGGTGGGGGGTAGATCTCTCGCCTCTGCAGGAGCCTCCCTCTGGAATGGCCTCCCTGCCCCTCTCAGCCTTGAGCCAGATCTCCTTGAGTTCCGGAAGCTTCTCAAGACCCTCCTTTTCTCTTCTTCCTTCCCTCTCCCCCTCCACTTCTAATGCCCCCCTCTGCCGCATTTGACTGGCTGAGTGGTTTCTTCTAAGTCATCCAGGGCACCAGGCCCTCCTCGCTCAGTCTACCCCAACACTTCATTCTCCCCTGACCTCCCCCACCAAACCTACACTTGCCCTACCAGGCTCCCTACCCCTGTACCAGCCTGGTGGGGTCTACACCCCTACTGTGACCAATCCAGCCCTGCCCTCGCACTTAACGTGTGGACTCTCATTCCCTGCACTCCCTGCTTCCCCTGGCACTGTCCACCTGGCCTTCCTTTAGTACTCCCCAAGCCCAGGGGACCTCTTCTCCACTCCCTCTCCCCCCAAAGCACTTGCATGCTATCCACTCGTCCCATCTTAGCATAGCGCGTTCCGCTCTAACCGGCACTCCACCCCCCACCCCCACTCTCCTGCACTTCATGTTACTGCACTTGCATAGCTCTCAACCATTTGTGTTGCAAAGGCGGGTGAAATCACCGATTTTGTTTTTGGCGGGTGAGACGCCCATTGGAGTGAATGGGCATGCAGGAGGCTTGGCGGGTGAGTCAGCTCTTTACAAGGCAGGTGACACCCGCCAAAAGCGTGTGAGTTGAGAGCTATGCACTTGCACAATCCTAATGACACAAGGCCTGGTAGGACCTTTTTCGGTTATTCTTCATTCCTGTTCCCCTCCCCACCTCTTTTGTCTTGTTGCGCCTTGAAACACCATTTGCTGTATAGGCGCATTATAAATACCCAATAAATAAAATAAATAAAGATAAATAAATGTAAATACAAATAAAATGTAAAAGAAATGTGATCATGACTCTTTCTTCATCAGCTTTGAGGTACAGAGAGACCACAGCGGAAAAAACGTTGAAGTCTGGCAGCATTTATGAGCCCTTGAATCAAGACACACAACAACCACGAGGGGAATTACTGCAAGTAACTTCATATAATTCGGTGGCAGGTGAATTGCAGAAGAGTATTCCAACTTTTCGAGGGTTTTATACTGGATTTCCAGTGCTATTTAAAGAACAAGGGAATTAAACCTGGCACGCCTATTGATCAGAAGTTCATCCTGTCAGACATCATGCGCCATTCACACCTCTGGATCAGCCACTGGATGCTGCACACTCCTGACTCTCTTCTATGTCCAAACGCAGTCCGGAGACCCAGTTGGGGTTTTCGCGGTGTTTGGGCTGTTAAACTGATCAAGCCTTTCAAAGCTGCTTGCATCATCGAGACGTCTGAACCAAATCCACGGCTTCTGCTACACAGAGAATCGCAGAGGAGACCTGTCTGATGTTGTCAACATTTTTAAGAGGGGTCTCATTTCTGCTTACCATTACCGCATTCAATATTTCTAGGACCCTGCCTAGTTATCAGAATACGATTGGATTAGTGGTAATGAGTGCGGACTCATTTTGAGGATCAAAAGGGATTTAGTGCAATATTATACAGAATTAAAAGAAAAAATGTAAATGCGCAAAATGCTCATTCCTGACCCTTTTGAGCATTGCATGGCCAAAGTGGAGTGATAGGAGGCATCGCAGACACCAGCCTTCGAGGCCCTTTGATTGTACCCAAGCAGGGATAATAATAACAATAACAATAACAATAATAATAATAATAATAATAATAATAATAATAATGTATTTCTTACATAGTGCTACACACCCATAGGTCTCAGAGCGCTCAAAAAACAGAAGACATTATTATCCCACAGAGTGGTACTCTGTCTTTCTTTATTGAATAAACCTGTTTGCATTTCTCGTGACTTCTGGGAAAACCCTGAAAAATCGGTGGGGCGTTTTTACAATATTAACCTTCACACCTGGGGTAGAGGTAAACAACTGAGGTGTTTTATGTGCTATTTATACTCATAATCAGGCAGCCTACACAACACGCATTAATTGCCGCACAAGGCAGAGCAGTGAAAAAGGTGGACTTCGAAAATATTAGCTGTTTTACTGTTTCTTCCTAACTTGTAATGAGGCCCTGAGAAGGCGAACCTACAGGCTAGGTGCTCTTTCACAGAAACTTGGGCACTAACCACCAGGTCTTTACCTTGGCTCTAGGGACTGGTGGGTCGCCATTACCAGCTTTATCAATGACATTTTCAAAGTTAACATTTGTGTTTTTCCACCTCCTTCACATGTGTCTATTTATTTATTTATCTATCTACCTATCTATCTATAGTAAATGTATGTAGCATGGCTGTCATGAGTGGCATCATGGCGCTAAAGCGGGATGAAAAAAGGGCCGTGAGAGGAGAAAGGAAAGATCAGTTTTAATTTTAGATTTGTTATTATATGAAATATCTCTCAGAGTGGACAGTCCATATACATCTGACCTGCATTATTGATGTGTTTTTATGTTTGTTATAGGCGGATGGTGGGGAGCTTTTGGTGTTTTTTGATTAGATATGTTTTTTTAGCATAATACATCTTTTAGTAGAACTGTCTTTGGACATTCTTTTTAGTTTCATAATTACAGTACTATTGTTCTTGGAGGCTCCCACTTGTCGCTCAAATTCCTGAAGGGTACAGCCTACCCAAGATAGAGGTGACCGAGTTACACTATTTTGTTTGTTTTATTATTTATTTTGCGCACCAGACCCAAAGGTATTAGGGCGCGAAGGCATAAAGAGCTTATGTTGCACAGTAAACAGGAGTAAGTACAGCCGTGGTTACAATGCTGTATGCATGAACAACAGACAAGGCAGATGGGTATATACAATAAATAAAAAGAATACGTGTGAGGTACATATATATAGCAAAAGCAGTAAGGTCACATATATACAATAAATGCTAGGAGGTTGCAGGTGATGTAGGGTCAGATGTCATGTTCCTTTAGCCAGTGAATGAGACTAGATCTAAATTGTAGATAGGGTAGATCTTCCCTTAAGACAGGGGGGAGGGAGTTCCAGTGTTGTGCTGCTTTAACGGGGAAGATAGTCCCACCGGATTTAGTCCATTTGAATCTGGGTACTAATAGAAGGTTAAAATTGGCTTTTCTTAGGGGGCGAGAGGCTGTTTGTCTAGTGAATCTAGCTTTGAGGTATTGTGGGGCTGATTGGTTAAGACATTTATGTGTCAAAGATGCAGTTTTGAGGAGGATCTTGTCTTTTGTCGAAACCCAATTGACGGATCTCCTGTGTTTGTGGAAACTTAGGGCAGCTCTTAAGGCATTATTTTGAAGGGTCTGAATTTTAGACGTAATATATTTGTTGCTGCCTGTAAGCGATATTCAATCAACACTACAGCTAAGACAATGCCTAGTCTGGGATGCTGAGGAAAACCCTTATTGATGTATTTTTATATACAGTTCAGTACTCTGGATGACAACCCTTGTATAACACCCCCCTCTTAGAATCCCCCTGACCCCACTGAGCCAAGAAGTAGGTTTGTTTTGCAAATTAAAAAGATTTATTTGGACAATTCAACAATATATATCTATCACACTTTATAAATACATTGATAACTGATATCACACTTCAGAATATGAGCAGTAGTCAGCAAGAGGTAACTTATGAATAGGAACAGAAGAATAAGGTGGGAAAGAATGCTTTATATGGTTCAAGGAAACACAAGGTGGAATAAAATGCAGTACAGAAATAACTTGTTATGATTTTAGCAAAAGGTAATATGATCACTTTGTCTTTTGACAATTCACTCCCCCCCTATGCAATACAAGAAATGGAAGGAGAGCACACAGTCTTCAAGAATCCCAACAAATCACACTTTATAATGCAATACACAGTTCCAGTTCTCCCAGCAAGCTTAGAGAAAACAGGGATGAGTTTTAAACACAGGCGAATTCCTTTAATGTGGTTTGCAAGGAAGTGAAAAGGTGCTAAAATTGCTTTGAATTTCCTCTAGAGGTTCAGGGTAGGTGATGGCTACTTTATATTAGTTCAGGCTCACTTTAACAGTACTCCATGAATGATTAGCAGATTGCAGACGAATTTTAGCAAAGAGAAGCAAAAAGCTGCTGATTTCTACAGATGAAGAAATCGGGCCAAATCGCAAATCGTGGTAAATTTCGCGAGTGCGTGTCTCGCGATTGCGGAAAAAGTATAGGTAGTAGGAATTTGGTTCTAGGTTCGTTGGAAAGCCTAGGATGATTTAATAAAGGTAGATTTTCAGATTTAAAGCAAAACTCAAAATGACAGGTGACAGCTTGCAGCTGCAGAATTGACAGGTGACAGTTGTGCAGCTTTAAAAATGACAGATGACACGATTTCTATGAGGCTGTTCTAATTAGGTTAAAATAGCTTGAATTAGATTATTTTAACTAAGAGATTGGGTTCTGCAGAGTTCTGGCGGATACTCACTCCTAATTTTGAAATGAATGGGCCTCGTGACGGATCTGGTCAACTGGACTGGACTTCGGTTCTCTCTGCTCGGCGGGTCAATCAGGCACCGGTTCTGCTCACAGCGGTCTGGGTCTCTCTGGATCTCTGGTCTGGTCTCTGGCAATTGTTCTTGGCAAAGAATTCAAACAGCTCGCCCGGCTGTGGAATAGTTTGCAAATGACTTTAAGGATGCTGAGGCCTGCTGAGAAGAGTTCTCAGTTTGTGGGTTTAGGCCCTTGCTTTAAGTTCTGAAGTAAAGTTCTGGTCTTTGAAGATTGATGGATGTGAAGTCTGGAGTCTCCCGGCAGAGCGTCCCGCAGAAAATGGAATTGAATGTCCCTACCTGTCCCAGCAGTCTCTTTTTATGTGTTTTAAAAAGTGGGTGGAGAGGTTAGCATCCCTAAGCCTGCCCCTCTCTTGATTTGATAGGTCAATAGATTCTTTGGTCCCTGATTTGGGAAGGGATAGTGTGTCAGAGTGATGTCATTTTTATGACCTGCAGAAATGACACTCCCCTGGTCAATGTGCACACAAATCTATTCCTGATCCAAATACATATTTCCCAGGTACACAGTTGTTTGACATCACATACACACATCATATATTACTAAAGATAGTCCCTGTCCCGACTCTGGCGTTTCTAGGAGCTTGCATTCAAAAATGGCAACTTATTTTCGATTTTAGTGGGTTTTCCAACATTGGTTTATCATCAAAAATTATACAAAGGTACATTTCCCTTCCACATATATCCCAGTAACTTTCCATGTCTCTAGCTTAAACACATTGTCTACAATAATCATAATTAGCGGGGTTTTGCCCCAGAACATGGTACAAATTGGAGTTTGGACTCAAATCGTGAGGGCATTTTTCAAACTAAGACTCTCAAAGTTGTACATTCCTGTCATTTGGTTACAATAAATTATCACTGTTTCTATAAAATATATATTTGTTGCAATTCAACTCCCCACAGTGTTTGGGTCCGCCTCCAGGAGTCTGGGTGGGTCAGTGATCACATGTCTCTCCTTGCTGGCAGAGGGCTGTTGACAGGAAACACTCAAAATTAACATACCCCATTCAACAGAAAGAGCCTTTTGTGTGGGCTCCAGCAGGCTGCCTGGAAGTCTCTCCTCAATCAATCAACAGGGTCATGTGATATCCTGTCTCCTGGTGTGGGAATCTCTGAGGTGTTAAGGTTTCCCAGCTTCTTGGCCTCTGGGAACAGCAGGTGGCTAAGGTTTCCAATTAACCAACAAGCTTTGAAGTCCCTGCCCCTCTTGCAACTCCTAAATACAGTTTCCCTGTCAGAGTTTAGACCGCTAGCACCACCTTGGGGAATTTGTCGGTACTGCATCCATTTTTGAGTTGTCTTGAATTACTGCATTTCAATAGAGTGGTCTTTTGCTTGATAGTATAGGACCCCTGCTTAACATTGTTTTGATGGCATCCTTACAATAGAGTGGTGATGTGGAACCCCCCACAAGAAGGTTGTATCTTTGGAGTGGTCTCGTGCCAACTGCGCAGTTCTCCTATTCTGGCGTGAATGTGGGCGGCGATAGCTCATCCCCACATCCACCCAGTCTATTGATTTAGTTTGTTCTGGGATAGAATAATGGGCGGCGACAGCTCATCCCCACATCTACCCAGTCTATTGATTCAACATGGGTCAAAACCCTTGACATGCCTCTATAGAGGGCATTGCAATAGTCCAATTTGGATAGAATTAGGGCTCTCGCTAAAGTAATGCAGCTGTTGGGTGAGAGGAAAGGCTTAGCTGCTCTGATTAGCTTGCAGGTATAGGAGGTGGTTGAGGCCATAGCATTAACTTGTTTACCAAAGGTGAGCGTGGAGTCTATATAGAAGCCGAGTGTTTTAACTACCTTAGCCACAGTGATGTTGTTGTTGTCAATTATGAAGGATGAGTAGTTCGGACCTATTTTTTTGATGTTAGGTGGGGAACCTAGAATGAGGAGTTCTGTTTTGTCATCATTCAGGCATAGACCGTGAGATGCCATCCATGCCTGGATGATGAGGTATACTCTGTTCACAAAGGCCAAATCCTTGCCATAATCTCCCGGCAACGGGATGAGGATCTGTGTATCATCAGCATTATTCATGTAGGTGATACCTAGATCATCTAGAACTTCGAAAAGGGGCTTTGTGAAGATGTTGTACAGAGTAGGAGATACGCAGGAGCCGTGGGGTACACCGCACAATATGGGTGTGGGGTCCGCAGCTGCTAGAGGGGAGAAAACTCACATTGTCCTGTTATCAAGGAAGGACTGGATCCAAGCGACTGCCTCCTGAGAGAAGCGGGCCGCGGACTCCAAGTGGTTGCAGAGTATCAAATGGTCTACCAAATCAAACGCGGCTGAGAGATCGAGGAGTAGCAAGAGTGCCGTCTTATCTTCGTCTCTCAGTGCATCTATTTGTGCCTTGAGGTCTATGAGTGCAGTCTCAGTACTGTGTTGAGGTCTGAAGCCAGACTGTCAAACTCCTAGTAGGTGGTTTTGTTCCAGATGATGCTGGATTTGTAGATATGCTATTTTATCCAAGATTTTAAGTAGGAATGGCACTGTAGTTATGGGGCAGTAGTTTGTGGGGATGGATGGGTCGAGGGTTTGTTTTTTAAGGAGGGGGAGGATCCAGGAGTGTTTCAGGTTGCTAGGTATAGTGCCTGATGTGAATGAGGCATTTATGAGTTTAGTGATGAAGGGGGAGAGTTCACGGGCAGCATCTTTTATGATTTGAGCTGGACATGGGTCACCATGAAAATTAGACGGTTTGAGGGTAAAGATAACTTTTTCGACTTCTTTGATAGATACTTTGTGAAAGTGGAACCAGGGGGTCAGTGGTGTGGGTGGAGTCGGGGTGATCTGAAGTAGTGGTATGGCGTTCGTACCAGTCTTGGAGATAGTAGCATTCGTACCAGTCTTAGAGGCAATGAGGGTGTCTTTTTTATTGTTAATCTTCGTCTGGAGAGTTGTTATCTTGTTGACCAAGGAATTTTGTATACCCGTACACCAATTTTTGTCCTTCAGACAGGAGTCAGGAACTTGAATTGGTGATTCTACCTCTTTAAGGATGGCGAACAATTCTTTGGTATTTGATTTGGCTTGGGAGATTCAGGAGTTGTAGTAGGTTTGTTTGGCTAGTATAATAGGTTTTTTGTAGAGAGCGGCTAGTTTATTCAGGTTATTCTTGTTGAGGTCTGAAGGGTCTGATCTCCAGATTTTTTCGCTTAGACGTTTCTCTTGTCTAATTGCTTTCAGATGAGGCAAAAACCATGTGTTTAAGTGTTGGCGGGGTTTGCTCTTTCTAATCTCCAATGGTGCAATGACGTCTAGAGATGCAAGCATTACTTTGTTGTACATTTCTACCATGGTGGATGGGTCAGTCTGGTCTGAAATAGAGTTCAGTGTAGGAAGGATCAGGGGCATAAGATTTTCGGGAGTAATATTTCTTTTGTTTCTAGTGGGGACGGCGGGTGCTATACTACTAGTATTCGTAGGAGATGTGACCTTTAGCGTAAAGGATATCAGGTAGTGGTCAGACCAGGGCTGAGGCAGTAAAGAAGTGATAATAGTTGGCCAATTATGTTCAGCAATCCAATTGAGGGTCCTTCCTTTAATGTGGGTGGGTTCTGTGACCTTTTGGGTGAATCCTAATTCTTCTAGGGAGTTATTAATCTGTGAGGCGTTGGGATCTAGTGGGTCGCTGAATCCGAGGTTGAAGTCTCCTAAAATGAGGCATTGTGATGAGTTTTTAAGGTTGTCAGATAGTATATTCGTAAGGTCTTCCTGAAAGGAACACAGAGTGCCTGGTGGTCAGTATATTAAGTGAATGGTAATAGGTTGAGTACTAGAGATGGTAAGTTTGGCAGTGAGGGATTCACAGGAGTTTGTGTTATGGGGTGTGGAAAGTCTTAGAGTTAGATTGTTCTTAACAATTATAGCCAGACCTCCACCTCTGTAGGTGGTACGATCCAGTCTTTTAAGAATATAGTTGTCTGGAGTGGCTAGCATAATTGCGGACCTGCTGCAGAGTGAAGCCAGGATTCAGTAATGGCCAGGAGGTCAATGTTTTCCTTATGGATTAAGTCAGCTATATCTGTGGGGTGGGCCACCATAGAACGGGCATTTATTAATGCACCTTTTATGCCAATTTGAGAGGGTTGAACAGATAATGGCTAATCTTTGTGTTGGCAATTCGAAGGTGAGGTGGGATCTCTGAAGAGTCAGCAGTTAAGCTGAAGTGGGTGTTGGCCTTTGGTATCTTTGTAGGGTGAGATATTAGGAGTGGGCTGAGCGTCCCTTGGGCAATTAGTGTTGAGGTAGGCATTAGTTAAAGGATCATAGATTCTTGGGAGTCTGGCACGAAGTTTGAGGTTTCTCTGTTGGAGGCTACGGGGTTTGGTGGTCAAGCCAGCCTACTTAGGCGGTGCGCGTACATGCGTTTATTGGATCAAGGATTGGGACATGTTGAGGTCTTGTAGGGTGATGAAGTAGAGGATAGTTCTTAGTAGAACAGTGTAGAGTGATGGCAAATGCATAGTGTGTTCGTGAGGGCATGTGCGTGTAGGTGGCTTTGGGTGATAAATGGGCGATTGACTAAGGTGGCTATGGATGCGGGTGGGATGGCGATATTGGGCAAGGCCAGGCTAATCAAGGCTAAGTAAGGCAGGACAATATTGGGGAAGGCCAGGCTAATCAAGGCTAAGTAAGGGTAGACAGGGCTGTTCAGGACAGGCATGGCTAATCAAGGCTAAGCATGCTGGGAAAGGCTATTCATGATAGTCAAGGCAGGCTATGAAAGTGTGTACCAGATACTAAAGATATATGCTGATATGGGCATTAACAATTTTCACACAATCTAAAAGAGATCTTGCTACTGTAAGCTAGAATAAGTTGGCAGTGGCAAGTTACTAAAACAGTTTTGCACATAATCTGAAAGCAACTTTGCTGCTATAAACTAGAATAGGTTGGCCGTGTCAAGTTACTAAAACAATTTCTTTTTTGCACAATCTAAAAGCAACTTTGCTGCTGTAGGCTAGAATAGGTTAGCAGTGGCAAGTAACTAAAACAATGTTTACACAATCTAGAAGTAACTTTGCTGCTGTAGGCTAGAATAGGTTAGCAGTGGCAAGTTACTAAAACAATTTTTCACACAATCTAAAAGCGACTTTGCTGCTGTAGGCTAGAATAGGTTAGCAGTGGCAAGTAACTAAAACAATGTTTACACAATCTAGAAGCAACTTTGCTGCTGTAGGCAAGAATAGGTTAGCAGTGGCAAGTTGCTAAAACAATTTTTCACACAATCTAAGAGCGACTTTGCTGCTTTAGGCTAGAATAGGTTAGCAGTGGCAAGTTACTAAAACTATTTTTACACAATCTAAGAGCGACTTTGCTGCTGTAGCCGAGAATAGGTTAGCATTGGCAAGTTACTAAAACAGGTTTTCACACAATCTAAAAGCGATTTTGCTGCTGAGGGCTGAAGTGGGTTTCCAGAGGAGTGTCACTAAAGCGAGTTTTTGCACACTGAGAGCATCTTTGCTGTTATGGGGTAACTCGGCATCGCAATAGCAGAAGGTAGGAGCATCAATTCAAAGGTGAGAGAGATTGCTTAGTGGTTTACAGTCTAAAAGCAATCTTGCATGTACTTGGCTGGTAGGCGCTACGCAGGAGAAGGATTAATGTTCCTTTCCAGGCAGTGGTAATTCGTAGCGATGGGACGTGTATCAGTGCAGGCAGATTGCAGGGAGGCGCTTAAGAATACTGCAACGCTGGAAGTGATTGGAGTGGGAGCAGTGCGTGCGCGTTTAATAATAAGTGGGACCGTGGTGGGGGAGGTGGATCACATGGCTAGAAGCTTGGTAGGAACAATCATACAGCGGAAAAATGCTATTTTTGGTGACGATCGGGCGCTAGAACATATACAGCGCAACAGATTAAACAACCTTGGGTCAGACAATAACATGTGAGAGGCATATATAATTGGCACATGGGCAGCAATGGTGGGCACCCAGAGAAGTGCGGCGACTGAAGTGAATAGCAATGTTACCTTTTAGAAGAAGTCAGGGCCCGTAAACCAGGGGGACTGGCAGACGGCAGACATGGCCAAAACAAGCTGAGTATAGGCGATGACCTTGTTTCCCTTGGGCCTTATGGAAGTAGCATTATACAGAACAAATGATGGTGTCAAGAGAATCAGGTCATATCATTCATGGCGATGAGGGGTGAAGCAGCGAGTGTCGTGATGCAGGCTCGGTTACAGGCCGTTGTTAGAGCTACCACAGGAGGTGGGTGTCAAGGCTAGTTAAGGTAAGGCCGTACGTAAATGCATTTGGATAGCTGCACGGAATTGGGTAAGGGACAGCAAGAGTTCGCAGATAGCATATGTGGTAATTCTCATGTGGGTCGCAGAAATTGCACGCAATCAGGATGAAGTACAGTACCTTGTGCGCACGGCGCTTGGAGAGGGTAGAATGCAGCCAGCGAATTGGACAGGGGTCCCGGCTGACGGATGGGAGGCCTGGACAGGCTCCGGACAGTAATGGTGCCTTATCCGTGTGCCTTTGCTGGTGGGCCGGCTTGAGCCTGCCGGCTCATGATTGGCTCTCTAGTAGCCACGGGCAACCAATCACAGTTGAAAGCTGAGACTGATGTGGTTCAGCCCCATGGAAGTGGCAAAGGGATGGCGGGCGGCCATTTTAGAATGGGTCAGACCTCGAGGTGCTCAATGGCGAATTGTTACACTCCGCTGTAACTGAGCACAGCTGACTCGAAGGGGATCCCAATCAGGCACATCAGGAAATGTAGAATTCTAGCGATGCTCCCCTATTCACATCAAAGGCGTATTCATGGAATCCGCACATAAATCCCACAAATACCTGCGTGTTGAAAACGACTCTGTGCGACTCTACGCGCAAACTTCTCTCTGCGTGATTCGCGTATTCATGGATGCCAAAGTGCATTTCAAACAGACCCGCAAAGAAAACCGAGATGGGTGAGGAATGTCCACAAGACGCCTCCACGGAAACCAATAACATTGCCAGAGACCAAACTTTGCACAAACCGCCATGTCCACCCCTGACCCAAAATCCAGGACCCCTACAAAACCGTTCAAGTTCCTTCGTAAGTCAAGGCTGCACCCCGGCAAAAATGTGCAAGCTCCCTCGTAAGTAAAGACATCACCCCTGCAAAACCACCCATGCTCCCTCGTAAGTCAAGACTGCACCCCTGCGAAACTATGCGAGCCTCCATGTAAATAACATCTGCACCCCTGCGATACTGTAAACCCTCCCCCCTACTCCCAAGGCAACCAAACTGCCAGCATATACCCCTACTGCACATCAGCTCCCTCAAGCCCAGGCACCACCCAAAAGAACCCCTCTCCCCTGTTACCACCCACAGCCAGTCCCCTGACAGTACACCCCTTTCCTACACCGCCCTCACCTCTACCACTACCCCCAGGTATCCCCCTCAAGTCCTCATACCACCCACCAGCCCCCCTCACCACTACCACCACCCCAGGCATACCCCTGACAGTATAACCCCCTGCCTACACCACCCTCACCTCTGTCACTACCTCCAGGCAGCCCCATCAAGTCCTCACACCACCCACTGGTCCCCCTCACCTCTACCACCACCCCCAGGCATCCCCCTGTCATTACACCCCCCTCCCCACACTACCCTCATCTCTGCCCCTACCCCCAGGGAGCCCCCTCAACTCCTGACCCCACCCACAAGCCTCCCTCACCTCCACCACTACCCCAGGCAGCCGCCTCTAGTCCTGACACCGCCTTACAATCCCTGGCACCCCTGCCCCCACCCCAGTCAGCCCCCTGACAGTACACTGCCCTCACCTCTGCCACTAACCCCAGGCAGCCCCCTCAAGTCCTGGCACCACCCACCTGCCCCACACCTCCACCACCACCCCAGTCAGCTCTCTGAAGTCCTCACACCACCCAACAGCCCACCTCACCTCTGACACTACCCCAGGCAGCCCCCTCAAGTCCTGACACCACCCACCAGCCCCCCTTACCTCCACCACCACCCCCATGCAGCCCCCTCAAGTCCTCACACCACCCACCAGCCCCCCAACTCCACCACTAGCCCAGGCAGCCCCCTCAAGTCCTCACACCAACCACAAGTCTCTCTTACCTCTGCCACTACCCCAGGCAGCCCCATCAATTTCTGACACCACCCACCAGCCCCCCTCACCTCCTCCACCCCACCAGTGAGCACCCTGATAGTCTTTCATCCTACCAGTCCAATGTATGGCTGCAACTCACCTGGACCTCTGTGGTCTGCCTCCACCATGAAGCAGACCTCCAACATGTCCACCACCAACACAATCAACTGGAAGCACGGAAGATCAATCCAGGACCAGATCATCCCCTTTTACTCTCTGGCAGAACACTGTGGCCACCCCATCCACAAGTGACATGTGAATGCAATGTAAAGTGGCATGTGCATATTGGCCATGGGTCATTGCAAAGGGATCAACGCACAGCAACTGAATGTGTGTTGAGGACAGAAGCAAACAGAATCAAACATTGGGCACTTCCACAAAAAATGACTAGGCGCGTTACAACTGGAGCATAAGTAACCCAGGTGGTAGGAGTAGCAAAGTCCCTGTGAGGGACAACAACATGACATGCCTGTGCATCAGTGATTGGAGGTCAGTCAGAGAGTGCATGACTCAGTGAGATAGGACATGTGTGCTGGCACAAAGAAACAGCAAATATGGTTCACAACTGTATTACAGTGGCAGAGGTGGAGCAAGACATGAGAGCAGGCAGTGTGTGACTGCACATGTTGGTGGGCGTGTATGCATGACATAGGTGTGACACAGCAATGCAATAACAAATGTGCAAGTGATATGTCCAGGCCACCCATCCACAGCGAGCCCACTTCCCACCACAGCACCCACAATGTGAAATACACACTAAAGTGAATAGAGTGTGGGCACATGCACAATCCTAAGCATGTGCAAAGGGGACACATGAACAACAGTGGACCTGAAATGAAAACAATGTGAAAGCGTGCAAATACTCATGAACAGGTGGCATTCCATCCACAATGAGAGTTAACCAAAAAATACATAACACATCTACATATCACTGCAACCATACCTGTATGTACATCATCACACAGAAGCCTCCACGCCAACCACACTGACACACTGACGCAAAACACTCAGTGATGCTGCACATGTAATGGAAATATGAAAAACATCCAGTGCAGCCTCTAGTCGTCTGATGGCCTCCCCGCCACATGTCAGGCACATGTGCATCCCCCCACCTGCAAACATCAAAGCAACAACATGACACACACAGGCCCCCCACAATACACATGACCTACAATGAAGAGATGCACCAGGTGAAATGTAAATAATCAAACGTGCAGACACAGAAATGAACAGCATGAAGCGTGGAATGTAGTCAGATAAAACCTGTATTGAATAAAACAATATGCAACAAAAATTGGGAAGAAATGTTCAAGAAGTCCGTGATAAATGACGAAAACTGAAATTAACCCTATACCTAAAGAACTATATACATGAATAATGGGGAAGGAAAATCACTGGAGTCTGGGGCAAAAGAAAAAGAAAACATGAATGAAACCTATACCTAAATAACTATTTAGAAAGGCAGCGGGAAAGTCCTCCTCACCAATCGGTGACAACATGTTGACCAGGGCTGATTCACATGCCATGTCCTCCTCACTCAGGTGGGCCTTCGTTGTTGTCTGGAGAGCTTGCAAGTTGGACAACAACTAATGTTCTATGTCCTATGCCGACCTGTAAGTCACCTCCAGAATGGCAGCCTGCCTTCCTCCCCGGTGCAGGGTCACCTCATCTCTGGCCACCATCACTTGTGCCTCCCATGCCTGCTGCCTCCGTGCCATCAGCTGCCTCTCATACTGCCTGAACACAGATGAAATGGTGTTAAAACGCCCCCACATGGTCCTCCTGCCTCATAGTCGCCACCTGCCTCCATTGGGTGGTTTGCCCTATGACAGTCTGCCTCCTCGTATTTGCCACCTGCTGTAGCCGTGCCCAGTGCATGCTCTTTCAATACGCCATCCAATGTGATGGCAATTGTCAGGGGCGTGGGAGGTGCACTGCTCCATGCGGCCTGATGACCCTGTGCCTGTGTCTGTGCCATCGTTGGCCACCTCAGTTGTCATAGATTGGACTCCCACCTCGAGCAGAAGCATTAGCTCCACCAGACGGCGGGTTGGTGGTGGTGCTTGTAGACAGGGGGGCATGCTGGTATGCAGACCAGAAGGCACCCTGGAGGATGACTGGCACAAGGAGGAGGAAGCTGAGGAGGGGGTTGTGGCAGTGAAGAGCCCATGATGCCCAACAGAGAACAGGCCTGCTGCCAGCAAGGCCATAAGGTGGCACAGCTCATTGTGATGATGGGCAAGCATACCACAAGTAGCCTATCCATCATCACAAATGACTGTGGTCCACCTCGTGAGGCTGGCCAGCAGGGGTAGCACCTGATCCCTGATGGACACATCAGCTGGTAAGGGGATGCTGGTCTGTGTGGAAGCATTCCAGAACATGCACACTGCTGCATCGGATGGCCCAGGGGCAGAAATTTGAATGAACACCTCCACATTGGCCTGCACAGCCTCTTGCCCCTGGGACAGTGTTGCAGCATGCACACCCACCTCGACACCCCCACCAGACACCATGGGCTGGGCTGCAACTGCCACCTCCTCCTCCTCCGTCAACCTGGATAACACCAGGGTGTCTTTGCCCGTGGATGGTCCAGGTGTGGAATCACCCTATCTAACCATTGCAGAGGAGCCCCCTGCCATCTTCACCTCCTGGGACTTAACCCCAGCAGCCATGCCCGATGCCCCTGTCACTACCTCAGCCACAGCGCTCCCCAAAGATGGGCTGTCACAGCTGATTGACTGCGGCCTGTGCTTTGGTCAGGTGAAATGGTCCTGCTTCCTTGCTTCACAGCACCACTTCTGCCCTCTTCTCCAGCTGCAGCAACTGCAGCAACTGGTAAAGAAGACACTGATCAGCGACATCAGTGTACAGCGATCAAGCCTGTGTGGTATACACAACATTTACAGTAACACGAATTGTCCATGGTAAAACCTACAACATCTACACGCACACACATGGACATGCAATTCCCATTCAAACAGACACAACAACCCAGGCTCAGTGACAACCACAGTCATGCCACATTCACATGCAAATGCAGCACAAAGAGGGCAGTTCACAGACACATACCAAGAGAAATGACATGGCACAATGGCAAAGGCAACCTGGCCCAACTGCAACCTGCTGCGTTGCCACAGGAGACATGCCACAGGGGCACAGGGGTGGGTAGGGAGTAAACTGGTAGGTTGGCCAAACACAGAATACATGGAAGCACAGATGGGCTGGGGTACTGCCATGGACACATCGTTGGCAAGACACACAGTGGAATCTTGGCCACCAGTAGACACTCATGGTTGCCTCACTCACAGCATGGCCGTGCCAACACCTGATTGGGCATCTGGCCACACAATCACATCAAATAACATGCCTCCCTCACAGCCCGACCTGTGAGCATGCAACACATACATGCACCAATTGCACAGGCACACGTGAGTATGCAATAGCTTGAAGCACATGCACAAGGCATGTCCACACATCAACTCAGAGTAGACATACAGCGCCATGACAGATTACATCAAAGTCCCTGAAATGAAAATGCCACAACTTGACTTCGCCAGCATCCGAACAAATGTGTCTCCTCCAGATATAGAGGGTGTATAGCCACACAATGCAATTGTGCGCACACCATTATGTCCATCATGCATGCACCTGACATGGGCACCACATCTGGCACCTTTGACATCCAAGCATGTCTAAACATCAAGTGACATTGCATGTGCAAGGTTTGCGCAACTGTACAACTACACACACTGCAAATACTGGTGCATGTCCAATGAACAGATATCACACTTCACACATGGGGATCATTGTCTGGGGACTGCATGCCTCTGTGGATCACTGAAACACACATGCCACATAAATAAGGTTGTAATTACAAACATGAAGGCACATGCACAACACATATGCACTGTAGAGCAGTGCACCACATGGCTACTCACCAACAGCCTCCAGATGCTGTTTCCAATCACAGATCTGGGTATACAGCTCTGGGTAGAGCCTCACCAGGACCTGTATGTTGTTGGATGAAAACCTGCACCTGCCTGCATGGTGCATCTCCAAAGTTGCCCCAACCTTTCAGGGCGTGCAATTTTATTAGAAGTTCTCCCAGTGCTTATGGACACTCTTGGTGCAGCATACTGCCACCACCTCTGCGCTGGTGGCAGCTGCTATGTCCCCCCAGATCTGCTTGCATCCTTCTTTGCCATGTTTCTTCTCTGTGTCGAAGAGGGCATCATAGTTATCCAGGAACTTATCCACCAGGATGCCAAATTCTCTGGAGCTGAAGTTGGAAGCCCTCTGCCTCCCTGCCGTGGGGGTGCTGCACTGGTCAGAAGAAGATGGTGCAGACATGGCAACCCCTGAGGCAGGTGTGGGAGGGCAAAGTGTTCCTGGAAATTGGCTTGTTGAGCAGTGGTGGTGGAATGGAGAGGTGGAAGTCTGACACAGTAGCTGAGGTGGTGACAGGGCTGGACACAGGAGAACAGGCAATGGCAGATCAGCAGGCACTCCCTATGCAGTTCATGTCGGCAGCCGACACTCAGATTGAACAGGCAGCATCAGATGGCAAGGTGGCAGGCAGCACAGGGCAGGAGGAGGCAGGTAAACTGGCACAGAAGCGGGGGAGTGGGTTCTTCCATGTCCGTGAAGGCAGCTGAAAAAATAATAAAGGCCCTTAGTGCGTAGGTTACATGACATGTGATTCACACAGCGTGCCTATGTAGCTCACGGGATTGACGGGATACATAAGAACATGGATGCGTGCCACTCGTAGTGCGCGTGAAGGAATGAAGATGGACGAGTGTCGTTTACACGTATTTGGGGGTGTCACTCAATCCGTTCTCTTCAGGTACCACATACTGTATTTTTCCTGTATTTTTCCTTTTGGAGGTTGCCTCTGGTCATACGCCCATGTATTTTGTGCATTTTGAGGCCTACAGTGTGTCACGTACGCAATTCCTAGTTTCGGGGTGCCTCTGCATATTGCATACCGCTTTTTTTACTTTTCAGAATCTTTCCCGGTATTGTGTATGCAATTTTTGACTTTAGGGGTGCTTCTGCATATTATGTACTGCTTTTCTCTCTTTCAGATCATTTTCTAGATATCCGTATGCAATTTCTTTAGTTTAGGGGTGCCTCTGTGTATCGCGTACCCTTTATTTTGCTTTTGGGGTACATTGAATCCTTGCTGAACCAGACATCTACGTCGCACATCACATAGACTGTTCCCTTCCTCATGTTGCCCAATAACTTGGTGTGCCTTCCATTCATCCTTTACACGTGAAACATGAGTCAAAAGGCCCCAAGAGGGAAAGGTTGCTGTCGGGGTTGGGGTTGTGGTGAGCACACATCTGCACCAGCACCAGGAGGATGTGGGGGGCATTAGGCCACAGTTGATCGGGCACCTGGATGCCAACGTGGTCACAGACAGACAGGTGAAGCACCACCACCTAGGGACCCTCAGGCCAAGAAGGGACGCTCTGCAGAGCAAGAAGAGGCTTCAACCCAAGACACGGCAAAGGAGATGGGTCCACTAAGGAAGAGATGATTCACTCTCTTGAGATGTGACAGTATGCAGGGAGTACACATACACCCACACAACAGACCAGATTAATACCTTCGGTGTGGAGATGCGCACTGCTGAACAGGTTCAGAAGCGGTGGAATGATCTCACACGTAGGACCAAGCACAAGCTCAATGTCAACCTGGACTCTACACTGGCCAGTGGTGGGGGTCCACCAAAGGAGGAGCAGCTGAAACCGCATGAAGAGGCCACACGTCAATTCATCCTCCTTGAGCAGGTGCAAGGCATAGGAGGCCTGGAGAACTATGAGAACACATCTGGTGAGTGGCATTTCTGGTGCATTGTATGTTCCGTCAGTCATGTAAGACACAATTTATATGTGTAGTGGTACATCTGGCTGCAGTTGTCTGACATCCTTGGGCAATGCATGTTTGGTAACATTTAGACCCTTGTCACATGGCCTTCCTTCTGGGAGTATCCTGTGTGGTGGACATGTGTGGCCCATGTCCGTGTGACAGTACACATCACCAACAGGGTACTCTTCTGTTTCATGGGCAAGAAATGATGCACCTATATGTACTGTTGTTTGCTATATTCTTGCGGCATGCCACTTTGCAATGTTCAACAGGTGCATGCGATAGATGTTGACCAATCACATCATTTAATGCTGAGTTGCATGTTCCAATTGTCACCTGCTCCTATGGCATGCCTTGTCATGATGCATAGCAGAGCTTTCTGTCATCACACTGTGTGGTGTGGCCAGAATGATGGTGCATCAGTGCCCACAGACCACTGCCCTGTAACGCTCACCTGATTCTCGCAGAGGCGCCGGTCTTGACTGGGCGACTACCGTATCTTCAAAGGCGATGTGTAGCACCCGGTTGGCTCTTTGGGCTGGACCTCTGTGCACTGTATGCCTGACGTGTAGAGTAAGATGTCTGCAGATAGAAAATATGGGGTTAATGAACTGGGGTTATTGGGGTGTCCCTATCTCTTTCCTCTTCTCCTCTCCTGTAGACCCCCAAAGGTTAACGCTCTCACCTTAGGTAAGTGAATGCCGAGCTCTCCATCTGCCTCGGGGCAGGGTGCTGTAACCAGTTTCTTCACTGGATAGGTAGCGCAGGCCTCTTGACTTCAGAGGACTGCTGTCCGTTGTTTACTGCACGAACGGTAAGTTTCGAGTCATTCAAATGTCTTTAAAGTCTTTAGTAATGATGTCTCTTGTTTTGCAGGGTTCCGGCGATGGCGGATGACGGGCTGAAGTGAGTTGAAGATGGAGCCCGTGTGATGAATAGAAGCGCCTGGAAGCACGTAAGTAAGCGCTTGTTGCCTGCTTCACTATGCGCTCTAACTGTCTTTTTATTTTGCAGGTACGAGTTCGGAGCGGCTGCAGGGTGCCGGAATACCCACTGGATTAGATGTGGAAAGGAGTAATGGCACGTGAGTATTAAAGTTCCCCAATGTCTTTAAACGCACCTTGTTTTGTCTTTCAGATGCGGGATGCAGCGCCGAAGAGTTGGTAAACTTTTGTCTTTCAGATGCCGGAATGCTAACCTGTTCTTTCTTGTCTTTATAGGTGTTGCTGAAGACTGGATTCAGAATGGTAAGCCTTTGCCTTTCAGATGCCGGAATGCTAACCTGTTCTTTCTTGTCTTTATAGGTGTTGCTGAAGACTGGATTCAGGATGGTAAGCCTTTTTCCTTAGGCCCAGGACCGGATGCAGAAGACACGATGAGCGTTCTGCTGCAGAGGTTGCAGAATAACGCAAAGCAAGATTCATCCACCGGGTGTGGTTTAAATAGCCTCCTGTAGTGCTTAGGTGTCTCCTTCCACAGCCACGCCTAAGTAAGAAAAGAGTTCCTGGTAAGAAAAGAGTTCCTGCCTTCCAGAAGAGTTCCAGTGTTCTGAATCTAGGGAGTGGCTCCAGCCCCACCCAACAGGAAAAGTAGTTCCAAACAGAAGAGGATCAGAGGCTCAACTGGCAGGCAAGTAAGCAGCATGGTCTGCTGAAGGTAAGTCCACCCAAGCATTATGAGCCCGGCGCTTCCAGCGCTGGGACTGGGCATATTTATGAGCCTGGTGCCACTGGCGCCAGGACTGGGTCCAAAAGGTCCCAATTGGGACTGGTTGGCACTCGGAACCTGGGTTATGGATCTGCTTCCAAGGGAGTTGGGAAAACCCTGACCTTTTGGACAGTACTCCCCCTCAAGGCCCCTCCCAAACCGGGCTTCTCCGGGGGTTTTGGCTTGTCAGGAAATGTTCGGTGAAATCTTTTGATTAGGCGAGGAGCGTGGACATATTCAGCAGGTTCCCAGGATCTCTCTTGGGGGCCGTAGCCTTTCCAGTCAATTAGGTAGAATAGTTTAGATTTGGAGATCTTGGAGTCCAGAATGCTTTTGACTTCAAACTCGAGTTCTCCATCCACTAGGATAGGTTTTGGAAATTTGGTTAGTCGGGTTTGAGGTTGCACGGGTTTTAATAGAGAGACGTGGAAGACCGGATGTATCTTCATGTGCGGGGGCAAGTCCAACTTGACCGCTA
The DNA here is from genome assembly GCF_040938575.1 of Ambystoma mexicanum. Lineage (NCBI taxonomy): Eukaryota > Metazoa > Chordata > Amphibia > Caudata > Ambystomatidae > Ambystoma > Ambystoma mexicanum. The sequence continues at coordinate 699,551,584 of NC_090927.1, read as the reverse complement.
CTGGGTTTACTATGGTAGTGATGGAATAGGGACCAAGGTATCTTGGGTTGAATGTGCGTGGCCCCTTTAGAGATAGATATTTGGTGGATAACCAGACTTGATCCCCTACTTGATAGTGAGGGGCTTCCTTCCGATGTTGATCTGCTCCTTTCTTGTATTGTTCTTTAGCCCTTTGAAGGTGAGAAACAGCTTCCTTAAAGGCTTGGGTGATTGTAGAATGCAGGTAGTCTACTGCTGGTGTTTCAAGATCTTGGAGGGGATCCAACTCCGAGGTTTGAGGGTGACTGCCGTACAAAAGAAAAAACGGGGTTTTCCCAGTTCCCGAATGGACAGAGTTATTGTAGGCATACTCGGCTATCCAAAGGATATCTTTCCAAGTTTTTTCAGTTTGTTGCAGCATGCAGCGTAAATACTGTTCCAGAGTTTGATTGGTCCTCTCGGTTTGTCCGTCGGTCTGAGGGTGGTGACTGGTCGATAGTCTCACATCAATTTGAGCCGACCGACAGCAACTTCGCGAAAAATGAGAAATAAATTGACTACCTCGATCCGAAATTAGAACCGAAGGAAAACCGTGCAGTCGGACGATGTTTTCGAGAAATTCTCGGGCCAGAGTTGCTGCTGTTGGCAAGCCTTTGAGCGGAATGAAATGCGCCATCTTGGAGAATAAGTCCACGATTACTAGAATCGTATTGTATCCGGAGCATGGAGGTAGATCGGTGATGAAGTCCATAGAAAGCGTATGCCAAGGGCGAGGTGGGATGTCAATAGGGCGTAAGAGGCCTGCTGGTCTTTCCTTTTGACTCTTGTTTTGGGCGCATACTCCACAGGACATTATAAAGTCTCTGATATCTTTTTTCCAAGACGGCCACCAGAAGTAGCGCTTGATCTTTTCTGAGGTCTTGGCTATACCGGGATGACCTTCCATTAAAGAGTCGTGATAACAAGAGATTACTTTTTTCTGTAAATCTGTGCTGGGTAGGTATAATCGTTCTTGGAAATACAATAAGTTGTCCTTTACTGCAAAGTCCTTTCCCTGCAGATGCCAATTCTGTATGTCTGCTGGAGTTACAAGTTGCCTGGCTTTATCCTTAACTTCCTCTATGGATTCTGTGGCGATTACACCCAGAATTCTTTGTTCGGGAATGATTGGTACAGGTTTAGGGTTGACCAAGTGTTCTTCCACTCCCATCCGAGAAAGGGCATCGGCTTTACCGTTCTTTGTACCAGGTCGATAGGTAATTATGAAGTCAAACTCGGCAAAGAATAAAGCCCAACGGAGTTGTCTAGAGGATTGGGCTTTTGCGGTCTTCAAATATTGCAGGTTTCGGTGATCCGTAATCACAGTAACGGTGTGTCGGGCCCCCAGCAGATAATGCCGCCAAGCCTTAAAGGCAGACTTGATAGCCAGAAGTTCCTTGTCAGTAATCGTGTAATTGATTTCAGGAGGCGAGAATTTGCGGGACCAAAATGCCACGGGATGCAACTGATTGGTTACCGGGTCCTTTTGTGATAGAACTGCCCCCATGGCAAGGCTTGAAGCATCAGTTTCCACGATGTAGGGGAGTTCGGGGCAAGGGTGTTTTAAGATTGGTGCAGAGATAAATTTAGTCTTCAAATCCTGGAAAGCTTGTTCCGCCTCGGTAGACCATTCAAAACGTTTGTTTTTCTTTAACAAGGCAGTGATGGGCTGGACTATTCGAGAGAATTCGGGGATAAACCTGCGGTAAAAGTTAGCGAAGCCTAACATGCTTTGCACACCTTTTACGGAGGATGGTGATGGCCATTTGAGAACTGCATCGACCTTCTTTGAATCCATACGCACTCCGCCAGGTGATAATATGAATCCCAAGAATTCAACTTCAGTCACGTTGAAAACACATTTTTCCAACTTAGCGAAAAGTTTGTGTTGACGCAATCTTTCGAGGACCATTTTTACGTGTTTCCGATGTTCAGATTCCGATGAAGAATAAACGAGGATGTCGTCAATGTAAACAACAACACATACATCAATGAGCTCTCTGAGGACATCGTTCATAAAATATTGAAAGGCGGCCGGGGCATTGCAAAGTCCGAAGGGCATGACCTGATATTCAAATAGCCCATACTTGGTGCGGAAGGCCGTCTTCCATTCATCGCCCTCTTTTACTCGTACCAAGTGGTAAGCTCCTCTAAGATCCAGCTTTGTATATATGCCTGCTTTTCTGACTTGGTCCAGGAGTTCAGGGATCAAAGGTAACGGATATCTATTCTTAATGGTGATCTGGTTCAGGGAGCGATAATCGATACAAGTTCTAAGGTCTCCTTCCTTTTTTGGAACGAAGAACAAAGCTGAAGAAGCAGGGGACTTGGAAGGACGAATAAACCCATTTGCCAGGTATTGATCCAGGTATTGTCGAAGGTGAAGGTTCTCAGGCTCGGTGAGGGCATAAATTCTACTACAAGGAGGAGTAGATCCAGGTATCAGGTCTATCTGGCAGTCATAATACCTATGAGAAGGTAGAGAGTTAGCCTGATCCTTCTGGAAAACATCTTGGTATTCTAGGTATTCGGGAGGTAACTGGGGAGTCTCTGAAGAAATTGCGGCCAGTGCAACACCAGGTGGAGGGTGGCAAGTAGAGACACATTCTGGAAACTGGACCGTTCTTGCTCGCCAATCGATCAGAGGATTGTGTTTCTCTAACCAAGGTATTCCTAGAATAATCTGAAATTGAGGGGCCTTGATCACATCGAACACGATCTTCTCATGGTGTCCATCTTGACTTACTAGCGTCACCTCTTGAGTGGTATGCGTTACTGGCCCGGAGGCTATCTCCGTACCATCGACCGTAGTAATGACGTCCTTTACAGCCTTGGGACAAAGAGTTAGATTCATCCTCAAAACCATTTCATGATCCACATAATTGCCGATGGCACCGCTGTCGACATAAGCTTCAATTGCATGTAATCGATCCGGATTATCAGGGCTAAAGAGGACCATAGGTATCACGAAATGCGAGGTCACGGAACTGGTTTTCACGCTCGGCAAGAGGACCTCTATTCTTGTCGGGCGAGGTCGTTTCCCTGCTCAGAGTTTGTAACCCATGCAAATAGGCAGTAACCAAAGTTACAAACTTTGGTAACTGTAGCTCCTACTGCCTTCTTGGCAGGTTTCACCGGACAGTCTCGAAGAAAGTGCCCTGAGTTTCCGCAATATAGGCATAATTGCAACTGTTTCCTCCTTTCCCGCTCCCTTTGTGTTAGAGGACCTTTCAGACCCCCTATTTGCATGGGTTCCCCGGAGTCTACTCCTTTGGAAGGAGTTGGCGGTTTGGAAAATACTCGAGCATCAAACTTGGAACGATCGGCCTTCCTGTTCTGCAGCCTGTGATCTATTTGAACGACCAAGTCTATATAATCCGAACAGTCTTGTGGGGGATTCACTACTTGGGCTAAAACGTCTTTGAGCTCTCCACGTAGACCTCTATAAAACAGCGTAATCCTTTTGTCCTCAGGCCATTGAGTTTCCACTATTAGTCTATTGAAAGATGCAATATAAACCAAAAGGTCTTGATTACCCTGTCGCAACGAAAGAAGCTCATTGTCCAAGGCCTGCCCCTGTGAATGTCTTGCGAACAGTTTTTCCATACTAAGCTGAAAGGCTTGAAAATCATGGAGAACCGGATCATCTTGATTAACTAGAGGGATCGACCAGTCTGCCGCATTGCCACTAAGGTACGAAAGTACAAAAGCTACTTTTGCTTGATCAGTTGGAAAGGCTGCTGGCCGGCATAAGAAGTGCAACCGGCACTGATTGATAAATACTGCAAACCTCTTTGGGTCACCAGAAAATCGTTCGGGCGTAGCCAGAGGTACATTCCCAGGTAGGTTGATCTGCACTGGATTCATAGAGGATGTTGAAGGAAGATTTGCCCCTGATGCGGGTAACGGGGTCTGTCCGGCTTGTGACTGTAGCACTTGTCTAGCAAGATTGTCTGTTCTCTCCTTGGAAATAATTAGTTCCCTTCTTAGAGCATTCGTTTCCTGACGAGCTGCATGCACTTCTGCCCTTAGTTCCCCAAGTAACCGGGCTAGGGGGTCAGTATCCGAGGTTTCCATAGCGCCTGGGCGAGAGTTTTGCGGTAGGCTTTGCGTTCTGTAACGCTCACCTGATTCTCGCAGAGGCGCCGGTCTTGACTGGGCGACTACCGTATCTTCAAAGGCGATGTGTAGCACCCGGTTGGCTCTTTGGGCTGGACCTCTGTGCACTGTATGCCTGACGTGTAGAGTAAGATGTCTGCAGATAGAAAATATGGGGTTAATGAACTGGGGTTATTGGGGTGTCCCTATCTCTTTCCTCTTCTCCTCTCCTGTAGACCCCCAAAGGTTAACGCTCTCACCTTAGGTAAGTGAATGCCGAGCTCTCCATCTGCCTCGGGGCAGGGTGCTGTAACCAGTTTCTTCACTGGATAGGTAGCGCAGGCCTCTTGACTTCAGAGGACTGCTGTCCGTCGTTTACTGCACGAACGGTAAGTTTCGAGTCATTCAAATGTCTTTAAAGTCTTTAGTAATGATGTCTCTTGTTTTGCAGGGTTCCGGCGATGGCGGATGACGGGCTGAAGTGAGTTGAAGATGGAGCCCGTGTGATGAATAGAAGCGCCTGGAAGCACGTAAGTAAGCGCTTGTTGCCTGCTTCACTATGCGCTCTAACTGTCTTTTTATTTTGCAGGTACGAGTTCGGAGCGGCTGCAGGGTGCCGGAATACCCACTGGATTAGATGTGGAAAGGAGTAATGGCACGTGAGTATTAAAGTTCCCCAATGTCTTTAAACGCACCTTGTTTTGTCTTTCAGATGCGGGATGCAGCGCCGAAGAGTTGGTAAACTTTTGTCTTTCAGATGCCGGAATGCTAACCTGTTCTTTCTTGTCTTTATAGGTGTTGCTGAAGACTGGATTCAGAATGGTAAGCCTTTGCCTTTCAGATGCCGGAATGCTAACCTGTTCTTTCTTGTCTTTATAGGTGTTGCTGAAGACTGGATTCAGGATGGTAAGCCTTTTTCCTTAGGCCCAGGACCGGATGCAGAAGACACGATGAGCGTTCTGCTGCAGAGGTTGCAGAATAACGCAAAGCAAGATTCATCCACCGGGTGTGGTTTAAATAGCCTCCTGTAGTGCTTAGGTGTCTCCTTCCACAGCCACGCCTAAGTAAGAAAAGAGTTCCTGGTAAGAAAAGAGTTCCTGCCTTCCAGAAGAGTTCCAGTGTTCTGAATCTAGGGAGTGGCTCCAGCCCCACCCAACAGGAAAAGTAGTTCCAAACAGAAGAGGATCAGAGGCTCAACTGGCAGGCAAGTAAGCAGCATGGTCTGCTGAAGGTAAGTCCACCCAAGCATTATGAGCCCGGCGCTTCCAGCGCTGGGACTGGGCATATTTATGAGCCTGGTGCCACTGGCGCCAGGACTGGGTCCAAAAGGTCCCAATTGGGACTGGTTGGCACTCGGAACCTGGGTTATGGATCTGCTTCCAAGGGAGTTGGGAAAACCCTGACCTTTTGGAAGCAGAGATCATGACAGTACTCCCCCTCAAGGCCCCTCCCAAACCGGGCTTCTCCGGGGGTTTTGGCTTGTCAGGAAATGTTCGGTGAAATCTTTTGATTAGGCGAGGAGCGTGGACATATTCAGCAGGTTCCCAGGATCTCTCTTGGGGGCCGTAGCCTTTCCAGTCAATTAGGTAGAATAGTTTAGATTTGGAGATCTTGGAGTCCAGAATGCTTTTGACTTCAAACTCGAGTTCTCCATCCACTAGGATAGGTTTTGGAAATTTGGTTAGTCGGGTTTGAGGTTGCACGGGTTTTAATAGAGAGACGTGGAAGACCGGATGTATCTTCATGTGCGGGGGCAAGTCCAACTTGACCGCTACTGGGTTTACTATGGTAGTGATGGAATAGGGACCAAGGTATCTTGGGTTGAATGTGCGTGGCCCCTTTAGAGATAGATATTTGGTGGATAACCAGACTTGATCCCCTACTTGATAGTGAGGGGCTGTCTTCCGATGTTGATCTGCTCCTTTCTTGTATTGTTCTTTAGCCCTTTGAAGGTGAGAAACAGCTTCCTTAAAGGCTTGGGTGATTGTAGAATGCAGGTAGTCTACTGCTGGTGTTTCAAGATCTTGGAGGGGATCCAACTCCGAGGTTTGAGGGTGACTGCCGTACAAAAGAAAAAACGGGGTTTTCCCAGTTCCCGAATGGACAGAGTTATTGTAGGCATACTCGGCTATCCAAAGGATATCTTTCCAAGTTTTTTCAGTTTGTTGCAGCATGCAGCGTAAATACTGTTCCAGAGTTTGATTGGTCCTCTCGGTTTGTCCGTCGGTCTGAGGGTGGTGACTGGTCGATAGTCTCACATCAATTTGAGCCGACCGACAGCAACTTCGCCAAAAATGAGAAATAAATTGACTACCTCGATCCGAAATTAGAACCGAAGGAAAACCGTGCAGTCGGACGATGTTTTCGAGAAATTCTCGGGCCAGAGTTGCTGCTGTTGGCAAGCCTTTGAGCGGAATGAAATGCGCCATCTTGGAGAATAAGTCCACGATTACTAGAATCGTATTGTATCCGGAGCATGGAGGTAGATCGGTGATGAAGTCCATAGAAAGCGTATGCCAAGGGCGAGGTGGGATGTCAATAGGGCGTAAGAGGCCTGCTGGTCTTTCCTTTTGACTCTTGTTTTGGGCGCATACTCCACAGGACATTATAAAGTCTCTGATATCTTTTTTCCAAGACGGCCACCAGAAGTAGCGCTTGATCTTTTCTGAGGTCTTGGCTATACCGGGATGACCTTCCATTAAAGAGTCGTGATAACAAGAGATTACTTTTTTCTGTAAATCTGTGCTGGGTAGGTATAATCGTTCTTGGAAATACAATAAGTTGTCCTTTACTGCAAAGTCCTTTCCCTGCAGATGCCAATTCTGTATGTCTGCTGGAGTTACAAGTTGCCTGGCTTTATCCTTAACTTCCTCTATGGATTCTGTGGCGATTACACCCAGAATTCTTTGTTCGGGAATGATTGGTACAGGTTTAGGGTTGACCAAGTGTTCTTCCACTCCCATCCGAGAAAGGGCATCGGCTTTACCGTTCTTTGTACCAGGTCGATAGGTAATTATGAAGTCAAACTCGGCAAAGAATAAAGCCCAACGGAGTTGTCTAGAGGATTGGGCTTTTGCGGTCTTCAAATATTGCAGGTTTCGGTGATCCGTAATCACAGTAACGGTGTGTCGGGCCCCCAGCAGATAATGCCGCCAAGCCTTAAAGGCAGACTTGATAGCCAGAAGTTCCTTGTCAGTAATCGTGTAATTGATTTCAGGAGGCGAGAATTTGCGGGACCAAAATGCCACGGGATGCAACTGATTGGTTACCGGGTCCTTTTGTGATAGAACTGCCCCCATGGCAAGGCTTGAAGCATCAGTTTCCACGATGTAGGGGAGTTCGGGGCAAGGGTGTTTTAAGATTGGTGCAGAGATAAATTTAGTCTTCAAATCCTGGAAAGCTTGTTCCGCCTCGGTAGACCATTCAAAACGTTTGTTTTTCTTTAACAAGGCAGTGATGGGCTGGACTATTCGAGAGAATTCGGGGATAAACCTGCGGTAAAAGTTAGCGAAGCCTAACATGCTTTGCACACCTTTTACGGAGGATGGTGATGGCCATTTGAGAACTGCATCGACCTTCTTTGAATCCATACGCACTCCGCCAGGTGATAATATGAATCCCAAGAATTCAACTTCAGTCACGTTGAAAACACATTTTTCCAACTTAGCGAAAAGTTTGTGTTGACGCAATCTTTCGAGGACCATTTTCACGTGTTTCCGATGTTCAGATTCCGATGAAGAATAAACGAGGATGTCGTCAATGTAAACAACAACACATACATCAATGAGCTCTCTGAGGACATCGTTCATAAAATATTGAAAGGCGGCCGGGGCATTGCAAAGTCCGAAGGGCATGACCTGATATTCAAATAGCCCATACTTGGTGCGGAAGGCCGTCTTCCATTCATCGCCCTCTTTTACTCGTACCAAGTGGTAAGCTCCTCTAAGATCCAGCTTTGTATATATGCCTGCTTTTCTGACTTGGTCCAGGAGTTCAGGGATCAAAGGTAACGGATATCTATTCTTAATGGTGATCTGGTTCAGGGAGCGATAATCGATACAAGTTCTAAGGTCTCCTTCTTTTTTTGGAACGAAGAACAAAGCTGAAGAAGCAGGGGACTTGGAAGGACGAATAAACCCATTTGCCAGGTATTGATCCAGGTATTGTCGAAGGTGAAGGTTCTCAGGCTCGGTGAGGGCATAAATTCTACTACAAGGAGGAGTAGATCCAGGTATCAGGTCTATCTGGCAGTCATAATACCTATGAGAAGGTAGAGAGTTAGCCTGATCCTTCTGGAAAACATCTTGGTATTCTAGGTATTCGGGAGGTAACTGGGGAGTCTCTGAAGAAATTGCGGCCAGTGCAACACCAGGTGGAGGGTGGCAAGTAGAGACACATTCTGGAAACTGGACCGTTCTTGCTCGCCAATCGATCAGAGGATTGTGTTTCTCTAACCAAGGTATTCCTAGAATAATCTGAAATTGAGGGGCCTTGATCACATCGAACACGATCTTCTCATGGTGTCCATCTTGACTTACTAGCGTCACCTCTTGAGTGGTATGCGTTACTGGCCCGGAGGCTATCTCCGTACCATCGACCGTAGTAATGACGTCCTTTACAGCCTTGGGACAAAGAGTTAGATTCATCCTCAAAACCATTTCATGATCCACATAATTGCCGATGGCACCGCTGTCGACATAAGCTTCAATTGCATGTAATCGATCCGGATTATCAGGGCTAAAGAGGACCATAGGTATCACGAAATGCGAGGTCACGGAACTGGTTTTCACGCTCGGCAAGAGGACCTCTATTCTTGTCGGGCGAGGTCGTTTCCCTGCTCAGAGTTTGTAACCCATGCAAATAGGCAGTAACCAAAGTTACAAACTTTGGTAACTGTAGCTCCTACTGCCTTCTTGGCAGGTTTCACCGGACAGTCTCGAAGAAAGTGCCCTGAGTTTCCGCAATATAGGCATAATTGCAACTGTTTCCTCCTTTCCCGCTCCCTTTGTGTTAGAGGACCTTTCAGACCCCCTATTTGCATGGGTTCCCCGGAGTCTACTCCTTTGGAAGGAGTTGGCGGTTTGGAAAATACTCGAGCATCAAACTTGGAACGATCGGCCTTCCTGTTCTGCAGCCTGTGATCTATTTGAACGACCAAGTCTATATAATCCGAACAGTCTTGTGGGGGATTCACTACTTGGGCTAAAACGTCTTTGAGCTCTCCACGTAGACCTCTATAAAACAGCGTAATCCTTTTGTCCTCAGGCCATTGAGTTTCCACTATTAGTCTATTGAAAGATGCAATATAAACCAAAAGGTCTTGATTACCCTGTCGCAACGAAAGAAGCTCATTGTCCAAGGCCTGCCCCTGTGAATGTCTTGCGAACAGTTTTTCCATACTAAGCTGAAAGGCTTGAAAATCATGGAGAACCGGATCATCTTGATTAACTAGAGGGATCGACCAGTCTGCCGCATTGCCACTAAGGTACGAAAGTACAAAAGCTACTTTTGCTTGATCAGTTGGAAAGGCTGCTGGCCGGCATAAGAAGTGCAACCGGCACTGATTGATAAATACTGCAAACCTCTTTGGGTCACCAGAAAATCGTTCGGGCGTAGCCAGAGGTACATTCCCAGGTAGGTTGATCTGCACTGGATTCATAGAGGATGTTGAAGGAAGATTTGCCCCTGATGCGGGTAACGGGGTCTGTCCGGCTTGTGACTGTAGCACTTGTCTAGCAAGATTGTCTGTTCTCTCCTTGGAAATAATTAGTTCCCTTCTTAGAGCATTCGTTTCCTGACGAGCTGCATGCACTTCTGCCCTTAGTTCCCCAAGTAACCGGGCTAGGGGGTCAGTATCCGAGGTTTCCATAGCGCCTGGGCGAGAGTTTTGCGGTAGGCTTTGCGTTCTTTAACGCTCACCTGATTCTCGCAGAGGCGCCGGTCTTGACTGGGCGACTACCGTATCTTCAAAGGCGATGTGTAGCACCCGGTTGGCTCTTTGGGCTGGACCTCTGTGCACTGTATGCCTGACGTGTAGAGTAAGATGTCTGCAGATAGAAAATATGGGGTTAATGAACTGGGGTTATTGGGGTGTCCCTATCTCTTTCCTCTTCTCCTCTCCTGTAGACCCCCAAAGGTTAACGCTCTCACCTTAGGTAAGTGAATGCCGAGCTCTCCATCTGCCTCGGGGCAGGGTGCTGTAACCAGTTTCTTCACTGGATAGGTAGCGCAGGCCTCTTGACTTCAGAGGACTGCTGTCCGTCGTTTACTGCACGAACGGTAAGTTTCGAGTCATTCAAATGTCTTTAAAGTCTTTAGTAATGATGTCTCTTGTTTTGCAGGGTTCCGGCGATGGCGGATGACGGGCTGAAGTGAGTTGAAGATGGAGCCCGTGTGATGAATAGAAGCGCCTGGAAGCACGTAAGTAAGCGCTTGTTGCCTGCTTCACTATGCGCTCTAACTGTCTTTTTATTTTGCAGGTACGAGTTCGGAGCGGCTGCAGGGTGCCGGAATACCCACTGGATTAGATGTGGAAAGGAGTAATGGCACGTGAGTATTAAAGTTCCCCAATGTCTTTAAACGCACCTTGTTTTGTCTTTCAGATGCGGGATGCAGCGCCGAAGAGTTGGTAAACTTTTGTCTTTCAGATGCCGGAATGCTAACCTGTTCTTTCTTGTCTTTATAGGTGTTGCTGAAGACTGGATTCAGAATGGTAAGCCTTTGCCTTTCAGATGCCGGAATGCTAACCTGTTCTTTCTTGTCTTTATAGGTGTTGCTGAAGACTGGATTCAGGATGGTAAGCCTTTTTCCTTAGGCCCAGGACCGGATGCAGAAGACACGATGAGCGTTCTGCTGCAGAGGTTGCAGAATAACGCAAAGCAAGATTCATCCACCGGGTGTGGTTTAAATAGCCTCCTGTAGTGCTTAGGTGTCTCCTTCCACAGCCACGCCTAAGTAAGAAAAGAGTTCCTGGTAAGAAAAGAGTTCCTGCCTTCCAGAAGAGTTCCAGTGTTCTGAATCTAGGGAGTGGCTCCAGCCCCACCCAACAGGAAAAGTAGTTCCAAACAGAAGAGGATCAGAGGCTCAACTGGCAGGCAAGTAAGCAGCATGGTCTGCTGAAGGTAAGTCCACCCAAGCATTATGAGCCCGGCGCTTCCAGCGCTGGGACTGGGCATATTTATGAGCCTGGTGCCACTGGCGCCAGGACTGGGTCCAAAAGGTCCCAATTGGGACTGGTTGGCACTCGGAACCTGGGTTATGGATCTGCTTCCAAGGGAGTTGGGAAAACCCTGACCTTTTGGAAGCAGAGATCATGACATGCCCCAAGTAGCAGGCGTGATGTTGATGCAATAACATTTGTATGGTGTAAGGGGTTATGCCATACCCTCCATGGTGAACAATAGCTGATGGTGGGTCATCATGCAGAGGTTTCCATTCTTGAAGTCTAAAAATGACATGTCCATAGGGTGCCCATGTGAAAGGTTACAGGAATTATGAGTGTGCCTGTCTGCATACCATTTCATGTATGTGCATGGTAGTTGTTCAAACATATCAAACAACTTCAAATTAGAAGCATCTTTCTGATATTAAAGGCCTGTATGTGTCCGATGCTAGTGACATGCCTTGTCACTAGTATCATTGTGTTCTACACTTGGACGGACGTTACCATGTCTGTGTACTTGATACATGCATACTTGTTCATACTTGTGTCATCTGTTTGATAAGGTAAGACATGCCAGCTACACAGCCCCCTCACATGTGTCATGATGGCTCTGTTGCACATTGTGTCTTGTGATAAGTATTTGAGGCGGTGCTGGTTCTCAGTCGAGCATACAGTCATGAACAATGACCCATCATCAGGGGATGATGTTCATAGACAGGGACTGCATCAAAAACGGGAACACCTGCACTGAAGGCAAAACTTTAGGGATTGATTGTTGCACCCACATGCCCACATACTACTCCTGGATCTTTTATGACCTTCATCACTATGTCCAACAAAGGTGTCTCAGGATATGTTGGATGGGCTCCACATTTGCACATACAGAGCCTCCCCACCAGCATTGGTGGAGAGTGAACCAAAGGGCAGAGCCATGCTACTGTTATGCGGATGGCACAAAGCCCTCATCCAAGCCTCACTCCTCTGCCTCCCCCTCTTCCTCTCTCATTCATGACAGCCTGCCTGCTATACAGAAATGGTGTACTGCTAACGATTTCTGCCTCAGTACTAGTAAGACAGAGAACCTTCTCATTGGGACCCCTGCTCCCTCTTTCCCTCCCACACTCTGGCTGCACTCCACCGGCACCACTCCCCTCATCCTCTTGTGAGTCAAAAAACCTAGGTGTCATCTTCAACTCCTCTCTCCTCTCTTCTCATCATGTACCTTGCCTAGGAGGCTCACTTTCAGCTGCATCTCCTCAGAGGCATTCTCCCTTTCTTCAAATTCCCCCAGAACCTCCTTGTCTCCAGAGCTGTGGGCCTCTCTAGACTGGACTATTGCAACAGCCACTTCTTCAATCTGCTGAATTCCCCCTTCACCCACTTCAACTAATCCAAAACAGTATGGCAGGACATTTCCTTCGCCTCAAGCGCAAGGACCACATCTCTCCAGCCCTAAAATCTCTCCACTGGCTATGGTTGCTGCGTGGATCCAATTCATGACCCTCTGCATCATCTATGTTCTGGTGCTTGGGACCGCTCTACATTCAACTCTCTCTCCCTAAAAACCTGCTTGAGCCCTTCGGTCGTCTAGCTCAAACTCTCTGCAGATCAGACACTTTTTTCGAAGCAGAGAGTGGGAGGTTGATGTCTCTCCTGTGAAGGTGCCTCCCTATTGATCGGCCTACCTGCCCCTCTCAGACTTCAACTGTATCTCCTACTGTTCCTGGTGCTTCTCAAGACATTCCTTTTCTCTTCATAATTCAATCTCCCTCTCCCAGGCTAATGTCTCCATCTTGTCTTGACTGGCTGTCTGGTTCCTTCAGAGTCTTGCAGGGCATCATCCCCCCTGGCCCTAGTCCAGACTACCATTGCACTTTGTCTCCCCACCCCCCAAACCTGCAATTGCCCTTCTGGACCCCTCCCCACACACTAGCCTGGCTCGGCCTGCACCCTTGGGGCCCTTACATCCCTCTACCTTGCAATCGGCTCATGGACCTTCCTTTCCCGGTACTCTCTGCTTTCCCTGGCCCATCCACCCTGACTGGCACCGCTCTCCCCCAGTGGACTTCTTTCACTGCACTTGCACAATCTGCATGTCACGAGGCCTAGTAGGGCCGTTTTCTTTGTTGTCCTCCCTCTTCCCCCTCCCACATATCTTGTTGTGCCTCGAAACACCTCGTTTATAGGCCCAATATGAATACCCAATTTGAATGACAAAATGAAAGCTTCTAATAACAGTGCTGGCCTGGTGCATCACAATGCCCCATGTGCAGTACTTGACCCTTGGTTGTGTGCTGATATGACAGTTGCATGGCTCATCACTCATTGTGTGTGCCAAGTTTGTGGGTCAATGTGTCCATGGATAGGTCCAGGGGGTGTGCTGCATGTAAACAAAAGCCATACATCAGTGGATTACAACTCATGGTGTGGCAACATGATGTCATGATGTCAGATGCATGTGTTCCCTGGCATTTTGTGTCTGTCTGCACTTTAATGCACATGTTCAACTTTTGTCTGAAAAATCATGACTCAATATGTCATTCTCTGACCATGTGCAGGTGAGGGAGCACCGGATGCAGACGAGGAGGGGCAAGAAGAGGTGCTGGTACGTCATTCCACCAGTGGAGGCCATGGCTTCATTCCCTGCGAAAACCCATTGGTGCTTCAGACAATCATCAGTCGTGATCCGGCCTCTTCAGACTCTTCTGACTCTGGTGATTTTGATGCTGAACCACATGTGTATGCCTCACAGAGGGCAAAGGTGAGTGCCCCAATGGGCATATCGGATGGGGCATTTGAGTCTGTGGCTGTGCAGCTGGCTTCACAAGGACAGTCAGTGGTGGGCCCTCGGTCCGTGTGGTAACAGCTGCAAGGCTATCCTCCCATGATTTGGCATCAGGTTCTGGGGCTGGGGTCCAATGGAAGGTTGCAGACCTGCAGCCAATGACAGGTTCACCACAGCAGCAGTCATGGTCCCTTGCATCAGGCCCCCATGGTCCCTGCATCGATCAAATGGCCAAGAACATGACCCCACCAGTGGCCCAGAAAGTGCAACGGCTGCAAGTCATGCAGTCCTCAAGTCGCTCCCACAGACTGGCATAGAGGCCAACATCAAGGGCTGACAGGATGATCTGAAGTGTCTGCAGGAGTCCCTACAAGCAGATGCTTTTCAACATAGAGAAACCCTGAGGCGTGAGATGGAGGCATCTTGTACTACACACCACCAGGAGATGGTGAGCTTGTGACTGCACTGCATGACCTAAACTGAGGCACACGGACACTGCTCCATGAGGGGCTGGATGCTTTGAGGTTGACACTGTCCCTGCAACTTGATGCATCACGAATGAGTGCGCATGCAGACTCTGTGGCCTTTCATGAGGAAGTGCATGGATACCTCACCACCATTGCTGTGCTGGTCCAGGCCAATGAAGACCACGCTTTGGCTATGTGTGTATTGGATCCAACAACACAACCACAAGGATGGGGGGCCTAGCACAGGATGGGGGGCCCAGCACACGCAAGCATCCTGAACCACAGTTGCCATGATGTCCATGAGTCCATGGAGGGGATATTCATTTTTTGAATGGATATTGACATGCGCCCTCTCCTTTGGCCCTCCAGGGTAGACTCCCCTGAGCCCCCAGTTCAGGATGGACGTGTTTCATTTTGTTTTCACATGACCGGTGTGGTCTGATTTTTCATATGTTTGACTCCTTGATCGGCATAGACCCTTTTTTCTTATTTTTGAATACCCCTGTCCAGAATGGAGGCATGTGTTGTATTTTCCTTGAGAGATGTGCTGTTGCACTCTCAAAGGTATGATGAGCGCAGTAGTGGACATGCAGCCATTGCCAGTGCTGTCAACTGCCATGGATGCCTTGAGGACAACAGAATGGCATATGCAGGTAACAATGTGTTGATGCAATATTGACACATATGTGCTTTATTCATTCTTTGTAACTATTGCTGGTCTAATGCTATGTTCCATGTTGTTGCAGTGATCCTGATTGATCCGGTGACTGCAATCCATGGGCGGTTCACCCTGCACCCTTTCACGTCCCTAATCTGCATGTCCTCTGCCAGGCACTGGCCTTCCGTTCACAAATGTGAAGGTACAGTTTCCAGTGGAGGTGATGAGGGAATCACATCAGGCCAGCTCTGTCAGCAGGTAAGGGTGTACACTGTCTCTTGTGTAATGTCTGTATTATTGGTCACCACGCTCTTTGCATGCATTCCACATATTTGGCAGCTGTTGGTGTGATCATTGAGCCACAGTAAATGTCACTGCAGATGTGTGTCTGTCCACATGCATGTGTGTGTAAGTGAACCTCCACTTCAATGTGTGTTCATTGTATTGGAGGATGCACTTACACAATTAACAACAACATTTGGAGGAATTGTGCAGCACTTGTCACACAAGAGTCAATGCCAGTATTTCTCACATTCTGGATGTAGATGCTAATCTAAGACATGCCTTCTCTGTGCATCTGTGCTCTGTGTATTTTGGTTCTCCAACACTTGCTTCACTGACTGTGATGATATCGCCTTACTGGCACCATTGTACTCCCCCTGATGCAGGTATCTGATGGGGCCCTGCAGGTGTACTCCTTGTGTACTTTACTCTTTGACCTATGCAGCTGCCCACTCCACTCCCTTATCGGCTCACATGCCCTGCCATGGTACTATTCCACATGTAATAAACACGTCCATTGTCACGTCTTCACATCCTCAGATGCTCCGCTTCATGGCGTTGCCTCAGGTGACACAGTCGTGAGCATTTGTGTACATTGACTCCACATGACAGGTTTGTCACACTTGCTGCATGTAGGGTTGTACAGATATACACATGTCCCCCCCTGACGGACTGCTCCTGTGTTCCACAATCAGGTCACTTGTACATTGTTTGTTTCTGTATGCATTTTTTTTACATTACTTGTTGATCTAATCCAGCACTGTGAGTGACTGCATGGTGTGTGTGCACATTGTGGGCCCATGCATGTGGTACATCGTCCATTCCCCCAGCTTGTCTTCATCTGTTGTCCCTGTAGGTGTTGCCAGTATACCCTGGGATCCATGCACAATTACTGGGACTGTCTTGCACAGGGTGTGTGGTATGTTGGATGGTGAGTGAACAGCTACATATTGTCCTAAGGTACATTGACAGCAATGTGCAATGGGGGTTAGTGGTTGGTACAGGCTATGGCTATGTGGTTGTAGGCATTTCTTTGCGGGGATGTTGTGTACATGGGTCTCTTTCTGCTTTGCATGCCATGGTGTGCTGTGCATGTTGGTCTTTGATGTGTAGCTGCTGATTGACCTTTCACAGGTGGCCTTTCTTTGCCAGTCTGCCCTTCTCCATCATCCACTTTTGTGCTTCATCGCCCACTACATGTGCTATTTTTCCATCTATGTACCGTCATGGCTCTCTGACTAGGCTGCTTCTTTCACAGTTGTTCATGTATCTGTCTTCCTCTCTTGGCCACGTTCTCTCTGCCCTCACCCACTGTGGTGTCAGAAATATCAATCCTCATCTCACCACCAGCCAGTCTCCTCCTTTACCCTATCCCCTTCTCTCTCTCTCTCTCTCTCTCTCTCTCTCTCTCTCTCTCTCTCTCTCTCTCTCTCTCTCCACTCCACTGCTAGGTAATCATCACTGTGTGTCCTGTCTCCCTCTTGCCCTCATTCATCCTTCAACACTGGGTGGTCCATTTCTATTTCCTTGTTACATACAGGAGTTGTCAGGGCTATCCAGTATCTTTACATTGATGCAATGCATGTCTTTGCAAGTTCAAAATGTTTTTTAAGGTGGGATGCAGTGGATGCAAGCCAGGTGGATAACTTGTGCAGTTAAGTTAAAGGCAATCAGGTTGGAACTTGTGTTGTTGTTGGTGGCAGGAAGTCTGGCACTGCGTGGGGTTCATTTTCTTTTCATTGTTCTGTGGTGAGTGGGTCCATATTTGCATGCTGTTTTATGAAGACAATCAGGGTGGCACTGGTTGCGCGGTTATTGTTGTTCAGGAAGCTTGCACTGTAGGGACTTTATTGCTTAGTTGTCATGAGGGTGGCAGGTCCGGCTGTATGTGTGCTGCGACACATGGTGATGGGTGGGATGGCAAGTGTTTCCTTACAGCTTCTGCATGTGTCTTGCCTGCCGCGTGGCATCACATTCACTGATCTTTTCTAGTCATGTCGACCCACACAGGCAGTCCACTATTGATCCTTCTTCCCCTTCTGGGGGTGCTGTCCCGAGACATATCCACACACAGCACAGCTTTGATGGCCATTTGCGCGATGCCAGGTTCACCACGGACACCAGGCACATTGGCTAGGTGTTGTTGTTTGTCATGGTGAACATGTAACATGCACGGTGCACCAGCAGATATTTTGCAACATGTTGACAGCTGCTTGTTGCATCTCCACGCTCCCTTCAGTTACAAGCACATTGGTCCTGTTCAATACAGTCTCTGTGAAGTCTGCCTTCCATTTCTTTTTGTGCGTTGCCTGCTCCCTTTTTTGTGTGTCACGACCACTGGTTCTATAGCAGGCCCCTATCCTAATTCCTTCATATAAGCACACACCAAAACCCCCATTGGGATGCATGGATCCCGAAGAAGTTATCGGAGAGTTCGTGCCAATTCATGTGAAGGCATTGGGAGGTTCAGTTGGGTGAAATCTTGGTGCGCCTGGCACCACATCCATTATCCAATGATTGAAAGTTGAGGAACTATGCACTTCCAATTTGCCCAACATGGGAGAGAACTGAGCCAAGCAACACTGATGTGCTGCAGACTAGTTGTCGGGCGTTTCTGGGAGCCTTTGAGCTTGGCTTGGTGTGGCTGGCTATATAAGCCACACCCAGGCTAGCAGCCCTTGCTTCGAGTTACACTGCCCAAGCATGCTCACCGGCACGGTTCCTGTGTGCCTTGGAAATACTTACCAGAGGAATTTCAGAGACATTGCGATCCACTCCATCTGCTTTGCGCCAGCACTGAAGCAGTCAGCTGTGACACGGTCTGCAACATACTTACGTGTACTACTGAAGCAGTCAGCTGTCATCGCGGCTCCGGTCGGTCCCTGTCAGCCAGCAGCTACAATCCACTCCGCTCAAGTTACATCAGCTCCCGCTTGCTCCTGCAGAACAAAAAGTCAAAGACAGTAAGCACTAGCAGATAACACGCGCATCAGCATCGTAAGCTAGAGAAAGCTCAGAAGAAACAAGAAAAGGCACAGTAAGGAAGAGAAAGCGTACAAAGTAAGAGAAAGCGCACAGAAACAAGAAAAGGCACAGTAAGCAAGAGAAAGCGCACAGAAACAAGAAAAGGCATAGTAAGCGAGAGTGAAGCACACAGAAGCAAGAGAAAGCACACAGAAAAAGAGGAAGCACACAGAGGCATGAGAAAGTGCATAGTAAAAGACAATCAGCACAATAAGCAACAAAGTGCTGAATGGAAAACCATAAAAGACAAAAGGCAGCGCCAAGGGGTTTGCAAGCACCAGAAAAGGACAATACAGGCAAGACAAGAAGCTTGCGCCGCTCCAACCTACCATATACAGAACAACCTACCAACGCTGCAGCAGGACTGGGCTTGAAACTGTGAATCAGTGATGTAACTGGTTCTGCCCCATACAGATTTGCGCCCCTGCTTGGAAAATTGGCAGGATGGAGAGCTCTCCTTTCATATAAATAAGGTGAGCGCAGTCCCTAGGGACTTTGGAATCCAGGAAGGGTGCAGGGTGGTGGGTGAGACCTGTTACACTGTTCCCTAGACTGGTGTATTCTTACAGGGGCAGTCCAAGAGGTTGCAGTGTACCCACCACAGTCCCGGAAGACCCCGGCACAGCTCCTGGTGTTCCTGCAGAGCTAAGGTGAGCGTAACACTGTGGCAGTGTCCTTGGCCTCTGTTTCTCATTACTTTATCATGTCTGCTTGTCACTTGCCAGTTGCTTGTGTGCCCTGCCTTCCTGTTTGACTGCTGCCTCTGTGAACCGCTGCCTTATCCGGATCCTGTCTTCAATGCAATTGCTGATTTATTTGCCTCTCATCATTTTGGGCTTTACATCATCGGCTCGCCTGCCAGTGTTTACTGCACTGTCCCACTGCCATGTTAATCAGGGGATGACATCTTGTTGCATTGGGAATACTTCCAAGGAGATGCTGGGTTTCCAACCTCTCAGTGATCTCTTTTTGGCAGTCCGCTCAGTGTCATGCTGACTGTGGCCAGATCTGAGTGTTCACAATGTCTCATCACCATGACAAGAGGTAAGTGGTACCTGGTTCTTCACTGCATGGCTCTCTGAGGGGCAAGCAGTGTAGGTGTTGTAGATGTGTAAGGTGTCACTGTGTGGGTTGTTTGCATTGCATGAATGGGGTGGAAGGATCTGGCTGCATTGGTGCAGGGACACATGCTGATAGGTGTCTGGTGAGTACTTGTTGCATTTGTTGCATGGCATTCAGGGGAGCAGATACTGCTGTGTAGTTGGGTGCATGGATTTGTTGCCTGCCCTGTCCTTGGGCCTCATTATGAGTCCAGCTGAGTCATTTTTTCCAGTGCCCGGCAATGAGGACCTACCGGTCCCGATAATTCCCTATTGCCGGGCGCCGGAAAATATTAACTCCCCGTACCCATTCGAGTTACATTGAACTCAATGGGAATAGGGAAGATGTCAAGGTCTGCGAGCGGGTGCTGTTCCGCCTGCCAGGTCAGACCTGGCGGGCACAACAGCACCTGCTCGCAGACCTCGGAGTGTGCCGGTCTGGTAACAACGGTCCTGGTAGCTTACCAGCACCATTTTTACCGGACCGGCACACTCGTAATGAGGCCCCTTGTGTTGTTTTTCTCTACAGAGGCATTCTGCTGGGGGAAGATGTTGCTGCTGTATGGGTGTACAGGACACATCATCAAAGTTGGGTGGTGTGCAGGCATACAGAGGGGGACTACCATGCATTCCAGGTGCAGCGGGTGCAGGCTCACAAGAAAAAAGGTGTGAGGTGAGATGTGCATCTTTATTTTTTTTTTAATTGTATCACAATTTTTACAAAAGTATAAGATGAGTAGTCTTCATATGTCAAATGTCCGGATTCTTTTTAGAAATGTCTTTATTTAGTAGGCTTAGGCTTAAGGGAATTCCTCCTACTCGAGCGTCAAGGATTTAAGGAAGAGTGTTACTCCTATAACGCATCTAATGTTGTTCCCGTTCGTCAGGAGTATCCAGAGGTTTTCTTCGTCGAGGGTGAGGTAATTATTCAATGGGACTGCAAGGTATTCATCTCTTTTCGTTTTGAGCCCAGTACATTCCATTAGCAGATGTTTTGTGCTTTCTATGGCATTTATCGATTGACAGAAGCGGCAGGAACTCGATGGTACTTGCTTGCGTAGTGCCAGAATTTCGTTGGTTTTTATTTGGTTCAGCTTGAATCTTAGGAACAGACGACTTAAGTTCTTATCTGGAAACCTCAGTAGGTAGCCACGCGTGTCGTTTAGCTTCATCGGAGCAGTTGGTAATTTTGCTGTGATGGAATACGACCAGGCCACTTCTTGAGTATGGATCCAATCTGCTTCTAAAATTTTTTGCGACACTCGATTTGGATTGTGTATGAGTGTCTCAACAGAAAGATCCAGTTCTTCCAACATTTTCCGGTTGGATTGATCCCAGCTTGCAAGCGCCCGATTATTTCCCTCGTTAAGTTCTTTCCGTATGAGGTCCAATACTTTGACTTCTGGATTGTTTATTACCTTGCGGTATAACATCAAGGTGGCTCTCAGTTTTATTGCCAACAGTGAGGAAATGCATAGCTCTCGTCTTATTAGTGCAATTGGAGTGGATTGGGCTAAACCGAGGACCTTTCGCCAAAAAAAAGCTTCCAGTTTCTCCCAGATGGTGTTCGGAGCTAGCAGCATTGCGTCCATCCCATATACTAGGGTAGGAACAACCTTGGCTTTGTAAAATCTCACGATGGGTACAATCGAAAAACGGCCGTGTTTCTTGTCCACGGCCTTAGCTTGGGCTGTGAGATTTTTTAACTTTGTCCAGAGTGTTTCAAGCATGGTTTTTTCCTCTTTATCGTTACTGATTATAATCCCAAGGTATTTAAAGGCTTCCACTCTTTCCAGCTTCCTTCCATCACAGTGCCAGGTAAACTTAGAGTTCCACTTTGAGGATCTCCCCAGGGTAAGCACTTTAGTCTTTGCGGTGTTAAGGCATAAGTTGTTTTTCGACATATATGCTACCATGTTGTCCAATTGTCGTTGGAGACCTATAGGGGTTAAATCCATCAGGATGATATCGTCCGCATACAGTAGACGGTCTATCTTCTCCCCTCCCATTGTCGGGGGAAAATGTCTGATCGTAAGAGTGGAATCTTCGTAATCGGCGATGTAAGAGTTGTACAGCGATGGAGCCAAAGGGCAACCCTGCTTGACTCCACGTGCTGTTTCAATTTCTTCCGAGAGTCGACCATCTGCACTCAAACGAACTCGAATTGATGTCTCTTGATGTAAAGCCTTGATTGGATTTAAAATTGACTCCGGACAGCCTTTAGATTCCAGTTTCGCCCATAAGCGTTCCCTATCTACCTGGTCAAACGCTTGTACCAGATCGATAAAAACGATATAGATTGGGTTGCCACTTTGAAGAGCCTTTCCCTTTAGCACACTCATGAGTAGGATGTTTGTTGAGGTTCCAGAGTTTCTGATAAAACCATTCTGGAGTGGGTCCATTGCTTTTGACGAACGCGTCCATTCTTGGAACGCATCTAGGGCCAAGGACGCAAAAACTTTCCCCATTACGTCCAAGAGGGCGATGGGCCTGTATTGGTTCGGATCGTCGGTCGCACCTCTCTTGTAAATGGGCACAATATTGGCTTTTCGCCATGTTGGTGGTATTGCTCTTTTTCTATTACAGTTGGAGAAGAGTTCACTCATGATGTTGGCCCAGCACTCAGGATTTTTTTTTAGTTCCATATTGCTGATCCCGTCGGGTCCCGGCGCCCTCGAGTTGTTTAGTTTTTTTAGTTTATCTAGGATGGACTCTTTATCGTCAGGGATAGACCATGGGCTTGTCTTTTTGTAACGGTCGCTCATCGAAGTTTCAGTTACATTCACTTCACTAATGGGTGCAAATAATTTTGAAAAATGATCGATCCAGCGCGCCTCGCCCACGTTGTTCTGGATGCTCTCGTTGGTATTCTTTTGTGTTCCTTTGATCAAGTTCCAGAACTCTTTAGGCTTCTTGCCACAAATGGTTGACAGCATTTGCTGAGAATCGTTCAGGTATAGCTGGTAGCGATGGTTTTGAAGCCAGCTTCTGTAGTGCCGGGCCGCTTTTAGCCACTTTTCGTTGCTCTCTGAGGATGGAGTTCTTTGTGCTAATCTTTTGAGTCTTCTGAGTTCCTTCCTTTTCATTACCAGATCTTTGTTGTAAGCATGGGGATAAGATTGGTCTTTCTTCTCCACCGATGCTTTTGCTGGATCCATTAGAAATCTGGTTAGCAGGGGTGTGTAATCCAGATCAAACTCTTTTCTTTTAGACGCTGTTGATCCTGTAATTTGAGAGCCAACGAATTGGGCTTCCAGTTCCCGTATGCCCTTTGCAGATATTTTGACTCGCTTACCTTTTTCTGTTATCTCCAATGGCAGATTGTTCAGAATCGTTTGGGGTTTGGCGGCCCAAACTTCTGTCACCAAGAGATTGTGGTCACTGAAAGTTGTTGGCCTGATTGTAAAGGAGCAGATCTCTGGCAAGATGTCTCTCGAGACGAATATATGGTCTATTGTTCCTTTATGATAGTCTCGTTGCCATGAAGGAATTGCCAGATTTGCTTTGTTTCGCTGCCAGTGAAGGTTGTGCATGTCTCGTTCGGCCATGATCTTGTCCAGAAAAATACCTCTCTCCCGCACGGGAGACTTTAGGTTTGGCAATGTAGAGCGGTTGCCAATTCCTTCGCATATGGCATTGAAATCCCCACCTATAATGGTACTGTGGTCATCCCATGTCTTCTGTGCTTCCTCAAAAGCGTTTTGAAGTTCGTTGAGGAGGTCTTCGTTGGTTGTTACCTGAGGGTTCCAATAGACGTTGACCAAAAGAATCGAGCTTTCCCTTTGATTCAGTGTATAGGATTTTCTTGTAAGAAGCACGGCTTGTATCCAATAAGGAGTTTGTAGTATTTTGAAAATTTCCAGGCCTGATCCTGCTTTAATGGCGATAATGAGGCCTGCTGATGGTCTTCCCGATTCACCTTTTCTAGCACACGTGAAAGCTATGTCATAACCATCTAGTTGGGGTTTAGTGGTTAACCAAGTCTCCTGGAGGCAAAGTGCATCGAAATTTCCCAGATTGACATCGGTTTCTCTTGTTAAGTGTGCAAAACCTCTCGTATTCCAACTGCCAAATCTTAATGGGTGTGGCGATGGAGATTGTGTTTTTCGATCTTTTGGCTTTCCCGAGCACATAGAGGT
This sequence comes from Ambystoma mexicanum, assembly GCF_040938575.1. NCBI lineage: Eukaryota > Metazoa > Chordata > Amphibia > Caudata > Ambystomatidae > Ambystoma > Ambystoma mexicanum. The sequence goes on along the minus strand of NC_090927.1, from coordinate 699,527,851 downwards.
CTTCATTCCTCTCGATCGTTGCTAGTAATTTTTATGGTTTGAAGCTTCGGTTCTGTGCCATGTCCAAGATTCCACTTCGTTTAAACTTAGTCTGTCATCGTTGTTGGGAGACCAGTTATTACGGCTGGAATGTAGGGGTCGTTTGATTCGAAGGGTGTTTTGTTCCCGATGCGTGTCTTTTTGAGGAGTTATCTCAGATCTTTTTCTCTCTTTCTGATTGTCCACTCCATTTCTTAGATTGGGTGGACTTCGATTCGTTCGGCCAGGTTGTGCGTGAGGCATTTTGCTGATGTATCTAGTGCCCTTTTGCGGGGTGGCCTCTGTGTTTCTCTTGACTCTTTCGGTTCGCGTAGATAGGTCCTTTTTTATGTTGACCTGTTTGGGATCTGTTAGTTCAAATCCCATGGAAAATAGATTTTCGGATTCTCTCAGTATGTATCGTTTGGTATTTTCCGAGTAGAGATGTATATAAGAATAGTCAGTTCTCCCGATGGTGCTTGGTTCTACTATCCACAGGTCTTTATTTCCAATCTGCTTCAAACTTGTGATTCGAGTCAGAATTTTTAGAATATTTGATCTGTTCATAGTTATATCCTCTTGCTTTGAGTTGATATTTTTCAGTCTTAACATATGGGCGGTTAGGATTTGCTTTGCTGCTTTTTTCCGTTCTTGGTCTTGTTCTAATGTGCTTTCTCCTTTTTTTTTCTGGTTCACCTCAGTGATATATTGGAGGTAGGAATCTGAGGTCTTTTTTTTGTTTTCGAGGCTAGAGTTACGAGCCTTTTTCCACTCTCCTATATCCACCTGGCCTCGAGTGTAGGCCGGAATAGACCGGGTTTTGTTTTCCTTCCATATGTTTGTGTCGTGTCTACGTCTCTCGATTGGTCTTTGTTCTTTCTGGATGTTAGGCCTTGAGCTCCGGGTGGATATATAGTCTGCTTTTTGCGGTCTATGAGTTTTCACTGTTGCTTCTATTGGAGAATCGGGAATTTCGTACATAAAGACCTTATGCGGCGGTTCATTTTTGGGAGAGTCCATGATCGCTCTGTGGATCTTTCTCTTTGACGATTTTGTTGGATGAATTTCGGATCCTGTCTCGTCCCTAGTAGCAATACTCCCGTCTGATTGCTCCAGAACCATGAGGACTGGTTCTTTTTCCTTTGCACGGTTAGGTCGCTTTTCACTCTCCTCAGTAGTTCGAGTAACTGTTTTCTTCACTGCTCTCTTTGCAAGACCATTTTTCCTAGCGACAACCTTTGACTGCTTCGGAGGTATTTGAGAAACCAAAGAAGTGGTTGATCTATTCACATCCTTCTTCGAAGTTTGATTGACAATTGATTTTTGTTGCGAGAATATTCCAAATGTAAAGTTCTTTGGCTTTACAGTGGTATCTTTACTGGGGTTCCCCAATTTTCCCCCGGTCTGGATGTAGGAAAAGGGATTAGCTGTTCCTTGATTTGCCCCCGTCGTGCCTGCTTCGTTTTCCGTCACCATGTAGTTCTCTCCTTCGTCAAGGATAGCAATAATATCGTCCAGTGGCTCTGCGCCTTGTTCGATGTTGGGGATGTTGGTGATTCTGTCGTCGTGAGCCAGTGGCCCAACCGTTTCGTCCTGTCTGATAACGGGGGTTATCTGATCCGTAATGGGATTTTGTGATTGTTTGTTCTCTGATTCCTCAGCTGGAGGATGGAATCCATAGGCAGTAACGCAGCTGCAGGTTGGAACCTGTCCTTTTTTTTGCGTGATTTTTTCCATTTCAGGATTTTGGGTCCCCATTATGTAACCTTCCAAATATTGCAATTTAGATTGCATTGCTGAAAGCATATACATCTGGTCCCGAAGCGTGTCGTTAATAGTCTCGTACATCTTTGTGAATGGTGCCATTGCTATCGTCACTGACGACATTAATGTTGATTGGTCCATATTTTGCTGCACGGGGTTTAGTGAAGGAGGCCGTTGAGTTTCCTCAGAACACCGCGTCACGGATCGTGCTCGATGCAGTAGGTTTGTTTTTTCCCTGTTGATCTCATGTTCCTTTGGGGAAACGATTGGGCCTTGTTCGACTGGAAGCAACACTGCTCCGACGTCCATCACTAGCTTCTCGTCTGCTTGTGGGCTCTTGTTCTTAACACTTTTCGTATCCATATCTCGTGGTTCTTTGGTAGAGCTACCTTCTGTGATTGTAGTTTCATGTAAGTATGTATTAGGCTCTAGGGTCAGTATCTCTTCTTCAGTTCTCTCCTTTTCTGTCCTTAGTTCAGCCTCCAGTGAAGCTTGGGAACATGTTTCAATGGTCTTTCCCATTGACTCACTAAGTTCAGTCCTCTTCTTGTGATTGTTAGAATAATGCCATCTTAGAGGGGTAGAGGACCCTCCTTGTGCTTTATCTGATAGACTGATCATTAAGTCTGGACTCGCAGTGGCCTCTGTTATAAGGCACTCGGATCTTGATATATTTGTTTCTGCTTCACCTAGACTCTCAAGAATTTCATTGTCTGACAGCTCGTGACCTTGATTTAGGTTTGACTCCAATTTCATTCTAAAAAAGTCGTTCATGGCTGCCACTATGCCCCCTTTGATGGGACCGGCTTTTGGCCCTAGTTTCTTTTTTGATGGAGCTTTCGGTCTTGGGGTCATTCTGCTTCTCACTTTGTTATGATTATAACGGTGCGGTTTGCAGATCGTCGTTAAGGATGTAATGTCCAGCCTCTCGTTGTCCGTTCCCGTTTTTTCTTGTTTCTTTTTCGATTGGGTTTTCATTTGTAAATATGCAACGGTCGGTTTTACCAGAGTCTTAGTTACAGTGCCCGGTTCCGCAGCGGTTTCGATATCCTCAGTAGCTCCATCCTCTGAGTGATCAAAAACCGCCGGATTTCGATGGGCAATTTTACAGTTGGGTGCTTCTCCAGATTTATCATTAGCCCCGGATATCATCAGCCAGGGTTCCTTTGCATGGCGCTCTTGATTATCTAGTGCTGATGCAGTATGAATTTGCGCAGCACATAAGATTCTCATTGCAGGCTCCAACAGCTTAGGCGTGGCGTCTTGGTCACTGTCCTTGATGTTTAGATGTTCTGAAGACTCGTCGTCGGTGGTCGCTACCGTCCTTGGACGTTGTCCCACATGTGCCTCAGATTGATCTTTTTCTCTCTTGGGGCTGTTGCAATTCATTTCAGCAGTAAGCAATGGATCACAAGCTGTGCGATTTCTAGTAATCTGGTTCACCTCCCCCTCTTGGCACACACGTTCATCTCCGGGGGGCAACATCGGCGGTACGATAATTCTTCCCCGCTGAGTCTCTGCTAGTAAGTTGTCTCTCAGGTCCATCAAGAGCGAAGGCCTGCCTTGGTCCGTTTCCAGTATGCGGCAGGACACTTCGTTGCAGGAAGTGTCCAGCAGGAGTCTCGCGGTCTTGAGTTTAGGTGTCTCAAAAGGCTCGGCTTGACCAGACGAGATAGTGCGCTTCGGCACCCGCTTGAGAGCAATGCTCTTCTCTCCGCGCTTCCGAGGGGGTCCTCTTCCCGGACAAGTCTCCTTCAAAGGCCTGAGTACCCGCTGATTTGTTACAGTCTCCACCTCCATAATCGAACAAGTAAGGAGAGGGGAAGGCAGGGGAGGGATAAGGGAAGTAGGTAGGGTAACGGGAAAACAGGTTTCGTGGAGGGGGGACTTTTCCGGCATGAGAGGCGGAGACAGCGGACGGGCAGCTGGAAGAGCTGAAAAATCAGCGGGACCCTCCGCTCCCCACATGTGATGGGTAAGGGGTGCCGTACCTGGTTGAGGTAGCTCCGCCCTTGTAGTTGGCTGTTCGTTCACACGGTGCGTTGCAGCAGTAGTCCTCGCAGGCTCATCTGTACACGAATATATATCCATGTCGGTGGCTTTTCCCTTAGTCCACGCTCAGACCGCGGTCTGCCGCTGTCTGCAACCTCACTCTGCTGCTCACTCCGCGGCCGCTCCGCGGGTGGGAGGCCCCTTTGTAGATGGGCACGTTGGGAAAAAAAAAGTGGAGAAACAGCAGAAAGACTCCGGTCTGCCGCTGTCTGCAACCTCACTCTGCTGCTCACTCCGCGGCCGCTCCGCGGGTGGGAGGCCCCTTTGTAGATGGGCACGTTGGGAAAAAAAAAGTGGAGAAACAGCAGAAAGACTCCGGTCTGCCGCTGTCTGCAACCTCACTCTGCTGCTCACTCCGCGGCCGCTCCGCGGGTGGGAGGCCCCTTTGTAGATGGGCACGTTGGGAAAAAAAAAGTGGAGAAACAGCAGAAAGACTCCGGTCTGCCGCTGTCTGCAACCTCACTCTGCTGCTCACTCCGCGGCCGCTCCGCGGGTGGGAGGCCCCTTTGTAGATGGGCACGTTGGGAAAAAAAAAGTGGAGAAACAGCAGAAAGACTCCGGTCTGCCGCTGTCTGCAACCTCACTCTGCTGCTCACTCCGCGCATGTGCATCTTTATTGGAGTGCTGTTGCATTTCAAAAAGTATGCATAACTATTTTGTTGTGAATGTGTATTGTGTGCATACTTGTCAGGGAATGGGTTGGCCAATCAACCTGTATATTGTGTGTTGTGTATATTGTTGTGGAACACGCATAGGGGGTCCAGGGCACTCCTCACATGTGTTTGTTGCTAATGACCATTTTGTACTGTGCCTTCCTACTTGTGTTCTTGTGTATGTAGTTTGTGCAGAGTAGTCATTGGTGTACATGTGACAGTGGTCGGGGACTTTGTTGCATGTGTTGTGTGTTTTTGGGTGTACTACATGGACACTGTTGTTTGCAGTTGCTATGACTGTGTTGGTGATTCGTGCACAGTCCTACAGATTAGTGGTGTATCGGCTACTTCCACTCCATCTAAATTGGCACATACGTCAAAAGATAATAGGGGGGGTGTGAGGCAGAATCACATGCAGTACCCTTTGGGAACACTGCATGCAATTATTAAGACTACAAGTGCAAGCACAATTTCCCCTTTGGTACAAGCCTGTACTACACAGTAAAGTGGTAGTGATGGCTGAGCAGCCAGACTTATCTGAAGAGTTTAAGTGAGCAGTAGAACAAGTTACACAAAGGACCAGTTATTCAAATAAACACTTACTCAAGGTTTCTTGGAAAAAGAATATACATTTATTTACTCAGTCAGTTAGAAAACATTACACTAGCATAATCAGCTCAATATCACACACTAATAAACCACAAAAATACAACAGGTAAGTAGATGAACAAGTTTAGCTCACCTGAAGTGGGAGCAAAATGGCACTTCAGAAACTTATTAAAGGGGTAAAAAGAGAAGGTTATAAGAATAGACAGCCCAAATACATTCAGAGGCAGGGCAAAGGGTTTCAGTTAACTACAACCAGCAATTCAATTCGTAGGCCTGGGCCAAAGTCAATGGTTCAGAGTCTTTGTATAGGATAGCACAGTTCTGGTAGATAACGGTTAAGTCTTTGCCACAGAGTTCAGAAGAATTTGGTTAGGCAAAAAGTTTGACGAATGTTTAGGGAAGGACAAGCCTTCGGAGTTGAGGAAATTTCCACAAACTTTCACAATGGTCGAAAAGATTTCGGGACCGCATTTGCACAGTACTTTGTTAGTGAAGAAGAGCTGTAGTTGAGGCAGTTGTTCCTGGCAGTTCGAGCAGATTAAGCTGTTCCTGATCTTCAGTCATGGGGACAAGAAGGAGGATGCTGGGAGGTTCCTGCACTGCCCAGGCATGAGGCCAAACGCTTAGCAAGACGTCGGTTTAAGGTGTAAGTGCCTTAAAGTCCACAAGCTGGTTTCCTTCTCTCTGGCTATCCGGTTTTCAACAGCACTCTGATGAAAATTCGACCAGATGGGGACGGTGTCCAGGTGACTTGCGAGTTGGTTGTTCCCACCAAACTCAAGGGAAGAATTTAAACTTGAAGGGCTTCTCTGACGATGCAGTTTCAGGCAATTTGGACCTGCAGCAGGGCTTCACCGGTCGTCCAGGAGTTTCAGCAGTCGTCTTCCTTCAGCTTGTCTTCGGTTCTTTCCTTCCAGTGGTCAACTCCACTTTCCAAGTCCCAGAGACCTGCTTTTAAACAGTTTTCCCCCATTCATTCCAGCATGGCTGTCACTCAAACAGCAGGGTGGCTGTCCTTGCCAGACAGCCAGTTGGACAATCATGCCAGAGTGCATTCAGGTCTCCTAGGAGACTAAGCACAGGGAGTTTCGAGCATCTCCCTCACATCCTGTCCACCCCAGACACTCAGGTGCCAGAGGAGGGCTTCAGCACTTAAGCCCACCAAAGGCCAACAAATAAAGGGAGCAAACCTGGTTTGGTGAACAGAGACAAACACAATAAGGACTTTTCCTAAAAGAAATGGCGAAAAAAGATGACCAGAGTCTGTTTTTACAGACAAGTCTGGGGTGCCATATTGAAAAACATGGCCTACCCGATTTTTAGCTATCGTTGTTAGCGGTCGAGAACAATCATGGTAGTTTGATCTAAACCACTGCCACCAGCCATTTAAAGTAGGAAAAGGTAACATTTGACTGTTAGATGAGTGTTTTGACTCAGGGGAAGCTAGGCAACCCCTCCAGCACTCTATACTAAGATAGTGGGTGCTGGGTCTGTAAATTTAAAGAGACTAGTAAAGTCAATTTAACGTTACATGCTCTGGGAGACAGTAGTCAGTCCCAGAGAAGGTACTGAAAGACATCCCCGTGCCACTGCACTGAAGGTTTTGTGTGATACACAGAAAAAGATGATGCCTATGGAGTGGTGTTAAAACTCCATAACCAAAGAACACACAAGTAAAACACACATCAAAATACATGGAAGAGAGGGGGAGAAAAGGCTCACACTCTTCCCAGGTAGAAAATCCAAATCCTAGAAATCCAGCAAAGTTGCTGGGGGTCTCAAAAGGTAAGGGAAATTAGCACATTTTGAGAATCCTCCCTAACATTCGTCCCCCCCCCCAGACTAAGGGACAGAAGGATTTAATCCACTCCTGGATGAATCGTCTTACTCCAGTCGCTCAAACATCCTGAAGAGACCATCAGTATTTTGGTGGTGACACCCTGACCTGTGTTCAATGGTAAAATCAAACCCTGGCAGGCTTACTGACCATCTCAGCAGTTTGGGGTTTTCCCCTTTCATTTGCATCAACCATCTCAAGGGTTGGTGGTCAATCTGACTCACAAAAGTAGATCCATACAGGTATGGTCTAAACTTCTTCAGTGACCACACAATAGCAAAGCACTCACGCTCAATGGTTGCCCACCTTGTTTCTGGTTCCTTCAGCTTCCTGCTGATGAAGCAAATGGGGTGTTCCCTATCTTTCTCATCCAGCTGACTCAGAACTGCACCTATACTTGTATTTGAAGCCTCTGTCTGCACAATGAAAGTTTGGTTTAAAGTCAGTATCTCTTAAGTGTGAATCTTGACAAAGTGCTGTCTTTAGGCCTTCCAGTGCTTGAGTGCACTCCTCATTCCACCTGACCTTTTTAAGAAATTTGGGAGAGGAAACCACATTCAAGGGAGAAGCTTTGGTCCCATAGTTCTCTATGAAGTTCCTATAGTACCCAGTGAGACCTAGGAAGGCTCTCACTTGGGTTTGAGTAGGAGGGGTTGCAGAGTTTTGTACAGCTTGTACTTTGATAGGCAATGGCCTGTTTTCACCTCCTCCTACCTCATGTCCAAGGTAGACCACTTTACTCTGAACAATTTTACACTTACTTGCCTTTATGGTCAGATGGGCCTGCTCAGAAGCCTGTAAAACATATCCTAAGTGGTCAATGTGTTCTTTCCAAGTAGGGCTGAACACTGCAATGTCATCTAAGTATGCCATGCAGAAGTCCTCCATCCCATTCAGAAATTGATTAACCATCCTTTGGAATGAGGCAGGTGCATTCTTTAGTCCAAAGGCATTACCTTACACTGGTAGAGGCCTTCTGGGGTGGAGAATGCAGTTTTCTCCTTGGCTTGGTCTGTTAGTGCTATTTGCCAATAGCCTGAAGTGAGATCAAATGTACTGAGGTACTTGGCTGAACCAAGTTTATCCACCAATTCATCTGTCCTTGGTAAAGGGTGGGCATCAGTCTTGGTGACTGCACTAAGAGCTCTATAGTCCACACATAATCTCAACTCCTTAGATCCTGCCTTTGGTACTAGAACAACAGGACTAGACCATGGACTGGTAGAGGACTCTATTACCCTGAGATCAAGCATCTTGTTGACCTCCTCCGTTATGTGGGATTTTTCATGGTCTGACATCCTGTAACTTCTGCTTTTAACAGGTAAACAGTCACCAGTTTGAATATCAAGCTGACCCAATGGGTCAAACCTGCTGATAGTGAAAACAGGGAGGCAAACTGATTGAACAGAAACTTGCACTGTTCTTGTTGTTCAGGTGTCAGATTAGAAGAGAGATTAACTCCTTCTATTTTTTCATCTAAAGGCTGGCCGCGGAGTAGGTCAGGTAGAGGTTCACTCTCCTCTTCCTCTGGAGCTGAAGCTAGAAGCAAAGTTCCTACTTCTGGTCTTGAGACATAAGCTTTTAGACGGATGGTGTGAAAGACTCTTGGAGCCTCCTTAGGATTACCTAAGTCTACCAGATAGTTGACCTCTCCAGGTTTACCCACAACCTTGAAGGGTCCTATCCACTTGTCCTGTAAGGCCCTCTGCCTTGTAGGTACCATAACTAGAACTAGCTGGTCTTGAGAAAACTCAACCATGTTGTCCTTCTGGTCATGCCAATGCTTCACCAGAGCCTGAACTGCTTTTAAGTTATCTCATGTTTCTGTCATCATGTGTGACATTCTCCTCCGGAGACCTATCACATAGTCAGTGACTCTTACTGGCTTGGGGGAAGGAGCACTCTCCAACCCCTACTTAATTGGGGCCAAAGGGCCTCTAACTGGATGGCCATAGAAAAGTTCAAAGGGACTAAATCCTACTCCCTCCTGAGGGACTTCTCTATAAGCAAATAGAAGGCATGGCAGTAGAAGGTCCCACTTTCTTCTAAGGGGTTCCTCTAAAGCACCTATCATGCTCTTCATTGTATGGTTGAACCTCTATACCAATCAATTTGTCTGAGGATCGTGGGCAGTTGAGAACGTGTAAGTTACTCCACAGTTTTTCCACATGGACTGCATGAAGTGGGACATACAATTGGATCACCTGTCAAGGATAACTCCCTTAGGAAAACCTACCCTGGTAGAAATACTGAGTAGAGCCTTAGCCACAGCCTGAGTTGTACCAGTCCTTATAGTTATAGCTTCAGGATACCTAGTAGCATGGTCTTCTACAACCAGGATAAACCTGTTTCCTGAAGATGTTAGAGGGTCTATGGGACCAACAATGTTGATTCCTACCCTCTCAAATGGGACTCCCACCACTGGGAGAGGCACCAATGGTGCCACATTCTTGGCTCCACTCTTGGCAAGTGTGACAGTTCCTACAGTACTTGTCTACATCAGACCCCGACTTAGGCCAGTAGAAGTATAGAGAGAACCTTTCCTTGGTCTTCTTAAAACTTAAGTGACCAGCCAAAGGTATCACATGGGCTAACTGCGGGAACTGGAGTCTGCTTTGAAGAGGCACTACAAGTCTTCTGTAGTCCCCTGGGATAGACTCAGTCAGTTCACTGTAGAAGAAGCCCTCTTCCCAGTATAAGCTATGCTTCCCTGGCTCTTGCCCTTCCAGCTGGGAAGCTGCCTGTTGGCGAAGACCTTCAAGAGTAGGACACTCTCTTTGACCTCTGCTGAAGTCTGCCCTACAGGGTCCACTTTCTGCCACTAAAGACTGCAGCTCAGGATGGTCTACAGGATCCAGATCTCGAACAGGAGCAAGGTCCTCTTCCAGCTCTGATTCCTCAGCAGCTGATTCAACCACACAAGGTTGTTCCACACACTCAGCCTCAGCTGGTGGAGGAGTCACAGGTGTGACTTTGGACAGTCCTCTCGGGGATGTCTTTGTTGGTAGCACAGGAGTGCTGGCTGGTTTCTTCCTGGAGGTTTTAGGTTTCCCTTTTTCCACTTTCTTCTTAGAAATTGCAGCCAGTAAATCCTGTGGACTGGGAGTTAAAATTTCCTCTATAATCTCCCATTGAGAGCCCCTTAAGGTACTCCCGCTGTCCTTCCTAATCTGATTCTGTTTCCTTTTGCTGGGAGGCCTGGGGGTGCTTGATACTACTCCAAGAGTTTGTAAGTCATTCCCCAACAGGACTCTCCCAGGTACTTCACTCTGCACATTTACAGGTATCTTGGCAGTCATGTCATTGAACTGGATGAGAGCTAGTAACTGTGGAAGCATTTGGACAGGGCCTCCAGCAAGCTTAGGAATTTGGGTGCCTTAGCAACATCCTCAACCTTGAAAAATGATTCATCAACTACAGTTATGCTGGCTCCAGTGTCTCTGATGGCAGGGGTCTCCTGACCATTCACAATAACATTGTCTTTGTAATACTCTTTAGTATTGTCTAGAATGGAATTATAGACATCTAAGTTCTGTTGTTCCCACAGACCCAGGGATACTAAAGAAACACTGGCTGAGACTTTCATGGGTTCCTCAGCCAGTAAGTGAAAGTTTCCACTTGACAATGGTACTTCATCCTCTGGGGAGAAGGCTTAGGAGACAGTGCGGATACCTGTAGGTTTACCCTTAGATCTGGGATCCCCTTTCACATGGTCAGTTTACCCACAAGCATAACATTTTCCAAATGTCTTTATGAATGGAGGTTTGTTCTGACCTCCCTCTGGTTTGGCACCAGGAGGTACACTAGCCTGATTCGGTTTCCCTGGTGGCTTACCCTTGTTATGTTTGGGGCCCTCTTTTGGATTGGAGGTATTAGAATTCTCTTTGGTATCTTTCTTGTGCTGCTTCCCCTCATCCTTCTTCTGAGTTACACCAGAATCTTTGTGAGTAGCCCTGTTGGCAACCCACAAGTCAGCATCCCTTGCTAACTTCTTTGGATCAATTTCCTTAGAGTTAGCCAAGTGCTGTCTCAGCTCAGGAGAACATGCATCATTAATAGATTCCAACATAAACAGATTGCTCATACCTTCATAAGTGTTCACTATGTACCCTTAACCCATCCATCTAGGTTTTTCACACATTAAGTCACCCAGGTAGCCCAAGGGGTACCATCATGCTTTTTGAGGGTTCTAAACCTTTAAGATACTAAAAAGGGGTCTTCCCAAATCTAGCTATCAAAGCTAGCTTCACAGTTTCATACTCATTTCTGTCTATATCCCCCAACTCCATTACCACATCAGTTGCAACAGGGAGTAGTCTAGAAAAAAGCCCAAGGAATCAACTGATTCCCTGTAATGTCTTGAATCCCATGGTTATATTCAAAAGCAGCCAACTAATCAAAAATATCAAGCTTAACCTCATACATACATACTGCATATTTGGGCATGCAAGGCCTCTTAGGACTGGAAGACCTACAGGACACTGGGAGAGAACCAGTTTCAAGAGACAGCTTTTTCATTTCAAGTGCATGATTCAATTCCATTTCTCCGAGTCTAAGCTCTTGATGTTTGTTTTCAGTTTGAGTTTGGAGTCTTTTAAATTCTAACTCCAGTCTCATATTTTCAAGTGAGACAAATTCAGGACATAGGTTTGGACCTGATGTGGTCCCTGTGGTCAAAGATTGAGGCCTATGAGCAGGTAGAAATAAGACAGGGCCTACATTATGAGACTCTTCTGCCTCATCTAACTCATCCATAACATTTGAGCTACTCTCAGAAATATTATCCTCCTCATCAATATTTTCCACATTTGCTGCAGGGGTGGGGGTTTCAGACCCACTCCTCAGACTTTGGTATTATAACAACTTTTCTATCAATTCAACCTTTTTGCCTTTTACAGTGAGATTCCTAGCTTTACACATATCTCTCAATTGATCAACTGTTAAAGTGACTAGGGTCTTCTGTCTGTAGCTTTCCATATCAGTCATGATAAAACAATCGCTTTACTAGTGTTGCTTAGCCTTGGGAGGATTATTTGAACAAAGGTAAAAGTAGCACTCTAAATATAACAAGTATACATTATCCTCATAACTGTACACCAGTGTTAGGCAGAATCACATGCAGTACCCTTTGGGAACACTACATGCACTTAAGACTACAAGTGTAAGCACAATTTCACTTTTGGTACAAGCCTGTACTACACAGTAAAGTGGTGGTGATGGCTGAGCAGCCAGACTTATCTCAAGAGTTTAAGTGAGCAGTAGATCAAGTTACACAAAGGACCAACTAATACAGTGATTCAAACAAACACTTACTCAAGGTTTCTTGGTAAAAGAAAATACATGTATTTACTCAGTCAGTTAGAAAACATTACACTAGCATAAGCAGCTCAATATCACACACTAATAAACCACAAAAATACAACCGGTAAGTAAATGAACAAGTTTAGCTCCCCTGAAGTGGGGAAAGGGGTAAAAAGACAAGGTTATAAGATTAGACAGCCCAAATAGATTCATAGGCAGGGCAAAGAGTTTCAGTTAATTACAACCAGCAATTCAATTTGTAGGCATGTGCCAAAGTCAATGTTTCAGAGTCTTTTTATAGGATAGCACAGTTCTGGTAGATAACGGTTAAGTCTTTGCCACAGAGTTTAGAAGAATTTGGCTAGGCGAAAAAGTTTGATGAATGTTTAGGGAATGACACGCCTTCGAAGTTGAGGAAAGTTCCACAAACTTTTACGATGGCTGAAAAGATTTCCGCACCACGTTTGCACAGTACCTTGCTAGTGAAGGAGAGCTGTAGCTGAGGCAGTTGTTCCTGGCAGTTCGATAAGATCTCGCTGTTCCTGAGCTTCAGTCATGGGGACAAGAAGGAGGACGTCAGGAGGTTCCTGCACTGCCCAGGGGTGAGGCCAAAAGATTAGCAAGACGTTGGTTTAAGGTGTGAGTGCCTTAAAGTCCATGAGCTGGTTTCCTTCCCTCTGGCTATCTGGTTTTCAACAGCACTATGATAAAAATTCGACCAGATGGGGGTTGTATACGAATTGATCGTTTTACAACTGCTCGAATGACAATTGACCTTTTCACAATTGACCGAATTGTGAAGGTCAATTGTACCATATATGTGGGGGGAAACTGCCCACAACCCCCCACCCAACGCCAAACCCCCCAAAACCCATATATATATATACATATTACCCAATTTGGGTAATACCCAGATGGGGACATTGTCCAGGTGGCTTACGAGTTGGTTGTTCCCACCAAACTCAAGGGAAGAAATTAACCTTGAAGGGCTTCTCTGTCGATGGAGTTTCAGGCAATTCAGACCTGCAGCGAGGCTTCACCGATCGTCCAGGAGATGCAGCAGGCATCTTCCTTCAGCTCGTCTTCGGTTCTTTCGTTCCAGTGGTCGACTCCGCTTTCCAAGTCCCAGAGACCTGATTTTAAACAGTTTCCCCCATTCATTCCAGACTGGCTGTCACTCAAACAGCAGGGTGACTGTCCTTGCCGGACAGCCAGCCAGAAAATCACACCAGAGGACATTCAGGTATCCTAGGAGACTAAGCACAGGGAGTTTCGGGCACTTCCCTCACATCCTGTCCACCCCAGACACTCAGGTGCCAGAGGAGGGCTTCAGCACTGAAGCCTGCCAAGGCCAACGAACAAAGATACAAAACCTGGTTTGGCATGCAGAAACAAACACAAGAAGGACTATTCCTAAAAGAAATGGTGAAAAAAGATGACCGGAGTCTGTTTATACAGGCAGGTCTGGGGCGCCATATTGAAAAACATGGCTGACCTGATTTTAGCTACCGTTGTTAGCGGTCGGGAAAAATCATGGTAGTTTGATCTAAACCAATGCCGCCAGCCATTTAAAGTAGGAAAAGGTAACATTTGACTGTTACATGAGTGGTTTGACTCAGGGGAAGCTAGGCAACCCCTCCAGCACTCTATAGTAATATAGTGTGTGCTGGGTCAGTAAATTTAAAGAGACTAGTAAAGTCAATTTAACTTTACATGCTCTGGGAGACAGTAGTCAGTCCCAGAGAAGGTATTTAAACCTTGGGAAGTCTGAAAGACATCCCTGTGCCACTGCACTGAAAGTGCTGTGTGACACACAGAAAAAGATGATGCCTATGGAGTTGTGTTAAAACTCCATAACCAAAGAACACAAATGTAAAACACACATCAAAATACATGGACGAGTGGGAAAAAAGGCTCACACTCTTCCCAGTAGAAAAATCAAATCCTAGAAATGCAGCAAAGTTGCTGGGGGTCTCAAAAGGTAAGGGGAATTATCACATTTTGAGAATTCTCCCTAACAGAGTGGTAATACTTCCCACAGACATATTTATGCAACAAAACATGTGTCATCTTGCGCCCCTGCTTTTACCCACACAACAACATGGATATGTTTGGCCCAGTGGTGCACGTAGTAGTACAGGTGCCCATTACTATTTCCACTGCCAGAATGGGAGAGGTAAACATGTATCTTTTGATATGTATATATGACTAGGTGCGGCGGAATTGGCTTTCCCAAGAAATTGCAGCTTTTCAGATGTGACATGTTTTTACTCACTTCTGCAATACTCTCATTGGGAATTGGACTTACATTTTATCTCCCTATGTAATCATTTGACGCCCTACTTTTGAAATTCGGAGTACAATACTTCCACTTGCAAATCTTGTCTAGTGCACTGTTTGTGCATGTTATTTTATGTCTAATGGACGCACACATTTTGCCTCTCCCCAACACACATTCTCAGGGTGTTGTTTTGGGCATGGAGGATAGGCCCTGATACATCATTGAAAGGCACCTGGGTTGTGGCCTTGCTGTGTGTGCTCCACAGGGGCAGGTTTTCAGGTGAAGTAGGTTTGCACCAGCTGGGTGTGTGCAGCCTCTCCATGAGCCCTTTGGCCAGCCAAGGGCAGGGGTGGTGCCTGTGGGTGAGGGCGATGTCCCACCTGCACTTCCACTGGCACGCCACACCTTGTGGCCACATTTGCAGTACACATGCTGCCACTATGATTTTACAGACAACTGGTGGGTCATTTAGCAAAATCCTACCAGAGTGGTCAAGGGAGCAGAAACATGACTTTAGCATCCCCTATGTGCGCTTCACTATGGTCCTACTGGCTACATGTGCTGAATTGTATCTTACCTCAGCTGGTGGGGCAGGATTATGGTACATCTTGTATGGTGACAGCGAGTAGGCATAGTCCCCTGCAAATGTCTACATGATTCTTATTGCCATTCATTGTCATGGTCTGCTGTTCAGTGTGTCACATGCATGCACATGGTTGACAGTTCGTACTCACCAATGAGCCATGTTTTGCCATATTTTCCAGATGCCAGGGTATGGTGTAGTTGTGACTGGCAGTAGATGTAACTATCATGTGAGCTGCCAAGGAAATCGGCGTGCACTTCCATGATCAGTCCATTAGTGTCACACACTACCTGCACATTAATAGAGTGCCAGTGATTGTGGTTGCGGCAGATGTGCTTCTTCAGTCGGGGGGATCTCTAGCGCAAGATGTGCACAGTCAATTGCACCTAGTACACGTGGGAAGTGTGCTACTGTGTAGAATTCCTGGAACATTCTCTGCCTTCCCTCCAGTATTTAGGGCATATATATGTGCCTGTGCACTGTTAGGGAGAATTCTCTCTTTAGGCTGAATTTCCTAACCTAGTGAGTCCCCCAGCAGCTTTGCTGGATTTCTGGAGTTTGTTTTTTTCTCCTGCCAAGAGTGAGACTCTTTTTCTCCCACTCTTGGACATGATTTATGGTTTTCCTTTGACTGTTAATGTGTTTTATGGGCTATGGGGTCCTTTACTCCATAGGGTCTCATGTGTTTTACTATGTGTGTTACACAGCACCCTCCGTGCAGTAACACAGGGGTGTCATAGTGACACCCCACCATAGACTCCATACCCTGGGACTGACTACTTTCTCCCAGGGCATGTAAAGTCACCATTGGCTTTACTAGTCCCAAATTATTAACAGAAACCAGTACAAACCATCATATTGTGGATGTGCTGGTCGGGGCAATTCGATTGCCCCGGGGTCTGTTAGTCGAGGGGCACATCTCCGTCCCCCCTGATCGAGTTTTGGCTGGTGGCAGTAGAAACTACTTTTTATATTCGACCAAGAATATTTCCCTATGGGGTTTTCCCATTGTTCGAGGCTACCAACTTTAATTATTTAATTCTCATAGCCTCGAACATACCACCGGTTTATTTAATTAATATGAATTCGCCGGTTGGTATTTTTTGCCAGGACTCGATTCAAAAATGGCGTTTGTGTTCTCTTCTGTGACTCCAACCCAATTCGAGCCCTTTGTTCCACTTTTTGGCGGGCTTCTCCACAGAAGCCTCCAAAAGTGGTGCCACTCTGTCTGGGTACCACAGGGGGTGCGGGAGGGGGTTTAGGCACCCTGGACTGAGTTACCTTGGTAACTCAAGTCGCACTCTTGTGTGATTGGCCCAAGTGGTGAGCCGGCCGGCTCACCACTTAGCATGTTTGATTGACAGCTAGGCTGAGTGAATGGGGGTATGCTGCATAAAAGCAGGGCTTTGGGGACTGGAACTTCAGAAGTTGCCACAGGACCTGAGAATCTGTCGAGGGAGAAGCTGAGCTGACCTACCACGATGACACCACCGGTGGAGCCATGCGGAACCGACTCACCACTTCCCGACGACAGAGAAGATCTCCCGGCTGGAGAGGCTTCTTCCCCTGACTGGTGGGCACAACCAGTTTACCTTCTTCTCTTCGCAGCCCAGACCGGTTTGTGGTCAAATTGCCCGTGCCAAGCACCCCGGCAGCCGGATAGCCACTTACCACTGGACCGCGAATCAACGGACCGCTCCTTGTACCTGGGAAACTCTGCGGCTGGTTTCTTCCCTGGCAGTGCAATGGACTCCTGTCCTCCTCCCCGACGAGATCCTCTCTTCCCCCGATGAAGCACCGACTTGCATCCGCTGCCAGGAACAACTGCCCCCGCTGGAGTATTCTCACCACTTTAAGGTACTGTGTCCGCCAGGCCTCCCTTTCTAAAGATTGCTACAAGGTAATAATAACCCCTTAACCTTCTGGACTGGGCTGGCCGCCTTGACCCTCTAACTGGTCCCTTTCTTTGGTCCAACTCCTTTTTGAACCGTTACAAGACTTTTGTGCACTGCAACCGTGTGACCTTGGACACATTTCGTTTTGATCCTCTTAAAGCGGATCCAGCCTACTGACTCTGAATTCACGGTGTTACTTTGCCTTCCTCTCTTGTTGTGTTCGTGAAAAAGTGTTGGGATCTGTTTCAATTTATTCTCTGCTTTTCTTTCCCTTTTTAAAACGAGTTATTAGAGTGCCATCTACGTTAAGCACTCACCGCTGTCTGAAAATAAGTGGGGCTTTACTTAAGACTTGTCTAATATTCTTTTAAGGGAGTGTATATCTTTTAGTGACCGTGTTTTTGAATTGCTTACTATTAGTGCCTGTGTGTTTTTCTAGATGTGGTTTTAAATAAATAATTATATCTCTTTTACACCAAGCCCTGGTCAGTGTTTACTTGTTCTATTGTGTTCTCTTGACCTATTGTGAATACTCTGTATACTGCCTAACTCTTCTTGAGGGAAGTCTGACTGCTCAGCCACAGCTACCAAGTGAATCTGTGTGATACAGACTGCTACCAAGTGGGTTTACTGCCAAACACCAGTAGTCCTAAATCTTTTGCAGTGGTCCCAGAGGGAACTGCACAGGTTTCTGCCTAACACTGGTGTACAGCGATAGGATTTGTATTGAGTATACACTTTAGAGTGCTTGTTGAACACTTTAGGACAACTAACCACAGAGTTTAGCACTAAAAAGCTGATTTTCTAACTATGTCTGCTATGGAGAGTTATACCCTAGAATCATTGTCTGCCAAAACTGCTGATTGCTTAAAAGTATTGTGTAGACATAAGAATCTCTCTGAGAAGGGCAAGAAAATAGAACTTATAGAAAGATTGTTAGAAAACCAAAGTCTGGGTGGTACAGAGCAATCTACCCCCCCCCCCCCCCCCAGCAAATGTAGAAAACAGTGATGGTATTGATCTGAATCAAAGTCTTGATAATGAGTCAGAAGAGGAAAGTGAACCTAATGAAGTTAGCCACTCTGAGCCTCTGTCTGCCTTACCTACTGTACCTACTGGGCCTATACCAGGTCCTACATGTAACCCTGCTTATTTTGAACTTGAAAAAATGAAGCTTGAATTAGAGTACAAACGTTTTATTGCTCAATCTGAAAGAAACCAAGAGCTAGAGTTCAGAAGAATGAATGCCCAGGCTGAGCAGAAGCAAGCTGAGTTAAGACTCAGAGAAATAGAGCTTAATCATGAACTAGAAATGAAAAAAGTTGTCTGTGGAAAATGCTTCTCTCTCCTCTGGTTCTTCTAGGAGTTCCAGTCCCAAAAGACCCCGGATGCCTAAGGAATTAGTGGGTATGTATGAACCTAAGTTGGATGTGTTGCATTGGTTAAAAATGTTTGAGTATAATCATGGGCTCCAGGACATCACAGGGAATGGGTTACTTCCCTGGTTGTTCTCTAGGCTTCCCCCTGTTGCAACTGATGTGGTAATGGAGTTGGGAGAGGTGGATAAGAAGGATTATGAATGTGTGAAACTAGCTTTGATAGCTAGATTTGGGAAGACCCCTTCCCAGTACCATATGAGGTTAAGGACCCTCAAAAAGCATGATGGTACCCCTTGGGCTACCTGGGTGAGTGAAAGTTTGAAAAACTTAGAGGGATGGATTAAGGGTTACAGAGTTAAAACTTATGAAGGAATGAAGAATCTTGTAATGTTGGAGTCAATTTATGATGCCTGCTCTCCTGAGCTCAGACAGCACTTGGCTGATTCAAAGGAATTAGATTCCAGGAACTTAGCTAAGGCTGCTGACTTGTGGGTTGCCAACAGGGCCTCTCACAAGGATTCTGGGGCTACTCAGAAAAAGTATGAGGGAAAACAGCCAAAGAAGGACTCCAAAGAGAATTCTAATAATTCCAATTCCAAAGAGGGCCCCAAACAGAACCAAAAGGGTAAGCCACCAGGGAAACCAAATCAGGCTAGTGTACCTCCTGGTGCCAAACCAGAAGGAGGTCAGAACAAGCCACCATTCCAGAAAGCATTTGGTAAATGCTTTGTTTGTGGCTCTACTGACCATGTGAAAGGAGATCCCAGATGTAAGGGTAAACCTTCAGGGGTCCAGCTTATCTCCTTAGCCTTCGCTCCAGAGGAGGAAGTACAAATGGCAAGTGGAAACTTTCTATTACTGGCTGATGAACCCATTGGAGTTTCAGCCAGTGTTTCTTTAGTGTCTCTGGGTTTGTGGGAACAACAGAACTTAGATGTCTATAATTCTATCCCAGATAATACTAAAGAGTATTATAAGGACAGTGTCCAGGTGAATGGTCAGGAGACTCCTGCCATTAGGGACACTGGGGCCAGCATAACTGTGGTGGGCAAATCGTGTTTTCAGGCTGAGGATGTTGCTAAGGCACCCAAACGCCTCACCAAGTTAGCTGGAGGGCCTGTGCAGATGCTTCCCCAATTACCAGTTCTCATCCAGTGTAATGACATGACTGTGAAGATACCTGTCAGCATACAAAGTGAGGTGCCAGGAAGGGTTCTGCTGGGTAATGACTTGAAAACTCTTGGAGTAGTGTCACATACCCCGAGACCTCCTAGTAAAAGGTTACAGGAGCTCACCAGACCTGCAAGGGAGAGAACCCTGAGAGGTACTCCCAAGGAGATGATGAAGAAAGAGATCACTCCTGCTCCACTGGAGATGTCAGCTGCTGTCTCTAAGCAACAAGAAGCAAAGGGGAAACCTAAGACTTCTAACAAGAAACCAGCAGTCAGCACTCCAGTGCAGCCAACACGGACTTCCCCTAGGTTGTGCAAAGTTACACCAGTAACTCTCCCTCCAGCTGAGGCTGATAGGAAGGTACAACCCTGTGTGGTTGAACTAGACTCTGAAGAAGAGCTAGTGGAAGGCCAGGAACTCATTGGAGATCTGGATCCTGTTGACCATCCTGAGCTGCAGTCTTTACTGGCAGAAGGTGGACCCAACAGGGTAGACTTCAGTAAGGGACAGAGAGAATGTCCAACTCTGGAAGGTCTTCGCCACCAGGCAGATGCTCAGGCTGAAGGGCAAGAGCCTGGGAAATATAGGTTACACTGGGAAGATGGCCTCTTCTACAGTGAACCAACCGAGTCTGCACCTGGGGACAACAAACAACGTGTAGTACCCCAAGAGAACAGACCACAGTTCTTGCATGAGATTCCTTTGGCTGGTCACTTGAGTTTCAAGAAGACTAAGGAAAGGCTCTCACTCTACTTTTATTGGCCAAAGATGGGGGCTGAAGTAGATAAATACTGCAGGAGCTGCCACACCTGCCAGACTTCTGATAAGGTTGGCTCCAAGAATGTGGCACCTTTAGTGCCTCTCCCAGTTGTGGGAGTCCCATTTGAGAGAGTAGGGATTGACATTGTTGGTCCCCTTGATCCTCCAACCTCCTCAGGCAACAGGTTTATACTTGTTGTAGTAGACCATGCTACTAGGGACCCTGAGGCAATTCCTATGAGGACTGTTACAGCTCCGGCTGTGGCTAAGGCCCTCCTTGGTATTTTTACCAGGGTTGGGTTTCCTAAGGAAGTAATCTCTGACAGGGGGTCACATTTTATGTCCCACTACATGAAAGCCATGTGGAAAACCTGCGGAGTTACTTACAAGTTCTCAACCGCATACCACCCTCAGACAAATGGACTGGTTAAAAGGTTCAACAGAACCATGAAGAGCATGATAGGTGCTTTAGAGGACCGCCTTAAAAGAAAGTGGGACCTTCTACTGCCATGCCTTCTCTTTGCTTATAGAGAAGTCCCTCAGGAGGGAGTAGGTTATTCTCCCTTTGAACTTCTTTATAGTCATCCGGTCAGGTCCATTGGCCCTGATCAGAGTGACTGACTACGTGATAGGTCTCCGTAGGAGAATGTCACAAATGATGGCAGAAGCAAGTAATAACTTGAAAGCTGGACAAGCATTGGTCAAGCACTGGCATGACCAAAAGACTAACATGGTCGAGTTCACTCAGGCCCAGCTAGTTCTCGTTATGATTCCAACAAGGCAGAGGGCCTTGCAAGACAAATGGATGGGACCCTTCAAAGTTGTGGGTAAAATTGGAGAGGTCAACTATCTGGTGGACTTGGGCAACCCCAAGAGGCTCCAACAGTCTTCCACACCAACATACTAAAAGCGTATGTCTCCAGACCTGATGTAGGAGCTTTGCTTCTAGCATCATCAGAGGAAGAAGAAGAGAGTGAAGCTCTTCCTGATCTCCTCAGAGGCTTACCTTTAGATGAAAAGATTGAAGGAGTAAATCTCTCTTCAAATCTGACACCTGAGCAACAGGAAGAGTGTAAATCAGTTTGCCTCGCTGTTCTCACTTTCACCAGGCTTGACCCCTTGGGGACAGCATGACATACTCACTGATGACTGTCTGCCAGTCAAAAGCAGAGGATATCGAATGTCAGAAAATGCAAGAACCCACATCAAAGGTGAGGTCAACAAGATGCTTGATCTCGGGGTAATAGAGCCCTCCACTAGTCCATGGTCTAGCCCAGTTGTGTTAGTACCAAAGGCAGGATCTAAATAACTTAGATTCTGTGTGGATTACAGAGCTCTTAATGCAGTCACTAAGACTGATGCCCACCCTTTGCCAAGGACAGATGAGATGGTGGATAGACTTGGTGCAGTCAAGTTCCTCAGCACATTTGACTTGACGTCAGGCTATTGGCAAATAGCCCTGACAGACCATGCCAAGGAGAAAACTGCATTTTCTACCCCAGTTGGCTTATACCAGTTTAAGGTTATGCCTTTTGGATTGAAAAATGCACCTGCTACGTTTCAAAGGATGGTAAAACAGGTTCTGAATGGGATGGAGGACTTTTGCATGGCATACTTGGATGACATAGCAGTGTTCAGCAATTCCTGGGAAGAACATGTGGACCACCTAAGATATGTTTTGCAGGCTCTTGGAAAGGCCAATCTGACCATAAAGGCAAGTAAATGCCAGATTGGACAGAGTAAAGTGGTCTACGTTGGACATGAGGTAGGAGGTGGAGAAATAAGGCCTTTGCCCAGTAAGATTGAAGCTGTGCAAAATTGGACAACACCTACTACTCAGACCCAGGTGAGAGCCTTCTTAGGTCTCACTGGGTATTACAGGAATTTCATTGAGAACTATGGGTCCATAGCTTCTCCACTGAATGTCATCTCCTCTCCTAAATTCCCTAAAAAGGTTAGGTGGAATGAGGAATGCAATCAGGCCTTTGAAACCCTGAAAAAGGCTCTTTGCCAAGCCCCAGTACTCAGAGCTCCTGACTACCACCAAACTTTCATTGTGCAAACAGATGCTTCAAATGTAGGAATAGGTGCAGTCCTCAGTCAACTGGATGGGAAAGGTAGGGAGCACCCCATTTGCTTCATCAGTAGAAAACTGAAGGATACTGAAACAAGGTGGGCAACCATTGAACGAGAGTGTTTTGCTATTGTGTGGGCTCTGAAGAAGTTTAGGCCATACTTGTATGGTTCTACTTCTGTCATTCAGACTGACCACCAACCCTTAAGATGGTTAATGCAAATGAAAGGGGAAAACCCAAAAATATTGAGATGGTCAATCTGCCTGCAAGGGTTTGATTTCACCATTGAGCACAGGTCAGGGTGTCACCACTGAAATGCTGATGGTCTCTCTAGGATGTATGTCATCGACTAGATGTATGAGATTCGCCCAGGAGTGGATTAAATCCTCCTGTCCCTTAGTCTGGGGGGGGGGGGGGCGAGTGTTAGGGAGAATTCTCTCTTTAGGCTGAATTTCCTAACCTAGTGAGTCCCCCAGCAGCTTTGCTGGATTTCTGGAGTTTGTTTTTTTCTCCTGCCAAGAGTGAGACTCTTTTTCTCCCACTCTTGTACATGATTTATGGTGTTCCTTTGACTGTGTGTGTTTTATGGGCTATGGGGTCCTTTACTCCATAGGGTCTCATGTGTTTTACTATGTGTGTTACACAGCACCCTCCGTGCAGTAACACAGGGGTGTCATAGTGACACCCCACCATAGACTCCATACCCTGGGACTGACTACTGTCTTCCAGGGCATGTAAAGTCACCATTGGCTTTACTAGTCCCAAATTATTAACAGAAAACAGTACAAACCATCATATTGTGGACGTACTAGTCGGGTCAAATCGATTGCCCCGGGGTCTGTTAGTCGAGGGGGCACGTCTCCGTCCCCCCTGATCGAGTTTTGGCTGGTGGCAGTGGAAACTACTTTTTATATTCGACCAAGAATATTTCCCTATGGGATTTTCCCAATGTTCGAGGCTACCAACTTTAATTATTTAATTCTCATAGCCTCGAACATACCGCCGGTTTATTTAATTAATATTAATTCGCCGGTTGGTATTTTTTGCCAGGACTCGATTCAAAAATGGCATTTGTGTTCTCTTCTGTGACTCCAACATAAGACGAGCCCTTTGTTCCACTTTTTGGTGGGCTTCTCCACAGAAGCCTCCAAAAGTGTTGCCACTCTGTCTGGGTACCACAGGGGGTGTGGGAGGGGGTTTAGGCACCCTGGACTGAGTTACCAAGCCGCCCGGCTCGCCACTTAGCATGTTTGATTGACAGCTAGGCTGAGTGAATGGGGGTATGCTGCATAAAAGCAGGGCTTTGGGGCCTGGAACTTCAGAAGTCGCCACAGGACCAGAGAATCCGACAAGGGAGAAGCTGAGCCGACCTACCACGATGACACCACCGGTGGAGCCCTGCGGAACCGACTCACCACTTCCCGACGACAGAGAAGATCTCCCGGCTGGAGAGGTTTCTTCCCCTGACTGGTGGGCACAACCAGTTTACCTTCTTCTCTTCGCACCCTAGATCGGTTTGTGGTCGAATTGCCCGTGCCAAGCACCCCGGCAGCCGGATAGCCACTTACCACTGGACCGCGAATCAACAGACCGCACCTTGTACCTGAGAAACTCCGCGGCTGGTTTCTTCCCTGGCAGTTGAACAGACTCCTGTCCTCCTCCCCGACGAGATCCTCTCTTCCCCCAAACGAAGCACCGACTTGCATCCGCTGCCAGGAACAACTGCCCCCGCTGGAGTATTCTCACCACTTTAAGGTACCGTGTCCGCCAGGCCTCCCTTTCTAAAGATTGCTACAAGGTAATAATAACCCCTTAACCTTCTGGACTGGGCTGGCCGCCTTGACCCTCTAAGTGGTCCCTTTCTTTGGTCCAACTCCTTTTTGAACCGTTACAAGACTTTTGTGCACTGCAACCGTGTGACCTTGGACACATTTCGTTTTGATCCTCTTAAAGCGGATCCAGCCTACTGACTCTGAATTCACGGTGTTACTTTGCCTTCCTCTCTTGTTGTGTTCGTGAAAAAGTGTTGGGATCTATTTCAATTTATTCTC
This sequence comes from Ambystoma mexicanum, assembly GCF_040938575.1. Taxonomy (NCBI): domain Eukaryota; kingdom Metazoa; phylum Chordata; class Amphibia; order Caudata; family Ambystomatidae; genus Ambystoma; species Ambystoma mexicanum. The sequence continues at coordinate 699,503,421 of NC_090927.1, read as the reverse complement.
TGCTTTTCTCTCCCTTTTTAAAACGAGTTATTAGAGTGCCATCTACGTTAAGCGCTCACTGCTGTCTGAAAATAAGTGGGGCTTTACTTAAGACTTGTCTAATATTCTTTTAAGGGAGTGTATATCTTTTAGTGACCGTGTTTTTGAATTGCTTACTATTAGTGCCTGTGTGTTTTTCTAGATGTGGTTTTAAATAAATAATTATATCTCTTTTACACCAAGCCCTGGTCAGTGTTTACTTGTTCTATTGTGTTCTCTTGACCTATTGTGTATACTCTGTATACTGCCTAACTCTTCTTGAGGGAAGTCTGACTGCTCAGCCACAGTTACCAAGTGAATCTGTGTGGTACAGACTGCTACCAAGTGGGTTTACTGCCAAACACCTGTAGTCCTAAATCTTTTGCAGTGGTCCCAGAGGGAACTGCACAGGTTTCTGCCTAACACGCGCACACGAATGTGCTGTTATCAATGCCAATACCTGGTGGAGACAGAAGGATTGTGTAGCCTGCGATATCCCACCAACTATTGCCGTGGTTTGCTGGAAGGAAACAGTTGCAATGAAATGGAGTACAGTCAGCACTTTCTCAATGGGGGTAAGTGCCTGGGACCAGATGGTGGTTGATGCCAGATGATGTTCCCACTCCCTGACAAGGTCTAGGATTACATGTGGGTGAACCAGTACCTAGAAAATACATGGTCATCAGGGATCTTGAAAAGTGTGCCGCTTTGTGCAAAAATCCGAGCCCTACGCATCCTCCTCCAGTGTCCGTGGATGATAGCTCCTGCTACTGCTGCGTTCGTCGTAGCAGTGGACTTTGGTTTGGCGTGCATTGCATGCTTTATATGCATTCGATCCCTTGTGCATTCAACTTTATGCCTGTGATCATGTGGCAGATCGATCACAGGGTTTGCCTGTGCTTTTTCCCGATGCGACGTTCCATGTTGAAATCCACAAACATGTGATGGGTATTTAAGCGGTTGATCAAGCGTATTTAAATTCTTTGTTAAAAAAGGTCAAAATGGGGATACTGACTCACAAACCAGTGTCAATGCAATATCATGATTCCAGAAGAAATAGAAAAATCATGTGCATACGCAATCTACGCTGCTGTGATAGGTGTTTGTGTGTTCCTTAAGAATCTGGTGCACAAACCTCAATTATGCTGTGTTGCACCACACACAGTAATGAAAATCTAACGTGAATCCCACTGCATCCCAAAATCCCTCTCCCAACGATTTGACTTTCACAAAAAGCACAATCACCAGTGAGAACAATACATGCTGCTCTCTGTAATGTTTTGTAGTTAATCCAACACCTGAAGCGTGCAGTGACATGATGTATAAACCAGACTGACCTCAGTGCTGCTGCCTGTGACCACCACTGGCCAAATAATTAAACAGTTCCCAAACGAAGTCGACCAGTCAAATTGAATGTTCTGACTAATGTGCCAGTGTGTAAAATCCTGTTCAAGACCACTTTGTACATAATTGTTCCTTCCTTTTCTATAAAACAAAATACAATGGTTTTGCTAATCCCGACGCAAAATGCGTCATAAAGTCTATCCCCCTTAATCTAACACCTCCACCTTCTATACTCATCAAACTATGTGTCCTTCTACCTCTGTAAACATACATGCAATTCTGTCGTGTCAAACCCTTCTGTAGCATGCCCCTTTCAAAAAGTAAGCCCTAACGCCACGAAAACACTGCCCCTTCTAATGTATTTCTCATATATGCTCTGTGCATAATACGTCTTATTGGAGACATTAATTGGGTTTGTTGAAAGATGGAATACCGAATAAAATGAACATGTGAATTGTTTGAGGTAAACCAAACCTTTTCGCCCAGGACTGATCCTCAGCCTGTTGTATCGCTCGTGAAAAAAATAAAAAATACACAGGAGAAAATCATAGAGTGCAGGTGACATTGCAAGTAGGCTGTCTATGTTTTGCGCCAAGAAACACTTGTGTACAGGCGCGTTATACATGACATATATCATATCATATCATATGTATAGGCCGATCCCAGCATATGCTACATTTAGTAAAGGTTCAACAGATGCATTCTTTAACTGGGCCCTTCTAATAATTGCGTGCCAATAATGTCCACTCATTGCAATGCTGAAATAATCTAATGTTGTAATTCACAAAACAATTTATGGAACTAATGTGGCTGTTCCGATTAGCAATATTAGAAAAATAACTCTACCGCCTTGTGTTACACCCTAATACCAGAAACGCAGGCTCGGAATGGCCTATAAGACAATAAGGCAATGCTCGATTTGAATGTCCAGCATGCTAATGTGGGCCCGTTTTTAGGTAAAAATGTTCCCGTTTTTTGGCAAACTTGGGCCACTTTGATTACTTACTTCAGTATGCGGCTAGTAGTTTTCAACAGCGTTACTAAACACACATCCTTTCAAATGCAAATGCAAACATTTTTTTTTAAACTCCCCCTTGGCTACTACTAAAAGGAAGACATTTCGGTGAGCAACTCTGGTTTCATTGGGGCCCGGCCCATTCTACGCCCCAGTCTGGCCCTGCAGAAACGAGCCTAAAAGCGGGGGCACCTAATTGTGTAAAACACACAGAACGGAGGAATTAAATGCAGGCAAAAACGTACAAATTCGAGGAGAGGGGCAACGCAGGCAAAGGACTGGCAGGGTTAGAACCAACATCGTTGACGTGGCGCATGTTTACTCTTTGATGTTCTGCAGGTTGACACCCAAAGCTAGACAATGTCAGGCCGAGGGCAATTCGAGGAGACACATTTCCATCATGCTTGAAGTTTACAACCTGTTTGCACACGCCATCGTCAGCATCATTCTCTAGGAAGCTTCACCCTGCTAGGTATTTCATAGTCATTGCGCAGTACCATTCTGAAAAACGCCGAAGGTGCATGGATGAACTGGCGCGTAAATCTGACAGGCTAAACCCCAATGTATGGCCGGTGTGTTGCTTTTCATGCCCTAGTTACTTACTGACAATCTTCATTACTCCTAGTCATACTCGTCCTCTCCACAGTACTTGCAAATTCAAGTGTTTGGATTAGGAAGATGTGCATTGAGTCAATGCCCTGATTACTTACTGGCAATCTTCATACCTCGTAGTCCTACTCTTCCTCATTACAGTACCTACATTTTGCTGGGACAAGGCTGAGGGACATGGTGGTAATTTCACCCACCAAGAAATATGAGCTGGCGAGAGAGGGTTGTACACAGTGTTGTGTTTCCAAACCCACTACACAATACAAATATTAGAAAGCCATACATAATTTAACAAAACGAGAAAGTCTTCACATTCACCTGTGGTTTGATACAAACCTATATTTCCCTGTCTAATCAAGGCACTTATTTATGCTGCCATGTTGATACTGCAGCGCCTCACGCTGTGCATGCTGACAGGAGCACACGCAGTTCCCCAGTAGATACAGTGTGAGGGAATGGGGGAACCGGGTGCAGACAAGCAAGAAAGGACATAGCAAAATATGTAACACAAAACCGCATGATTGTACACGCATGCAGGCTGGTGGGGGGAAGGTCACGGATCATGACTCAGTATCATAATGCAACAATGATCAAATGGTAAACGAAATATATAACTTTCACTATCGAAGACGCTCTTGCAGTTTTGATTTGTGTGCAGGAATGGGATCAGCATTTTCTAGGGACTGCCTAAAGGTACTTACTGGTGATAAGCTGGCAGCAGCTGGTGAATGGTGTTACAATCTGGACTGACTCCCATCCGTGATCTGTTCTAACCATATGTATGGCATTAAGTATAGGCAGGAGATGTAGTCAGCAATATAGCAAGCTGGGCGTCATTTTAGGGGGCATGGGTGTTTGCCCCCCTCCCAACGTTCATGGCACACCATTTTGTCCCCATTCATTTGGCTGGGGCACCTTTTCTTCAGATGTCATGTCCCGCGCAACGTTTTCAGCAAAGTTACCCCACTGATAGCAAGTGCGGACTTGATACAGTGTGAGAGTCAATTAAATGTGTATTTGGAGGGAAGTGTAACTGTTGCTACTATACATTTAACTAGGAGATGGAATAACAATGAACATCTCATGGAAGGGCCCATGATACCAATGGCCAAATCCATGATACCCTTCAGCCAGCCATCAGGGAAATACTTATGCAAGACACAAATTCACTGATCTACCATGGGTTCTGCAATTTATATATTTACCCCAAGTCAGGTGAGGGTACTTATATACCTACCCGTCCTATACTCGCGTTAATCCAATATTCTGTGAATGCAAGGGGAAGTTTACTTCCGAGATGCCTTTCATGGAACATTGGTGGCCCCAGAGGAACATTTGTTAGATCTGATTGGGAGTCGTTTAGTCAGAGTTGCGACTTAATACTCCTCAGTGGGTGGGTTTAGTTTATTTCATGTTTTAGCCACAGTTAATCTGATGGTACATAATTCAGCCTTTCTGGCTATATAGCCAGATATATATATATATATATAAAAACCCGCTATATATATATATATAGCTACCGGGTTTTCACTTGAGGTGACTGAAAGTCAAATAATTTCAGTGAATTCATTAGGGTCCATTGAGAATCACCCTTTCCAAGCACATTTGCATTTACTAGGGACGCTGGGCATCACAGCTCTTTATACCTACATCACCTAAGAAGAAGCCCCGGGGGTGACTGAACACATGCTAAATTCACGTAACACATCACATACAGTACCAACGGAATTCTTAATCAAACTGTTGCAAATAGCTCTTGGTAAAAACATTTTCATGTTTGGCACTCTTTCTTCAGATCAAAGGGGACTGCGATTGGCGCAGCGTTTGCGCTAAGCATAGCCAGTCTCTTCATGTCTACCTTTGAGGGCACATTTATCCTTGCCAGCCATCAGGTCAGCGGGAGCAATTGATGCTGGTGCTGCCATGTAGATAATATCTTGCAATCTGGCGAGGTTCCAGGGATGTATTACAGCACTATTTGCCGTGGCTGAATAGTCTCAGCTCCAATCCTGAATTCACGATGAACTACAGCTGGGATGAAATTCCATTTTGGGATTTAGTAATATGACACACCGACGATAAACTCACACCACCATGCTCAAGAAACCAACTGGCAGAAATACCTTCCTACATTTACTGAGTCAACAGAGATAATCTCCCCTACAGACAATTTTGAAGGGTGCGCCACAACTGCACTTTACGATCTGACTATCAAGAACAAGCAGATAGCCTGATTACCACCTTCTTACAAAGAGGATATCCGCAGCGTCTCCTTAAAATAACTGCCAAAAGTGTGTGGTATATAGACAGGGAATCTTTGTTCAATCAAATAAAATCAACAGCGAAGCATCCCTTTATGCCTGTGCCACGACATTCTACAGATTCACTCCAGCATTAAAACAACTAACTTGCAGATACTGGACATCATTTGAACTGTCCAAAATATCCCAGTACAAATTCCCCTTTGCCCTCAGAAGAGGCTATAATCTCAAAGTAAACTAGTAAGAGCCCCACACCAAGCATCGAGTGCAGAACCTTATATTCGTAGAGCACTGGGATACTGCACATCCATTCCATCGGGATATTTCCCATGTGGCCACTTGTTGGGTGTCCTGACCCACGTTTAAGCTATCCTGCTACAACATTTGGTGCGGTGGGCTTAGAAAATTCAAGATGGCGGAAAACCCACATGTGCGCTGAAATCCAGGAAAGCTGCGCAGTTTGTGCGCCCACCAAAATGGTTGCCTCACTTGCCACCCACCAGTGCGAGAATGAAAGGCCGGGTTGCCATGAGGGAAATGGGTTGCCAAAGGAAAAACAGTAGCGCCGGTTAGCTTCAAAGCGCTTTAAAACCACCATTGGACTACCCGCACAGTAGTCTGAAACCATTGGGAATGGCAATGCTGATTGCCAAATGCAACCTAGAAGTGTGGGGAATTCATTTCTTAAATCCCAAAAATGAGTGCAGTACCAGTACTCACCACTATCCAAAAGCCGGCGTTTTAAAACCACTCTGTGTGTTTTTCTGAAGGCAAGCAAAATGCCTATTTCAAACCTTGCAACATGTGCAAAATATTCACTGAACACCAGCAGACATTTGGCAGAATGGAGTTTTGTGTGCCTACAAAATCTGGGAAATGAAGAGCCCAAAAACAATGCTTATAACAAAAATGCTATGGAGTCAGCAGCTTAAGCCTAACTACAACTGGATTTAAAACCACCAAAATCGAAAATGTTAAATTAAATGAGTGACCTATGTTTGGTGTCACATGCCTTTGTAACTGTTGAAATGTCATAGTTTTGCGCTTAGAATCAGCATTCTAGCTGCATGTGTAAAATTACAAGTTATTTTAAAAGCAACAAAAAGTTAGCTGAAGGTCTGGCTTAAGGAACTTGATTTTGCCTAGCAACTACCCATCAGCAGTGAAACTTGAGTCACCACTGTGTTCCCAGGCCAACCTTCCTTTTGCTGCCCAAGCTCAGGATATGCCATCTATCTGATAATTGAATTATCTGTGCTCTGCAAGAGAGTGAACAAAGCCCTCTTCACTCAGGCAAAGGTTTTTATTACCGCAGTCGTAAATTGTAGCTTCCTCTTGGCAGGAGCTGGGAGGAGCATTGCCTGTGAGAAGCAAGCTGGCTTGGCAGAAACTGGAAAGACTGGTTTCTGTACCATGTGACCTGAAAAGACACACCCCTGCAGCAAGGATATGGTTTTATAAAAAGGGGGATAATTCATAGAGCGGACATGTGAAAATTTTATAAATGATACCATAATTCTTGTGATTTTTCTGCCCACAGTTTAAGACGTGGTAGGAACCGGTGGTATGTTCAGGGGGGTTTTAGCGGAAAAGTGGATATTACTCTAAATGTGTGCATGTTAAAAATCTGAAACTTCATCAGTTAATGTCCCTACCCCCTGCACACATGTATGTAAAGTTGGGTCCATGTCGGAAATTGAAAAAGCAGTTAAAAAGTGAAATATGTGCCAGTTCTGAATGCAAGCTCCCAGGAAGAGCAGAGTTTGAACAGGGGATACCTCCTGTAATGCATGATGGGTGCATATGATTTTAAAACAATATGTACCTCTGCAAATATGTATTTGTTTCAAATCTAGATTTGTGTGTAAGTTGACAGGAGGAGTGGACTTTCTGCAGGCTGTAAAATGACATCAATCTGACTCACAGTTCAGTTTGCCAATCAAGCGGAGGAATGGAAGTTTGACCAATTAGAAGCTGAGAGAGAGGTAGGGTCAGTGATGCTAGAACACACCCACATTCTAAACACATAAAAGCAGACAGACAGGACAGATAGGGACATTCATTTTTCATCTGCCGCTGAAAGCTCTGCCGGAAAAATCCATACTTACCTCCATCAAACTCCAGAAAGCCAAACTAGAGACTTCAATCTATCCTAGCAGAGACCAGAGAGAAAGCAGTGCTGTGCCTAGCAGAGACCAGACCAGAGAGAAAGCAGTGCTGTGCCTAGCCGAGACCAGACCAGGCGCTGTGAGCAGAATCCGGAAAGACCTGACCAGACTGAAGTCCGTGACCAAGTCGCTTTCCTGTTCAAAATCTCTTGTGAGTACTTAGCAAAACTCAGAACACATCTCTTAGTTTAAATTCATCTAATTCAATCGATTTAACCTAAGTAGAACTGCCTCCTAGCTGTCACCTGTCATTCTAGCTGCAAAAATTTGTCACTTGTCATTTTGAAAAAGTGTGCGTTTAAAATTTACAAAACCAAAAACGACCTTTACTAAATTACTCATATCTCCGCAACCGTTTGGGCTAGAGACTTGCAATAACTTTCATTTGGAAGCTGAGATCCCAGGCTTTTCTAGGACCCCAAAACGGTAGAGATAGTCCTTGCGGTTCCTTTGTAATAGCGCTCGGCGCATCCGCGAATTTTACCGCGATTTGCAATTTCTTCACATGTAAAAACTGCTGCTGTTTCATTGGCCAGAAATTCGTTTAACCTGCTAACTATCCCTGCATCATTGCTAGTGTGAGCCTGGACTAATATTAACTAGATACCACTCACCCTGAACCTCTATAAGGGAATTAAAAGCAAATTTAGCATATTTCTCATTCATTGCCAGCACATATCCAAGCATTGCCTGTGTTTTCAAAACTCCTATCTGTTTTCTGTTGTCTAAGCTTGCTGGATTGAACTGATTACATCGATTGCATTTCTGAGAACTGTGTGTTTTCCTTCCATTTCCTTGCCTCGCATCAAGGGGGGGAGGGGATTGCCAGAGAAAAGTGATTACATTGTTTGGTTGAAATCATATTGAGTATTTTCTGTACTGCATTCATTGAATATTGCATCCACCTGAGCTTACACAAAGCATCCTCTACCACATTATACTTTTGTTCCTATTTACCAGTGTGCTACCTTATCCATTTCAGGTCAACTCATTAGTCATTATAAGAAGTGTGCTAGTGCCAGATTCTCCGTTGTTGATCTTCATCATATCAGATTAAGTGTGCTATTCAATTATTAATTTATTATAAAGTGTGATATATATATTTTAATTTATCAAATAAACCTTTTAAACTTGCAAAACAGAACTACTTCTTGGCTCAGTGGGGTCAGGGGGATTCCAAGAGAGGGGTGTTATACAGGGGTAGTCATCCAGAACGCATGAACTGGACCTAAAGATATATCAATAAGGGTTTTCATTCAGTATTCTAGACTAGGCGTTAACTTGGCTGTAGTGCTGAATTGAATCCTCTTACAAATTGGGGGCTCGAGCCGAGACGTTGGGTTAGATTTACCACTTGTGCAGCTTAATACAGTGTGCTAACTGACGGGATACATACATCCGGTCGGATCACCACGCTGCATTACGCTGTGAAGCATTCCTCAAAAGGGACACTCCAAGAAAAGTTCTGTTCTGCAAAAATAAAATACAAACTTCTGTAAGTCAGGACAGAGACCAATCTCTAGAATGACGACCTTAGTAGACATGAAAATAGCCAGAGAGCACCTCTTGCATAAGCTATTTGTGAGAGGTGAATGGACCGAACAGGGCCAGGATGTGTGGTTGCAGGCCATCACACAACAGGTCACTGAAACAGGGTCAGATATATATAGAGATCAGGGTCCCTTACATGTGGCCCTGAGTGAACTATATATGGCTCCTAAAGCCAAAGAGGAACACAATAAGATCGCCAGGATAGCAGCATACCTGTACCTATATATGGGAGACATGCAGGATAGATGTGCTGAAAGCCAAAATCTGGCAAATAGGCAACAGATGGCATTACAGAAGGTCCAATCTGATCTGGACTCTTCTGAGCAGAGGCTGCAGAGGAGCCAGGAGTCAGAAAATGACAGCAGACTGTACATTACTAAAATAAAGGAGGATATGGATGTGCTGCAAAAGGAAAAGTCAGAACAGGATACCAGATTTCTGGCCTTGCAGAAGGAACACCAAGAAGGTTTGGACTCCCTACTGCAAAGCCAGAAAAAGCTGGAGCAACAGTTAGACTTTAACAGGGCATGCACGGAGCAGGTAGCCACCCTGCAAAGTCATCTAGATAGAGTGAAGGTAGAGAGCAATAAACTGATTCTGAAAGACCTGGATACCCAGGCAGAGTTTGATCAGGAGCGCCAGAAAGCTGGTGCCTTCCAAAGGCAAAGGGACGACCTGGCGGCACAAATCCAGGCTCTTAGTCAGGAAAGAGACGCCTTAGGCCAGGAAGTCTGCCATTTAAAAAGAAAAATGGAAGAAAATCACCTGGCCCACCAGGGGCTGGGTGATCTCCAAAAAGAAAACCAGAACTTGGTAGAGCACACCAGAAGGGTGGAAGATGCTCTAGCAAGAAAGGAGCAGGCCAGTAGGGACATTGCCCAGGAGGTAAACCTCCTGCAGCAAAGACTGGCCCAGTTCTCCAGGACCAACCAGGAAGCACAGAGGGAGAATGAGGCCCTCTGTCAACACAATGATAGGCTCCAACAGCAGGTAGCGATGCAGGAGAGACTGATAGAGTCGAGTAAGGCCTTAACAGAGGAACTGAAAGCACAAATGCAGGCTCTTGCATTGCAACAGGGAGCAGGGGCGGATAGAGATGAGGTCCGCTGGGAAAGAGAGACTCCTGACCATAACCGCAGGAGCCCTAACCCCAGGGGCCTTCATCTCCCCCAGTCCCTGGACTCTACCACCCCCATGTCCCCTGGCACACATGAGCACAGGGCCGCAGGGATGGCAGATTACTATCCAGCTAAGAGTATGGGGCTCATAGGCCAGTACCACTCAGGAATGGAGGGGTGGGCATCCGGGTATGGGCACCCAAGTACAGTACAGTTCAATGGGGAACCCCAGGAGAGTAGGCCCATTAAGGGCATCCTGAAAACCTCTGCCCAGTTAGGTCAGTGGAGGGGGTACCCATCAAATCCTGGCAGCAAGGAGGAATCTGAAGACTCCTCTGAACTGCGCAGGACACAGGAGACCAGGTCCCCACATTCTGCCAGCCATTTCCAGGCTCGCAGAATCCGGGAAAACCTGGAAGAACAGACGGGAACCTCTGGGAGCAGTGCCTCTGAGTCCGAGGAAGAATGGACAAGGGTTACCCGAACCAAAAAGGCCAATAAGGCAAAAAGGGCCTTGCTTAAGGACCCCTTAAAGCAGATTAAGGCGATCAGGAGCGTCATCACGCCTTACCATAAGAACGCTAAGTATTCTGTTTGGGAGCACTTAGAGTTGTTTGAACAAATGATGGAGACTTTCCATTTGAAGGACAGCCAAAGCTGTATTCAATATGTAAAGTGGACATTCTCCCCGGAATACTCCAGTTTCTTTGCGGGGCTGGAGGACCAAAATCATTTAAGATGGTCCACATATAAGGCGGCCATCCTGAAACATTTTTCTGTTCACAGAAATCCTCAAGAGGCTCGCAAGGCGGCCTACAATTTGCAATGTGGGGAGGATCAGGCCCCACGAGAATTTGTGCAGGAGTTAAAGCGTGCTTTTGCGCAAACCACCAGAAGGGTGCGCACAGATAGTAGAGAGTTTGTCAATACATTTTTCCATGCCTTGCCCAAATATATCATGACCCAGCTTGTGAGGGATTTTCATGAGAAAAGATCTTTAGACTGGGTCATTGAACAGGCTACCCGGATCTATGAGGTGCAGAAGCCCATAGAAAATAAAAGCAATGCCCAGAAAAACCCCAAAGCCAACAGCACCCCTGCTGCTGCCAAGGTGGCAGAGGTAAAGGTCACCCCCGTTTTGGATTTGGAGATGGGGGGGCCTAAAAACCTGCCTGCACCTAATAATGCTAGGCCCAGGAGGTCCTCGGGTCAGTCACAGACAGGGAGCCAAGGAGGCAGCCCCACAAATGGGGTCCCTCGCTCTCCTGACTATGTAAGTCCTCGCTACAAAGGTAACAGACCCATCCTGGGTTATGTGTGGACTCCTCCAGCCCAAGGGGGGGGATCCAGACAAGCACCTAACCCAGGGAACTTCCCTCCAAACTTCCCACAGGAGGGCAGAAATTTACCAAACCCTGGGCAGAACTTTTTCCCCAGATATCCTCCCGACTTTCAGCCCCAAAACCATCCATCCTTCTTTCCCCAATTCCCTGAGCCCAGACCACTGAATCCGGGAGAGGGGAGGCCAAGGGTGGAGGGGTACCCAAATCTTCCCAACCAGGGGTACTACCAAAGAAGGGATAGCCACCCTTCCCGGGATCAGCCCAGGGGAGAAAACAGGGCCCCGTATCAGCCTGAGCGGGTTTCCCAGTTAGAGCGCCAGGTTCAAAACATGGCGCGGGATATGGGTCATCTACTGAGGGCGCAGCAGAACCCTCAGATCAGCATGCCGGCGCAGAACGCACCCAACTCTGGACCTGGTGCTCCAGAACAATGACGGGGGCAGCACCCCGATAAATCACCGGTTCCCAGGGAGGAGGCACAAAGGGAAGGGGGGTGTAAAGCCTTGGAGGAAGCTTCCTTCCTCACTTGTAAACAGCCCCTGGAAACCCAGGAACCGGAAACAAAATCTCTTGCCCCTGAAAGTCTGCCTCCTAAGGAGCAGAGGGGGGGTAGGAGAAACAAAAGACCCAAACAGACTCAGTTTGAGGAGGAGGTACAGATCTTCCAATTTGAGGGAGAGGGATCCTCAGAGGATCCTGGGAAAAGGATCTTCTCCTTCAGAGAGGGGGGAACTCCTCCCAAAGAAAAATGGGTCCCTAGGGATGCAAATCCAGACTGGGGAGATGTGGAGACTGAGCTACCGCCGCCCACCATCTCATCCCAGAACCAACAGCAAGAAAATCCCCTGGTTCAAACCCATCCTGGCGACTGCCTCCAAAAAAGGGGGGGCGGCCCAGAAACGGAGCCAGGGGAACCCACAATGGCTCTGATCTCCAGTTGCAAATTTTTTCTTTCAGATTCCCAAGACTCTCCACAGAATTCTGCCCAAATCTCCTCGCTAGCGATGTCCAAAACCAGAAAATTAGCCCACCAGTTGTCCAAAAATGTACATTATCTGTGCCCCCTTGAGGAGAAGGAGGGAAGATATTATGCCCCGGTACAAGTACAGGGGCAGGGTACAATCTCAGCACTGGTGGACACTGGATCTCAAGCTACCCTTCTGTCCAGAAGGGCCTTTGACGAACTGAATGCAGGAAGGGGAGAGAATTACCAAATTCCTCTCACCTCTCTTCCTGGACAACTGCAGAACTTTGACGGGAAGGAAATTCCCGTCGAGGGGACGGCAGACTTGGACATTAAGATCGGGCGACACAAGTTGAAACACCCGGTCATAGTTGTGACCCCAGAGGGCACCCCGTGTTTACTAGGGAACGACCTCCTGAGAAGGTTGTCACCCCTAATAGATTGCGTAAACAAGGTCCTCTGGACCCAGACTAGCCGACCAATAAAATTAAAACAGAGTGTCAACCATGTTAGTTTAAACGGCACATGCCACATGGTTGAACAAAAATCTGACCAAGTAGAATTTCACTTCCAGAATAACCAAATTCCAGACGTGACAGTAATAGCAGTAGGACAACAGACTGGTGATGGGGGGTCCTCTCTATTTCTGAAAATCAACCTTCCTTCCAGTCTAAAGTGGTATTCCACGCTGGAAGGAAACACTCTGAAATTCTATACTAATCCACAATCAGAAACCCCCACTCCTATAGTCCAGAAAGATGTGAAATCAGCTCAAAGCCTGGCTGATATTCAGCAAATTGGAGAGCAGTTGTTCATCCCTGTTCAGTTAAATGATGGGAAGGACTCTGTTCTCGCTCGAGTGTGTGTGAACAACGGTAAGAGCTTCATCAGCGAAGCCATGTTCCGCCAACTCCCAAAAGATCCAGCCATTCCCACCTTCAAACTGATAGACAAATGGGAAATGGACCTGGAAGCACCTGACTCCAAACATCTCCTGCCAAGCAGGTGTATGCTCAAAATCTCCATTGGCAACAAGAGCATAGTCCATAATTGTTGGGTCGTGCGAGACGTCACTGCCGCCTTTTACTTAGGCAGTGACATTCTCAATCGCTTTGCCATTAGTTTGGACCTAATAAACTTCAAAGCTTGGTCCCGATTAGCGGATGATCCCATGGGCTTTGATGATCCAGAAAAAGCATTTAGGTCAGCTCAATTGCTACCTTATGCAGTTGAAATTCAGGTTAAAGAGGAAGTCACCATCCCAGAAAGGACCCGACAATTCTCCCTGGAAGTGAAAGTTAAAAGGGGACAAGAGTTGAAAAACCCTGATGCTTACATACATCTAAATGCTTCTCTCCAACAGCAAGGGTTGGGGGTAAACCCGACTCCATTAGTCAACATAGAACATGACCCCATTCTAATAGAGTTGGATAACAGCGACTTAAAGAGTATTACTCTAGCCGCAGGCACCATTATTGGAATGGCGGTTGATGACCGACATTTCTCCATTGATCTTGTAAATGAACTGTTAGGACCCATCCCCAAGGACTGTTTTGACAGTGACAGTGATGACAACGCAACACCAGACAGGATTTTTACCCGGCATGGGGGGAACTTCCTGGTGTACACTTCCTGCCCCTATGGTAAGGAAGATGTGACCTGTGACTTCAGGAGGGATGAGGTGATTTTCCAGGTCCATGAGGGCTGCCTTTCCCACCTGAAGCCTCCGGTCCAAATCAGCACTCTGACCAGGGACTTCTCCACCCAGCTGGAGGAGGCCGCGGAGATAGCCAAGCCAGAAGTCTTTCCAGGCTTCAGGCAGATGGTGGAAGAGAGAGTCAATCTAGCTGATGCCTGTGTGACTCTGGAACAAAAGCAAAAGTTGAAACAAGTTTTCTTGGATTTCCAAGATCTCTTTGCGGTAGACTCATATGACTGTGGTCGCACTGACATCCACACAACAACAATCCCCACGGACCCTGGCATGACTCCTGTGTTTGTGAAGCAATATCGATTGCCTCTCGCATCAATGGAGTCCCTTACTGAAATAATTAAGAACCTTGAGTCCCGGGGAATAATCCGTCCAGTCCACAGCACCTTCAATAATCCGGTGCTGGGAATATTGAAGCCAAACGGCCAGTGGAGACTCTGTGCCGACCTCAGGGAGCTCAACAAACGGGTCCATACTTCCCGATGGCCTCTGCCCTACATTGACCAAGGGCTGGCCCAGATCCAGGGGTCACAGGTATTCACTGCAATAGACCTGACCAATGGATACTGGACCGTGCCTGTCAGTAGGGAGGACCAATACAAGCTGGCTTTTACCTTTGGGGGCCAGCAGTACACCTGGACCCGGACTCCCTTCGGATACCTCAACTCCGGCAATGAATTCAACATTTTTCTACACAAGGCCATGCCTGACTTGGGTGCAAGGGGTAACTTGGCTTATGTAGATGATGTCCTCATCAAAAGTTCATCTGTGGAGGAACACATAGCGGAGATCCGTTATGTTCTGACACAGTTGAGGGCCGCCGGAGCAAAACTTTCCTTTCAGAAAGCACAGTGGTGTAGAACCCGTGTTAATTTCTTGGGGCATGAGATTACTCCTCAGGGCCTCTGTCCCCAGGAAAAGAAAGTGGAAGCACTTCAGAAACTGAAACACCCCACAACTCTGCGGGAACTAAGGAGCCTCCTTGGACTGACTAATTACAGCAGAAAGTTCATTGAGGGCTATGCAGAGATCACCAGACCCCTGATTCATCTCCTGAAGGGGGGGGTCAAGTGGGAATGGGGTCCAGAACAAGCTGAGGCGGTAAAACAACTCAAAAGAAGCCTCTCACAAGCGCCCTGCCTAGCTTACCCGGTCAGAAACAAGGAGTTCTTCCTGGAGACAGGGTTCTCTAATACGTGCGTGACGGCAGTATTATATCAAAAGCATGACAAGGTCAATAAAGTAATCTCCTATGCGAGCAAAACTTTATCCTCTGTGGAGGAAAAATTCAACGATTGTGAGAAGGCACTCCTGGCAACGGTGTGGGCATTGAAGAATTACCGCCCGTTTATCCAGGGGGAACACATCATAGTGGAGACTCCACACCAGCCTCTGCAATATCTCCAAAGTGACAGAATCCGGGCCGGAAATGTGAGTAATTCCCGAATTACTTCCTGGATTCTGTCAATGCAAGGCTTTCCTGTGGAGGTCCGATATGGCCAAAACAAGAAGAGTCCCCTCGCGCAAGGTCTGGCTGACTTGCATGATTGTGCCAGAGAAAACTGTCTCGAGGACGAAAGTCTGAAAATCAAGGACAACATGGAGGCATACCTTAATTCCCCCCACAAAGTCTTTGAAGAGGACAAGTGTGAGGGAATGCCCACTGTCTATGTGGATGGATGCTCTTACCATGTTGACAACGACGGGGAGAAAGAACTGGTGGCTGGCGTAGGGAATGCATGGGTGAATGAGTCCCCAGAACCCTCCGCTGGATACAAAATTGGTCCCCGAAGTAGTCAGGTGGCAGAATTGATGGCTGTGCATCAGGCCATCCTCACTGCTGTCCAACATCAACTCCACGAACTGGTCATAATCACAGATTCGGATTATGTACGGAACGGGTTCGTGGAGCACCTGGTTAATTGGAAAACCAGAGGCATGGTATGTGCTAACAACAAACCCTTGAAACATGGGAAGTTGATCCAAAACATTGATGATCTGGTCACATCGAATGGGATGACCATCTACTGGAAAAAGATCAAGGGTCATTCCAAAGTAGAGGGACCAGACAAAACTGGAAATGACTTAGCTGATCAGCTGGCCAAAACCGGGGCCATCCAAGGGGATCTAATTGAGATTGAGTCCCTGTTGGGGGAAATCCAGGTCACTGCCATCACTAGGTCCCAGACAAATGCTCACAACGACCTCTCAATTGCACAATGGAGTAAGGAGACCCCTGATGCTGATTTGATTACTGCTCAGAAGGGGGATCCAATAATTGGTAAATTTTACCAGCACCTTGAGGACCCTGAGAACTTTCCCCTGACGGATACCGATTACATTGGGAAAGAGGACCTAAGAGTGTTGATGAAATGTCCAAAAATGTTCCGAATCCAAGACGGTTTGCTGGTAAGGAAATCCAAAGCTGGCCACGATCAGTGGGTGGTTCCTACCTCATTCCGAAGCCTGATGTTAAGTCACGCCCATGATGCGGCCACGGCCGGTCACAGGGGGTTTCACACAACATTGGAAATCTTAAGAGAGGTTGCCTACTGGCCACACATGGGGCAGGACCTCGACCAATACTTGAAGGGGTGTCTTGTGTGTGCACAATTTCAGCCATCATCCCTCACGCACCGGGCGCCTTTACAAAAGAGGGGAATGACACTGCCATGGTCAGATTTACAAATCGACTTTGTGGGCCCTGTGATTCGCTCGGCTAGGGGGAATAAGTACATGTTGACTGTGACATGCTTGTTTACCAAGTGGGTGGAATGTCTCCCAGCCCCAAATTGCAAGGCAGAAACTGCAGCTGCCTTGATGATTAACCACATCTTTTCCCGTTTTGGTCTACCTCAAAGGATTGAGTCAGACAGAGGTAGCCACTTCACCAGTGAAGTAATGACAAAGATGTGGGAGATACTGGGGGTCAAGAGAAAGCTGCATATTGCTTACCGGCCAGCTTCTTCTGGGGCAGTAGAGAAATATAACCGGACAATTGTGAGCATATTAAAGAAGTTTGTGGCAGATTCTGGGCCAAGTTGGGATATCCGATTACCTCTGGTCCTAATGGCTATCAGATCTACCCCTTCATCTGCAACCAAAATGTCACCATTTGAGTTGATGACGGGGCGCAAGATGGTGCTTCCTCAGCATTTGCTCTATAGGACCCAAGAGCAGACACTGATAAATGCCTCCACTACTCATGAGTATGTGGAGAATTTAAGGAAACACCTTCAACATGCTTTTGCTTATGCTCAGCGGAATCTAGAAAGATCGGCTGATAGCATGAAGACCCATTATGACCTGAAAACTTCCAGGAAGGAATATCAGGTGGGAGACCGGGTCTATCTATACAACTTCCAAAGGAACCAGGCCAAGCAGCGCAAATTTTTGCCTACATGGAAGGGACCCTTTGAGATCGTCGACAAGATCTCCCCTGTGGCCTACAAGATCCGCATCCCCAAAGGCGGTTCGGCAGAGGGGGAAGACAAGTGGGTCCACATAAACCAGTTGAAATGTTGCCATCCCAGGCACACTCTGCAACAACTGGAGGAATCCTCTGGAATCCTAGCGGGTACTGTATCAGACTAATTCAGTTCCAATCATAAAACATACCACATCTAGTCTCTAACATACTGTGATTGTATGAAACTGTCTCTTAGTCATACTGTTTTTATTAAAATAAGAATGTAATGTTTCGTTATGATAAAATGCATATGCTGCCCCACTATCTCAACAGTGGTGGAAAAAAATCGCCTATGAGTAGATATTGCCGCTTTTGCTTTATCATCCTAGGAGAGATGAAACCATGAAGGATGACCAAGAAGGACGATCCGGAGACCGGGAACGGAGATCCAATGGGCCCAGTGGACCGCCCAATACTCCCATCAGGACCGGCGAGGAGAACCGATCGATCAGTACCGGATGGAGAAGAAGATGCTGAACTGTGCCATCTACAGACGAGGAAGAAGATTATGCGGACAGACCGGTGCATGGGTCAAAACCCTTGTGCACGCGACTCCCCATCGACTCAAATTCAAAGTGCAGTCGCGTGGGGGGGACTTGTTGGGTGTCCTGACCCACGTTTAAGCTATCCTGCTACAACATTTGGTGCGGTGGGCTTAGAAAATTCAAGATGGCGGAAAACCCACATGTGCGCTGAAATCCAGGAAAGCTGCGCAGTTTGTGCGCCCACCAAAATGGTTGCCTCACTTGCCACCCACCAGTGCGAGAATGAAAGGCCGGGTTGCCATGAGGGAAATGGGTTGCCAAAGGAAAAACAGTAGCGCCGGTTAGCTTCAAAGCGCTTTAAAACCACCATTGGACTACCCGCACAGTAGTCTGAAACCATTGGGAATGGCAATGCTGATTGCCAAATGCAACCTAGAAGTGTGGGGAATTCATTTCTTAAATCCCAAAAATGAGTGCAGTACCAGTACTCACCACTATCCAAAAGCCGGCGTTTTAAAACCACTCTGTGTGTTTTTCTGAAGGCAAGCAAAATGCCTATTTCAAACCTTGCAACATGTGCAAAATATTCACTGAACACCAGCAGACATTTGGCAGAATGGAGTTTTGTGTGCCTACAAAATCTGGGAAATGAAGAGCCCAAAAACAATGCTTATAACAAAAATGCTATGGAGTCAGCAGCTTAAGCCTAACTACAACTGGATTTAAAACCACCAAAATCGAAAATGTTAAATTAAATGAGTGACCTATGTTTGGTGTCACATGCCTTTGTAACTGTTGAAATGTCATAGTTTTGCGCTTAGAATCAGCATTCTAGCTGCATGTGTAAAATTACAAGTTATTTTAAAAGCAACAAAAAGTTAGCTGAAGGTCTGGCTTAAGGAACTTGATTTTGCCTAGCAACTACCCATCAGCAGTGAAACTTGAGTCACCACTGTGTTCCCAGGCCAACCTTCCTTTTGCTGCCCAAGCTCAGGATATGCCATCTATCTGATAATTGAATTATCTGTGCTCTGCAAGAGAGTGAACAAAGCCCTCTTCACTCAGGCAAAGGTTTTTATTACCGCAGTCGTAAATTGTAGCTTCCTCTTGGCAGGAGCTGGGAGGAGCATTGCCTGTGAGAAGCAAGCTGGCTTGGCAGAAACTGGAAAGACTGGTTTCTGTACCATGTGACCTGAAAAGACACACCCCTGCAGCAAGGATATGGTTTTATAAAAAGGGGGATAATTCATAGAGCGGACATGTGAAAATTTTATAAATGATACCATAATTCTTGTGATTTTTCTGCCCACAGTTTAAGACGTGGTAGGAACCGGTGGTATGTTCAGGGGGGTTTTAGCGGAAAAGTGGATATTACTCTAAATGTGTGCATGTTAAAAATCTGAAACTTCATCAGTTAATGTCCCTACCCCCTGCACACATGTATGTAAAGTTGGGTCCATGTCGGAAATTGAAAAAGCAGTTAAAAAGTGAAATATGTGCCAGTTCTGAATGCAAGCTCCCAGGAAGAGCAGAGTTTGAACAGGGGATACCTCCTGTAATGCATGATGGGTGCATATGATTTTAAAACAATATGTACCTCTGCAAATATGTATTTGTTTCAAATCTAGATTTGTGTGTAAGTTGACAGGAGGAGTGGACTTTCTGCAGGCTGTAAAATGACATCAATCTGACTCACAGTTCAGTTTGCCAATCAAGCGGAGGAATGGAAGTTTGACCAATTAGAAGCTGAGAGAGAGGTAGGGTCAGTGATGCTAGAACACACCCACATTCTAAACACATAAAAGCAGACAGACAGGACAGATAGGGACATTCATTTTTCATCTGCCGCTGAAAGCTCTGCCGGAAAAATCCATACTTACCTCCATCAAACTCCAGAAAGCCAAACTAGAGACTTCAATCTATCCTAGCAGAGACCAGAGAGAAAGCAGTGCTGTGCCTAGCAGAGACCAGACCAGAGAGAAAGCAGTGCTGTGCCTAGCCGAGACCAGACCAGGCGCTGTGAGCAGAATCCGGAAAGACCTGACCAGACTGAAGTCCGTGACCAAGTCGCTTTCCTGTTCAAAATCTCTTGTGAGTACTTAGCAAAACTCAGAACACATCTCTTAGTTTAAATTCATCTAATTCAATCGATTTAACCTAAGTAGAACTGCCTCCTAGCTGTCACCTGTCATTCTAGCTGCAAAAATTTGTCACTTGTCATTTTGAAAAAGTGTGCGTTTAAAATTTACAAAACCAAAAACGACCTTTACTAAATTACTCATATCTCCGCAACCGTTTGGGCTAGAGACTTGCAATAACTTTCATTTGGAAGCTGAGATCCCAGGCTTTTCTAGGACCCCAAAACGGTAGAGATAGTCCTTGCGGTTCCTTTGTAATAGCGCTCGGCGCATCCGCGAATTTTACCGCGATTTGCAATTTCTTCACATGTAAAAACTGCTGCTGTTTCATTGGCCAGAAATTCGTTTAACCTGCTAACTATCCCTGCATCATTGCTAGTGTGAGCCTGGACTAATATTAACTAGATACCACTCACCCTGAACCTCTATAAGGGAATTAAAAGCAAATTTAGCATATTTCTCATTCATTGCCAGCACATATCCAAGCATTGCCTGTGTTTTCAAAACTCCTATCTGTTTTCTGTTGTCTAAGCTTGCTGGATTGAACTGATTACATCGATTGCATTTCTGAGAACTGTGTGTTTTCCTTCCATTTCCTTGCCTCGCATCAAGGGGGGGAGGGGATTGCCAGAGAAAAGTGATTACATTGTTTGGTTGAAATCATATTGAGTATTTTCTGTACTGCATTCATTGAATATTGCATCCACCTGAGCTTACACAAAGCATCCTCTACCACATTATACTTTTGTTCCTATTTACCAGTGTGCTACCTTATCCATTTCAGGTCAACTCATTAGTCATTATAAGAAGTGTGCTAGTGCCAGATTCTCCGTTGTTGATCTTCATCATATCAGATTAAGTGTGCTATTCAATTATTAATTTATTATAAAGTGTGATATATATATTTTAATTTATCAAATAAACCTTTTAAACTTGCAAAACAGAACTACTTCTTGGCTCAGTGGGGTCAGGGGGATTCCAAGAGAGGGGTGTTATACAGGGGTAGTCATCCAGAACGCATGAACTGGACCTAAAGATATATCAATAAGGGTTTTCATTCAGTATTCTAGACTAGGCGTTAACTTGGCTGTAGTGCTGAATTGAATCCTCTTACACACTGTGTAACATGCAAATTCACATCCAAAACAGCTGAGTTCACACAGAACAATGTACACTGGAATCTTAAACAATTTACCACATGCCAAACGAATAACTCTATTTGTATGATTATTTGACCCCGTAACCTATGGTATATGGACCTGAAAACACTCTCCACAACAACGAGGATCTCATATAGATCCAGGATCTGTAATCAACACACTCAGGCTGACCTCAAATGGTTTATCATTGAGAGTGTAAACTCAGATATCAGTAATTTCTCAACTGCCCACCGGGTGTCAATCTAGAATAACACTGGATACATAGACTTAACACTAACATGCATGTCTTAATGATTACCTTCATTGGGTAAACCCTTTTACCCAGATGAGCTACATTTGATGACCAGTCATCACTTGCACTTCGTGACAGCTAGCATCACCATACTATTGCTCACACATTCTTTTTCTATCTGGTCTAATTTGCATACTACATTGCAAGCCCCCTTCTCTCAAGCATGGCCACTGTATATCCCTGCTTTACTCCGCACTTGAGCATGGTCTAGTTGTTACAACACGTCTGGAACTATCTAGTTCTCAGCAGCCTTCGGCTTCATCGACCGAGCCACACAACAGTGAAGTCTGGCACCCTGTTGAAAGCGCACAACTCTGAGGATGCTCCGGCGCCTGACACCGACCATAAAAATCTTGATTTACGGCATGGTTTCGTCCAATACTATCTCCAGGCGTACATATCGCTTACATGCGACCAAGTACAATCTACATGACCTCTTCTGGGGAATGTACGTACCTTTTCTTCACTCTGGTTTCAGCTAGATATTTTATAATATCCTGTGCATTTAACACATATGCTGGCATTATGCCCATCTTTTTCATACAGGTACCAGGCAAAGAGCCGAGTGTGGTAATCGCCGGCTTAGAATTGAAACATACCGTTAATGTAGTATGTTATATTATTTTAACCGAGTTATATCTGTGTTCACATGAATCACCAATGACCGAAAGTGAGAATCTTTAGTCTACAAATGCAGTTAATTGCTGAGACTAGTTTAGAATGAATCACAGTCTTATTTATAGTCTCATCGCTATCAAGAAAACATGGATTTAATTACATGTTGTATAGCAATATGGTAGTAAAACAATCAAGGTGATACATGCCATTTGGCTGAAGTAAATAAAAAACAAGACAAAAGCGGAATGCATATGTTGAGAGTATGCATCAAAACTGAGCATTGGTCTTAAATTGAGTGTGCCATCAATTATTAAAATATAAACAGAATGGACATTGCTTTACAAAAATGAACAATAGAATAAGTACAAACAAATGAAGAAGGCTGTTAAAGTGCATTGGTGAAACAACAGTTTTTGAACACAACAACAAAGGAAAAGAACAATCAATGTAATGTTACAATAATAAACATTTCCCAACCATTGGTAGTTCTAGGGGGGGGGGGCATTCAGAGTAGAAAGAAAAAAGAAAGGAGAATACATCAAGAAAAAATGTAATTAAGAAACAAATTTAGATAAAAAAATCACTGTCCTTTTAAGAGAGTAGATTCCTTCTAAAAAATATTTCACAGTAGTTTGGTAATGACCAATCCTTGGTCTACGTCGGGAAAAGAAAACTTCACAGATTTAACTGCCACCAGGGATGCTTCGGCTTCCAGGTATGGTGCCTTCTTCTGGGCTTTTGGATTGTGTCACCCTTGTGCTTTTGGATCTGGGCTGTGAGTGGACGAGGTGGAAATGGTGCATCAGTGGAGGCTGGTAGTCTATCCAATAGGGACAGCCGGTGTTTTGAATTCACGTTGCTTCAGAATGTAGCCGTGGGTGGCCTGTGCGTTGGAGGACCTCAGTGCAGGCTAGTCAGAGATCCATATAACTTCGATGTGCTGAAGTACCAAGGGGCTTTAGCGCCGATATGGTGGTTGGCAAATAGACTCAGGTAATGTTGTCGATTGGCCGTTTTGTATGGCCCGATGTTTTTAGGAACTGGGCTGGTGAGCGTGTTGGTTTCCCTGTAGTTTCAGGGTCGTTGGGGAAACACACGTCTGCATGGACACTTCGGGCTCAGTAGGCTGTGTCAGCATCCTAATGCGAAGTGGCAGCATGCTGTCACAACGTTTAGGTGAAGCTACAGACCAAGAACCATCAACTGGCTGCTTTTATCATCCAGAACACGGTAAGCTACAGAACCTCTTGTATTCTTCTCAAACCCACAGGGTGGTCACCACGCACCCACTTTTCTTATGTTAATTCCCATTTAATAGAACTGAGACTTCAACTAGCAGTGCTCCTTGAAATATCAACCCCTCCACTAAGTGGAGCATGTGAGTGATCTATTTGGAATTTGCAACCCATGCTTACGACTACAAATCTCGCACTATACAGGCACCTTTTAATTTTCTTAATATTTTGCTCCGAGTGGGCACCACAATTGAAATAGTGTTTAAATAAACTCACACTGGAAATCTTTTGTTTGCCATTCCCACAGCAAGACTTCTCACATTATTGTAATGTTTCGTAACTTGATATGAAACGAACTTAAGAGTAAATTGTAACTTTGTGTCTTATTGATTTATATGCTGAATGTGTTGTATCTTTTATGGATTCTTGTTAATCCGAAATAAAGATTTGACCTATCTACCTGCTTCTTCTAACAACTCTTCATGTTCATGTTCGACTGTGCTGCTACCTCTAAAACCTGTCCGCACTGGTGAAGGCTGGGCTCTTTCCTACAGCACAACCCAGTTAGTCAAAACTCAAGCTCCTTGAGTCGATGTCTAGTTCTAATTTTAACCACACATTATTCACTCGAAGTGTACCATTCTTTCTTAAAAATGCCACTCTATCTTCATGTTGAAATTACACCTAGTGATAGGAGTATCAGAAATAAGAATGAATACATGTGTTGCAGATTTTCTTTTTGTATTGTAAATAAGGAATTATCAAATATTTGTTATGTTGAATACATGAGCAATATTATTTTCCATTGGCTTATTGTTAATTTGTTTTGTTTGTATTAGGCAGCACTATGCATATTTTCTTTCGATTTCTAATTCCCTTTTGTTTTTGTTTTTTTCCCTTGCTGTCATAAGATTTTTATTTAATACATATATTTGCGCTATAACCCTACACTTGCCGAATTGTGCATCAAACAGAGCACAACACTAGAGGGATTTCCTTTGCTAATCAATAAATTATGGTAACACTAAGGGCAACTGGGGGATTTAAACTTGTTATTATGTATAATGCCAAGGAAAGAAAGGTGACAGTTCAGTTAACATGTCATACGATTGTATCCTATGGTTGTGTGATAACCTGCCTAGAATCTTCCATTTTATCATCTTGAGAGGTGACTTTAACATGAAACTGGATTTAGACTTACCCGTTAACCTATTGGACCCAGAGCAAAGTCTAGTGTAGGGAATCCCAGCGCTCAATTTACCATATGTGAAGTTTTCCAATCAAACACTAGCCTTTAAATGAATTTTGACAACCTATGGCATATGTACTGTTAATGGGCAAACAACTTTTGACCACCCAGGAAAACAAGCGTTTATTGGCAATCATGAGTCCTAGTCAATTGATTATTTCATGGTTACTTTTTTTTTTTTATTTAAACTTCAGCTCAACGAACCGTGAAAGCGAACTGACAGGACGACAAACTTTTGTTACAGCAAAACAATTAATGTTTTTCTTATTTCCCGCATAAAACAATAGGCAATCTAAAAAGCTCTGGCCTCCATTAGAGCACTTGACGCACCATTGCTATTAGATAAGAATTAAATGTGGAGTTCATTATGAGGCAACATTCTCGTTTAAATGTAGGGAATCTAAAAAGTCCACAATAGCACAGGTCAATCTAATATTGTGCCCCGCAGCGGCATATGACCACCAGTTCTGATTATCGGATTCAATAGGTAGGAATCCCCTTAGGTGGCACATCCGCCGTGAGATTATCGCAGTGCATCCGGTGATTAAATGTTCTGTTGTTTCAATTTCAAGGTTGCAGAAACGACAAAGATTGCCCTTTGCTTCATTAATGTGTCGAAGAAATTGCATTTCCCTGGTCTTCAAGGCATTTAGACGTAGCCTCAAGAATTGCTCACGGTGATGTCGTGATGGGCAGTTTGTTTGGTAGCATTAAGTTTGTGTTCTCCAATGCATGATCTTAGAGTCGTTGGCATCATTTGTAGCCGATCATAATTCTGGCTCCAGCACCAGGACTCAAACTTCTTTTTAACACATTGAGGTTGTGTAATCAGATCTGCTAGGTTTAAGTCGCCATTAGCTAGAGCTGCTTCCAACAACTGCCGCCATTCGTCTAGTAGACCTAGTCTCCCACACCCTGGGGTGTGTACAAAAATTTGGTATGGCGCAGTCAAGAGATTCAGCTTCATTTTACGCAGCACCATCAATGATTTCCACATAACACAGTTGTGCACAGAATTTAATGAAAGTTCATAACGAAGTGCAGTCATCGAGATGTAAGAAGGTAAATTCAGTACCCGATGCCAAAATATACCTTCCAGCTTCTGCCAGAACTGAGCTTCGATGTTCCAACCCGATTCAGACCCAAAGGTAATTGCTGGAAGAACCTTTTGGACATAGAAGATAAGAACTGGATTAAGAGTACATTTTCCATAGTTCTTATTTATTTTTAGGCCTGGGATACTGAATTGCATCATTTGATTGACAAGGTCAAGCTTCCAATGTTGTTCGTTTAAGGATGTGCTGAAAATTATGCAAGATATCTAATGGAGTTCACCGAACTTAATGCTATGCCATTTATTTTCCACTGGAAAGCATTTTGTTTTTTGGTTCCGCCTGCCCCAAGGGTCATGATCTTAGTCTTTTCCGTGTTTAATTCAAGGTCATTCTTATTTAGGTACTCATGCAGTTTGTTTAGAAGCCGTTGAAGACCAATCTGCGTGAAGTCTAATAAGACGAGATCATCGGCATAAGTTATGCAACAAATTTCTGCGTTGTTAATTTTTGGCGGAAAGCAACGGGCAGATTCTAATTGTATTGGGAGATCGGAGATGAACAGCTTAAAATGTTTAGCACCAGTGGGCATCTCTGTTTCACACCTTTTTCCGTTGGTATTTTCTTTGATAGCTCGGCCTGGTTGTTTAGGCGTATCCGTATCACAGTGTTGGAGTGTAACGCTTTAATTGGTTGCAGCAAGTTTTGCGAGCAGTTCCATTTTGACATTTTCTGCCAAAGCTTGCCACGATTAACGCTATCAAAGGCACCCCGTAGATCAATAAATGCCAGATGTAATTTTCTTTTTGCCTTTAAGGTTTCAAGTTTCAGTAAATTTAGTATCAATAAATTGACTTCTATTCCGACTCCCTTAGTAAATCCAGTTTGGCGGACATCATAGATCTCTTCACGCCTGGACCACTGAACCAATTTTTGGCGTAAGAAGGAAGCAAACATTTTTCCTATCGTGTCCAGCAAGGCAATCCGGCGATAGTTGTTGGGATCGGCCCGATTGCCTTTCTTATATATGGGCATGATGATTGCTTTACGCCAGGACTTGGGAACCAACATTGAAGAAGACAGTAAGGAAAACAAGGCTTCAATGAAAACTGACCATTGGGCATCGTTTTGTTTTAACATCATGTTTGATAGCATGTTGGGGCTGGCAGAATGCAAGTTTTTCATTGCTCGTATTGCAATTTTGATGTCATCTAAGGAGATTTGCAAATCCCATGAGGTCAAATTGTGTTGTAAATCTGTCTTTGGTTCACTCAGGGGAGTACTGAAGATGTTCGCAAAATGAGACTCTCATTTGGCTGCTTTGATTTCATTTGACATAGATTAAAGATGTCGCGAGTTTCCTGCATTCAAGAATGCCCAAATTTCACGTGAGTTCTTTAAAATTAGTTGTATCATGATGGATTCAGCTTTGTCCTGTTCAATTATCATTTTTTGAGATTTCAACCAATTCCTGTACTTTTGTCATCGCAATTGAATTGCACGTTTAAGATCAATACCACACAACCTTGTCGGAGTTGACTTTTTCATTTCTCTTATATCTCGTCGCATCAGTCTCTTTGCAGTTGTTACCAACGTAGATGAAAGATGTCTATGGGAGATGCCCATCACCCTGTCAGACACTTTGACAGTGATGAAGTTGACAAGAAGCGGTGCGTAATCAACTGACAAGACTGCGTTCTGATTGAATAGTTGTTGGCTCAAAGAATGAATTTGAGAGCCATTCATCCGCAGTCGATTGCCCCCTGCATTAACCAATAACGGGGTTGCATAGATCTTTGTACAATGTGTCCATTCAAGCTTGCAGGAAAAACATAAGAGATCATGGTCGCTGTTTGTCATCTGAAATACTACTAACTTCAAATCTTGGGCAAAAAGATTTTGAGATACCCAAAAGTAGTCGATGATTGACCGTGATTTTGGATTTGACCAAGTTGCACAGGGTGGTTGTTCACCTTTCACATTGTCATTGACCATTTTGCAATTTTCGAATTTGCAGTGCAGCACTCCACATGTGACCTCTTGCATTTACTTCTTCACTCGAGGAATGAAGGATTGAGTTGAGAGGTTGATTTTAAACCATGTGTAATTTAGATCCTCACAGCATATAATAGAGATATTTGTATAAGTTGTTAGAGCCTCATCTATATAGCATGTGATGGAATTTAGAAAAGCCTTTGTGATAATTCTTTTGGGATTCCAGTACCCATTTATAATTAGCAGATGTTTCCTTGTGGATGTATTTTCACCACCAGTCAGTAAGCGATATTGAATCAACACTACAGCCAAGTCAATGCCTAGTCTGGGATGCTGAGGAAAACCCTTATTAATGTATTTTTATGTCTAGTTCAGTACTCTGGATGAGCACCCTTGTATAACACCCCCTCTTAGAATCCCCCTGACCCCACTGAGCCAAGAAGTAGGTTTGTTTTGCAAATTAAAAGGTTTATTTGAGAATTTAAACAATATATATATATCACACTTTATAATAAATTAATATCTGATAGTACACTTAGACATATGATGTTGATCAACAATGGGTAATCTGGCACTAGCACACTTCTTTACAATCAATGAGGAGTTAGTATAGGATGGATAAAGTAGCAAAAATACTTTTATGATTTCAAGCGAAAAGCAATGAGGAATAAAATGCAGTACAGAAATACTTGATATGATTTTAGCAAAAGATAAGATAATCACTTTTTCTCTGGCAATTCACCCCCCTCCCCTATGCAATGTAAGAAATGGAAGGAGATGGAAAGAGGAGCACACAGTTCTCAGGAATGCAACCAAATACAATACGAAATTCAGTTCCCCCCAGCAAGCTTAGAGGAAACAGGTAGGAGTTTGAAACACAGGCCCAAAATGCTTTTAAATGTGATGGCAATGGATGGGAAAATGTGCCAACTGATTTTAATTCCCTCTAGAGATTCAGGGTGAGTGGGAGATGCGTGTTGGTATTAGTTCAGGCTCACTTTAGCAATACTCTATGAGTTATTACCAAGTTGCAAACAGATTTTAACAAAAGAAAGAATGGAGCTGCTATGTTGACAAGTGGAGAAATTGAGCCAAAAATCGCAAATCGTGGTAAATTTTGCGAGTGCGTGAATCGTGATTGCGGAAAAAGTATATGGAGTAGGAAGTCGGTTCTTGTTGGAAAGCTTAGATTCTAAGCTTTCAGAGGAAAGTTAAATCTCGTTCCTAGCCCAAACGGTTCCAGAGATACGGACGATTAAATAAAGGTAGTTTTTCGGATTTAAAGTAAAACTCAAAATGACAAGTGACAGCTTGCAGCTTCAGAATTGCCAGGTGACAGATGTGCAGCTTTACAAATGACAGATGACACGATTTCTAGGAGGCTGTTCTACTTAGGTTAAAATAGTTTGGATTAGATTATTTTAACTAAGAGATTGGTTCTGCACAGTTCTGCTAGGTACTCACAATATAAATTTGAACTAGGCCTCGTCACGGATCTGGTCAACACGTCCGGCTGCGGTTCTGTCTGCTCGGCGGGTCAATCAGGCACTGGTTCTGCTCACAGCGATCTGGGTCAGCTCTGCTCTGCTGGTCTAGCCTCTCTGGATTCAGCGGCCTCTGGTTCTGGATACTGCTCTGCTTTCCGGTCCGGATCAAGTGGATTCTGGATGTAACACTGCTTTCTGGGTACTGGCAAGAGTTCTTGGCAAAAGAATTCAGACAGCTCGCCCGGCTGTGGAATAGTTTGCAAATGATTTTGAGGCCAGCTGACAAATACTTTTGCTTGCAGTGGGCCTTCTTGGTTCAAAGTTCTGTAGTCTCTGTTTAGCTTGGAAGTCTAAGTGTTGGATCTCTGGATGTGAAGTCGTCGGTCAGCATGCTCCGCAGCAAATGGAATTGAATGTCTCTATCTGTCCCAGCAGTCTCTTTTTATGTGTTTTGAAAATGGGTGTGTGCCTGGGCCTAGCTAAGCCTGCCCCTCTCTACTTGTCATTGGCCCAATTCTCCCCTCTCCCATGATTGGGGGAAGGAAATGGATTGTCATCATGATGAGGTCTGTTTATGGGTCAGAGGATCCTCCCCTGGTCAGTTTGCCCACAAATCTATATTTGATTCAAATACATCTTTCCCAGGTATACACTTTGTTGAAGTTACATGTGCACATTATATATTCCTTATGGTCCATGCTTGTCCGCCTCTGATCTTCCTGGGGGCTTGCATTCAAAAATGACAACATTTTGTGCTTTTTAACTGGTTTTGCAATATCGGACATTTACCCAAAATTACACACATGTGCGCAAGGAGTATGGACATTAATTGATGAAGTGTCAGATTTTTAACATGCAGACATTTGGAGTGAGACCCTATTTTCCGCTAGCAACCCCCCAGAATACACCACAGGGTCCTAACGCCTCTCAAAATGTTCACAGAAAAATCACAAAAATAATGATATCACTTATATAATTCTGACAAGTCCACACTATGAGTTATCTATATTTTTAAAATTATGCTCTGGTCAAAAAGGGGTGTGGCTTCCCACATCACATGGTGGAATAACTGGTTTATCCACTTCCCCCAAGCCAGCTTGTTCACAGAGGCACAGCTGCCCCCCAGTTTCTCCCAAGAGGAAGCTATTTTACAACGCCCCCAATTTAACATTTGCCTGAGTCCAGGGCAGGCCTTTGTTCAACTCCCTGTAGTCCCCAGCTGCTCCACCCCTAATCTAATCAGAGAGGTGTTAACTCCTTTTGGCCAGGGGCAGAGTGGCTGAGCATCCAGTTTCAACTCCTGTCGGGGGTAGTTGTCAGGCAGAATTCAGTTTAATTAAGCCAGATTTCAGCTAAATGTCACTTTTTGTTCCCAGTTTTCTACATTCAAATCAAACTGACAATTTTTACCTATACATTAAATAATTACTCCCTTCAAGTCATTTCAGAATATAGTTTTACATTGTATCCACCTCTTAGCAAGTCTTTCCTTGGTCTGGTTTTGTTTCATTTGTTCAGTTTTACACAAAAGTCTGGTGGTTTTAAAACGCCGGCTTTCTGATAGTGGTGAGTACTGGTAATGCAACCATTTTTGGGATTAAGAAAATGAATACCCCACAGTTCTGGGTTGCTTTTGGCAATCTGCATTGCCATTCCCAATGGTTTCAGGCTACTGTGTGTGTAGCCCAATGGTGGTTTTAGGCAGTGCCCTCCTGTGCTCACAACATAGGCAAAAATGGGTAGCAGCCTATTCTTCATGTTTTCCCTGTGCACTCTCTGGGAAGTTCTGGCCATCATGATGTTTTCCATGCCAGTACTGCACAGTTTTATTGTAGGGCTTGGATGCATGGGTAAAAACATCCCACAAGCCCCCCCCTCTTGCGATGGCCATTCTGTCATTTCTCAGATGGAACTCGCAAGATCTGGGATGTTCTCCTCATCTTCTTCCGGTAGATGGCACAGTTCAGCATCTTTTCCTCCATCCAGTTGGATCGATCGGTTCTCCTCGCTGGTCCTGATGGGAATATTGGGCGGTACCCCGGGCCCCTCGGGTCTCTGCTCCCGGTCCCCCGTCGTCCTCCTTGGTCAGTGTCCATGCTTTCATCTCTCCTAGGATGATAAAGCAAAGCGGCAATACACATTCCTAGACATTTTTCCACCACTATTAATGGTGTGGCTAACATATACATTTTATGAATCAGAAGATATGAACATATACATTTTCTTTTTTAACTTAGGAGACAAGAACATATATATATATATATACAAGGATCACAGAATTTTATATGCTATATGTGGAATATTTTAGGGTTGGAACTGAATTACTCTGGAGCGGCCCCCTCTGGGATTCCAGTGGATTCCTCCAGTTGTTGCAGAGTGTGCCTGGGATGGCAACACTTTAGCTGATTTATATGTACCCACTTGTCTTCCCCCTCTGCCAAACCGCCTTTGGGGATGCGGATCTTGTAGGCCACAGGGGAGATTTTGTCTACCATTTCAAACGGTCCCTTCCATGTAGGCAAAAATGTTCGCTGTTTGGCCTGGTTCCTTTGGAAATTGTATAGATAGACCCGATCACCCACCTTATATTCCTTTCGGGTAGTTTTTAAATCATAGTTGGTCTTTATGCTCTCGGCTAATCTTTCTAGATTCCGCTGAGCATAGGCAAAAGCATGTTGAAGGTGTTTCCTTAAATTCTCCACATACTCATGAGTTGTGGAGGCATTTATCAGTGTCTGCTCTTGAGTCCTGTAGAGCAAATGCTGGTGAAGCACCATCTTGCGTCCAGTCATCAACTCAAATGGTGACATTTTGGTTGCAGATGAAGGGGTAGATCTGATGGCCATTAGGACCAGAGGTAATAGGATATCCCAACTTGGCCCAGAATCTGCCACAAACTTTTTTAAGATGCTCACAATGGTTCGGTTATATCTCTCTACTGCTCCAGAAGAAGCTGGCCTGTAAGCAATGTGTAGCTTCCTTTTAACCCCCAGTATCTCCCACATCTTTGTCATTACTTCACTGGTGAAGTGGCTACCCCTGTCTGACTCAATCCTTTGAGGTAGACCAAAACGGGAAAAGATGTGGTTAATCATCAGGGCAGCTGCTGTTTCTGCCTTGCAGTTTGGGGCTGGGAGACATTCCACCCACTTGGTAAACAAGCATGTAACGGTCAACATGTACTTGTTTCCTCTAGACGAGTGAATCACAGGGCCTACAAAGTCGATTTGCAAATCATACCATGGCAGTGTTATCCCCCTCTTTTGGAGAAGCGCACGGTGTGTGAGGGATGATGGCTGAAATTGTGCACACACAAGACACCCCTTCAAGTATTGTTCGAGTTCCTGCCCCATGTGTGGCCAGTATGCAACCTCTCTTAAGATTTCCAGTGTTGTGTGAAACCCCCTATGACCGGCGGTGGCCGCATCATGGGCGTGACTTAACATCAGGCTTCGGAATGAGGTAGGCACCACCCACTGATCATGGCCAGCTTGGGATTTCCTTACCAACAAACCGTCTTGGATTCAGAACATTTTTGGACATTTCATCAACACTCTTAGGTCCTCTTTCCCAATGTAATCGGTATCCGTCAGGGGAAACTTCTCAGGGTCCTCAAGGTGTTGGTAAAACTTACCAATAATTGGATCCCCCTTCTGAGCTGTAATTAAATCAGCATCAGGGGTCTCCTTACTCCATTGTGCAGTTGAAAGATCATTGTGAGCATTTGTTTGGGACCTAGTGATAGCAGTGACCTGGATTTCCCCCAACAGGGACTCTATTTCTATTAGATCCCCTTGGATGGCCCCGGTTTTGGCCAGCTGATCAGCTAAGTCATTTCCAGTTTTGTCTGGTCCTGTAACGCTCACCTGATTCCCACGGAGGCGCGGGTCTTGGCAGGAAGGTGTCTGTAACACGAAACGTGATGTGCAGGATTCGGTTGGCTTCTGGGGTCGAACCTCTCCGCACTGTGTGTCGGACTCGAAGGGTGAGGTTTCTGCAGGTGAAATAATATGGGGGTTAAAGGTCTGGGTTGTGAATGTCCCTATCTCTCTCCTCCCAGCCTGACTGTTGAGCCCCCCTCGCAGGTCAACGTGCTCACCTTAGATAGGTGAATGCTTGGCTCTCCATCTGCGTCTAGTGCAGGGTGCCGTTGCCAGTTCCTTCATTGGTGAAACGTTGGCCTCTTGACTTCAGAGGATGGGTACCGTCGTTGTCTGCATGACCGGTAAGTTTCTGGACACCTTTAGTCTTTGTAGTCTTTTTATGCGTGGCGGTGAAGCGCCTGGAATTGCGTAAGTATGGCAAGCGCTCTTACTGTCTCTTTCTTTGTCTTTGCAGGCGACGATGCAGAATGAAGAAATCCAGAATTCGCCGCGTGCCGGTAAGTGTAACACTGCTGTTGTCTATGAAGATGCAGCGTGAAGAATCCGGAATGCACAGCGTGCCGGTAAGTAGAATAATGCTATTTATCTTTGCAGGTGAAGATGCAGCGTGAAGAAGCCGGAATGCACAGCGTGCCAGTAAGTATGATAATGCTGTTTATCTTTGCAGGTGAAGATGCAGCGTGAGACACGGCCGCTGCCGATGGATCAGGTAAGTAAGCACTGCGTGTTAAAGTTCGTTCTGCTAACCTGTTGTTTCTGGTCTTTTGCAGGTGCTGATGTTGATCGGTACAGGAATGGTAAGTATAATTCTTGCAGGTTCAGGATCCAAAGAAGAAAGGCTGGAACAGACTCGGTGAGCGTTCTGCTGCAGATGCAGAATAACGCGAAGCACGTTTCATCAATCGGGTGTGGTTTAAATAGCCTAGGAGTGATGAGGCGTCTCCTTCCACGGCCCCGCCTAGGTAAGAAAAGAGTTCCTGCTTCCAGAAGAGTTCCAGTGCTGTATCCAGGGAGTGGAGCTGCCCCACCCAGGTAAGAAAGTAGTCCCAGTTCACCGAGGACTTCTAAGAGTCTGGTAAGTAAGCAGCATGGTCTGCCGTAGGTAAGTCCACCCAAGCACCTTCACACCAATGATGAGCCCGGCGCTTCCAGTGCCGGGACCGATGCTTCTGATGAGCCTGGTGCCACCGGCGCCAGGACAAGGTCCAAAAGGTCCCTGTGGGGACCGGCTGGTGCCTAGGATCAGGGTTAGGGGCCTGCTTCCAAGGACGTTGGGCTGGTCCTGACTCCTTGGAAGCAGTGATCATGACAGTATCCCCCCTCAAGGCCCCTCCTAAGTGTGTCTTTCCCGGGGGCTTTGGCTTGTCGGGGTGATTCAGATGGAATCTCTTGACCAGACGAGGTGCGTGGACATGTTCTGAGGGTTCCCAAGACCTTTCCTGGGGACCGTATCCTTTCCAATCAACCAGATAGTATAATTTAGACCTGGTAATTTTGGAGTCTAGGATGTTCTTCACTTCGAATTCGAGTTCTCCATCTACCAAAATGGGTTCTGGGAGTTCAGTCAATCGGGTTTCTGGTTGTACTGGTTTTAATAAGGAGACATGGAATACTGGATGTATTTTCATATGCGTAGGTAATTCCAATTTGGCAGCCACCGGATTAATTATGGCAGATATGAGGTAGGGCCCAAGGTATCTCGGGATGAAAGTGCGGGGTCCTTTTAAAGGCAGGTGCTTAGTGGATAACCAGTCTTGATCTCCTACAGCTTAGTGAGGGGCCTCTTTACGGTACCGATCGGCTGCCTTTTTGAATTGAGCTTTAGCTCTTTGCAGATGGGCAGTGGCTTCCTTAAAGGCACAGGTGATCTCCGAATGTAAGTGATGCACAGCAGGTGCTTCAATTTCTTGGGGAGGATCCAGGTTGGAGGTTCTAGGATGGTGTCCATATAATAGGAAAAAAGGAGTCTTCCCGGTTCCAGAATGAGTCGAATTGTTGTAAGCGTATTCAGCGATCCAAAGAATGTCCTTCCAGGGTTTTTCTGTTTGTTGGAGCATGCAGCGTAGATATTGTTCTAATGTCTGGTTTGTCCTTTCGGTTTGTCCGTCAGTTTGGGGATGGTGACTGGTCGAAAGTCTTACATCAACTTGGGCTAGACGACAGCAACTGCGCCAGAAGTGGGAGATGAATTGACTTCCCCTATCGGAGACTAAAACCGAAGGAAAACCGTGTAAGCGAACAATGTTTGCCAAGAATTCCCGGGCCAATACTGAGGCTGAAGGCAGACCCTTCAAGGGTATGAAGTGAGCCATTTTCGAGAATAGATCCACGACTACTAAGATGGTAGTATATCCCAAGCATGGAGTTAAGTCCGTGACAAAATCCATGGACAGGGTATGCCATAGACAGGGAGGAATGTCAAGTGGCTGTAATAGGCCGGCTGGTTTTTGCTTTTGACTTTTATTCTGGGCACACACACCGCAGGAGATTACAAAGTCTCTAATATCCCTTTTCCACGATGGCCACCAGAAATGTCTTTTAATCTTTTCCATGGTTTTGGTAATGCCAGGGTGCCCCTCCATTAGAGAATCATGATAACCGGAGATTACTTGTTTTTGTAGTTTCTCACAGGGCAAGTGCAATCGTCCTCGGAAATATGGTAGGTCTTGATCTACTGAGAATTCTTTTCCCTTTAATTGCCAGTCCTGCAAATCGGTCGGAGTTAGGAGCGATTTCACCGTGGTCTTGATGTCTTCAAAAGATTGAGTGCTGACCAAACCCAAAATCCTTTGTTCTGGGATTATGGGTATTGGATCTGGATTGATCAAATGTTCGTCAACTCCCATCCGGGAGAGGGCATCCGCCTTTCCGTTCTTACTACCTGGTCGATAAGTAATTATAAAGTCAAATTCTGCTAGGAACAGAGCCCAGCGAAGCTGTCTGGAAGACTGAGCTTTGGCTGTCTTTAGATATTGTAAATTGCGGTGGTCAGTCATTACGGTGACTGTGGGCCTCATTACGACCCTGGCGCTAAGCGAAAAACGATGGCGGTAAATGCTTACCGCCATCGTTTTCCGCCAGGTACGATCATGACCCGTGACCGTTAACTACGATGCCAATAGCGGCATCGTAGTTAACGCTGCCGCAAACAGCGCTAAGGGTGCGCGCACGCGACCGCCCACACCGTACTTAGCGCCATGGCGGAAAGGCACGCAAATGCCGACCCAAGCGGACATGCACCTAACGCCATCAATGAGGCCGCTAAGTACCTTACCGCCATGGTGCAAACAACGCCATCGCGAACCAACCGTAAAGGGCCAATTCAAGTGAATGCAGCTGCCACAGGTGCACAGAAACAGCACAGGTGAAGGCAATACAGACTCAGGGGAGTATAAAAAGAGCACACCCCACCCCTACCCACACCCAGTCACACTCCACAATGATGCCAATACGACTAGCAATGTTGGGGCTGGAGGACCTGATAGCAATGCATGTGCTACTACAACAGCAACAGCAACAACAACAACAACAACAGGCAGCACAGAGGAGACGCAGGAGGAGAAGGAGGGCAAGGCAGGCCCAGCAAGCCCCACCAGCACAGCCAGTGCCACCACGCAGGCAGCCCCCAATCCCACGCATCAGAGCCAATCCAAACAACCTCACTGCTGAGCAGATCCACACCCTGTACCGTTTGGACAGGGACACCATCACCGCCATCGTAGACATGACACACAACGACATCGTCAGCATGATAGAAAGTCCAACCGCCATCCCCCCCCTACTGAAGGTAGTGGCTGTACTCCACTTCCTGGCCACAGGCACCTACCAGCACACAGTGGGGCACCTGCATGGCATTTCACAACCATTATTCTCACGAACACTCATCCAAGTGCTCGATGCCCTCCTCAAGCACACAGACGACCACATCTCATTACCACGGACTGCCCAGGAGATTGCAAACACCAAAGTGGGT
The DNA here is from genome assembly GCF_040938575.1 of Ambystoma mexicanum. Classification (NCBI taxonomy): domain Eukaryota; kingdom Metazoa; phylum Chordata; class Amphibia; order Caudata; family Ambystomatidae; genus Ambystoma; species Ambystoma mexicanum. The sequence goes on along the minus strand of NC_090927.1, from coordinate 699,466,282 downwards.
TTCCATGCACTAGCCAGCATACCCGGTTGCATTGGTGCCATCGACTGCACCCATGTGGAATTGGTGGTTCCACGTGCCATGGAGGTACCGTACCGCAACCGGAAACAGTTCCACTCTGTCAACGTGCAAATGGTCTGTGACTCCAACAAGATCATCACACATTGTTGTGCCCGATTCCCCGGATCAACCCATGATTCCATGGTCCTGAGGAACTCCACAATACCACGCTACATGGAGCGACATGCAGGCCCAAGATCCTGGCTACTCGGTGAGTGCGATGTCATGGAAGTGGGCATGGGAATGACGTACCAGTGCATACTCCACCTGGCTGAAAGGGGGGGGGGGATGATGCATACTCCACCTGGCTGAAAGGGGGGGGGGGATGATGCATACTCCACCTGGCTGTGAGTAACACAGAGAACGGATACAGAGGAAGGCCACTCACAATGCACAAAACCCCTCTGCATACATAGGGTGATGGCATGCAAAACAGGCCATGGCAGCAATGAGCATATACTGGTTGCATAGTGTGAATCAATTAGTGCATGTAGAAGTGAGCCAAGGTAACAGTTCCATGCCAGCCATGGTGGGACATCATGTTCCTGATCAGACAACATGACTGACACATACATTCTCGCCTACATACAGGTGATGCAGCCTACCCCCTGAAGAGGTGGCTCCTCACGCCAGTCCGGAACCCGCAGAACCAGCACGAGGAGGACTACAACCGTGCACATACACGTACTCGTGTGGTCATAGAGCAGACATTCGGCCTCCTGAAGGCACGATTCCGAAGCCTCAGCAGGTCTGGTGGGGCACTCCTGTATGGCCATGAGAAGGTGGCAAAGATCGTCATGGCATGTGTCATGCTGCACAATATGTGCGTCAGACGGAATGTGCCCCTGCCCCCTGACGCAGAACTGCAACCACCTGACGATGAGGATGAGGATGAGGAGGGTGCAGAAGGGGCGCCACCACATGGAGGAGGCGATGCACAGGAGGGGCGTGCCATGCGCCAAAGTATCATCAACCACTGCTTCTAGCACACACGGCTGGTGTACATCGCATGGAGACTGCACTTGGGGCACTGTGTGACTCTGGGGCATGCACACTGAGGACTGGACACCAATAAAGCACACATACGCAATGAAAATGTCCACACATTTCCTTTTTTGAAACGAAAAAGTGTATTTGAACTATGAACTGTCGTGTCACACCCCCTCCCACCTCCCACCTCCCCCCTGCACACACCCCCCCCCAAACTCCCCCCTTAACTCCCCAACACACCACCCCGCCACCCCCCTGCACACCCCAACACACCCCCTCCCACCTCCCACCTCCCCCCCCCCTGGAATCCCAACAAAGGTGTGAGTTGGTCTGTGCAGCAGTGTCAGTAGTAGGATTCCTACACTGTCCGGCCACTATTGGCAGCCCCCTCCACTGGCCCCCGGGGCACCCCTGCCTGTGCTGCGGAGGTTCCTCCCCGATCGGCGGATGGGGCTGCTCGGTGTCGAGCTGGCAACCGAGGAGGATCCTGCCTGCTCATTTGGACGCATGGCCCGTATTGTCTGCACAAGGTCAGTGATGGCGTGCCGCACAGCAGCTAGTTCCGCGCAGATGTCCTTTGTGGACGACTCTATAGCTGCCTTCACAGTCTCAGCACATTTATCCATTGCTGCACTTGACCCCCCACATTCAGCAACATGTTCTTCGAGCAGCGAGGAAAGTTGCTGCTGCCGGGTGGCAATCGCCTCCAGAGAATGGTTGGGATTCTGGCCCATGGCTAATGGCAGTGGTATTCCCATTGGGCTGATCTGCCCCTGCAGCGGGGATGGAGTGGCTGGCCAATCGTCATCCTCTGGCTGACCCTGAGTGGCATCCGCATGCGGGCTGCTTAGGGACAGGTAGGGGGAATGAGGGTGGCCTGTGGGGCTTCTGACATCACTCTCCTCAAAGATCCCTGCTTCGCTATCGGAGGAGGCAGCAATGGCAGCATTCTCCCCAATTGTGCTGCTTGCAGCAGAGGCTGTGGCTTCTGTGGGCATGATTGGTGTGATGTCTGCTGCTGCTGCTGCTGCTGTACTGCCTGCTGGGGTGGCTGTCTGTGCCCTGTCCTGTTTCCCTTGCAGGGATTTTGCCTGCTGTGGTGTTTTCCTCGGGACGACAGAGGTGGAGGGTTGTGGCGTTGGCACAGTTGGCCTGGCCCTCTTGGTGGGTGTGGAGGCTGTGGTGTCCTCTTCCTCAAGGTCGGAATTTGAGCCTGTGGTGGGACAGAGGAGGGAGAGTGTTATTGATGGGTCTGCGGACATTGGCCGGGCATTGTGGCGACTGGCATCTCATCAGTTAGTACATGTGGCACATTTCATGCAGTGGAAAAAAGTTGTCTCCCTTTTGTGTGGAAGTAGCATGGAGGTATGTGGGTGCCTGCAGTTAGGGTGTGCGTGCTGCATGTGTACAGGGTGCAGATCGGATGTATCTGTGGGCAGTCTCCTGCTGATGTGTTGCATTCACACTATGGGCCAACATTGTACTTCACATGAATGGACTTAGGTGAGATTTGCATGCCTTGATTTGAGCCACCTACCTGCATCGCCCGATGTCGGGGCTCCTCTCTCCATTCCTCCTACTCCTTCAATGCTCTGCATTCCGATTGTGGAGGCACAGATTTCCTCCCATGGCTGCAATTTTATAGGGGACTCCGATCCTCCCCCAGTTGCCATTGCCAGGTTCATGTTGGCTGATAGTATGCTCCTGACTCTGAGCCGGAGATCGTCCCACCGCTTGCGGCACTGTTTGACATTGCGGGGTGTTGTTCCCACGGCACTGACCCGCTGAGCTACCAGTGCCCATATGGCCTTCTTCTTGGATATGGCCGGTCTTGTCAGTTGGTTGGAGAATACCACGGCAGCGTTCTCCTGGAGGGTCTCCGCTAGAATGGTAAGCTCCTCTCTGGAGAAGCGGTCTTGCCGCTGGCGGTCACAGGCTTTTTTCAGAACTTTAGGCATCTTCCTGCAGGTAGAAGGTTGAAGACGGTATTGGCGGGGTCTCAGGCTCGGATGTCCAGTGGTTTCGGAGGATGGCAATGGATTGTGTTTTTAAAGATGGCCGCCGTGCTCTTTCCCGTTCCGCCGCGGTGACGCTACTTCCGGTTCCGCTTATCTACGGTCACCGCTAATTGCGGTGACCGCTAACTACGGTCACCGCTATGTACGGCGGTGGCGGTGGTGCACCTTGCGCCGCATACGATGCCGGTAGGTGCCGTTTTGGGGGCATTACCGCCATGGCGCTGTTTACATTACCGCCATGGCGTAATGCTCGTGCGCGATGGGTCCTAATGTGGCGCACTTTACGCCATCGTCCCACGGCGTTAACGTTCATTACGCCATGGCGGTAATGACGGCGGATTACCGCAAGGGTCGTAATGAGGCCCTGTGTGTCTGGCTCCAAGAAGATAATGCCGCCAGGCTTTAAAGGCCGATCTGATGGCCAAAAGTTCCTTGTCTGTAATTGAATAGTTGATCTCAGGAAGCGAAAACTTGCGGGACCAAAAGGCAACCGGATATAGTTGGTTTGTGACCGAATCTCTTTGTGATAACACTGCTCCCATAGCAAGACTAGAAGCATCCGTTTCCATGATGTAAGGAAGTTCTGGGCGAGGATGTTTTAAAACAGGTGCAGAAATTAATTTAGCTTTTAAGTCTTGAAAAGCTTGTTCCGCTTCAGAAGACCACTCAAAACGTTTGTTCTTTTTCAACAGAGCGGTGATGGGCTGGACTATCCGGGAAAATTCAGGAATGAATCTGCGGTAAAAGTTAGCGAATCCTAACATGCTTTGAACTCCTTTTACAGAGGTTGGTGATGGCCACTTGATAATTGCATCAACTTTCTTTGAATCCATATCGACTCCGTTAGGTGACAATATGAATCCCAGGAACTCGACTTCTGTTGCGTTGAAAACGCATTTCTCAAGCTTAGCAAAAAGACTATGTTGACGCAATCTCTCGAGAACCTTTTTAACGTGTCTCTGATGTTCTTCTTCAGATGATGAATATACGAGGATGTCGTCAATGTAGACAACTACACACACGTAAATGAGCTCTCTAAGGACATTGTTCATAAAATATTGGAAAGCAGCAGGAGCATTACACAGTCCAAAGGGCATCACTTGATATTCGAATAGCCCGTACTTGGTGCGGAAGGCCGTTTTCCATTCATCGCCCTCTTTGATCCGTACCAAGTGGTAGGCTCCTCTGAGATCCAGCTTTGTGTATATACATGTATCTTTGACTTGGTCCAGGAGTTCAGGGAACAAAGGTAACGGGTATCTGTTTTTACCAGTGATCTGATTCAGGGCACGGTAATCTATGCAAGTCCTAAGGTCTCCTTCCTTTTTCGGAACGAAGAACAAAGCCGATGAAGCTGGAGATTTTGAAGGACAGATAAACCGGTTAGCTAGGTATTGGTCCAGGTACTGTCTGAGGTGAAGGTTCTCTGGCTCGGTGACGGCATAGATCCTGCTGCAAGGAGGAGTTGTTCCAGGTATCAGATCTATTTGACAGTCGTAAGACCTATGAAGAGGTAGGGTGTTAGCTTGATCCTTCTGGAAGATGTCTTGGAACTCCTGGTATTCGGGAGGTAATTTGAGAATCTCCTCAGAAGAGATCGCCGCTAGTGAAACATCAGGTCGAGGATAACAAGTGGTAGAACACTCTGGAAACTGAACCGTCTTTGCTCGCCAATCAATCTGAGGATTGTGCTTCTGTCACGCCGCCCGTTCTGGGGTCTCCTTACCCGCTACGGCGCTCCCCGTCCTGGAGGCTGTATCCTCGTTTTCGGCTTCAAGGTCCGGGGGCGTCCTGGGTCCCGGGCGTTTCCGGGTCTCCTACGCGCACTACTCTGCGCATGCGCGGGCGCCCACTCTCTGCTCTTCGCGCATGCGCAGTGCGCAGGATGCTCGATTCCGGAGGGTATGCGGCTCAAGCCTCGTTGTGGGGTGCCCGATGCCTGGGAGACGGCACGGCTTGCGTTGCAAGCCTCCCAGGTGCTGGCGGGCTTATTTAAGGAGCCCTGATCCTTTTCCAAACCGCGTCTCAACGCGGTTTGTTCGGATCGTGTCTTTGCTGCCTTGCGTTGTATTCCTGTTGCCTGTTACCTTCCACCTTCCTAGTTCTGCCTGGGGGACCCCTGCCTACCACCTTCCCTAGTTCTGCCTGGGGAACCCCTGCCTTCCTCCTTCCCTTGTTCTGCTTGGGGGACCCCTGTCTTCCACCCTCTCCGTCTCCCTCCTTCCTGCTCCAGTGGTTCCGCTCTCCCTCCTTGGTTCTGGTCCCAGCTCAGTCCTTCCTGGTTTCTATTCGCTCTAAGTCTTCCCCATTGTTCCGTGCTCCTCTCCTTACCAGCCTGCTCTTGTTGCTTCCTTGTCATCGTCCCTGGAGGGACCGTGCTGCTTCCAGTCCCCGGACCTGCCTTCCATCGGAATCCCACTAAGGACCCGGACCATCTACTCAGAGGCTCCCCCTGCCAGTGCTTGCACTGTCCTGATGCCACTCAATCAGGGGTGAGCCAACCTGTGGCGTTGGGAGCCGGCTCACCTCCAATCCGGTTCTATTTGGGCTGGTGTTGGGCTGGTTCCCCGCGCCATCTGTCACGTCTATCCGGATCTTCTGACAGCCTGGCCTCATCACCAAGGAACCCAACCGGACGAACAGGTACGCAGCGTTCTCGTGACGCTATTTACAACAGATTGAGACGCCTATCTTCTGACACCTCGGACTCTACAATGGAAGAGGATCCGGGTCTTCGTAATGAGCTTCAAGCTCTTCGTGCCGAGATGGCGGCACTCCGTCAGGAAAACGTAGCCTTGCGCCAAATGATGACACAGAACGTTGGTGCCATTCCACAACCTGAAGGTACCATGGCTCACACAGCTCCCATCAAGTTCGATGGAGATCCCCGCCGTGTGGGTGAATTCTGTAATCATTGCCGCATACACTTTCTCTTCCGTTCATCCCACTTTACCAGTGACAAGGCCAAGATCGGATACATATTGGGCAACTTATCTGGTAACGCGCTTGCCTGGGCAACTCCTTTGGTCGTTACTAATAACCCAATCCTGAATGATTTTTTAGCCTTCGAAAAAGCATTCTTGGATGTGTTTCAATCCCCCAATCTGGCCTCAGCAGCGCAGAACCAACTGATGGATCTACAACAAGCCAATACCGACATCATCTCTTACATCAGCCGTTTCCGTCAATTGGCAACTGACTCCTTATGGCCAGAGGTAACGCAAAAGACCTTGTTTCGCCGGGGATTAAGAGAGGAATACAAAGATGAATTGTTGCACATACCAGAACCTGATGATCTACAGAAACTCATCGAACAAGTTCTGAGGATAGACCAGAGGTTGACCGAGAGAAAAGGAGAGAGACGACGGTTTGAGAAGGGAAACCTCAGACCACTGACTCTTCCTACTGGGATATCAGCACCTTCGGATGCTACCCAAGAACCAATGCAACTGGGAGCTGTAAGGGGCCCATTATCGGAAGAGGAGAAGAAGCTCAGAAGAAGCCTGCGACTGTGTTTATATTGCGGAGGCGCTGGACATTTTCTGGGAACCTGCCCTCTACGTCCTATCAAGAAAGGGGGAAACTAGAAGACCTGTCGTCTAAGGGAAAGGCTACGACAGGTCCTTTCTTGCTTTCAGACCTTTCCAGCCCTGGGTTACAACTGCCCCCTATGCAGCCTGCCGTCTTGATGACTCTAGAGATCACTTTGAAGTGGCTTGATAAGACGATCGATGTCCATGGTCTATTAGATTGCGGGGCCTCCGGAAACTATATTGATGAGGCATTCGCCATCAACCTTGGTATGCCTTTATTTACCAGAAGAACGGTTATACCAGTAGAGGTCATCGATGGTACACCCTTAGCTTCCGGTCCCATTCGGTTGCATACCATAGGCATGCTGTTACAGGTCAAGGGGCATGAAGAAAGGATTGCCCTCGACGTCATCAGGTCACCATCGTATCCTGTGGTTTTGGGACTGCCTTGGCTTTTGCGACACAATCCTACGATCGACTGGGAGTCCCGTACTTTGAGATTTGTTTCTGCCTTTTGCCTCCGTGAATGTGGCTGCCACAACACCCCCTTGAAGTCTACTACCTTGATCCCTCTAATCCCGGGAGAGGACTCATCTGCCGTATGTTCCCTGTCCCAGATTCCGAATGTTTACGCCGACCTTTGTACGGTGTTTTCGGAACCCAGTGAAATACCTCTTCCTCCTCATCGGACATTTGACTGTCCCATAGACCTGATCCCTGGTGCTGTGATTCCTCATGGGAAGTTATACTCTCTGACTCAGTCTGAAAAACAAGTACTCCGGGAGTATCTGGATGATTGTTCTAAGAAGGGTTACATCGTACCCTCCAAATCCTCTGCCGGTTTCCCGTTGTTCTTTGTCAAAAAGAAAGAGGGGACCCTGCGGCCCTGTATCGATTACCGTCAATTGAATGACATAACACTCAAGGACAGGTACCCATTACCTTTGATTCAGAACATCATGGAGTCCTTACGTTCTGCCAATATCTTCACCAAGTTGGATCTCCGGGGAGCCTACCACCTGGTTAGAATCAAAGAAGGCGACGAGTGGAAGACGGCATTTAAAACACCCTTTGGGCACTACGAATACAGGGTAATGCCCTTCGGGTTGTGTAATGCCCCAGCCGTCTTCCAACGGTTTATGGACAACGTGTTTGGCGATTTGATTGGCATCTCGGTCTGGGTTTACCTAGACGACATCCTGATCTTCTCAGACGATCTGAAGGAACATGTCTCGCATGTCCGTGAAGTACTTTTACGTTTGTCACGTAATCACCTGTACGCCAAAGCCGAAAAATGCTCGTTTCACCGGAATAGCATGGAGTTCCTGGGATACGTAATCAGCAATGCAGGTATACACATGGATTCGGGCAAAGTTAAGGCTATTCAGAACTGGAAACAACCACATGATTTGAAGTCCCTTCAGCGGTTTTTGGGGTTCGCCAATTTTTATCGGCGCTTTATTCCACTGTTTTCACAGGTCACGGCCCCATTGACACGGCTGACCAGTGTTAAGATACCTTTCCTTTGGGATCAAGAGGCATCGACAGCTTTTGAGTACTTGAAGACAGCGTTTAGTACAGCTCCTGTTTTGCGTCATCCTAACGATGAGATGCCATATGTCATCGAAGCAGATGCCTCCAACTTCGCTGTTGGAGCGGTCCTACTGCAAAAACATCCTACATCTGGCGATGAACACCCTGTGGCCTATTGCTCTCGGAAACTCACCTCTAGTGAGCTGAACTATGCAGTCATTGAAAAAGAACTTTTGGCCATCAAGACGGCGTTTGAAGAATGGAGGCATCATTTACTTGGTGGTCGTTTCCCTGTAGAAGTACGTACCGACCATCGCAACTTGCAGTTCCTACGAACATTGCAGTGTCGCACTGCTCGCCAAGGCCGATGGGCCTTCTTCTTCTCTCACTTTGATTTTAAAATCACATACATCCCTAGCTCCCAGAACCAGAAGGCTGATGCCTTATCTCGATCCTTGGACAAGGAAGAAGTGGGAGCCGGTTTGGACACACCTATGATATCTCCCAAACACTTTCTACTAACCTTGGCTCCACATCTCCAGAAGATCATTCAAGAGACGTTGAGGGATCCGGAACGTGTCGATCTGCTGAAGAAACCCCAGATCTGCGAACGCGACGGTTTTTTGTTCTTCCTGAACCGATTATACATACCTTCGGCTGCCCTTCGCTTGGACATTCTCCATGGTTTTCACGATTCTCAAGTAGCTGGTCATCGTGGTATCAAGGCTACCCAGGAGTTGATCTCCAGACAATTCTGGTGGCCTGGATGGGCCAATGAAGTAAAGTCTTATGTGGAAAGTTGTCCTATCTGTGCTCAGACGAAGACACCCAGAAGAAAGCCTTTGGGACTGCTTAAGCCTACTGAAACTCCTCCCTACCCTTGGCATACTATCGCCACCGACTTCATTGTTGAGCTTCTGCCCTCTGCAGATCACACTTGTGTCATGGTGGTTGTGGATTGTTTCACTAAATATGCACATTTCATTCCCTTCATAAAGATCCCAACTTCCTCCCAGATGGCTTTGGCATTTCTACACAACATTTATCGGTTACATGGACTCCCTGAGAAGATCATCTCTGATCGTGGTTCACAATTTCTTTCTTCTTTCTGGCGTCAGTTGTGTAGTCATCTTGGTATCCACAGAGCCTTGAGCTCAGGCTATCACCCGCACACCAACGGTCAGACCGAAAGGACGAATCAAACCCTGGAGCAATACTTACGTTGCTATGCCAATGCCACTCAGTCAAACTGGCTTCAGTACCTGGACTTGGCGGAAGTTTCCTATAACAATGCGGCCCATGCTGCCACCGGCATCAGTCCTTTTCTATGCTCAGCTGGACAACATCCCAAGCTGGTTCCTTTCTCACCTGTGGTGTCCAGCTCTGTTCCGTCTGCGGATCACTTGGTCTTCAATATTCAGAAACAACATGTCCTGGCCCGGAGAACCCTTACGGAGACACGTGAGCGCATGAAGGAGCAGGCTGATAGGGGCCGAACCACGGAACCCGATCTCCAGGTGGGAGATCTGGTTTGGTTGTCTTCCAAGAACCTCCCTATTCGTAATCTACCCACTAAATTGGCACCCAGGTTCTATGGGCCTTTCAAGATTGCCAAGCGTTTGTCCTCAGTGGCTTTTCGATTGGTGCTGCCCCACACTTGGAGGATACACCCTGTCTTCCATGTCTCCCTTTTGAAGCCCTATGTGAAGGATGTCTTTCGACGCTCTGGTCCTCGGCCCTCCTCTGTTCTGGTATGGGGGGTTCCTGAGTTTGAGGTTCGGGAGATCTGTGATTCACGGATTCGTCGGGGTGTGCTCCAATTCTTGATCGATTGGAAGGATTATCCCGCTTGTGATCGCACTTGGGAGCCGCACGATAATGTGCACGCTCCCCGGCTTATTCGTGAATACTTTCTTCGTTTTCCCTGGAAACCTGGGGCCCCGGGCCTTTCTGGGAGGGGGCATAGTGTCACGCCGCCCGTTCTGGGGTCTCCTTACCCGCTACGGCGCTCCCCGTCCTGGAGGCTGTATCCTCGTTTTTGGCTTCAAGGTCCGGGGGCGTCCTGGGTCCCGGGCGCTTCCGGGTCTCCTACGCGCACTACTCTGCGCATGCGCGGCGCCCGCTCTCTGCTCTTCGCGCATGCGCAGTGCGCAGGATGCTCGATTCCGGAGGGTATGCGGCTCAAGCCTCGTTGTGGGGTGCCCGATGCCTGGGAGACGGCACGGCTTGCGTTGCAAGCCTCCCAGGTGCTGGCGGGCTTATTTAAGGAGCCCTGATCCTTTTCCAAACCGCGTCTCAACGCGGTTTGTTCGGATCGTGTCTTTGCTGCCTTGCGTTGTATTCCTGTTGCCTGTTACCTTCCACCTTCCTAGTTCTGCCTGGGGGACCCCTGCCTACCACCTTCCCTAGTTCTGCCTGGGGAACCCCTGCCTTCCTCCTTCCCTTGTTCTGCTTGGGGGACCCCTGTCTTCCACCCTCTCCGTCTCCCTCCTTCCTTCCTGCTCCAGTGGTTCCGCTCTCCCTCCTTGGTTCTGGTCCCAGCTCAGTCCTTCCTGGTTTCTATTCGCTCTGAGTCTTCCCCATTGTTCCGTGCTCCTCTCCTTACCAGCCTGCTCTTGTTGCTTCCTTGTCATCGTCCCTGGAGGGACCGTGCTGCTTCCAGTCCCCGGACCTGCCTTCCATCGGAATCCCACTAAGGACCCGGACCATCTACTCAGAGGCTCCCCCTGCCAGTGCTTGCACTGTCCTGACGCCACTCAATCAGGGGTGAGCCAACCTGTGGCGTTGGGAGCCGGCTCACCTCCAATCCGGTTCTATTTGGGCTGGTGTTGGGCTGGTTCCCCGCGCCATCTGTCACGTCTATCCGGATCTTCTGACAGCCTGGCCTCATCACCAAGGAACCCAACCGGACGAACAGGTACGCAGCGTTCTCGTGACGCTATTTACAACAGCTTCTCTAACCAAGGGATTCCCAGAATGATCTGGAACTGAGAGGCCTTGATTACATCGAACACTATTCTCTCCCGGTGTCCATTGTGACTCAACAACGTCACTTCTTGGGTGGCATGCGTTACTGGTCCGGAGGCTATCTCCGTGCCATCCACAGTAGTGATGACGTCTTTTACTGCCTTAGGGACAAGGGGTAGATTCATCCTTGATACCATTTCACGGTCCACATAGTTACCGATTGCTCCGCTGTCAATGTAAGCTTCAATTGCATGTAAACGATCCGGACGTTCAGGACTAATGAGGACCATGGGTATCACGAAATGCGAGGTCACGGGACAGATCTTAACGCTCGGCAAGAGGACCTCTACTCTTGTCGGGCGAGGTCGTTTCCCTGCTCAGAATTTGTGGTACAGGTATCCGCGGCTCCTACAGTCTTCTTAGCTGGTTTCACGGGACAGTCCCGAAGAAAGTGTCCTGAATTACCGCAATAGAGGCATAATTGCAGCTGCCTTCTTCTTTCCCGCTCTTTCTGGGTTAAAGGTCCTCTCATGCCCCCTATTTGCATGGGTTCCACAGTGTCAACTCCCTTATTCGAGGTCTGTGGTTTAGAAAATACTCGGGTATCAAATCTGGAACGATCTGCCTTCCTGTTCTGTAGTCTATGGTCCAGTTGGACAACTAAGTCAATATAGTCCGAACATTCTTGTGGAGGATTCACAACTTGCGCTAGCACATCCTTGAGCTCTCCACGCAGGCCTCTGTAGAAAAGCGTTATTCTCTTGTCCTCGGGCCATTGTGTTTCCACTATGAGTCTATTGAAAGAGGCAATATAAGTCAAGAGGTCTTGGTTACCCTGTCGTAATGAGAGAAGTTCATTGTCCAAGGCCTGCCCTTGTGCATTTCTTGCGAACAGTTTCTCCATGCTGGACTGGAAGGCTTGAAAATCGTGTAAAACCGGATCAACCTGGGTGACTAAAGGGATCGACCAATCTGCAGCGCTGCCACTGAGATAAGAAAGCACGAAAGCCACCTTGGCCTGGTCTGTTGGGAATGCAGCTGGTCGACATAAGAAGTGCAGGTGGCACTGGTTGATGAACACTGCGAATTTCTTTGGATCACCAGCAAAGCGTTCGGGCGGAGCCAAGGGCACATTACCGGGCAGATTGATTTGCACTGGATTTGAAGCTGATGCAGAAGGATAACTCCCTCCTGGAACGGGCAAAGGTGTCTGTCCTGCCTGCGTTTGTAACAACTGCCTAGCAAGGTCCTCTGTTCGCTCCTTAGAAATGATCAGTTCTCTTCTTAGAGAGCTTGTTTCCTGGCGAGCTGTATGTACTTCTGCTCTTAATTCCCCAAGCAACTGGGCTAGTTGATCAGTATCTGAGGTTTCCATTGCGCCTGGGTAGGAGTGTTGTGGTGGGCTTCGCGTTCTGTAACGCTCACCTGATTCCCACGGAGGCGCGGGTCTTGGCAGGAAGGTGTCTGTAACACAAAACGTGATGTGCAGGATTCGGTTGGCTTCTGGGGTCGAACCTCTCCGCACTGTGTGTCGGACTCGAAGGGTGAGGTTTCTGCAGGTGAAATAATATGGGGGTTAAAGGTCTGGGTTGTGAATGTCCCTATCTCTCTCCTCCCAGCCTGACTGTTGAGCCCCCCTCCCAGGTCAATGTGCTCACCTTAGATAGGTGAATGCTGGGCTCTCCATCTGCGTCTAGTACAGGGTGCCATTGCCAGTTCCTTCACTGGTGAAACGTTGGCCTCTTGACTTCAGAGGATGGGTACCGTCGTTGTCTGCACGACCGGTAAGTTTCTGGACACCTTTAGTCTTTATAGTCTTTTTATGCGTGGCGGTGAAGCGCCTGGAATTGCGTAAGTATGGCAAGCGCTCTTACTGTCTCTTTCTTTGTCTTTGCAGGCGACGATGCAGAATGAAGAAATCCGGAATTCGCCGCGTGCCGGTAAGTGTAACACTGCTGTTGTCTATGAAGATGCAGTGTGAAGAATCCAGAATGCACAGCGTGCCGGTAAGTAGAATAATGCTGTTTATCTTTGCAGGTGAAGATGCAGCGTGAAGAAGCCGGAATGCACAGCGTGCCAGTAAGTATGATAATGCTGTTTATCTTTGCAGGTGAAGATGCAGCGTGAGACACGGCCGCTGCCGATGGATCAGGTAAGTAAGCACTGCGTGTTAAAGTTCGTTCTGCTAACCTGTTGTTTCTGGTCTTTTGCAGATGCTGATGTTGATCGGGTACAGGAATGGTAAGTATAATTCTTGCAGGTTCAGGATCCAAAGAAGAAAGGCTGGAACAGACTCGGTGAGCGTTCTGCTGCAGATGCAGAATAACGCGAAGCACGTTTCATCAATCGGGTGTGGTTTAAATAGCCTAGGAGTGATGAAGCGTCTCCTTCCACGGCCCCGCCTAGGTAAGAAAAGAGTTCCTGCTTCCAGAAGAGTTCCAGTGCTGTATCCAGGGAGTGGAGCTGCCCCACCCAGGTAAGAAAGTAGTCCCAGTTCACCGAGGACTTCTAAGAGTCTGGTAAGTAAGCAGCATGGTCTGCCGCAGGTAAGTCCACCCAAGCACCTTCACACCAATGATGAGCCCGGCGTTTCCAGTGCCGGGACCGATGCTTCTGATGAGCCTGGTGCCACCGGCGCCAGGACAAGGTCCAAAAGGTCCCTGTGGGGACCGGCTGATGCCTAGGATCAGGGTTAGGGGCCTGCTTCCAAGGACGTTGGGCTGGTCCTGACTCCTTGGAAGCAGTGATCATGACAGGTCCCTCTACTTTGGAATGAGCCTTGATCTTTTTCCAGTAGATGGTCATCCCATTCGATGTGACCAGATCATCAATGTTTTGGATTAACTTCCCATGTTTCAAGGGTTTGTTATTAGCACATAACATGCCTCTGGTTTTCCAATTAACCAGGTGCTCCACGAACCCGTTTCGTACATAATCCGAATCTGTGATTATGACCAGTTCGTGGAGTTGATGTTGGACAGCAGTGAGGATGGCCTGATGCACAGCCATCAATTCTGCCACCTGACTACTTCGGGGACCAATTTTGTATCCAGCGGAGGGTTCTGGGAACTCCTTCACCCATGCATTCCCTACACCAGCCACCAGTTCTTTCTCCCCGTCGTTGTCAACATGGTAAGAGAATCCATCCACATAGACAGTGGGCATTCCCTCACATTTGTCTTCTTCAAAGACTTTGTGTGGGGAATTAAGGTATGCCTCCATGTTGTCCTTGATTTTTAGACTTTCGTCCTCAAGACAGTTTTTTCTGGCACAATCATGCAAGTCAGCCAGACCTTGCGCGAGGGGACTCTTCTTGTTTTGGCCATATCTGACTTCCACAGGAAAGCCTTGCATTGACAGAATCCAGGAAGTAAATCCGAATTACTCACATTTCCGGCCCGGATTCTGTCACTTTGGAGATATTGCAGTGGCTGGCGTGGAGTCTTCATTATGATGTGTGCCCCCTGGATAAACGGGCGGTAATTCTTAAATGCCCACACCGTTGCCAGGAGTGCCTTCTCACAATCGTTGAATTTTTCTTCCACAGAGGATAAAGTTTTGCTCGCATAGGAGATTACTTTATTGACCTTGTCATGCTTTTGGTATAATACTGCCGTCAAGCACGTATTAGAGAACCCCGTCTCCATGAAGAACTCCTTGTTTCTGACAGGGTAAGCTAGGCAAGGCGCTTGTGAGAGGCTTCTTTTGAGTTGTCTTACCGCCTCGGATTGTTCTGGACCCCATTCCCACTTGCCCCCCCACTTCAAGAGATGAATCAGGGGTCTAGTGATCTCTGCGTAGCCTTCAATGAACTTTCTGCTGTAATTAGTCAGTCCAAGTAGGCTCCTTAGTTCCCGCAGAGTTGTGGGGTCTTGCAGTTTCTGGAGTGTTTCCACTTTCTTTTCTTGGGGACAGAGACCATGATGAGTAATCTCATGCCCCAAGAAATTAACACGGGTTCTACACCACTGTGCTTTCTGAAAGGAAAGTTTTGCTCCGGCGGCCCTCAACTGTGTCAGAACATAACTGATCTCCGCTATGTGTTCCTCCACAGATGAACTTTTGATGAGGACATCATCTACATAAGCCAGGTTACCCCTCGCACCCAGGTCGCGCATGGCCTTATGTAGGAACATGTTGAATTAATTGCCGGAGTTGAGGTATCCGAAGGGAGTCCGGGTCCATGTGTACTGCTGGCCCCCAAAGGTAAAAGCCAGTTTGTATTGGTCCCCCCTACTGACAGGCACGGTCCAGTATCCATTGGTCAGGTCTATTACTGTGAATACCTGTGACCCCTGAATCTGGGCCAGCCCTTGGTCAATGTAGGGCAGAGGCCATCGGGAAGTATGGACCTGTTTGTTGAGCTCCCTAAGGTCGGCGCAGAGTCTTCACTGGCCGTTTGGCTGCACTATTCCCATCACCGGATTATTGAAAGTGCTGTGGACTGGACGGATTATTCCCCGGGACTCAAGGTTCTTAATTATTTCAGTAAGGGACTCCATGGATGCGAGAGGCAAGCGATATTGCTTCACAAACACTGGAGTCATTCCAGGGTCCGTGGGAATTGTTGTGGTGTGGATGTCGGTGCGACCACAGTCATATGAGTCTACCGCAAAGAGATCTTGGAAATCCAAGAAAACCTGTTTCAACTTTTGCTTCTGTTCCAGAGTCACACAGGCATCAGCTAGGTTGACTCTCTCTTCCACCATCTGCCTGAAGCCTGGAAAGACTTCTGGTTTGGCTATCTCAGCGGCCTCCTCCAGCTGGGTGGAGAAGTCCCTGGTCAGAGTGCTGATTTGGACTGGAGGCTTCAGGTGGGAAAGGCAGCCCTCATGGACCTGGAAAATCACCTTATCCCTCCTGAAGTCACAAGTCACATCTTCCTTACCATAAGGGCAAGAAGTGTACACCAGGAAGTTCCCCCTGTGCCGGGTGAAAATCCTGTCTGGTGTTGTATTGTTCTCACTGTCACTGTCAAAACAGTCCTTGGGGATCGGTCCTAACAGTTAATTTCCTAAATCAATGGAGAAATGTCGGTCATCAACCGCCATTTCAATAATGGTGCCTGCGGCTAGAGTAATTCTCTTTAAGTCGCTGTTATCCACCTCTATTGGAATGGTGTCATGTTCTATGTTGACTAATGGTGTTGGGTTTACCCCTAACCCTTGCTGTTGGAGAGAAGCATTTAGATGGATAGAAGCATCAGGGTTTTTCAATTTTTGTCCTCTTTTAACTTTCACTTCCAGGGAGAATTGTCGGGTCCTTTCTGGGATGGTGACTTCCTCTTTGATCTGAATTTCAACTGCATAAGGTAGCAATTGAACTGACCTAAATGCTTTTTCTGGATCATCAAAGCCCATGGGATTATCCGCTAATCGGGACCAAGCTTTGAAGTTTATTAGGTCCAAACTAATGGCAAAGCGATTGAGAATGTCACTGCCTAAGTAAAAGGCGGCAGTGACGTCTCGCACGACCCAACAATTATGGACTATGCTCTTGTTGCCAATGAGATTTTTAGCATACACCTGCTTGGCAGGAGATGTTTGGAATTAGGTGCTTCCAGGTCCATTTGCCATTTGTCTATCAGTTTGAATGTGGGAATGGCTGGATCTTTTGGGAGTTGGCGGAACATGGCTTCGCTGATGAAGCTCTTACCGTTGTTCACACACACTCGAGCGAGAAAAGAGTCCTTCCCATCATTTAACTGAACAGGGATGAACAACTGCTCTCCAATTTGCTGAATATCAGCCAGGCTCTGAACTGACTTCACATCTTTCTGGACTATATGAGTGGGAGTTTCTGATTGTGGATTAGTAAAGAATTTCAGAGTGTTTCCTTCCAGTGTGGAATACCACCTTAAACTGGAAGGAAGGTTGATTTTCAGAAATAGAAAGGACCCCCCATCACTAGTCTGTTGTCCTACTGCTATTACTGGCACGTCTGGAATTTGGTTGTTCTGGAATTGAAATTCTACTTGGTCAGATTTTTGTTCAACCATGTGGCAGGTGCCATTTAAACTAACATGGTTGACACTCTGTTTTAATTTTATTGGTCGACTAGTCTGGGTCCAGAGGACCTTGTTTACGCAATCTATTAGGGGTGACAACCTTCTCAGGAGGTCATTCCCTAGTAAACAAGGGGTGCCCTCTGGAGTCACTACTATGACCAGGTGTTTCACCTTGTGTCGCCCAATTTTGATGTCCAAATCTGCAGTCCCCTCGACAGGAATTTCCTTCCCGTCAAAGTTCTGCAGTTATCCAGGAAGAGAGGTGAGAGGAATATGGTAATTATCCCCCCTTCCTGCATTTAGTTCATCAAAGGCCCTTTTGGACAGAAGGGTAGCTTGGGATCCAGTGTCCACCAGTGCCGAAATTGTACCCTGCCCCTTTACTTGTACCGGGGCATAATATCTTCCCTCCTTCTCCTCAAGGGGGCACAGATAATGCACATTTTTGGACAACTGGTGGGCTAACTTTCTGGTTTTGGACATTGCTAGCGACGAGATTTGGTCAGAATTCTGTGGAGAGTCTTGGGAATCTGAAAGACAAAGTTGGCAACTGGAGATCAGAGCCATTGTGGGTTCCCCTGGTTCCGGTTCTGGGCCGCCCCCCCCTTTTGGAGGCAGTCACCAGGATGGGTTTGACCCAGGGGATTTTGGTATTGTCGGTTCTGGGATGAGATGATGGGCGGCGGTAGCTCAGTCTCCACATCTCCCCAGTCTGAATTGGCATCCCTTGGGACCCATTTTTCCTTGGGAGGAGTTCCGCCATCTCTGAAGGAGAAGATCCTTTTCCCAGGATCTTCTGAGGATCCCTCTCCCTCAAACTGGAAGACCTGTACCTCCTCCACAAAGTGGGTCTGTCTGGGTCCTTTGTTTCTCCTACCCCCCCTCTGCTCCTTGGGAGGCAGGCTTTCAGGGGCAGGAGATTTTGTTTCCGATTCCTGGTTTTCCAGGGGCTGTTTACAAGTTGGGAAGGAGGCTTCCTCCAAGACTTTACACCCCCCTTCCCCTTGTGCCTCCTCCCTGGGAACCGGTGGGTTATCGGGGTGCTGCCCCGTCATTGTTCTGGAGCACCCGGTCCAGAGTTTGGGGCATACTGCGGTGGCATGCTCATCTGAGGGTTCTGTTGAGCCCTCAGTATGTGACCCAGATCTCGTGCCATATTTTGGACCTGGCGCTCAAGTTGTGAAACCCGCTCAGGCTGAGATGGGGCTCTATTTTCTCCCCTGGGCTGATCCCGGGAAGGGTAGCTATCCCTTCTCTGGTAGTACCCCTGGTTGGGAAGATTTTGGTACCCCTCCACCCGTGGCCTCCCCTCTCCTTGATTAGGTTGTCTGGGCACAGGGAATTGGGGAAAGAAGGATGGATGATTTTGGGGCTGGAAATTGGGCGGATATCTGGGGAAAAAGTTCTGCCCAGGATTTGGAGAATTTCTACCCTCCAGGGGGAAGTTAGGAGGAAAGTTCCCCGCGTCAGGTGCTTGGCTGGATCCCCCCCCATGGGCTGGAGGAGTCCACACATAACCCAGGATTGGTCGGTTTCCCTTGTAGCAGGGACTTACATAGTCAGGGGAGCGGGAGACCCCATTTGTGGGACTACCTCCTCGACTCCCTGTCTGTGACTGCCCGAGGGCCTTCTGGGCTGTGAATTATTTGGTGCAGGCAGGTTTTTAGACCCCCCCATCTCCAAATCTAAAACGGGGGCAACCTTTACCTCTGCCACCTTGGCAGCAGCAGGGGTGCTGTTGGTTTTGGGGTTTTTTGGCGCATTATTTTTATTTTCTATGGGCTTCTGCACCTCATAGATCCGGGTAGCCTGTTCAATGACCCAGTCTAAAGATCTTTTCTCATGAAAATCTCTCACGAGCTGGGTCATTATGTATTTGGGTAAGGCATGGAAAAACGTATTGATAAATTCTCTGCTATCCGTGCGCACCCTTCTGGTGGTCTGCGCAAAAGCATGCTTTAATTCTTGCACAAACTCTTGTGGGGCCTGATCCTCCCCACATTGCAAATTGTAGGCTGCCTTGCGAGCCTCTTGAGTATTTCTGTGCACAGAAAAATGTTTCAAGATGGCCGCCCTGTATGTGGACCACCTTGAATGGTTTTGATCCTCCAGCCCCGCAAAGAAACTGGAGTATTCTGGTGAGAAGGTCAACTTTACATATTGAATACAGCTTTGGCTGTCCTTCAAATGGAAAGTCTCCATCATTTGCTCATAGAGCTCCAAGTGTTCCCAAACAGAATACTTGGCGTTCTTATGATAAGGCGTGATGACACTCCTTATTGCCTATATTGTTTCAATGGGTCCTTAAGCAAGGCCCTTTTCGCCTTATTGGCCTTTTTGGTTCGGGTAACCCTGGTCCATTCATCCTCTGACTCAGAGGCACTGCTCCCAGAGGTGCCCGTCTGATCTTCCAGGTTTTCCCGGATTCTGCGAGCCTGGGAATGGCTGGCAGAATGTGGGGACCTGTGCTCCTGTGTCCTGTGACACTCAGAGGAGTCTTCAGATCCCTCTTTGCTACCAGGATTTGCTGGGTATCCCCCCCAGTGACCTAACTGGGCAGAGGTTTTCAGGATGCCCTTAATGGGCCTACTCTCCTGGGGTTCCCCACTAAATTGCACTCTGCTTGGGTGCCCATACCCGGATACCCGCCCATTCATTCCTGGGAGGTACTGGCCTATGAGCCCCATACTTCTTGCTGGATAGTAATCTGCCATCCCCGTGGCCCTGGGCTCATGTGCGCGAGGAGACATGGGGGTGGCAGAGTCCAGGGTCTGGGAGAGATGAAGACCTCTGGTACTAGGGCTCCTGAGGTTATGTTCAGGAGTTTCTCTTTCCCAGCGAACCTCATCTCTATCCGCCCCTGCTTCCTGTTGCAATGCAAGAGCCTGCGCTTTCAGTTCCTCAGTTAAGGCCTTACTAGATTCTATCAGTCTCTCCTGCATCGCTACCTGTTGCTGGAGCCTATCGTTGTGCTGACAGAGAGCCTCATTTTCTCTCTGTGCCTCCTGATTGGTCCTGGAGTACTGGGCCAGTCTCTGCTGCAGGAGGGTTACCTCCTGAGCTGTGTCCCTATTGGCGTGCTCCTTTCTTGCCAGAGCATCCTCCACCCTCCTGGTGTGCTCTAACAAGTTCTGGTGTTCTTTTTGGAGGTCACCCAGTCCCTGGAGGGCCAGGTGATTTTCTTCCATTTTCATTTTTAAGTGGCAGACTTCCTGGCCTAAGGTATCTCTTTCCTGACTAAGAGCCTGCATCTGTGCCACCAAGTGGTCCCTTTTCCTTTGGAAGGCACCAGCTTTCTGGCGCTCCTGATCAAACTCTGCCTGGGTATCCAGGTCTTTCAGAATCAATTTACTGCTTTCCTCTTTCTCTCTGTCTAATCGAATTTGCAGGGTGGCTACCTGCTCTGTGCATGCCCTGTTGAAGTCCAGTTGTTGCTCCAGCTTTTTCTGGCTCTGCAGAAGGCACTCCAAACCTTCTTGGTACTCCTTCTGCAAGGCCAGAAATCTGGTATCCTGGTCAGCATTCTCCTGTTGCAGTCTATCCATGTCCTCTTTTATTTTAATGATATACTGCCTACTATCATTTTCTGACTCCTGGCTCCTCTGCAGCCTCTGCTCAGAAGAGACCAGGTCAGATTGGGCCTTTTCTAACGCCAGCTGTTGCCTACTTGCCAGATCTTGGCCTTCAGCACATTTGTCCTGCATGGCTCCCATATATAGATACAAATATGCCGCTATCCTAACCATCTTGTCGTGTTCATATTTAACTTTAGGAGCCATGTATAATTCACTCAGGGCCACATGTAATGGACCCTGATCTCTCCATGTATCTGACCCTGTTTCAGTGACTGGTTGCGCGATTGCCTGCAGCCAGACCGTTTGGTCCTGATGAGTCCACTCACCTCTCACAAATAGCTTATGTAAGAAGTGCTCTCTGGCTATTTTCATATCTACCAAGGTCGTCATTCTGGAATTTGAGTTCCTTCCTGACTTACAGAAGTTTGTATTTTATTTTGCAAAACAGACTGTTTCCTTAGAGCATTCCTTTGAGGGGTGCTTTCACAGTGTAAAACAGCGTGGTGATCTAACCGGATATGTGTATCTGGTCAGTTGGGACACTGTATTAATCTGCACAAATGGTAAATCTAACCCAGAATATCCCGGCTCGAGCCCCCACTGTGTAAGCGATATTGAATCAACACTACAGCCAAGTCAATGCCTAGTCTGGGATGCTGAGGAAAACCCTTATTAATGTATTTTTATGTCTAGTTCAGTACTCTGGATGACCACCCTTGTATAACACCCCCTCTTAGAATCCCCCTGACCCCACTGAGCCAAGAAGTAGGTTTGTTTTGCAAATTAAAAGGTTTATTTGAGAATTTAAACAATATATATATATCACACTTTATAATAAATTAATATCTGATAGTACACTTAGACATATGATGTTGATCAACAATGGGTAATCTGGCACTAGCACACTTCTTTACAATCAATGAGGAGTTAGTATAGGATGGATAAAGTAGCAAAAATACTTTTATGATTTCAAGGGAAAAGCAATGAGGAATAAAATGCAGTACAGAAATACTTGATATGATTTTAGCAAAAGATAAGATAATCACTTTTTCTCTGGCAATTCACCCCCCTCCTCTATGCAATGTAAGAAATGGAAGGAGATGGAAAGAGGAGCACACAGTTCTCAAGGATGCAACCAAATACAATACGAAATTCAGTTCCCCCCCCAGCAAGTTTAGAGGAAACAGGTAGGAGTTTGAAACACAGGCCCAAAATGCTTTTAAATGTGATGGCAATGGATGGGAAAATGTGCCAACTGATTTTAATTCCCTCTAGAGATTCAGGGTGAGTGGGAGATGCGTGTTGGTATTAGTTCAGGCTCACTTTAGCAATGCTTTATGAGTTATTACCAAGTTGCAAACAGATTTTAACAAAAGAAAGAATGGAGCTGCTATTTTGACAAGTGGAGAAATTGAGCCAAAAATCGCAAATCGAGGTAAATATTGCGAGTGCATGAATCGTGATTGCGGAAAAAGTATAAGTAGGAAGTTTGTTCTAGGCTTGTTGGAAAGCTTAGATTCTAAGCTTTCAGAGGAAAGTTAAATCTCGTTCCTAGCCCAAACGGTTCCAGAGATACAGACGATTAAATAATTGTAGTTTTTCAGATTTGAAGTAAAACTCAAAATGACAGGTGACAGCTTGCAGCTTCAGAATTGACAGGTGACAGTTGTGCAGCTTTACAAATGACAGATGACACGATTTCTAGGAGGCTGTTCTACTTAGGTTAAAATAGTTTGGATTAAATTATTTTAACTAAGAGATTGGTTCTGCACAGTTCTGCTAGGTACTCACAATATAAATTTGAACTAGGCCTCGTCACGGATCTGGTCAACACGTCCGGCTGCGGTTCTGTCTGCTCGGCGGGTCAATCAGGCACCAGTTCTGCTCACAGCGATCTGGGTTAGCTCTGCTCTGCTGGTCTAGCCTCTCTGGATTCAGCGGCCTCTGGTTCTGGATACTGCTCTGCTTTCCGGTCCGGATCAAGTGGATTCTGGATGTAACACTGCTTTCTGGGTACTGGCAAGAGTTCTTGGCAAAAGAATTCAGACAGCTCGCCTGGCTGTGGAATAGTTTGCAAATGATTTTGAGGCCTGCTGACAAATACTTTTGCGCACAGTGGGCCTTCTTGGTTCAAAGTTCTGTAGTCTCTGTTTAGCTTGGAAGTCTAAGTGTTGGATCTCTGGATGTGAAGTCGTCAGTCAGCATGCTCCGCAGCAAATGGAATTGAATGTCTCTACCTGTCCCAGCAGTCTCTTTTTATGTGTTTTGAAAATGGGTGTGTGCCTGGGCCTAGCTAAGCCTGCCCCTCTCTACTTGTCATTGGCCCAATTCTCCCCTCTCCCATGATTGGGGGAAGGAAATGGATTGTCATCATGATGAGGTCTGTTTATGGGTCAGAGGATCCTCCCCTGGTCAGTTTGCCCACAAATCTATATTTGATTCAAATACATCTTTCCCAGATATACAATTTGTTGAAATTACATGTGCACCTTATATATTCCTTATGGTCCATGCTTGTCCGCCTCTGATCTTCCTGGGGGCTTGCATTCAAAAATGACAACATTTTGCGCTTTTTAACTGGTTTTGCAATATCGGACATTTACCCAAAATTACACACATGTGCGCAAGGAGTATGGACATTAATTGATGAAGTGTCAGATTTTTAACAAGCAGACCTTTGGAGTGAGACCCTATTTTCTGCTAGCAACCCCCCAGAATACACCACAGGGTCCTAACGCCTCTCAAAATGTTCACAGAAAAATCACAAAAATAATGATATTACTTCTATAATTCTGACAAGTCCGCACTATGAGTTATCTATCTTTTTAAAATTATACTCTGGTCAAAAAGGGGTGTGGGTCCCACATCACATGGTGGAATAACTAGTTCATCCACTTACCCCAAGCCAGCTTGTTCACAGAGGCACAGCTGCCCCCCAGTTTCTCCCAAGAGGAAGCTATTTTACGACGCCCCCAATATAACATTTGCCTGAGTCCAGGACAGGCCTTTGTTCAACTCCCTGTAGTCCCCAGCTGCTCCACCCCTAATCTAATCAGAGAGGTGTTAACTCCTTTTGGCCAAGGGCAGAGTGGCTGAGCATCCAGTTTCAACTCCTGTCGGGGGTAGTTGTCAGGCAGAATTCAGTTTCATTAAGCCAGGTTTCAGCTAAATGTCACTTTTTGTTCCCAGTTTTCTACATTCAAATCAAACGGACAATTTTTACCTATACATTAAATAATTACTCCCTTCAAGTCATTTCAGAATATAGTTTTACATTGTATCCACCTCTTAGCAAGTCTTTCCTTGGTCTGGTTTTGTTTCATTTGTTCAGTTTTACACAAAAGTCTGGTGGTTTTAAAACGCCGGCTTTCTGATAGTGGTGAGTACTGGTAATGCAACCATTTTTGGGATTAAGAAAATGAATTCCCTACAGTTCTGGGTTGCTTTTGGCAATCAGCATTGCCATTCCCAATGGTTTCAGGCTACTGTGTGTGTAGCCCAATGGTGGTTTTAGGCAGTGCCCTCCTGTGCTCACAACATAGGCAAAAATGGGTGGCAGCCTATTCTTCATGTTTTCCCTGTGCACTCTCTGGGGAGTTCTGGCCATCATGATGTTTTCCATGCCAGTACTGCACAGTTTTATTGTAGGGCTTGGATGCATGGGTAAAAACAGCCCACAGGTCCGCATCAGGACACCTTGTACAAAGGGGTTTGGACAGCAAGAATTCACGATTGACCACCAGGGTTTGATTTTTATTAGTGTCAGGAGACCCGAGGATGGTCTCCCTGTGCGCTTTTAATGGCTAGGTTCAATAAGGTGACATAGCCATCCCTTGATGGAATTTCATTTAGCCAAGTTTCCTGAACACAGATTACAAAGGCTTTTTCCAATGAGACATTTACAGTCCGATTCATGGAATCAACGTGCGCCGAAAAAACGGCGCACGCGTGCGAAAACGTGCGATTCGCAGTGAAATAGCGAAAATCGCAGTGCAAGTGCGATTTATCGCAGTGCAAGTGCGATTATCATACAGAAAACATCGCAAATCTATTCATGGAAGTCCGTGCACGCGTGAAATGTGGGATGTGTGCTGAAAAAGTGCGCGGCGCACGCTGGCGCACAGGTCATCGAACGGCGTGCGATAAGGCCACAGCGAATTCGCACATAGCGCGGCGCACATAACAAAAGTAGGCGTAACACGGGGCGTCACACGCAGAATGGGGAACAACTCGTGAAAATGTGGGCATCACTGGGGAAGTACAGGAGGCAAGTGCGCAGAACGCCCACACGCTCGCCTACAACACATATTCATGGAATCGAATAGGGAAAAACAGCGCACGGCCAAAGACGCGCACAGGCCCATACATGTCCGCGACACGAAAGCAGGCGGTAGCGTCCCTGCGCAGGAAAAAAATATGCGCCAAAGTCCTACACACGCGAGAAGGCCCACACGCGATCGGGCCTGGGGGAGCATGTGCGTGTATTTCAGGGGTGCGTGTGAAGTTCCACACGCGATTGGCCTGGGCGCGTGTATTCCAGGGGTGCGCGAGAAGTTTCTCACACGCGATTGGCCTGGGCGCGTTTATTTCAGGGGCTCGCAGGTGTTTTCACACGCGATCAGGCCTGGGGGAGCGGGGTACGTGTATTCCAGGGGCTCGCGGGTGTTTACACATGCGATCGGGCCTGGGGGAGCGTGTGCGTGTATTTCAGGGGTGCGGGTGAAGTTCCACACGCGATTGGGCTGCGTGTGGGTATTTCAGGGGCTCGCGGGTGTTTTCACATGCGATCGGGCCTGGGGGAGCGGGGTACGTGTATTCCAGGGGCTCGCGGGTGTTTTTAGACGCGATCGGGCCTGGGGGAGCGGGATACGTGTATTCCAGGGGCTCGCGGGTGTTAACACACGCGATCGGGCCTGGGGGAGCGTGTGCGTGTATTTCAGGGGTGCGCGCAAAGTTTTACACGCAATCTGGCCTGGGGGAGCGTGTGCGTGTATTTCAGGGGTGCGCGTGAAGTTCCATACGCGATTGGCCTGGGCGCGTGTATTTCAGGGGCTCGCGGGCGTTTTCACACGCGATCGGGCCTGGGGGAGCGGGGTACGTGTATTCCAGGGGCTCGTGGGTGTTTACACACGCGATCGGGCCTGGGGGAGCGTGTGCGTGTATTTCAGGGGTGCGCGCAAAGTTTTACACGCGATCTGGCCTGGGGGAGCGTGTGCGTGTATTTCAGGGGTGCGCGTGAAGTTCCACACGCGATTGGCCGCGGCGCGTGTATTTCAGGGGTACGCGAGAAGCTTTTCACACGCGATTGGCCTGGGCGCGTGTATTTCAGGGGCTCGCGGGTGTTTTCACACGCGATCGGGCCTGGGGGAGCGGGGTACGTGTATTCCAGGGGCTCGCGGGTGTTTTTACACGCAATCGGGCCTGGGGGAGCGGGGTACGTGTATTCCAGGGGCTCGCGGGTGTTTACACACACGATCGGGCCTGGGGGAGCGTGTGCGCGTATTTCAGGGGTGCGCGCGAAGTTTTACACGCAATCTGGCCTGGGGGAGCGTGTGCGTGTATTTCAGGGGTGCGCGTGAAGTTGCACACGTGATTGGCCTGGGCGCGTGTATTTCAGGGGTGCGCGAGAAGCTTTTCACACGCGATTGGCCTGGGCGCGTATATTTCAGGGGCTCGCAGGTGTTTTCACACGCGATCGGGCCTCGGGGAGCCGGGTACGTGTATTCCAGGGGCTCGTGGGTGTTTTTACACGCGATCGGGCCTGGGGGAGCGGGGTACGTGTATTCCAGGGGCTCGCGGGTGTTTACACACGCGATCGGGCCTGGGGGAGCATGTGCGTGTATTTCAGGGGTGCGCGTGAAGTTCCACACGCGATTGGGCTGCATGCAGGTATTCCAGGGGCTCGCGGGTGTTTACACACACGATCGGGCCTGGGGGAGCGTGTGCGTGTATTTCAGGGGTGCGTGCAAAGTTTTACACGCGATCTGGCCTTGGGGAGCGTGTGCGTGTATTTCAGGGGTGCGCGTGAAGTTGCACACGTGATTGGCCTGGGCGCGTGTATTTCAGGGGTGCGCGAGAAGCTTTTCACATGCGATTGGCCTGGGCGCGTATATTTCAGGGGCTCGCAGGTGTTTTCACACGCGATCGGGCCTGGGGGAGCGGGGTACGTGTATTCCAGGGGCTCACGGGTGTTTTTACACGCGATCGGGCCTGGGGGAGTGGGGTACGTGTATTCCAGGGGCTCGCGGGTGTTTTCACACGCGATCGGGCCTGGGGGAGCGTGTGCGTGTATTCCAGTGGTTCGCGTGAAGTCTTTCACGAGATCGGGCCTGGGGGGGAGCGGGGTAACACTCACCATCTGCCTTGCGTGTAGAAGAACGCGTAGCCAACACCCGCTGTGAAGTAATAGCGTGTGAACCCCAACGGATGGAAAACACACGCACCGCACGAAAAGCATGTACAGAGCAGTGTAAAGGCACGCAGGATCTCCAAGCCCTGCCAGGGCAACGCCTGTGCGCGAAACGCCACAGACACGCTTACGCTGTAAGGGCCTTTGGTCCAATGAAATCGCGTACGCGTGCTGACGCGCTTACGCGCTAAGGCCCTTTCCTCGAATTTCACGCTGACGTGCAGGATTTTCACGTGCCAAATCACTCCGTATCAAGCTGGCCACGCGAAAACACACGGAAGACCACGCTCCTGCCCAGAAGGCCGAATCACTGCCCCCCAGTGCCCCGAGCAGCCTCCCACGTGCCATCTGCTGCTGCCTGCCTGCCTGCATGCCTGCTGCCACCATGCCCTGCCATTTGGTGCCTGCACATCAGCCATCTGCAGGGGTCCAGTTGCTGTGTCCACCCCTGCTGGAACAGAAGACTCCCGACTCGGATAACATCGCTCCACAGCCCAGCCCCAGGACCCAGTTGCCCACCCACTCCTGCCCCTGGGGTTGCCATGTCGGGCACATCAACATCTGGCACCAGTGGCAACCCCCAGCCAGAGGGGCAGAGGGGCACCAGCTTCACTGCCACCGAAGTTGGTGTCCTGGTGGAGCAAGTCCTGGGGGAGTATGATGCCCTCTTCGGATCGTCCCGCGCCAACAAGGAAGGACGGGAGAGGATCTGGGCCGACTGTGTGGTTGCCATCAACGCGGAGGGGGTGGCAACCTGCACCATCCAGAAGGTCAAGAAGCGCTGGGAGGACTTGAGGTCCAGGACCCTCATAAAGGCCCGGCGCCTCGTGGAGGGGGGCCGGGGCCGCATGAGTTCCATCCAGATGAGGGTCCTGGAACGCGTACACCCAGCGCTCCACGCCCAGGTCCTTGATAGGGAGACCCGTCTGGAGTTGAGCGGTAAGTGGCCAAGCATTGCTGTGTGAGACAGGGCATGTTGCAGTGTGCTGGTTGTCTGATACTTGCCTGCATGTGTGACATAGCCATGTACGCATGTATGTGTGCAGGGACATCATGGTAATGCAAGTGCGACCAGTAATGTGTGAACCGCACGGTTGTTGCATGTGTTTAAATGCGACATGGGGAGCCCTATGCAGATTGCACACATGAGAGCATGGCAGTCTCTTTTCCTGGACATGGGTGGGGGTGAGGGATGGGTGCTGATGCCAGGTACATATATGGTATCCATGTCTGTGTGCCTGACCTGCGTGTCTGTGACTTGTGAATGCCATGGATGCATGACACATTTCTGTGACAATTTACAGATTCACTGATGCAGCCTAGTCATCCTTGTATGCACTGTGATTGGGGTGTACGGGGCCAGATGGATGTGACTGAGGTGAAGTGTGTGCATGTGATAGGCATGACCCATGATGCATGTGAGTACCATTACATTGCATGTTTTGAGAGTCCATTGGACATGTATGAAAATGTCCATGGCATGCACCATGACTGTCACTGTGTGTGTTTTGCCTGGACTGACACATGTGTTGTGAAGTGAAATGATGGAAGTGTACTTTGACAGTGGCACTCATCTGCTATTGCTTCCTGTCTAGGGGACCATTGTACAGTACCCTGATGCTTGTGTTCTATGTCTCCCTCTACGCAGCGGCTAGTGAAGAAGAGGGCGGAGACGGCGCTGTGGAGCAAGGCGGCGGGGATGCCCCCACGGCTGCAGCGGAAGGGGTGGGTGAGCCCCCACAGGGGCCTGCTACGGCGGTAGACGGTGAGGAGCCATCCAGGTTGGTGGTTTCCACAGAGGAGGAGGAGGCATCCACTGAGGCGCACATGGGGCCTGGTGGGGGCATCCCTGCTGGTGCAAGTGGTGCAGTCCAGGGGCAGGGGCAGGAGGCAGCACAGGTCACCATGGAGGGGCCTGTGCATGTCGCTGTCCCTGACCCTGTGGGTGCACCACCATGCACCAGCAGGGATGCCCCGTCCCAGGCCAGTCCGCAGGTAGAGGGGATGTCCATGTCATCTGACTCCCCTCCACCTGCGGACGAGGGGACCCCTGGCCGTATGGAGAAGGTCCTGATTGGGGTCGCGATGCGCACGGCTGTAATTCGTGATGCCGTGCGTGCTTCCCAGGAGGAGCATGCACGTCATCACGAAGAGCACCGTGCCGACGTGGCCCAATTGGGATCGTCCATGTTCAGGTGTTTCCTGCATGTGTCGGCCAATCTGGCGGCCCTCTACTCCTCTGTGGAGACTATACGCCAGTCGTTCTCCTTGCCGTCTTCCGGCCCAGATGCCACCAGGCCCCCCTGTGGACCTGCCCTGAACAATGCAGCCAGCTCGGTGGGGATCCCATCCCTGCCACAGTCGGGAGTCAGAGGTCCAGCAGGGGTGGACACCACAGCAACTGGACCCCAGCAGATGGAGGATGTGACGGCATCATCGGGCAGGGCACGTGCACGACGG
Source organism: Ambystoma mexicanum (assembly GCF_040938575.1). Classification (NCBI taxonomy): domain Eukaryota; kingdom Metazoa; phylum Chordata; class Amphibia; order Caudata; family Ambystomatidae; genus Ambystoma; species Ambystoma mexicanum. Next base: position 699,436,733 of record NC_090927.1, on the reverse strand, counting down.
CGTCGGTGATTTCCATTAGCCTGGATGCCGTCGTGCTGACACAGGCAGTTGCGTCGGAGGCAGCAGCAGGCTCAACGTGGGAGGCATCATGGCCCGGGGCCATCAACATCAGGGGTGCAGGCATCGGCCGGAGGGCAGGAGAACCCTGGAATGGGAGTGGCTTCCGTGTGGGAGCGGTTGTGCCAGCAGATAGGTGCGGAGCGGCAGCGGGCAGAGGAGGAACGGCTCACAATGGTCAGGGCGGAGGACTCCATGCGGAGGGCGCTGAGGCGGGCTGAGTGCCTCGAGGGTCTTCGCAGGGAGTTGGAGCTGGACACTGCATTATCCCTGCGGGACCACGGGGCCAGGGAACATGCCAGCCTCCAAGCCATTGAACAGGAGTTCGATGATGCCCTGGACCATGACAACAACCAGTGAGCCGTTGGACTAGCCCGCTGCCTTTGTATATAGTTATATAGTTAGTGTTAGGTTTCCTTTAATTTTTTTTTTTATTTGGTTGCGATTGGACAATGCGCCACATTTTTGTATATAGTTCAGTTTTTAGTTAGTTGTCATAGTTAGGTTTCATTTGGTTGGGCTCATGGACCCGGGATTATCTTGTAAATAGTTCTTCAATGGATTTTTTTATTTTTTGAATTTTTTTCATGGACATTCATCTTCTTTTGGTTGTTTTGCTTTGTGGTTTTTCTCATTTCATTTCCATTCAAGTTGATTTTCAATACATTTTTATTTTCATCCTTCAATGTGTCGTATCATCTCATTGCTTTCATGCATGTCATGTTGGGTGTTTTAACATTCACTTGCAGCCATTGTGTGTGACAGACATGTGTTCATTTGCATTATTTACACTGGGTGTGTAACATGTAATTGCCTTTGATATGTGGGTGGATGTGATAGTTGGTTGGGCCTTTTGGCAGGGGAGGATGGCCATTACGGACATGATTGGGGATTGTTGGGACCCAGGTGCAGGGGGGCATGGATGGGACATGGGCGAGGGCCTGGTGGAGGGTGCCCCTGCACTGCTGGGGGGTAGGGGTGTGGGGAACATGAGTTGGACATGGGTGGGGGCCTGCTGGCAGGTGCCCCACAGTGCTGGGGGTTGGGGGTGGTGGGGAACATGAGTTGGACATGGGTGGGGGCCTGCTGGCAGGTGCCCCACAGTGCTGGGGGGTGGGGGTGGTGGGGAACATGAGTTGGACATGGGTGGCGGCCTGCTGGCAGGTGCCCCACAGTGCTGGGGGGTGGGGGTGGTGGGGAACATGAGTTGGACATGGGTGGGGGCCTGCTGGAAGGTGCCCCGCAATTCTGGGGGTGGGGGTGCAAGGGGACATGAGTTGGTGATCATTAGTGCAAGGAGACATGTGCCTTTGCTGGGGGGCATGCCCATGTTGGGTGGGCTGCCTGCGGGACATGACCAGGGATGCAGGGTAGTCCCCTGTGGTGTGGGCTGCCTGCAGGGGCCGTGGAGGGTGTACAGGGAACACCTGGGAGGACCCACACTGCCAAATCACATGTAGGACTCCCCGGCACCCCTGAAATACACGTAACCTGCTGAAATCGCGTGTAAAACTTTCCGCGCACCCCTGGTATACACGCACACGCCCCCCCAGGCCAGATCGCGTGTGGAACTTCTCGCGCACCTCTGAAATACACGCGCCCAGGCCATTCGCGTGTGGAACTTCCCGCGCACCCCTGAAATACACGCGCCCAGGCCAATCGCGTGTGGAACTTCTCGCGCACCCCTGAAATACACGCACACGCTCCCCCAGGCCCGATCGCGTGTGAAACCACCCACGAGCCCCTGTAATACACGCGCCCAGGCCAATCGCGTGTGGAACTTCTCGCGCACCCCTGAAATACACACACCCAGGCCATTCGGGTGTGGAACTTCCCGCGCACCCCTGAAATACACGCGCCCAGGCCAATCGCGTGTGGAACTTCTCGCGCACCCCTGAAATACACGCACACACTCCCCCAGGCCCGATCGCGTGTGAAACCACCCGCGAGCCCCTGTAATGCACGCGCCCAGCCCAATCGCGTGTGGAACTTCCCGTGCACCCCTGAAATACACGCACGCAGCCCAATCGCGTGTGGAACTTCCCACGCACCCCTGAAATACACGCACGCATCCCAATCGCGTGTGGAACTTCCCGCGCACCCCTGAAATACACGCGCCCAGGCCAATCGCGTGTGGAACTTCCCGCGCACCCCTGAAATACACACGCCCAGGCCAATCGCATGTGGAACTTCCCGCGCACCCCTGAAATACACGCGCCCAGGGCAATCGCGTGTGGAACTTCCCGCGCACCCCTGAAATACACGCACCCAGGCCATTCGCGTGTAGAACTTCCCGCGCACCCCTGAAATACACGCACGCAGCCCAATCGCGTGTGAAACTTCCCGCGCACCCCTGAAATACACGCGCCCAGGGCAATCACGTGTGGAACTTCCCGCGCACCCCTGAAATACATGCACCCAGGCCATTCGCGTGTAGAACTTCCCGCGCACCCCTGAAATACACGCACGCAGCCCAATCGCGTGTGGAACTTTCCGCGCACCCCTGAAATACACGCGCCCAGGCCAATCGCGTGTGGAACTTCCCGCGCACCCCTGAAATACACGTGCCCAGGGCAATCGCGTGTGGGACTTCCCGCGCACCCCTGAAATACACGCAACCAGGCCATTCGCGTGTATAACTTCTCGCGCACCCCTGGAATACACGCACCCAGGCCATTCGCATGTAGAACTTCTCGCGCACCCCCGGAATACACGCACCCAGGCCATTCGCGTGTAGGACTTCTCGCGCACCCCTGAAATTCACGCACACTCTCCCCCTGGCCCGATCGCGTGTGAATCTTCTCACGCACGCGTGTTCCCAACACCCGTAATACACGTTCCCCGCTTTTGCCAGTCCGGTAAACTGGTACAGTGTTGGCGCAGCCCTTTGCGATGGTTTTGCGATCTCGATGGCTTTTCCTTGCGCAAGGGCGTTCTTGGGGGCGTAACTGGCGCTGCTGCAGGGTCGCTGCGCCACTCTGCGCCACGTCTGCTTTTGGAGGCGAGAATCCATGAATACGCTGTGCGCGGGAATTGGTTTTATCGCACGCGGCTGGCGCAGACATTCGCACGGGCACGCTGTGCGCCAGCCGCGTGCAACACTTTTGGGAGGAATTACATGAATCGGCCTGTAAAGCTGTTGAATAAATGTGTAAATCCTCTGGTGTTCCAAGATAAACATTCACAAAGTTGATCATTTTCGGCCTGTCGTGGCTAATTACGATTTGTTGTATTCTTCAAGTTGTCATAGGCGTGAGTAAAACTCCTTTGAGAGGTAGTGTCACCTTGACGTGGATTGACTGGAATTTTCATAGCTTTACGTACCTCGGCACGTCTGTCAGACCGATGTTCGTGAGTCTCGGACCTCAATCTCGGATTTTCCACACTTGAACGAACGGAAGGTGGTTCAAGAGTTATGTCGAAGCCAAATACAAGCAGTTGCTCCGAAGCCTTCAAAATAGTATTACGAACTGAGGCAGATACAATGTGAAGAAGAACCTGGTCACCACATTTCTCAGTCGCATACTCAACTATATTGATGTCATCTAACGTAATAGTGCGAAGTGAAGGGATACAATTAAAAAGTTTCATCACATTTTGACAGTTCAGATTTAATTCGCCATCATCCGAATGGAGATTTTGTAATCGTAGTTTGCAGTTTACTGAGCAGGAACTTTCGGCCCGATGAACACGGGAAGTAAAGTGGATTAAATTATTTTTCTGTACAGTGGTTTGTTTTGGATTCATTTTTGAGATCGGTGTCGATTTACATGCAGGCAAACCTCTCTTTCTTTCCACTTGCTTATCGCTCAGCTCGACCTGTTTTATAAACTTTAATTGGTTTCGGTTATCTTTTACAGCACCGTTATTCACCTGTTCATGGTCCACTGATTGCTCAGGAAGGTCATCAGAATAGGTTTAGAAGTCACAAAGGTCGGTGAAAGAACCGGGTGAACCAATCATAGACCCTTCTATTTTGGATTCAGCTCTACGTCGTTTGCTTGAAGGAACAAGTGAACAGCGTTGTAAAATCAACGAGATATCCTCTTTTTCATTGCCAGCTGGAGTCCGGGAGTCAGATGTCACATTTCTTCTAAGCAGCCCAGGTTTTATCAAATGGTCCATATTTCTGATATATTTTCTTTGTTTCATGGCACCTTGTGCTCTTTTCGGGTCTTGAGTTCCTTTTGTCAACGGTGACTCCTGTAGATTTGTTTTTCTTGCAGTTGTTTTAGGATCGGGCTTCAGGTTTGAAGCGATTGATTTCGCAGCTCTCTCAAAAATCCCGAAGAAACCAAAGGATTAACCAAGGTATTATTCGGATTTTTGCAGGAGTTCGGTTGAGTTGCCTGAATGGCCTGATCAGAAAGTTCGACTGTTAGGTCGTTCTCGGTGAGAAGAAGATTTTCAAGGTTACTTTGCAAAGGCTCAGAAACTGGTTGTTTCTTGTTCAATTTTGAGACTTCTTTTGGAACAATTCCCTCAGCCACGTCTTCTAAATTTATAGTTTGCATGTTAATATTTGAAGTGGCTTTTTTCTCCGCATACGTAGTACCAGATCGAGAGGAGAGGTGTTGTAAGTCAGTTCGCGGCATGCCTCTGGGGTTAACAGTTATTATGTCATAGATCAATGGAGTAGCCGCTTTCTGGGACATCGTGACAGTTGAGTGTCGCATCCATTTAACAGCTTCAAGTAAGCCTTCGGACAAGGTGTCATTCTGACAATGATGGCAAGCTGCTAAATCACTCAACCTTTCTTGCCAGCGAGTTGTTTGATCCGCCTCATGTAGTAGTTGATTCTGAAGAAATAAATTCACGTATTAAAAATTTCCCATTTTTTCTTTTAAGGTTGATATAAGCGAAGACTGATCTTTTAAAGCATCAAGGAGAGATTCATACATCTTCAAGAAAGGCAACAACACATTTGAGGATGCTGCAAAAACGTTGTTGTAGATCTGCATGGCAGCTGCAGAAAAGAGAGACTGGGTTTAGAGCTCGAACCATGATTCTCAACCGCATTTGTATGCTGGCTAATTCCCGTATCAGAATGAGAGTCACTTGTTAGAGATATATTCACTACTGGAATAACACGTGCGTCTCTCGATGAATTAATTGGGATAGGTCGTTTGCCTGCATTTCGCGGGGTACTTGAGGAGGCCTTTCTGTTTCGCTGTGCATGTGATTTTGTATGTACTTCCTGCTGTAGAGCGTTATCAAGCTTACGTACTCTGGCTGTCTCAGTATTTGTCGTTCCTGTCTGGGGACTGTATACTGCAGATGAGTTCTGGTTTCCTTTAGGTCGTGTTTCGGCACCCTGAAGATCAAGATGCATCCTACAATTCAGAGGGGGCTCCGAAACTCGAGACTTATTTTTGCTTGACTGCATCTCCAGATTGTCAAGGAGAAGGAGCAATGACGTTGCCACCATCGCTTCTGTAACCATTAGTTGATTTACATTTGCTTTGCTCTTTTTAAGCAAATTAGTATCAAGACTTGAAAGATGGTTATGATCATTGGAGTCCAATTTTTTCTTGGGTCTAGGCTCATTGTCAATAGCGTGGTCTGCTTTTAAAAGAGTCTCTGACGTTGCAGTGATTGCAGTAACAGAAGCATTTAGCCTGGGGTGAAGCATGATGGCGTCCTCGTCTTGGGATGCCTCCATTAGTTCTGCACCGGTGCAATCAAAGGATGAAAAAAAACATCAACAGTTTCAGGGGTAAGTATCGTCCCCCTCTCCCCTATCGTAGTTTGAATTAGAGGAGAGGGTCTATATGGAACGAAAGGTAGGTCTTTTAGACTGAGAAGCTTGGAATAATGCTGCTCATTAACATTCCCAATATTCGGAACTAACTCAGCTGAAATATTGACAGAGACCGTCAGCTCACTATGCGGCATCGTTGGAACGGACTCGAGTACTTCAACTTCAGCTGAGTTGCACTGATGTCCGGAGTCGGGGATCTCCTCCCCCCCATGAGTACCCGACTCCACTGCAGACGAGGACACAGCTACTACTCCTGGCGCTACCGCCGTCACAGCGGTGCCAGTGTGAGTGGCGGAGGCAAGCGGGAGCTCTAAAATGTCAGGGGTTGTTGACTGTGACACGCTTACCTTCAGGGATCTGATAGCCGTGTCGGCTTTCAGTGCTGTCCATGGATTCTGCATACGGTGTTGTTGCAAGATTTTCGCCTCGTAGCAGGACCTTTGTGGCCAGTAATCGCGGTCATTCGTGGTCCGGCGCGGATTGGGGCAGACTGGGACTCTGCACCTGGACTCCGCTCCGCACTCCGCGTGAGAATAGAGTCTTTAAACAAATTGTTGATGAAAGTAGAAACAAGACTAACACGTTGTGCAGCTCCTCTCACTCGGACAGAACAAAGAGACTGGGGCAGACTAGGACTCTGCACCTGGACTGCGCACCAGAATAGAGTCTTTAAACAACTTGTTGATGAAGTAGAAACAAGACTAACACGCAGTGCAGCTCCTCTCACCCGGACAGAACAAAGAGACTGGGGCAGACTGGGACTCTGCACCTGGACTCCGTGCCGCACTCCGTGCGAGAATAGTGTCTTTAAGCAACTTGTTGATGAAAGTAAAAACAAGACTAACACGTAGTGCAGCTCCTCTCACTTGGACAGAACAAAGAGACTGGGGCAGACTGGGACTCTGCACCTGGACTCATGGTCACCGCAAAGGACTGGAACTGCACTGTAGATGTCAAGGTGATTAATCATGATGACAAGTGATCACATTCCACTCGCTCTGAGATCTATCATCCCAGGTCAGAATATGAAAATTCTGATTGTTTAAGAAGGAGAATTAGCATACTGCAAAAGAACCTTATGATGGGAGATGGTATGTCAGGAGAAAGGCCTTCATGCGTTAGTAAAAAAGTACAAAGGGAAATTACAATCTCCCTTGATCCTGATCTCCCTTCGGAAAAGCATTTGAAACACTTTGAGAGATTACTACAGAAGGCTATGTGACTTTTTACAAAAAAGGTCATATTGGGAAGGCAATAACAGCTCTGAATGCTTTATTTAGCGGCGTCAACCTAACAGGAATGAGGTACGGCAGCATTGTGATACAACAAAGACAATGTTGATTTGATAAGAATGAAAAGAAAAGCTTACACAAAGGCCAGCAAGACTGCTGAAGATGAACGGGCAGCAGCCAAGTGGGTCGAGATCACCAGAGTCGAAAGTGTTCTGAACTCATGTACATTGTGGCAACTAGTGGCGCAAGGGATGATCCCACTTCTAAACCATAAGTTTGAGACTACTGTTCAAGAGCAGGTCCAGAGAGATCATTTCTCTAAATGATTTGCTAGTAATTGTCCCCAGGATATAACTATGGTTACACATATGACTGAGGGTACAGTTCCTCCCCTTACCCTTAGAGAGATCTGTCTGGCCATTTATTGCCAAAAAGCTAGCAAAAGCAGAGGGCCTTGTAGAGTCTCTATTGATATATTTAAATGTGCAATAGATGTGTGGGTACTGCTACTTACCATCATTAATAAGACAATAAAAGGCACTGATATGATATGATATGGCATTTCTAACGCGCCTATACACAAGGAGCGACAAGGCAGGGGGATGGGGAGGAACAAAAGGGAGGACAGACAACGATCCTACTAGGCCAGGTGTCATTCAGATCATGCAAGTGCATGGGAAGGGGGCAAAGGAAGTGTGCAGGGGGACGGGAGTGGGAAAAGTGCAGTACATGGAAAGTGGAATAATAAGACACCTAAACAGCCAGCTGGTGGCAAGTACAAGGAAGTGCAGACGTAAGTGCTGGTAAGGGGACTGAAGGGATACAGAAAAAACGGTCCCCAAGTGCGGGGGTTGCCAGGGAGGCAGTGCAGGTGGGTTATTGACGGGGCCTAGGCCAGAGATCAGAAAGGGTAGCCAGGTAACCAATGCAGTTTCAGTCAGGAATTCAGCAAGGGAGGGGAAGCGAGAAAGCAGAAGTAGAGAGGAAGGTTTTGAGGTGTTTCCGGAACCGGAGATGGTTCTCCTCGAGTTTCAGGGCGGCAGGAAGGCTGTTCCAGAGAGAGGCCCCTGCTGAAGAGAGTGTTCTGCCACCAACTCGCTGCTTGGAGAAGCGACTGACCCTAAGGGAGTTGGAGGCAGATGAGCGAAGAGCTCGAGAAGGAAGGTATTTAGGAAGAGAGAGTTGAAGGTATTGCCGCCCAGACCCCAGAAGGCCTTGTGTACAATGCAGAGGGATTTGAACTTAATCCTCGCAGCCACAGGGAGCCAGTGCAGAGATTTCAGTCCTGGAGAGATACGATCCCTGGGCTTGAGGCCAAGGACAAGTCTCGCAGTCCTGTTCTGGATAAGTTGCAGAGGGCGGACAGTGGAGGAAGGTAGGTTTAGATAGAGGCTGTTACAGTAGTCCAAGTTGGAGAGGACCAGGGCTCTGGAGACAGTGAGCTTCTGGGGGAAGAAGAGAAAGGAAGAATACCTCTAAGGAAGTGCAGCTGGTAGTGTGACTTCTTAGAGACGTCAGAGATGTGAGGGGAAAGGGAGAGTGCAGAGTCGAAGATGACCCCAAGGTTTTTAGCCTTGCAGGTGGGAGTGGGAGGAGGGCCAAGAGAGGCCGGCCAGAGAGCTGCAGGGAAGGAGGGAGGGGGTGTGCCGATGAGTAGAATCTCAGTCTTACTGGCATTAAGGCAGAGGTCGTTGGCGGCACACCATTCCTGGATGGCAGACAGACAGTCAAAGATGAGGGAAGGAGAGGAGGAGGCCGAGGGTAGCCTGAAAATGAGCTGTGTATCATCCGCATAGCACTGAAAGTTGGGACAGAGAGCAGCGATGCGTTGGGCAAGGAGTGCTAGGTATTGGTTGAACAACTAGGGAGAGAGGTTAGATCCCTGGGGGACACCACAAGTAGAGAAAAAGATGTCAGAGAGGAAGGACCCAAGTTGGAACTGGGAGGGTCGTCGGAGAGGAAAGAAGTCAGCCATGCCAGAGCCTGACCAGTGATACCCAGGTTATCACTTAGACAGTTGAGCAGGATGGCATGGTTGACAGTGTCAAAGGCAGAAGAGAGATCAAGTAAACTAAGAACGCAAGGGGTGTTACATTCGAGGTTAGTGAGCAGGTCTTCACGGATGTTCAGGAGAGCAGTTTCTGTGCTTCTGGCAGCTCTGGAGCCAGACTGATGGTCATTAAGACAACCAACAGATTCAGTGTGGAGATTGAGCTGGGAGATGGCCAGTTTCTCCAGGAGCTTGCCCAGGAAGGGAGTGATGGAGATTGGGCGATAGTTAGCAGGGCAGGAGGGGTCGGCAGAGGGTTTCTTAAGAAGAGGGTGCACAAGGGAGTGCTTCAGGGGGGAGGGGAAGACTCCAGTGGCGAAGGAGTGATTGCAGAAATCCGCCAGGGCAGGATCCAGGGAGTCGATTTGATCCTTGATAGTTTTGGAGGAACAGGGGTGAACCTGTTTCGATGAGACTTTCATAGATCAGACTTGTCTAGAAACCTCGTCTGTAGAGAAAAGGGGAAAGGCCGAGAAGGAGAGAGGAGGGGTGATTGCAGAAGGGCCAGAGAAAAGCGCGAGGGGGGTGAGAGGAGGAGAGTGAGGACAGGATGTCCTGAGTTTTTGAAATGAAGTGAGAAGCCAGTGCCGTGCAGAGGGCCTGGGAAGGGACAGGAGAGGTAGAGACTGCATCAGTATTGGCCAGTTCCTTGCAGATTTTAAAGAGTTCGGCTGAGTTGTTAGATGCTGCAGAGACTCGGGCTTGGATATCAGCTCTCTTCTTGGTGAGGACGGAGAGCCGGTATTGCCTTTGCAGCAGGCGGCAGGCCAGTTTGTCAGCGGATGAACTTGAAGCACGCCATTTCCACTCTGCAACCCTACACTTGTAATCCTCAGAGCTGGAACCAAGCAATACAGACCCCTTTATTTAAAACGGGGACTAATCAGTACTTAGTTAATTTCGACCAATATCACTGCTTGATGGTTCCTCAAACACTTTTGGATGCTTTTTATACCTTAGGCTGCTGAAATGCCTTAAAAGCAGAGATATATTGGCCGATGTACAGCTGGGATTCAGGGCAGGATTAGGTGCAAACAACAAAAGTTTGAACTTTTATTTTGTCATTTCAAAGTGTGTGATTCTGAAATGCTCACCAATCTATTTGGCCCTTATGGATTTAGCCACATCATTAGACTTTGTCAACAGGTCACTGATGTGGATGATCGTACATTAGAAAGGGCATTCTGGGACATCAACTTAGATTACTTTTTGCCTTCAATACGAAAACGAGCTGATAGACTGACAGAGGTGGTATGTGTACCTCACTGATTCAAATTGAGAGAGGGGTTAGAAAGGGTTGAGCTCTGTCCCATCTCTTATTCATATTGTATGCCAATGATCTACAAGAGTTTTTACAAACTGTGTCAACTGGACTGGTGCGCCCTCATATTGCTCTCGTAAACTTTCAATGTTGGCCTATGCCGATAATGTGGTACTACTAACAAGAACATCCAAGCATTACAAAATTGATGACTATACTGCCTTGCATGGTTTGCTCCTTGTCTTGCTGCACCACTTATTCCTTCAGCACTACTGACTGCTCCTTTAACGAAAGCCCCATGTTGTTGTTCCTTTGGGACACCACCAGGGCAGGGCTGTGCAATGTAACAATAGCACATACCCCACTCCAATCCGGAGGAAGCTGAGTGTAGGCCTTCGATCCGCATGCCCATCACAGATCCATTATGATAGCTATCCCCTGTGTCAGTGTCGCACTGCTCATCACCTTCGCACAGCTTGTCTTAGTCCCCAGATATATGGACCCACTGGACCTGAAACACAGAAGGAACATGTACGGTTCTTTATGTAAACTGATTGATGAGTTTCACTTATCAATGTCAATGCATGCACATGATTTCCCCAAACTGCCTTACAGCTATTCTTTACTTTGGACACCACATTTTGTTTGAATCCTACCAAACCTTCTGCAGGACACTGCATTATTCCCCCCTTAATAATGTGTTAAAAATTAAAGTTCATGGCGTTAAAAAGGTGCATACTTACCAGCTGTGGGATTAGCCACTAAAATCGGAGGGGGCTTTGTTAATAGTTCTATGCACTAGACTGGAGAATGCCCTAAATATTTGTGTTTCAAGTAAATATCATATAGATGATAAAAATGTGTTACAAGTAAGTATACAGGGCTTAACATTAGAACAAGGCACAGCAAATAGGCCTCAGAGAATTCTTTTCACTAGAAACACACTTTGTATTAACTTGCTTAGTACCAAATCATATGTTCCCAAGATCATACAGTAAGAAAGAAATGAGCAGCCTTTGATACTTTTGAGGTCAGGAAGCGAAGCACAGGGGTGTTGGAGAAAGGCAGTGAATGCGTAATCATCTTATAATTCGGCATATTAGCTCACGAAACTGGTCTACTGATGGTTTCAAATTGCCCCTTTGCACATGTGAGTCCGGGAAAGGTTCCAACAGATGGTAAAATGCAACATTAAAACGGTAACTTGTTAATGGTTCAAGGTTCCTCCAGTGTCATGAACGGTTGTATTTCCATAAGAAATGGATGGAGATGACTGGCGGCAGATGAATAATGATCTGGCCATCTCGAATGTCTCAATGTCTTGCCACTGTGATGTGGGAATTAAAGGTTGAACTGTGATGTCACGGAGGTGGTCGAGGGTGGTGTGGCAAGGTTTGCAGGACCCAATCATTTCAGGATAATGTATGTCCTTTTAGAGGGGAATGACGTAGCTCTACCAAATACCCTCATATTGAGGACTAACCTAATGTTGCCAAGTGGTTTGATGCAAATTAGTTTGTATGATTATAAAAGTTTTTATTTTAGGGGAATTTCTTTGACAGTGTCTTTCTTGCAGCATTGTTCTGCCTTCTGTGTAAATTCTGCTTTCTGAGCTGCGCCTGGGCCCAGAATAAATTGCCTGGTATTCACTCTTTTTTGGATTACATTTGTAATTTAATTGGTGAGTTCTGAAGCAACCCTCAGTACAAAGTTCAGGAAGCTAAACAATGATATTAGTAAATCAGTTGTCCTACTGATTGGTTGTCACATCAAGGACAAATATATATATTTTTGGATCAGGTGGAGTTAGAACATTTTGAAGAATTTGAGTATCTGTGCTGCTGCCTTGACTGTGAGTTTAATAGGCAAGGGCTTATTATTAAGAAGGTTTGTAAAATGAAGAAAGCCATTGGTGGACTGTTTACACTAATGTAACAACTGGCATGTCAACTAGCAGATATCACACTTAAGGCCTTTTAGCAAAAGTACATTTTTGGAACAATACATCCTGTCAGTTTGTGGTTTTGAAAATCACTTTTAGTCTTAGAAAAGTCTGCACCAATCAACGCAATGGGCAGAGAATGCGGGCTGTATTATATTACTGACATTGTGGGATATCCTGGTTATGCCTGTGGAATAATGAGCATGCAGCATTCTCTAGACTTGTACACAATTTCTCGGAGAGTACCCAATCCTATAGAGGTCATTGGCCTTAAACAATCAAGAAAGGCTTGTCTGCGAAAAATGGCTTGAACTTGTTTTTTTATCCAGAAAATATACCAAATAATGGCAAGACTTCAGCAAAGCGTTTACAACTAGAGGAGACACATTTCAATATAGAGATTTTTATTATAGTGTAAGAACATTTTTTCATCAGAAGAGCTAGATTTAATTTCCTCAATTAGAGTCGTTAACAGGACCCTGAGGGGTAATGACTTACTTTTTTGCCCACTGTCCTTTTTGCCCTGACCCGATAGATCTCTAATGCTTTTTGTATTCTTTTGTATGGTATAACAAGATATTAGACAAAGAAATTGTTGGATATTTCACGTATATTGAGGATTAAGCCATGCAGACTTGAGTTGGTGTACTCATTGATGGTCAACAGTAAAGCTGTAGCATGGGCACTGGAATGTTTTCTTGACAGTTCCATGTCTCTATTGAAGAAAAGGGAAAATATTATTCTTGTCTGAAGCTCAATGAAATTGGTTTATGTTCGTTTTGCATTGCATTTTGAAAATATGTTTTTGAATTGCATTATATTATCTCTTAAGGAGTTTTCTTTTTGAAGTGTATTTGTGAAATATATTTTAATGTACTGTATTGATTTGCACTTTTCTTGGAAAATATTTTATCCAAATAACCGTTTGATGAGGAAAACTTTCAAAATTGAGAAAGCTCTGGCAGTTTTGGGTTGTGTGTATCCATGCGATCCACTTTTTACAGGCAATGCCATTATGGTACTACCTGGCCATAAAATAGCAAATTCTGGCAAATGGTGTTACTGCATGGGCAACCACGAATACACTAGAAAGACACTGGGGAAAGTTTTAATAGCCACGAGATTCGTCCCCTATTAACAACATGAGAAAACTTCCAAATTAGAGAATCTCGTTGCCTCCATACTGTGTCCCTTTAAAGGAGAACTGAACACTACCTGGTATGTACCCACGGAAAACTACACCAATCACTTATCAAGACTAAATCAATTGATTATACAACTTTATTAAACTTATATAGAAAAAAACACATATAAAATAGTTAAAAGACAGTACTAAACAGATTAATTCCTACTTTAAGAAAAATTAATATTTTTTTGACTGACACACAAAGTGCAAACGTGCAAACACAAAGTCAAAATTCCATTCAACCACTTACTGACTAAAACATCATTCAACCCACGCTTATAACAACCACATTTATCGAATACTCAATTGAGAGAGCTCCCACCATTGGCAGTACCTGGCAAAGGCCTATAGGGGTGGCTTTCCCAATGCTTTTTAACCAGGTATTCAGTGCAAGGCAATAAACACAGATACTTCTTCTACATCAAGTGTTTGAAGGCACTTTTGTTTTTACATCAGTAGCTGATTTATCTGGTTTACAGTTGCAATGAAGTCATTACCTTTTAAAAGGTTACTCCACATATCCATAACCGAAGAGATGTCAGGTGGATTTGGTGTATTGGGAGAGGAGGGGCAGGGAGTGGGGGGGAATGGCCATAGCAATTAGCATGGACACGAGTGTTCAGTGGGTGTGTAAATAACCAAATAACACCTGCAGACTTGGTGTCCCGCCTCACACCTTGTCTCTCTCCTACCTTCACTTCCCAATACAGTAGTTTATAAGGAGTGTTTTCAGCACCACCTAATAACCAAAACTAAAACGGTATTTGTGTTCCTCCCTCAAAAATTCTAATGAGGCCAAGTAGATCCCCGAGAGGTCGAGGCAAGACAATGCCATGCTATAACTGTAATACTCCCAACACAACATTTTTGTAACGCTCACCTGATTCTCGCAGAGGCGCCGGTCTTGACTGGGCGACTACCGTATCTTCAAAGGTGATGTGTAGCACCCGGTTGGCTCTTTGGGCTGGACCTCAGTGCACTGTATGCCTGACTTCAAGAGTAAGATGTCTGCAGACAGAAAATATGGGATTAATGAACTGGGGTTATTGGGGTGTCCCTATCTCTTCCCTTTTTTGCTCTCCTGTAGACCCCCAAAGGTTAACGCTCTCACCTTAGGTAAGTGAATGCCGAGCTCTCCATCTGCCTCGGGGCAGGGTGCTGTAACTAGTTTCTTCACTGGATCGGTAGCGCAGGCCTCTTGACTTCAGAGGACTGCTGTCCGTCGTTTACTGCACGAACGGTAAGTTTCGAGTAATTCTATTGTCTTTAAAGTCTTTAGCAATGATGTCTCTTGTTTTGCAGGTTCCGGCGATGGCGGATGACGGGCTGAAGTGAGTTGAAGATGGAGTCCGTATGATGAATAGAAGCGCTTGGAAGCACGTAAGTAAGCGCTTGTTGCCTGCTTCACGATGCGCTCTAACTGTCTTTTATTTTGCAGGTACGAGTTCGGAGCGGCTGCAGGGTGCCGGAATACCCACTGGGGTTGATGTGGAAAGGAGTAATGGCACGTGAGTATCAAAGTTCCCCAATGTCTTTAAACGCACCTTGTTTTGTCTTTCAGATGCAGGATGCAGCGCCGAAGGCCTCCGGAGCGTGCAAAGAGTCGGTAAGCTTTTGTCTTTCAGATGCCGGAATGCAGTGTGAAGACCTCCGGAGCGCACGAAGAGTAGGTAAGCCTTTGTCTTTCAGATGCCGGAATGCTAACCTGTTCTTTCTTGTCTTTATAGGTGTTGCTGAAGACTGGATTCAGGATGGTAAGCCTTTTTCCTTAGGCCCAGGATCCGATGCAGAAGACACGATGAGCGTTCTGCTGCAGAGGATGCAGAATAACGCAAAGCAAGATTCATCCACCGGGTGTGGTTTAAATAGCCTCCTGTAGTGCTTAGGTCCCTCCTTCCACATCCACGCCTAGGTAAGAAAAGAGTTCCTGCTTTCCAGAAGAGTTCCAGTGTTCTGAATCTAGGGAGTGGCTCCTGCCCCACCCAACAGGAAAAGTAGTTCCAAACAGAAGAGGATCAGAGGCTCAGCTGGCAGGCAAGTAAGCAGCATGGTCTGCTGCAGGTAAGTCCACCCAAGCATCATGAGCCCGGCGCTTCCAGCGCTGGGACTGGGCACATTTATGAGCCTGGTGCCACTGGCGCCAGGACTGGGTCCAAAAGGTCCCAATTGGGACTGGTTGGCCCTCGGAACCTGGGTTATGGATCTGCTTCCAAGGGAGTTGGGAAAACCCTGACCTTTTGGAAGCAGAGATCATGACAGTACCTCCCCTCAAGGCCCCTCCCAAACCGGGCTTCTCCGGGGGTTTTGGCTTGTCAGGAAATGTTCGGTGAAATCTTTTGATTAGGCGAGGAGCGTGGACATATTCAGCAGGTTCCCAGGATCTCTCTTGGGGGCCGTAGCCTTTCCAGTCAATTAGGTAAAATAGTTTAGATTTGGAGATCTTGGAGTCCAGAATGCTTTTGACTTCAAACTCGAGTTCTCCATCAACTAGGATGGGTTTTGGAGATTTAGTTAGTCGGGTTTGAGGTTGCACGGGTTTTAATAGAGAGACGTGGAAGACCGGATGTATCTTCATGTGAGGGGGCAAGTCCAACTTGACCGCTACTGGGTTTATTATGGTAGTGATGGAATAGGGACCAAGGTATCTTGGGTTGAATGTGCGTGGCCCTTTTAGAGGTAGATATTTGGTGGATAACCAGACTTGGTCCCCTACTTGATATTGAGGGGCTTCCTTCCGATGTTGATCTGCTCCTTTCTTGTATTGTTCTTTAGCCCTTTGAAGGTGAGAAACAGCTTCCTTAAAGGCTTGGGTGATTGTAGAATGCAGGTAGTCTACTGCTGGTGTTTCAAGATCTTGGAGGGGATCCAACTCCGAGGTTCGAGGGTGACTGCCGTACAAAAGAAAAAATGGTGTTTTCCCAGTTCCCGAATGGACAGAGTTATTGTAGGCATATTCGGCTATCCAAAGGATGTCTTTCCAAGTTTTTTCAGTTTGTTGCAGCATGCAGCGTAAATACTGTTCCAGAGTTTGATTGGTCCTCTCGGTTTGTCCGTCGGTCTGAGGGTGGTGACTGGTCGATAGTCTCACATCAATTTGAGCCGACCGACAGCAACTTCGCCAAAAATGAGAAATAAATTGACTACCTCGATCCGAAATTAGAACCGAAGGAAAACCGTGTAGTCGGACGATGTTTTCGAGAAATTCTCGGGCCAGAGTTGCTGCTGTTGGCAAGCCTTTGAGCGGAATGAAATGCGCCATCTTGGAGAATAAGTCCACGATTACTAGAATCGTATTGTATCCGGAGCATGGAGGTAGATCGGTGATGAAGTCCATAGAAAGCGTATGCCAAGGGCGAGGTGGGATGTCAATAGGGCGTAAGAGGCCTGCTGGACTTTCCTTTTGACTCTTGTTTTGGGCGCATACTCCACAAGACATTATAAAGTCTCTAATATCTTTTTTCCAAGACGGCCACCAGAAGTAGCGCTTGATCTTTTCTGAGGTCTTGGCCATACCGGGATGACCTTCCATTAAAGAATCGTGATAACAGGAGATTACTTTTTTCTGTAAATCTGTGCTGGGTAGGTATAATCGTTCTTGGAAATACAATAAGTTGTCCTTTACTGCAAAGTCCTTTCCCTGCAGATGCCAATTTTGTATGTCTGCTGGAGTTACAAGTTGCCTGGCTTTATCCTTAACTTCCTCTATGGATTCTGTGGCGATTACACCCAGAATTCTTTGTTCGGGAATGATTGGTACAGGTTTAGGGTTGATCAAGTGTTCTTCCACTCCCATCCGAGAAAGGGCATCAGCTTTACCGTTCTTTGTACCAGGTCGATAGGTAATTATGAAGTCAAACTCGGCAAAGAATAATGCCCAACGGAGTTGTCTAGAGGATTGGGCTTTTGCGGTTTTCAAATATTGCAGGTTTCGGTGATCCGTAATCACAGTAACGGTGTGTCGGGCCCCCAGCAGATAATGCCGCCAAGCCTTAAAGGCAGACTTGATAGCCAGAAGTTCCTTGTCAGTAATCGTGTAATTGATTTCAGGAGGTGAGAATTTGCGGGACCAAAATGCCACGGGATGCAACTGATTGGTTACCGGGTCCTTTTGTGATAGAACTGCCCCCATGGCAAGGCTTGAAGCATCAGTTTCCACGATGTAGGGGAGTTCAGGGCGAGGGTGTTTTAAGATTGGTGCAGAGATAAATTTAGTCTTCAAATCCTGGAAAGCTTGTTCCGCCTCGGTAGACCATTCAAAACGTTTGTTTTTCTTTAACAAGGCAGTGATGGGCTGGACTATTCGAGAGAATTCGGGGATAAACCTGCGGTAAAAGTTAGCGAAGCCTAACATGCTTTGCACACCTTTTACGGAGGATGGTGATGGCCATTTGAGAACTGCATCGACCTTCTTTGAATCCATACGTACTCCGCCAGGTGATAATATGAATCCCAAGAATTCAACTTCAGTCACGTTGAAAACACATTTTTCCAACTTAGCGAAAAGTTTGTGTTGACGCAATCTTTCGAGGACCATTTTCACGTGTTTCCGATGTTCAGATTCCGTTGAAGAATAAACGAGGATGTCGTCAATGTAAACAACAACACACACATCTATGAGCTCTCTGAGGACATCGTTCATAAAATATTGAAAGGCGGCCGGGGCATTGCAAAGTCCGAAGGGCATGACCTGATATTCAAATAGCCCATACTTGGTGCGGAAGGCAGTCTTCCATTCATCGCCCTCTTTTACTCGTGCCAAGTGGTAAGCTCCTCTAAGATCCAGCTTTGTATATATGCATGCTTTTCTGACTTGGTCCAGGAGTTCAGGGATCAAAGGTAACGGATATCTATTCTTAACGGTGATCTGGTTCAGGGAGCGATAATCGATACAAGTTCTAAGGTCTCCTTCCTTTTTTGGAACGAAGAACAAAGCTGAAGAAGCAGGGGACTTGGAAGGACGAATAAACCCATTCGCCAGGTATTGATCCAGGTATTGTCGAAGGTGAAGGTTCTCAGGCTCGGTGAGGGCATAAATTCTACTACAAGGAGGAGTAGATCCAGGTATCAGGTCTATCTGGCAGTCATAAGACCTATGAGGAGGTAGAGTGTTAGCCTGATCCTTCCGGAAAACATCTTGGTATTCAAGGTATTCGGGAGGTAACTGGGGAGTCTCTGAAGAAATTGCTGCCAGTGCAACACCAGGTGGAGGGTGACAAGTAGAGATACATTCTGGAAACTGGACCGTTCTTGCTCGCCAATCGATCAGAGGATTGTGTTTCTCTAACCAAGGTATTCCTAGAATAATCTGAAACTGAGGGGCCTTGATCACATCGAACACGATCTTCTCATGGTGTCCATCTTGACTTACTAGCGTCACCTCTTGAGTGGTATGCGTTACTGGCCCGGAGGCTATCTCCGTACCATCCACTGTAGTAATGACGTCCTTTACAGCCTTGGGACAAAGAGTTAGATTCATCCTCAAAACCATTTCATGATCCACATAATTGCCGATGGCACCGCTGTCGACGTAAGCTTCAATTGCATGTAATCGATCCGGATTATCAGGGCTAATGAGGACCATAGGTATCACGAAATGCGAGGTCACGGAACTGGTTTTCACGCTCGGCAAGAGGACCTCTATTCTTGTCGGGCGAGGTCGTTTCCCTGCTCAGAGTTTGTAACTTTGGTAACTGCAGCTCCTACTGCCTTCTTGGCAGGTTTCACCGGACAGTCTCGAAGAAAGTGCCCTGAGTTTCCGCAATATAGGCATAATTGCAACTGTTTTCTCCTTTCCCGCTCCTTTTGTGTTAGAGGACCTTTCAGACCCCCGATTTGCATGGGTTCCCCGGAGTCTACTCCTTTGGAAGGAGTTGGCGGTTTGGAAAATACTCGAGCATCAAACTTGGAACGGTCGGCCTTCCTGTTCTGCAGTCTATGATCTATTTGAACGACCAAGTCTATATAATCCGAACAGTCTTGTGGGGGATTCACTACTTGGGCTAAAACGTCTTTGAGCTCTCCATGTAGACCTCTGTAAAACAGCGTAATCCTTTTGTCCTCAGGCCATTGAGTTTCCACTATTAGTCTATTGAAAGATGCAATATAAGCCAAAAAGTCTTGATTACCCTGTCGCAACGAAAGAAGCTCATTGTCCAAGGCCTGCCCCTGTGAATGTCTTGCGAACAGTTTTTCCATACTAAGCTGAAAGGCTTGAAAATCATGGAGAACCGGATCATCTTGATTAACTAGAGGGATCGACCAGTCTGCCGCATTGCCACTAAGGTATGAAAGTACAAAAGCTACTTTAGCTTGATCAGTTGGAAAGGCTGCTGGCCGGCATAAGAAGTGCAACCGGCACTGATTGATAAATACTGCAAACCTCTTTGGGTCACCAGAAAATCATTCGGGCGGAGCCAGAGGTACATTCCCAGGTAGGTTGATCTGCACTGGATTCATAGAGGATGTTGAAGGAAGATTTGCCCCTGATGCGGGTAACGGGGTTTGTCCGGCTTGTGACTGTAGCAATTGTCTAGCAAGACCGTCTGTTCTCTCCTTGGAAATAATTAGTTCCCTTCTTAGAGCATTCGTTTCCTGACGAGCTGCATGCACTTCTGCCCTTAGTTCCCCAAGTAACCGGGCTAGATGGTCAGTATCCGAGGTTTCCATAGCGCCTGGGCGAGAGTTTTGTGGTAGGCTTTGCGTTCTGTAACGCTCACCTGATTCTCGCAGAGGCGCCGGTCTTGACTGTGCGACTACCGTATCTTCAAAGGTGATGTGTAGCACCCGGTTGGCTCTTTGGGCTGGACCTCAGTGCACTGTATGCCTGACTTCAAGAGTAAGATGTCTGCAGACAGAAAATATGGGATTAATGAACTGGGGTTATTGGGGTGTCCCTATCTCTTCCCTTTTTTGCTCTCCTGTAGACCCCCAAAGGTTAACGCTCTCACCTTAGGTAAGTGAATGCCGAGCTCTTCATCTGCCTCGGGGCAGGGTGCTGTAACCAGTTTCTTCACTGGATCGGTAGCGCAGGCCTCTTGACTTCAGAGGACTGCTGTCCGTCGTTTACTGCACGAACGGTAAGTTTCGAGTAATTCTATTGTCTTTAAAGTCTTTAGCAATGATGTCTCTTGTTTTGCAGGTTCCGGCGATGGCGGATGATGGGCTGAAGTGAGTTGAAGATGGAGTCCGTATGATGAATAGAAGCGCTTGGAAGCACGTAAGTAAGCGCTTGTTGCCTGCTTCACGATGCGCTCTAACTGTCTTTTATTTTGCAGGTACGAGTTCGGAGCGGCTGCAGGGTGCCGGAATACCCACTGGGGTTGATGTGGAAAGGAGTCATGGCACGTGAGTATCAAAGTTCCCCAATGTCTTTAAACGCACCTTGTTTTGTCTTTCAGATGCAGGATGCAGCGCCAAAGGCCTCCGGAGCGTGCGAAGAGTCGGTAAGCTTTTGTCTTTCAGATGCTGGAATGAAGTGTGAATACCTCCGGAGCGCACGAAGAGTAGGTAAGCCTTTGTCTTTCAGATGCCGGAATGCTAACCTGTTCTTTCTTGTCTTTATAGGTGTTGCTGAAGACTGGATTCAGGATGTTAAGCCTTTTTCCTTAGGCCCAGGATCCGATGCAGAAGACACGATGAGCGTTCTGCTGCAGAGGATGCAGAATAACGCAAAGCAAGATTCATCCACCGGGTGTGGTTTAAATAGCCTCCTGTAGTGCTTAGGTGTCTCCTTCCACAGCCACGCCTAGGTAAGAAAAGAGTTCCTGCTTTCCAGAAGAGTTCCAGTGTTCTGAATCTAGGGAGTGGCTCCTGCCCCACCCAACAGGAAAAGTAGTTCCAAACAGAAGAGGATCAGAGGCTCAGCTGGCAGGCAAGTAAGCAGCTTGGTCTGCTGCAGGTAAGTCCACCCAAGCATCATGAGCCCGGCGCTTCCAGCGCTGGGACTGGGCACATTTATGAGCCTGGTGCCACTGGCGCCAGGACTGGGTCCAAAAGGTCCCAATTGGGACTGGTTGGCCCTCGGAACCTGGGTTATGGATCTGCTTCCAAGGGAGTTGGGAAAACCCTGACCTTTTGGAAGCAGAGATCATGACAATTTTCTAAGGATAATTGGAAATATGTGCTATTGAGGTGCAATCCTTTCTTACTTCTCATACAGAGGTAAGTCAAGGAGAAGAGCCTATAGTGTGTTACTGCGGACTGGTAGTAGGAGGGTATGTTTCACAGTTCCTGGATGCTACCACCAGCTCTGGAGATCTGCAAACATGTACATCTCATACACGTCAATAGTGTCACCAATCAAATGTAGCCTTGTTTCATATGTATCACCTGATCCTGCATAGAGGGGTAATAATAGCCAAGGGCATGCCTCATGCAATAATCAACAGGCTCAGAAATAGCATATGGCACTTTTCCAATGTAGCTGCACATAAATTGACCGACCAGTAGGAAATAACAATTACATTTTGTAGGACATACCCGGTTCCCATCCCTTGTCATAGTAAAGATTTAAATGAGGTCTCATGATCTCCCTACAGAAACGTCTTGTTCGAATTAAAATGTAGGGGCAATAACTTCCCCTAGTCCACCCTTTACCTCTGCTTACAAGATTTCATGATTACTTCTGCTTCTTCCCATATAATGGCAGAGATGCAAAGCTCATGTCTGGAGGTGCGCCGAAGATTCAGGCTGAACAAAACAGGGGGCAGGTAGGGATTCCATTGCCTTTATAGTCGTGATGTTGCTGGTGGTTTGAGAGCCTGTACACATTGTTCTTAGCAGTGACTCAATGACATCTTGACAGATGGGCAGCAGGACTCATGGGAATATGTCGTTCTGCTGCACTATGCTTTGGTGTTTACTCAAAAGTCCCCTTGGGGCACTTCATGTAGGTCTACCCACAGGGCTTCGACATCAAAAACTAAAAACAGATGTTCTATAACTGGACTTTTAATCAGGGGCGTTGCTGGGGGGGTAAGGGGGCTATAGCCCCTGATCTATTGATTGTAGCCCCGGATAGAATCTCAGGAGCTACAGCCAAAAGACTAGTTAGCCCCCAGTCTCAACAGTTCTGACATCATCTTAGCCCCGGGTCTTTTCCAGACCTAGCAACTCCCCTGATTTTAATAGTACTCTTAGTGATATTTTGGGGAAAAGACTAAAATACCTCTAGAGTTGTTTCGTTTCTTTTCACTTCAGTTTTAAAAACGTTTTAAAATTCAGTCATGATATGCCCCCAGGTAACTGAGTACCCCAGGGGCATCAGTGGTTGAACACTTAATTAAGGAGGTTGTGTACAGGAAGCAACACTAATGGACAAGCACACCCGTAGATTTATTTCACCTGCTTACATTACATCAAAACATTTTCAATAATTAAACGCTTTATTCAGATTAACATTTCATCCATAAAAGCAAAACAGGACAGCTCAATCGAATGAATACATTGTCATAGAGCATCATTTTTCATTGCAGCTTCAGTCTAAAAAATATATAGAAAAACATAAAAACAGTTTATACCATTCCGATAGACATAATTTCTTTAGGTGATCACATTTAGATCAGGAAAAATCAAGATCATTTACAAAAGCTGAAAACATATCACGGTTGGACACAAATAATAAAAAAAAACACACACACAATTGCATCCCTCCCACTGGTAATTTGTAAAAGACAAAGTGGGGCATCAGATACGTTGACCTTAATTATTTAAACAAGGGGCAGTAAAACAGGAAATGATCCAAGGATTCTACAGTTGGTATACAATAACAACACAAAAGGGATGTTTATTTACATCGAGATTCCATGACATCAAGAGTAAGGAGCACATCCAATATGAATTTCATAAAAAGAGCTCTTTTCTTAGGACAATTATCACATTTAAATACACTTCACAACCCCAAGATGTTTTAAAACATGGATTATTAATGGACATTGAGCCCAGGGTAGACTCAGACACCAAGTGCCATAGTGCGCACTCCAAAAATATCCAGGTTATTTTGGTTGAGCTCCTTGAGGTGGGAATGCTATCAGTATTCAAAAAACTAAATAGCTCTAGATGCAATAATATCTTTTTTCAGAGAGGTAATCCATTTCCAATATCACCCATATTTCAAGTTACCAAGTTCCCACAGTGAGACTTTTTGGACACTCAGCTCGGCTCTCGTATTAAATCAAAGTCACAAATGCAATGATTTCATACTGGATAGGGATCAACCCAATATATAAATACATCGGAGTTGATGGGGCACACTTGGTGAGGTATAAACGTTTTTTCATACAATTCTTTTCACCTAATTCAATAGCATGTGAACTTGAAAAAACCCAAAGTTCTGCCTAACAAAGTGCAGCCGATTGTTATTACATTTTGTAGACCTGAAGACATTTGTCTATAGCTCTGCCTGTAAGCTTCTTAGATAACTGGATTCCGTGCATCAAAAGGCATGGAAACTGCTCTCCTGAACACCCATGAAGAACTGGTCACACATCATGACTCTAACTTTGCTGCTGTTTTTGTTCTCTTTGACCTCTTGTGATGCTGGAAATGCATTGGAAGGACATGGCCTCCCTGTCTTTGTCCTGTAGTCCTTATTCATTTGTGTTCTGTATTGTTTTCTGCCACTGAGTCCATGTGGGACTCCAGGCAGTGCAGCTCTTCCTGTTTTTGTTTAGGTGTACAGACCCATGGGATACCCTTATTGCACCCATGGGTGGGGGTGCAACCTTGTGTCCCTAGTGTATGTTTTTGGGCACCTGTGTGTGGCCCACAGAGCAGGGTATAGACTGGTGGCAGCTCCATGCTGAATTTGACAGGTGCTCTGAGTATCCTCCATTTTGGGATACCCAGGCCCTGCCATTGGAATCAGTTGATTCCTGACAGGAAACAAGATGGCCCTTGTGGCCTCTTGCTTTCTATTGCCTGTTACCTTTTTTTCCCAAAGTCGTGGGAAGCCCCTTCCCCCGGACTGGCTGTTGGGTGGAAGTTCAATGTATGGTGTTGTTGTGAAGTCCAGGCTAGACTGGTTGGAGCCTTCCCAGTGATTGTATGTTGTGGGTACACCCTGTGGGTGGGATCTGGTTGAATGGAGTGTGTGACCAATATGCACTTCTTGTTGTGGATGTCTAGTTTCTGGTGTTTTACACAATGTCTGAGACAGCCCTGCCCGAAACCGGTATGAATGCAGATTGGAGTATTGAATGGCTGGGTACTTGTTCCAATACACATAACTTGTT
The DNA here is from genome assembly GCF_040938575.1 of Ambystoma mexicanum. Taxonomy (NCBI): domain Eukaryota; kingdom Metazoa; phylum Chordata; class Amphibia; order Caudata; family Ambystomatidae; genus Ambystoma; species Ambystoma mexicanum. Next base: position 699,412,013 of record NC_090927.1, on the reverse strand, counting down.
GTGAGTGTCTGGAGAAAAGTGAATGTCCTGAATGCACTATGCACCTGATTGGCTGCCTGCCTGCATGAATGTCCTTGTGACAGATTGGTTGCCTGAGTGTGACCCAGCAGAATGAATGGGAGATCAACTAGTATATCTGGGGGCCTCTCACTGCTAGAATTCGTGTTCAGAAGCTGAAGTCCAAACTACGAAGAGTAACTGGAGTGAAACTGCAGCTTGACCTTGAAGCCCTGCTGGAAGAGAAGAATTGCAATCTGAAAGCTGCTGTGTCTCCAAGGACTGACCCAGAGAGGACCTGGTAAGACGCCCTCTGTCCGAGCTACGAGGGACCATCGTGCACCAGCTGATCTTTGCCAAGGCTACCAGGTAGACAGACCTATGAAAGGCTGCCGAACGGAGATGGAGACTGCCACGGAATCCCAAAGAGAAGCGCCCGGACTGTTGTCCACCACCGTTGATGACCGCTGTCGCTGACCGGAGCTGCCAAGGTTCCCGTTGCCTAAGAACTTTCGATGCACGGACCTGCTCGTCTGCACCATGGCCAGCCTTATCCCACCGGAGAAGGCCAGGCCGCTGAGGCGCCGATGAGCATCCACCGGTGGGTTTCCCGCAAACCCAAAGACCCTTACTGGGCCACAGTTCTTCAAACTCTTTATGGTCCAGAACTATCGACATCGAGATGCCCCGCACACCTCTTCCTTGCAGGACGTTTACGCTTCCTCATTGATGAGCACCGCTAGGAAAGAAGCTGCCACTTCACCGCCATAGTTCACCCTGTTCTTCGCTGGACGTTCGACGACCCGTGACTCATGCCTTAAATGGAGGGCACTCAAGAAGGGCTGTCGATTCCCCGACGAGGAACGTTACAATGCCAGGTACTTTGGGGTTGCTGAACTATTGGAAAGATTCTTGTGAACAATATATGGACTGGCTTGTGATATATCTTTATTTTAAGGGTTGACCAGGTGAGGGGATCTCCACACAGAGCTGTTTCTAGGTAACAGGGCCAGTATTCTGCCTATTGTTCTAACCAACTGCTTTCCTCTAATATCTATTGTTGGTTTCCTTTACAATCTGATTTGTATGACTTTTAACCGTACAGTTGATGCACTTTAATGAGATCTAATAGTAATAGTGGTACTACGTAGAACTGTATATTTGCCATTGTAGATAACCGAGCACAAAGTGAGTTATCGTGCTATTGTACATAACGTTGAATATTAATTATATAAAGACTGTGTTTTCAGTAATACAGTGTGTGGACATTCCTTTGTGGGGGCTTGGGGACTACGCTGTACTTAAGAACCAGCCTGCATCACCTCATGAGAAGCTAGGCCTTCATTGCTCATCCATTGCTACCGTAACAGAGAATCTTGGCTGGGTTCCTCTGTGCCTCTCCTCTACCATATAGAGAGCAGAAGTACAGACCCCCCTCCAGTCTTTACACTTCTCTTCTGTCTTTGAAATGGTCAACCATTCTATCCTCATAAAGCGGCTCCAAGATAGTCTTGGTATCTTAGACAGGGCACTGGATTAGTTGACCTTCTTCCCCACTGACCACCCTTCCCAGGTGCTCCTGATATCCCTTTCCTCCTCCACGACTCTCTCTACATGTGGTGTTGCCCAGCAATCTATCTTCTCGCCTTGGCTTTTCAACATCTACCTTGCACCACTGGCTCACATGATCTCCGCCTACTCTCCCCATTTCCAGTGTTATACAGATGACACACAACTCGTCTTCAAACTCCCCTCTTCCTCCTCTTCCTCCTCTATCATCCCTGACTGCTTGTCTGCTATTCAGTCTTGGTGCACCTCCAATTATCTATCTCGTAATGCCAGTAAGATCCTACCTATTGGTACACCTGCTCCTTTTTCCCTGCTTCACTCTGGCCGTTCTCTCTGGGCTCACCTCCCTCTTCTTCCACTGAGGCCAGAAACCGATGGGTCGTTTTCCACTCCTCCTTCTCCTTTACTCCTCAGATATTGGTCCTTGCTAAGAAGGCCCACTTTCAACTTCACCTCCATGGAGGCATTCTCCCCTTTCCTCACATTCCCCCAGAAGCTCAATATCTCTAGAGTGCTGGTCCTCTCCAGGCTAGACTACTGAAACAGCCTCTTCCTCAATCTGCTTCTTTCTTCGGCTGTATCCCTCCAGCTCTAAAATCTCTCTACTGGCTCCCAGTTCCTGCAAGGATCAAATTCAAGAACCTGTGCTTCATCCACACGACTGTCTGGGGCCTGTGACCACGCTACCTGCAACCCTCTCTCTCTAAATACTCTCCTTCCAGATCCCTTTAATCTTCTGGCTCCAACTCCCTGCTGATCAAACAGTTCTCCTAGCAGAGTGCTGGGGCAAGATCTCTCTCCTCAGCTGGCTCCCTCCTATCGAACAGCCTCCCCCTCTCTCGCCACCTTGAACCGGATCACCTCACGTTCCGCAAACAACTTGAGACCTTTCTATTCTCCTCCTCCTTCCCTCTCCCACTCCCATGCTAACATCCCCTCTGTCAATGAGATTGGTGGCCAGTCCCTTGTTTAGATGGATGGCCGAATAGGACAAAGTCCATCTATATGGGATTGTCATCCAGGCTTGGATGGTGGTGAGGCAATTCTGGAATCATGAGATGTCCTAGATATCACTGACATTTAGGTATAATTGAGTGTTGTTCATGTATTGGTGGAGTTAGATGGTGATGTTATTGAGACATGATTGCAATAAATCTGGGATGGATTAAAGATCAGCAGGGCAATTATTGAGCATCGGTGGACTCTGCAGGTGACTATGCACAAATGAGCCATGAACCCATCCATCTGGACAGTTTGCTGTATTTCTGAGAGCTAAGAAGGTTACCAGTAGAGTGTTCTGCCTCATAAGTCCATTCTGTTCATTATTGGCTGCTCAGTGTGAGCTGGAGGACCATGTCAAACTTGGTGTATGGGTCAAGGAGGATGAGGAGGCATTAGTTACCTTTGTCCATGGTTTGAAGAGTATAATCTTTGTCCTAGATGGTAACTGTTTCAGTGCTACATTTTGGTCAGAACCCAGGTTGGTAATTGTGGAGCAAGATGTGTTGGTAAATCCAGTCATTCGGCTGGTTGGCACTGCCTTCTTACTGTTGTTTCCCATCAATGGGCGGGTAGGGAATCATTCATTTGCTTCGAGGGCATATTAGTCCTCTTTTATGGATCTAGAAAAGATGGGCTGCATGAGTGATACGTTCACTATTTTGAGGAGGGGGTTGAGGGCAGCCTCCTTGACCTTCTTTAGGATGGCAGGGGGATAAAGCGTGTTTCAGTGACGTGAGTGTGTTAGCAAGATCTTTGGCAGTGAGTAACTGAACGCAGTCCAGTTTTGTGTTATGTGCTGTGGGAATGAGAATAGGGTGGCAAATCCATTTGCAGTATCAATCTGTTGTATTTAATCTATTGTGTTGATAAAAAAACATATTGAGTGTTGCATTGTTTACTCCTGTGGCAGGAGTCAAAGGGTGTTGTCTATGTAAATATGTCCTCAAATACTACTGAAAAGAAGCAATTCCATAAAGAGAATCAGTTCACATTGCTCAAAACTGATGTGAAAAGCTGAACAACACAAACAGGAAATACTAGTTGAAGACATAGCTGATCTAGGGTCCGCCACCAGCTATGGAGTCTAAAGGTTCACACACGGATAATTAATGCTATATCACGAAATCATTTGTAGATACAATTTTGAAAAAGTTTCATATCGTGTTTCACTTGATGAATAAAGTCTTTATCTATTATTAGGCTTCATACTGAAATCCAATAATATTTTAGGCTTGCCTTCAATGAGATATGAGTACGAAACTCCAAAGAGTTTCACAGATCTATACTCAACACTGTCTATCACTGGCAGCCATTAAACAATTTCACGATTACCGCCTTCTGTCCACATCATGGCTAGTGTTCCATTCATCCAAGTTGTACAGTAGGGATGGCTGAGCCATAAGTGCTTGACTCGTTGGAGCTGCGCTTGACCAGACTTGTGAGCTGATTCGAGCCAACTCACAAAAGACTGATATGTGATTTTAATCGTCTTGCATGTCTAAAAATTAACAGGATGTATCTCATCCATTCACCATACTAGCACGCACAAAGTCAACACCGTTTGAGAAAATAATCACCAATTAGCACAAAAAGTGTTGAGTCAGCTCAAGCTATTAAAGTACTATAACATACATCATGATGCTAGTTTTCCCAGATTCTACACGCACTTTTAGCCAAATTGGCTTGAACGTTATCCTGTCCACTCAAGCACAGTTACATTTGTTTTATTGCTTGAAAAGAACATGCACAATGGCAGCTAATGGATGCCTATTGTCTCTGAGCATATCAATCAGCTTGAGGTTTGAACTCACAGAATGACATACTTCCTGTTTCCTGTTTGGGTCTGTAAAATAGCTGAGAGAGAGGAAGAGAGAGAAGGCACTGGGTGGTAAAGACAGGGAGAGACTGAGGGACTGAGAGAGCAAATGTGAGAACAATGCAAAACGAAGAGAAGGGACAGAAGGAGTGAGCAGGAGAGAGGGGCAGAATATTTAAAATATAAAGGTGAAAATCTTGTGTCCACCAGTCCCAGGGAAAAGAACAGCAGGTCATACCTCACCAATGCAGTTTGTCAGTGCCACCACCCCAGGCTGCAATTCAGGCACTGCCCTAGGTGAATCCAGTGAGACCTGGTGAATGAAAGTATTCAGAGGTCTGGCAAATTCTGCTGCTTTGCCAGGGGAGCCTTCTATGGTAAAGTGTGGTATTTGTGGTGGAGCAGACCACGCTCAGGCACGTTCAGAGAAACATGCCACTATTTTCTCTTCAGTTGATTCCGCAGATGTGCTCTCCTTTATCCCTGTCGCATTCCGAGTGAGGCAGCTTTCAATCCTTTTTTATGTCCACATTTTCATTATCTTTCTACCATGAAAAAACCCGAAAAAAACAAGAGTAAAACCCTTTAAGTATATTTAACAAAAAATATCCTCCAAAAATTGTCATGTTTTTCTTATAGCAAATCCACTCCTTAAAACATTGTACAGAGTCATCCTTGCAGTGAAGTTGCATCTTGAAAAATTAAGGGTCATCCCTTGTAGTTAAGTTCCTCATTAAACAAATGCCAAGGGTCATCCTTTATATGAATGAAGTTGAAAGGTTGGCTTTAGTGAAGGCAGGTCAAATTGGCAAAACCGTTCTGCATGTAACTAATTTTGTCATCTGTTCCATTGGCTGGAGCCTATTCCATAGGTTTTTCTTGACTGTCGCGTCTTATTGAGTGAGGCGGTCAAAAAAGCCACAAAACCTCCAGAAATATAAAGCAACACAAACGCTTGTGTAGAACTGCGCAAGTTGAGTTTTAAACATCAACATTTTATGAAGAAAATATCATAAAGTGCCCTTTGTGATGACACGTGTTTCGGCATTTGCCATCTTTTTCAAATCAGGGCATGTGGTATTTGTAGTCTCAACTAAAGAAAACTCATTCGTCTTCCAATTATAGTGCAATCCGGCATTGAGTTGTTGGGTTAAATCCTGCTGCTCCATGTTCTAATTCCCCGTGTTGGCAGGTGCCAACCTCTAGAATGGCCTCCCTCTCTCTCTATGCCTCGAGCCGGACCGCCTTAAGTTCTGGAAACTCTTCAAAATAAACCTTTTCTTCTCTTCTTTCTCTTTCCCTCTACGGTTCCATGTGTTAATATCCCTGCAAAAATGTCGCCATACAAAAATATCACCATATTTTTGTGGCAATTTTAATCCATGGAACCTGCAGGGGAAACCGCTGTGACCCTCATATTTTTTTAAACTGAGCGGGGGACAGCCCCACAACCTATGGTCCCATTTACCCCATACATTTTTCCCATCAACGCAGGGAATTTGAACACGGAGCAGCAGGATTCAACCCTACAAATCAATGCCGGATTGCACTATAATTGGAAGACGAATGAGTTTTCTTTTGGTGAGACTACAAATACCACATGTCCTGATTTGAAAAAGGCGGCGATTGCCAAAACACGTGTCATCACAAAGGGCACTTTATGATATTTTATTCATTAAATTTTGATGTTTAAAACTCAACTCACGCAATTCTACACGAGTGTTTGTGTTGCTTTTTCCTTTATATGAAAGCTGCTCATTGAAAAATGATGGATTATTCCTTTTAGGAAAACCACTCCCTGAAACATTATAGGACAGCCCTTGTACAAAGAATGTGGATGTACACATGTAACGGGTTCCCACTGCCAAATTGCAGATGACTCGAAAATGTGACTTTTATTTTTCCTGTGACTTTTTATATCAATGGGAAGGGTCGGCCATAGTTAGTTATTGTTATTCAGAGTGCAATGTAGTTCATATATGGAACTCAGAATGTGATATAGTGGGTTTGATTCAAGGAATTATTTACGTGGGAAATCGGGAACTTACTTGCGAAAGTGCACGGAAATCTGTGTTTGTCGATTCATGGATCTTGCGTGCGGGACTTTCTTGGGACTTGCGTGGAGTTTGCACAGGACCACTGGCAGTTCCTTTATGCCCACATTTGTACCAAATGATACGTATTCATGGAAACACCCGCGCAGCCTCTCGGCATAGGAATGGCCACGCAATCGCTCGATCACTATGCCACCCGAAGGCAGGCATAAGTACACTTGTGCATAGGATTTGCAGCGCAGAGGTGGGTTTGCATGTTGGATTTAGGGGTGTGTGTAGGCAACCGGTGTTCCGATCTAACTTAGGGGTGCATGTAAACAGTGTAGCTTGGTGCAGCAATGGTTTACAGGGGTTCGCACGCAGACTTTCCGGTTTAAGACTGAGTTACACATTTTCATACACATGCTGTCGTGGTGCCGCCAAATCAGGCCTGCTTGCAGGGGACCCCATTCACTGTTTAAAGGGTGCATGTATTTGCGCCAAGGGGAGCATGCTAAGGTAGCTGTTCTGGTTGTTTATTCTTTGCGTGTGGTTGTATAGGGAGCGTTCTGGGCATGACTTACAAATACGGTTACTTGGCGCAGTAAATTCCATGAATACACAGAGCGTGCAGGCTTGTGCACTGTCTTTATCGTGCACGGCTCTTGCAGGATTTCTGCACACATTTCCATGAATATGCACCATAGTATTTTCTAGTGATTGAACATTGGCTCCAATTCCAGTTGAAAAGCATCTAATTATGATAACTTTTATTTGCACACAGCACTACAATACGGTAAGCACTCTAGCATCGGTACTTTAATGGTACTTATTCTTTTAACCTAAAATGGATGAAAGGTTTGTATAGGATAAAGATTCAAGGAGAAAGCGAATACTGATCAACTGGGCACTAAATGCACTACCTGGGGGTTGCTCAGCAGATTATCAGCATCAGAAACCCAATGCCATTCCCCAGCCAGGTCTGTCAAAAAGAGTAAATGGATGAAGTCCACAAGGGCACTTGGCCTGTTTTGGTGGCAAAGTATTGGTTTAAGCCAAGACAGATGCGATCTTACAGTTCTGGCATTATTGGGCAAAGCCAGGGAAAGTGTGTTCTTGCAGTGCCCGGCAGTACTGGCTTTATGCTTAATGGGCAACGCCATTATGAATGTGCCCTTACAGTTACTTTGCTGGCATTTCTGGGCAAAGCCAAGACGTGTGTTCTTACCATATCACTACTAGCACTATTAGGCAAAGCCAAGAAAAAGGTGTACTTAGCATGGGTGGCTGCACCACCCTTAGTCTCATTGGGCAAAGCCATAATTGGTCTGTTCATACAGTACTGGCTTTATTGGGCAACACCAGGACTGGGGTGTTCTTACTGTTACAGTACTGGTATTATTGTGTAAAGTCAAGACCAGTGGGTTCTTACAGTTATTGGCAGTGCTGGCCCAATTAGGCAAAACCATCATCAGTGCAGTATAGGGGTGTCACGGTATTAGTTTTATGATGGTACAATAACCTTCTTGCCAAATGACGGTATATCATGGTTATCGTGGTATAGCAAGTGGAGTTAACTAATCTTAACAAATATTTTCTAAAAGGTCATAAATTGTCAGATTTATCATCACAAACAAAACCAGGCACCCAGGGCCAGAATTGGGCTTTTCAACATACTTTCCACTGAAATGCCACCCCTTGCATCCACCAAACACAAACGCACGTGTGGAGAGGAGGGGGGGGGGAGCCCTGCTGCGACTGGCAAAGCGAACTGAATAGCTTTTCTTAGGTTATCATTTTTAGGCTTTTAGCTCCCCCACTTGCTACTGGTGAAGATGAACATGTTGCCATTTTGATAACCTGCATGCCACAGATCAATGGAGTCTGATGGTAGTATACGCTTGTGCGCATAGACACACACATGCACACGCACTCTCTCTTTACGTTGCAGCCTTTAGTTTACTTCCGGGCCAAAAGGTGTTCAGTAATCATGGACATGTTACCCTTTGGTATGGCAGCAGGGAATACCCACAGAGATGAGTACATTTCGTAGTGTGACTTATCATATGTAAATTCAATGATAGAACTAGGGAAATCCCCCATTGTCATATGTTTAGAAAACATTATCCATTATAAATATATAAACACCAAAGCCGCCAACCCAAAGTCCCGGGAGGATAGCTCAGCGGCAACGTGCGTGCATTGGAAGCAAGACGACACGAAGCAATACAGGTTCGATCCCCGGATCCGCGCTTAGAAACCTCTGGGTGTTTAAGCGCGTTATAAATACGCAACTAAGACAAAAACAAATTCTTTAACAGCACCTCGATTGCCCGCGGGCTGTGTGAGCGCTTTAAAAGAAAAAGGTAAATTAAAAAAAAAAAAAGTAAACCCTTTTCCTTCTTGGCACTGTATTTATTCTTCCTATTGCTAACATACTGATTTTGTGTCAGGCACGTGTGGTTTATGGAATGGCATTAAAAACCTCTGAAACTGAAACTACTTGGCAGACGGCACATCCAACAGTGCCTTACCAAGACTGCGCAGCACTTGCTTACTGCAGCCTTTCCAAATCAGATTGAAAAGCACACTTAACGGTATGAACGGTATACCGGTATAAACAATGTGACGGTTATTATTGTTCAATTAAGTGGTTCACGGTATCTTTAACGGTATACCGTAATACTGTTACATCCCTAGTGCAGTATTAGCATTATTCAGTCATGCCAACACCAACATAACTGCATTGTTAGAGTGAAAATGCTGGCCGATATTGTGCGAACCTACATCCTGAAAATGTTTTGGAAAATGCCCCTGCGTACTTTTGGTGACGGGATATCTATTGTATTTGTTATGGGGTACCCTACAGAACCGAGCATTGAGTGGCTTTTTACACAATGTTTATCAGAAGGTGTACTGAAAATGCACCAGTTTAACCCATTATAAAAAAAAAGAATGATAATGATCTGGGTGGGGGAATGCCTCCCATGCCCCCCAGACATCCCTTTGTTTTTTTGTGCTCCCTCACTACACCCAGTCACTCACGCTCATTAATGGGCACATTTAAGCCCCCATCGAATTAATTCACCTGCCACTGCTTCCATAGACTGCAGCGACTGCCCCATATGCACAATTGCGGGGGGAAGGATCACTAACCCTTTCATGTCAGAAGCATGCTGTAAACTGATACACCAATACGTTGGTATGTGATTAGGGCCTGATGACACACTTGAGATTGAAGACACTCTAGACTGCAACTACCCTTGTAGGTGCCCACATTCACCACCTGGGGCAGTAGGGGTGAGGCCAATACTGTCTGTGCTTCCATGTCTTGGAGGCTCTGCCACACACTGAAGCAGGTTGGGTCTGAACGGCAGACCATAATCCACATTATGTAATGGGACAGCATTCTCTTATATTTGGCATGGAGAGTGATACCTGCCCTGGACCATACACAAAATAACTTGGCACCGGGTGGCTAATACGGCTGTTTGAATGTACATTATAAATCAGCATGTTTTTTTTTTTTTTTTATCGCCAAGCATGCACAATTAACACAGTGGAGCAATCCGTGCTTTCTGTATTTTATGTTCTACTTCTGACAGTGAGAAAACAATGATTTTAATCTAGCATTTAAAAACAAAAGAGTAATTTATGCATGTTTACGAAGCAATCAATTAGGAAAACATGATCGTTCAATGGAAATATTTAAAGTTTAGATCTGTTTTGTTGCTGGCAAAATCATCACCATCATTTGTCACATGTTTGTCTGGCCAATTCGGAAGTTAGACAGCGCTCGAGACAATTACGTGTTTCACATGCCAGACTAATTATGCCCTGGCGCTGTGTGTGAAGCATTCATCAAGCTCCTAGGATAACACATTCAATCGCAAAATCTAAATAAACTAAATGATTTACATCAAATGTGCCAGTTCCCATGCAACAGTAAGATTTCAGGGTACAGTTAAATACGTTTCTTTAAGCTATATGTTACTGCCACTTGGGAACTCACAGTTCATTTGTCTTTAGCATTATATGTGTTTCTGCTCCGTTTAGCTCAGCGTACCACACAGCATGTTAACATACTGGATGTGTAGTGGCTGGAGTTAATCCAGTCGCATCCCGTCGCCATCTTCAGCCTTACATCTTTCGAGCCGTCCTGTTGCTGGGGACAAGTGTCTCGTTGCTTGCACCAATGGCGTAATGAGCAATTCCACACTATTCTCACCACCTGCCCGCAGTCTCTCATGTTCCTGCACACATTTCTCAGTTCTAAATCCTCCTATCATGTTAATCATGTTGCCTCTCTCCACTCGCACCCTTGCAAACTATCCATGACCCTGCAGGCTCTGCCCCTCACTAAGAACTGGTCTGTTTCATCTGCACTCTCTGCTCATGACTTTCCCTCCCACTTTCCAATTAGCATCATAAAAATATGAGACATCTTGCCCCTTCTTTCAATCTCACCCACCCCAACACTCAGTCTCTCCCCTACTCTCATCCTCCCCATCGCGCTTCTACCACACTGACTTTCTATCCATACTTTCCTTTGGCAATCCATCCTGCACTCCAATTGACAACTATTCACCCACAAATATACAGAGTTTGCACCAGTCACCTCCACTCACCTCTCGGAATGAGAATTCGGCCTACACCACTCAGCTGGTATCTTGCCAGCCTGTTCCAAAACAGGTCCAGGCAAACCTATTCGAATGAAGCTCATGTAGCCTCAAACAACCCCTCATTTTATAAACCTGTTTCACTCCTTCCCTTCCACTCTAAAAAGCTTGAGAGAGTTGTCCTCAACTGCACAGTCAACTATGTCCAGGTACACTCACTTCCTCACCCCCTACAATCTGGATTTCAGTCCAAGCAATCTGCTGAGACTCCACAAATCCATGTCACCAATTCAATTACCCCTCCCCACACTCTAACCCCCTTCCAGTCTCATCCTTCTAGGTCTTTCAACATCCTTTGGCCATATGCATCATCCCACCTCCTTCTAATTCTTTCCCTCCTTGAATTCAAGGACACCATACACTAGTTGTCCTCCTATCTCTATGACCGCTTCTTGTCCATCTCATGGGAATCCAGCACCTCCTCATTGACACTGCTTCCCAAGTTGTTTCCTCAAGTATAGGTCCTTGGTCTATTCCTCTTTTTGTAAACTAATTTCATGCTTTGACTTTAACTATCACCTATACACTGATTATATTCAGATATGCCCCTTCCTCTTCTTCACTCCTGCAATATCTGAATGCTTAACAAAGTGTCAACCTTCTTCCACTATTTGCAGTTTCCTTTGATTAAGCTGTTATAAAACCAGCAGTTGCTAAGGATAAGACATCCCAAAGTTTATAGATTATCAAACCATTGCAGTAACTCTCAGTCATATTCTTTAGAGATGTTAGCATCAATTTCTCCTGCTTTTCCATCCAGTCTCACTTCAAGTTGTTCAAGGAAGAATATTAATGTGAAGGTTAGCTTTTTGTCCTTTCCTTCACTCATTACACTCCACCAGTCTTCTGCGTTTAGATGCAATCTTGCGTATCAGATTCCCCAAGTAAGCAGATCACAGTTCTCTTAATTTTTTACACTATAGAACAAGATGCTTCAAAGTTTCATTCGTAGTTTTGCAGAATCTACATTTATCATCACCCACTGTTATTTTCTGTCTCAGATTCATTATCTCTTTTGTTTTTAATAGATTCAAAGGAAACTTCAAGAATACACTCATTTTCTTCTTACAAGGGAATTGCTCCAAATAGCTTGGTAAAGTATTCCTGGCTCTTGATTCAGGATAGGCTAGGCTCATAGATATATGACTTCCTCTTTGTTCCACAGTTCCGCACCAATCTTGTTCAAGTCGTTTTTTCCTCACGTTGATCGGATTTTGAATCAAGCATTCTCTATTCTCATTTAGTTGGGATAGAATTTTTTCACACCTTTGCTTCCATAAAGCGGTTATTGAATCTGTTTTTTCTCTTACAGAATCAAACAGGATCCTAAATTGCACCAAGTCATCCGCACCACAGACCTTTCGGTATAATACTAGCGTGTTCCACATAACCCTAGCGTTAATTGAATTCAATCCTAACTCGTATCGCGTGCAGGTGTTTGGAGTTCCCTTGTGAGTTGCAAAATTTTATTCTAATAAGCGTTTTCACACCATGACCATGTTGAGTAGTCACAGCCTAGCATTGCTTCACATCCAAATGTTAGGGATGGTATCACTTTTGTTTTATAAAATTCCAATGTCGGTTTTAATGAACATTTTCCCAAATGTTTGTTTATTGTGGCGCCTTGTGCAGCTAACAGCTTACATTTCCTTTTGATTTTTTTAACCATCGGGTCATCTGTTATATGTGAGCTGATCAGCACCCCCAGATATTGTATCTGATTTGAGCGTTTTATTAAATTGTGTGCTGATTATTCCAAAACACCTCCAGCTTTCACTTCCTCCCAAACGGACACAGTAATGCGCACCAGCTGAGGGTACATAATTTGTAGGTAAAGCACAGCAGTCCCAAAAGGATAGTAATTTCTCACCCAAGCATTACAGAACACACAGACCATCACGCAGCCAGGCAGAGACATGTCATTCCACATCCGAAATATACATCCTTTTCAGGGCCAGGAGAAATTATTCAATTTAGCGACAGGTAGCCCTCCATGTAAGAAGGAGATTTTGGGGACCACACATCCTAAGGTCAGACTTTATCTATGGGCACTAATGGCCTGACATTATGTTGCTTGAATGAGTCCACCATCACATTTGTACTGCCACTCATAGAGGTAGACCTATAAAGTACAATCTGTATGCCTACAAAAATACCCATTACTGAAGTTGGTGGGTCTCCTCCATTTTCCATATGTGCTCTCCTTCCACATGCATCTGCTCAGATTTCATTCCCTACCACCCCGGATGTCATCAATGCCATTATAGGGTCGTTCTTTGAAATTGCCCAATTCCCTAGCATGATAGGTTCCCTCCACTGCACACATGTACCATTGGTTCCACACCGTGTAAGGTAGGTGTACTGGAATCAAAAGTAAAAACAAACCCTCAATGTAGAGATGGCCTGCACTGCAAACCCTATCACTTCCATACAAGATGCCAGGATACATTTCAACATCACCCTACCAGCCTAAATGATCTCCCACATGGGTTGACAGATATAGCTCTTAGGCAGGTGATGATCACACTCATGTTAGTGGCAGTGAATTAAGGGGGCTGCCCTAAGGCACGTCAGGGGCTATGGAAGGGGACGGTGGTCCAGTGAAAAGTCTGGGTATATGGAAGGGAGGTAACTGTAGTCTATAAGGATATTAGAGGATATGGAAGTGGGGTCATTGACAAGAAGGGAGACAAGGGATATGAAAGGGGATCATTTTCCAGAGGAACGTCAGGGAATAGGAAAGAGTGGGGGCTGTTGTCCAAAGGGTTGTCATGCGATTTGGAAGGGTAGTGGTTGTCCAGAGGGAAGCCGTAGACTCACGCCTTCCTTCACTCCATCACCAACCTCCACTAAGCCATGCTATTACCTCATATAATTGTATATCATAGGAAACACAATGTCTACAATCACTGCCATGAATATTTTTCCCCATCCAAGAGGTGATGCGGGGTAACCCCTCAATCTAGGGCTCCTGGCTTAATTTTACAATGCACAGAGGTCAGAAGAGAGGTGACACGATGAAGCCCATATCAGAACACACTACACTCTTGAGGTGGATTTTGGTCTGCTTACGGCCAGATAATGGTAGCTACAGGCGGAACACTGATACATGTGCCACTAAAGGTTAATAGCATGCTGCATGCTACAAATCATATGCATCACCTGACATGTTTCATTGCCTTTCCACAAGAGCATTCCTTCAGACAGTTGTGAGGAAGAGTAAACACATGCACATGCAGGATGTCTGCGATGGGATTACCATGATGAGAAGATCATCAGGCAGCTGTTGACAGACAGTTTCTCATGACTGCTAGACAGATGAGAATATTGATGATAAATTGAGTGGCTCCACTGATCTTGTAGACATTGGCAGAATGTTGTTGTCTCTATGTCACGTCCACTTGCTCCTTCAAACTGGGTAGCAGCAATGTGACATGGGTTCCAACCTCGGCACCAATGATCTTAGGGAATTGTGTAAATTCTTAAATCTGCTAACTAATTGCATTGATGGCATCTGGAGTGGCAGGTATGTAATATAAGTCCTGAGAGAAAAGAGTGTGCAAAACATGGGCAAGCACAGGTGGGAATGTGACACGCAACATTCAATGCAACATTTCACCCAAACAGAAATGTAGGACAGGCATCAACTTGAGAAGTGGGCGTATGGCTGCGTGGCAATGTTTCTAACTTTTTGGTTCTCCCTCAAGCAATAATGTCAGATATGTTGCTGCATTTGTCTAAGTAATAATGGATTGAGCATTGGTGTCCTTACTCTGTCCAATTTTATGTACTGCGATTGCAATGCAATGAAGGCATAAAACAATGTAATATTTAAGGAATGAAACACAATTGTCCTCACTTGCACATTCCTTTAAAACCCAGTTATTGGTAAACATGTTACATCACGTTATTCATGATTCCCAAAGCCCTTCAACCCCCACCAAAATACACTGTATCAAACCCAACACACCCCTCCAATCCCCTCACCTTCCAGCTATATCAACCCCAACAATTCCCTTTAATCCCCACTCACAGTGTATTTAGATCATGATATTCGATGTGGCCATTTCCCTCTACCAGATGTGCTTGGAGATTTGGGAAGGAGAATCGATATGACCAGCAAGGACAGCTGAGCAGAGATTTTCCTGTTGGTATAAATGGTGTACATGTAGACAGGGTAATGGTAGGTCTCTAGACTACAGCAGTTCTTAGGAGGACAGGGGACTGTTCCACCCTCTCCATGCCAGATACCAACTGGAACCCATGCAATGAAGCCTCTGTTGTCTTTTTCATCCCCTGGCTTTCAAGCACATAATTTGAGGACCAGAGGTAGACACTGTGCTGGACATCTTTTTTAATAAATGCCTATGGTGGCCTTCTTGATGTCCCCAGAGTGGGCCAATTACCTTGATGTACTCTTTATGATCCTGTCTCACTGTAATGAATTTCCATCTGACAAGGGTGTGAAAGCCCTGTTTAAAAAAAGCAAATGTGTACTAAATTATAACATTATGCGAGTAATTCCATCTCTGAAAGGTAAATCTGCTAATCAGATTTCTCTTTCACAAGCTTCATGTCAAAAGAATAGTGTGCACATGTTCCCTGCTGCATCAGTAACCTGATTCGTGTCACCTGCTCTACCACTAGCACAAAGCAGATTCAGAGATCACAGGTGCACGGGTGCCCTCTTGTTCATTGCAGTGACATCCATTCTCTGCAGCGCAGGTGCAGCTTTTAAAGTAACCACACCTGTTCCAGAAACTACATAACTCTGAAGATCCTGTCCTCGTGGCCCACTGATCTTTAAAAATAAGCCATACCCGAGTTAGGGTATGGTGGCCAGCATCTCTCAGAGTTATCCCAGCCACATTAAATTGATATTTCACATGTGTCAGCCCTGTGGGCTCAGTTCAGTTGTGGAAGAGTTCTGTGTATTAACCCGGACAGGCTAAACGCTGCCCTACTGGCAGGAAAGAAACCTGGTAAAATGGCCTATCTGTGTTCCTCTGTAAGAGCAGGGAACACCCTTCACCCAGGGACAGCCACTCCAGAGGACACTGGCCTGGGAACAAGATTCAAAGGGCACATCCACTCACAAAGAGACAGTCTTCACACCAGGGATCTGCATTTCTAAAGGCCTTTGCTCTTAGAGAGAAGTTGAGGGGCAGGCTTAGAGTATCCAGGAGAACTC
Source organism: Ambystoma mexicanum (assembly GCF_040938575.1). Lineage (NCBI taxonomy): Eukaryota > Metazoa > Chordata > Amphibia > Caudata > Ambystomatidae > Ambystoma > Ambystoma mexicanum. The sequence goes on along the minus strand of NC_090927.1, from coordinate 699,395,726 downwards.
TGTTCCTCGGTAGGAGACTTCCACAATCTTGATTCTCTCTGCCTCTCTTTCCTGTCCCCACCTCTTCCTCTGGCAAACCACTTCGGGTGTGACATCAGAAGGGCAAAGTCTGCTCATTTCAAGAGCAGGGATTGGAGCCTCAAATCAGACTTCCTTTAGTCCAATCACCAGGAAAATGTTGCCTATAAAGAAGGTGTCTCCCACCACCTCTTGGAATCATCTTGAAGCATCTTTGGATCATCACTTTAAAAGATGTTGTTGGACCCTGCTGGTAGAGCAGTCCTTTCCAGAATCCTACAGTTGTGAGGTGACGACAGGTGTTCCATGGCAGAGGAGAGCCCTATATCCTAATCATCAATAAAGACCATTTGGATTGATTTGCTGCTGGAACATGACCTCCCTCTCTGCCAGTCACAGCTGTACCCAGGAACTGATCGTGTTGGAGGACCCCTGCAATTGTGTGCCAGCCTCCCTTGTGTTTGGGAGCATGAGGAAATGCCTCGCCTTGTCCCTGATGCCCCAGATCTGGACTCACAGCCCCCTGGAAGCCAAGATGCTAGTGTTCTTTGCCGTTGAACTGCTTGGAGAGTGTTTCAAGAACTGGTGAACATATTTGAAAAATCAGGACCCTCCATTGCCACCTTTGGATCTCTCCAGATCATCGCACAGCACCAAAGAGTCTATTTACGCCCTGCTGAACCACCAAGAATTGCAGAGAAGGTACAATTGATTACTAAATGTCTCCTTGGTCTATTTGTGGACCCTGGTTAGGTCACTTGGAACCCTTTTTGCTCACTTGTACTTACCCTTTTTCAAGAACATTGTTGTTTTTGTTTGCCTTTCACTCTTGTCTCATTACCCAGAGTGTTGCATCTATTGTATATTTGTGTATTCTGTGTTCCTTATATAGGGGTGTTTTTAATAATGTTTTCTAGTTAGTTATTATTGTACATGGTGTGTTTGATTAAAGTATATATTTGTATAGAAACTTGACTGTGTATTCCTTTATTTTGGACTATTATACTTCACTGTTTGAGTTGCTACTGTACCACATACACACATCTCTTGAGACTATAGCCTTCACTCAGCCCACAATACCACACAAGGCTAAGTAGGCATATATCTTTACTGAGACTGTTTTATGTTTATGATTATGTTGGCTCTTGGTTTGCAGACATGTGAGAGCTGAGTGGGCATTTTAGCCTCTACTCTTCCTTGTTCTCCTGCAGGGCAGAAGTCATTCGGTCACAGTCACCTCCATCTCCCTGAGCCACATAAGGATTGCCTGATGCCATGCCTTCTACCAGTCCCATGTCCTGGCCCGTCCTGGTGGCCACTAGGGTTTGACATTGGATCATCATTGTGTTCTGTTATACTCACTGGACGATGGCCATCATCAGTGTGTCTGTCATCTGGATGGTAACACACATCAACCATTGAATAGCCTTCATATACATTTTGCATCACAGCTGTGCCAAACACATCCTGGTCATCTGTCTTCACCCCTTTTCTACACTATGCACAAGGGCACTCGTTCTCTTGCTGTGCAAATGTCCATGGATTCTGGGTCCATTGTTGGCTCAGTAGTCTGTGCAGGGCTCTTGCTCTACCCCTTCTTCTCTTTCCCAACACTGCACGCAGATGAGGACTTTTGAGATGTGGACCTACTTGTGGGAGCTGAGTGAACTGGGTTGGTGGGGGTTGGCAGGGCCCGGATAACTAATGAGGGCCCGGTTTTGGTAGGGGCTTGTTTGGTTGCTGTGTTTTTCTCTTCACTGCCGGTCTCCTCTGTTTGAAACAGAAATGACATGTGGTCGGTGACATCACACCAAAAGGCTGGGCAGGTGCATGCAGTACATTAAGCGTCATGACATACAATAGTCAGCTTCGTATATGGCCTTTCTGTGTAATGGTGCCTTATGGACATGTCACCGCCCGAAAATCTGTGCATTATGATATACGGTGCATGATCATGACTGTGCTTGGCTGTGGTGTACATGATTGATGCATGTATGTCATTTAGGTAGCGCATTCTGCGGGTACTTTCATGGCTTCAACACATCTAGTAGTAACACTGTCTATTTCAGCTATCTAGGTAGAGAGGTCTGATATGTATACATTGTGTGTATCTCATTATATCATTCTGTGTTTCTCCAATGTGGGTGTGTAACTGGTTTTCCCCCGGCCTCCATCTTTGCAACCGTGCTGTGCTGTTTGCGCAAAGATGGCATTCTCTGGATAGACACATGCGCTTATACTTTCACGATTACCAGGCTCGCAATGGCCTACAAGGCAATAGGGCAATGAACGAATTGCATGCCTAACATGCTAACACTGGCCAGCGTTCGTGGTCAAAATGGGCCAGTATTTTAACCAAAGCAGGCCACTTTGATTAGTTAGTTCATTACGTGGCTGGTGGTTTTGAACAGTGTTATTGAACACATATCCTTTAAAAAGGCGCAATTTCCCCCTTAGGTATTGCTCAAACATTGCATAACAAGAGGAATTCATTGCTATCTGCCACAGTGGGCCACTTTTTTCATTGATGCCCGTGCCAGTTGTATGCCCTAGCCATGTATTTCTGGTGCTTCTCAGATGTGATGGTTCCAGCCTGACGCTGAGGTCATTCCACCTTTGTTGCAGTCCTTGGTGGTTCTTGCATGGGCGGACGGTGCCATATTATTTTCCTGCACCCCGTCCAAGAGCTGGGAATGCTGGCAGTGGCCGTAGGTGGTGCGCCCGCCCCTTGGCAACTTCTTTTACCAGCACAGTGAACTCCTGCTCTTCAAATGTTGGCTTTTACAGTCATACACCCCTGCCAACTGCAGGTTCACTGAATCGTGCACTGTGCCTATTTTGAGCGATTGTGATCTGAGGCTGGGATTCTTGCTGGATTCAATTCTGCAATGTCTGCCATGCTCAGTGTGTTGCTGCACACGGGTAATTTTTCAGCGCCCACTACAGATATTGTAACATGTGATGATATGTGTCTGGTGGTATTGCATGCCGTATCCTGATTTTACTGCATCAGGCATTCACTGTTATTGCATGCATGATGGTAAAAGCCGAATCATGTTGGGTGCTGCTCCTGGCAATAGTAACGACCGAATATGAACATTTTGGGTGTTTACCTGTCAAACCTATGGTTTCCATAAGCAGGCAGGGAGTCAACACACATGTCCATATGCCAAAGAGATGCTTTTCATTAGCGTTGTACAATTTAAATGTACTATCTACGTTTTACAAAATCTCATGTACACGAGATTAAAGAGTAGTAAACAAATATGACATGGTAGTAAATTGACTGCACTGACAATATCTTTTCATGCTAATAACTTTCAAATGAGTTGGTCGGCCTTCGATTTCTCGGTGCAATTCGACTGCTCCTAGGTTGCCTGAATTGCGTGTCATTTATATAATAATATATATATTTGGTTATTTATAGTGTGCTTAATACCCAGAGGTTTCTAAACGCAGACCCAGGGATCAAACCAGTGTTGTTCTGGGCCAATAGGAGCGCGTTGCCCCAGAGCTATCCTCCCGAGACAGTCACAGTTTTTCCTGGCATGGCTCTCATCCTCCCTAGCATACAGATGGCAACATGTTTCTCCATCACCTTTTGTGTCATTTAAAACAAACTTCACTCTGGGGCTCCAGAGTGAAGCTATGGATATGGATATAGCCAAGCTATGGACATAGAGATGGCTGTATAGCCCTGTCTTGACAAGGAATGTAGGAGGTCTAAACATGTGTTGACCATAGGGGCAATCTATTATCAATATTGAATGAAACATATGGAAAAAACGATGAGTGTTTTATATAGAGTATCTTTTTAAAGAAAGGTGCATGACAGAGGTTGACATACCTATTTGCTAACTTGATTCTTTCTCCATGATGTAACCTTGCCGCTTGGCCTGCCTACTTTGCTATAACCTTACTGTAAGGCCTTCCTAACTTGACACTGGAACCATGAACCTTACTGTTAGGCCTGCATACCGTAACACATGGATCATGATTTTAGCTGAATGCAAGACTCTCCCACCTGATGTTATCATGCTGTGAGGCTTACCCACTTTGACATGTCTACCATGCTGTTATGTTTGCCTGCATGCCTGAAGTAGCCCCTGTACCATGAGCCAAGGCTTTGCCAGTCTGCTTCACACACCTACTATGCCTCTTATGCTGTCTGCATGTTTGAAGTAGCCCCCTGCACCATGAGGTGAGGCTTTTCCAGTCTGTATACACGCACACCTACTATGCCTTTTACTCTGTCTGCGTGGGTGAGGCCTGTCAAAGTATGCTTCTACTACCTACCACTATGCTGAAATCATACGCTTGTTCTTGTACCTTATGAACTGTATTAAGCAATTACTGTAACTAGCGCCCAGATGCCTCAGGGTTTTGTGAGCTGAAATAAATGCAGAAATAAATAAATATATATATAATTATTTTTGATAAAGTGAGCAGAGTTGTGCAAAGCTTTGCTGTTATCTATCGTGCAACAAATAACCCAGCGGGGAGGGGAGTCCTTCCTTTAAATCCCCACCCAATTGGAAAACCCATTGTTGTTCACTCAGACTCCAAGAAAGGTTTCTGAGGTTCCATTGGAGCCATGGACCTGGTTGTTTTGAATGACTATACACATGCACTCACACTACAAAACTGCTGCAGCAACGAATCTCACCAAAGTTTGGCACACACAGAGAATGGTGAAAACTGTGGGAACATGGGATGATAGAATGTTCTCGCAGTAGATATCGACCAAAGAAATCTCGTGATTAATTGCATTGCAAGTTTGAGACAACAGTGTGTCTGGTCCCAGAAACGAGATAGACATGTATGATTAAAAAGAAAAGAGAAAAGAAGCAGCCTAATTTAGCCTTTTAGCATAGTTTGAATCAATGTAGGGCCTCGGTCAAATTTGAATGCCAAGTTAAAGGACCCATTCGCATTGAATCATTCGAAAGGAATACTGAAGCAGCAATGGATTGTGTTTAATGCAGTCCTCCTATTATAGCATTTATATCAGAGATATAATGTAATACATATGTTGCTGTTTTTGCTTAAGCACCTCTAAGGAAGAAAGTGTGTTCTTTAAATCATATGATGTATGTGTTTCCTATTGCACTGGCCCTCGCAATTGGGGAGCTGGCATTGGAAGGCATATACAAGAAGGAACAACAATGAGAAGCAGAATTAAAAACAGGGAATATTGAATTTGGGAAAGTAGACCCAAATATAGCAACCAGAATACACATAATATTTTAAAAGACCTTAGATGAAGTCCCAAAGAGAAGTCGATTCCCCATAGGTTGTCTCAGTGACCTATTATTTCATGTATGAATGACACAATTAATCATCAAGGAAACGAGGGATGGAGAGTCAGTAAAAGAAGTGTCTCGGAATGTGAGCACAAGGTTATCAGTGCGTGTGGGGGGTGGATCTTGCAGGTGTTCTTCAGCACTAGTGTCGGTGCTTTTTATAACTTTGGGAGATTGTTACTGAAATGAGGGGTATGCATGGAGTTGTGGCTTTTTCCTTTTCATGTATAGGTAGACTTGAGATTTACAGAAGCATGTGGCAGAATAATTTCTGTGAGAGTTAGAGCAACATGAACATTATTCTTTCACTGATGATAAGTTAGCTGGTACGGACCAAGACAGTGGGTGTTGTGTACATGGTACACGAAGCGCGCATGCGCGGCCCGGCGGGCCGGCGCATGCGCGCTAGTTAATAAAGGCGGTGCCCGGGCAGTTCGCGCCGGAGCACCGGAACGAGCAGACGTCTCCGGCGTGTGTTCTTGCGCGCTGCCTACGCGCGCTGGTGTCCCGACCCTGGGAGGCCCGCTCACCACCACAGGGCTTCCCTAGGGCACAACACTGGCGACGAGGAGGTACGGACTGCTTCCGTGCTCCGACAGCCTCGGAGAGACGGAAAGTCTTCCGCATTACGAACCCGCGGAGCGCCGGCGGCCATTTTGATTTCACTCGTTCCCCTCTTCACACGTGGCGGCAGTGGTTGCGGCCCGAAAGGGTGCTCGTGCGCCACCCACCAGCTGTGTTTGGAGGTCACAGACAATTTTTGGAAAGCCCACAGTCCTGCAGGCGCAGGGCTGCGGCATTTAAGAAGAAAGAAGTGGGTTTCTACACCCCAACACTACCACGAGACCAGGACACGCTGCCCTTCTCTCAAGAAAGACAACTGTGAGTACGTGACGCAAAAAAAAATGGGAGAAGAGTCCGACGATGAGGGTGCCGCTGCCCCGATCCCCCGCAGATCTCGCAGCTCCCTGGCCCCCATGCCTGAATTCGATACTACTGGCCCTCCTTCCAAGCTGGGCCCAAAGTGGCTATTGTGGGTCAAGAGACTGGATATGTTCTTCAGGGCATCGGGGGTGAACCATGATGACACCAAAATCGCGACTAGGATCTACTCGGCAGGCGCAGAAGTCCACAAGATCTACGACTCCCTCGTCATCCCCGTGGTCACGGATGACGCAGTCAAGCAGGCACTTAAAGACCATTTTCTCCCCATGGCTAACGTGGATTTTGATAGATTTGTCATGGGTGCCGAAAGGCAACTAGACGACGAGCCCCTAGACAAATTTTGTGCCCGTCTGAGACACCTGGCGTCCTCCTGCAGATGGGTCGATGAGGAAGAAATGGTCCGCAACCAACTACTGCAGGGGTGCAGCTCCGGCAAACTTCGAAGGCAGGTACTGAGAGAACCTGGCCTGACCCTCCAGCAAATTTTGGACCTGGGAAGAGCACATGAGCTAGCGGAAGCCAGAGGTGCGAAAATGGACGCTGCCACGCGACCGAAGAATGACGAAGACGCATTTGTTGTGGGACGGTCAGCAGCAGGAAGGTCAAGGTGGGCGTCGAGAAGGCCCGATACCCCGCCCACGCCAAGCAACGCGTCATCGTGCTCCTACTGTGGGTATGACCTCCCCCACAGCGGTGAATGCCCGGCGAAGTCGAGAACGTGCGGCCGGTGTGGCACACCGGGGCACTACGCAAGGATGTGCCGGGCTGCCTCCCCTGTTGCGGCAGGAAGAGGACCGGAGAGAGTTGGACGGGGAGGCGCTCGCAGAGTGAGAGGCATCTCTTCGATCGATCATAGCCTGCAGGACCTGGACATCGCAGAAGAAGAAGAAGAGGAGGAAGAGGTTTTCTTCATCTCCAGCATCGTAAAAGGCCCTGGCACGAGGCGCCAACCCACATGCACTGTCAACATCGATGATGTCCCCACCCCCATTCTCATTGACACTGGGGCTTCGGTCTGCGTGCTAGCCACCAAACATTATGAGGCCCTGCCGGGCCCACCGGAGCTGTCAGCGTCCATGGCACGAATATATGCATTCGGTGGGGATACGCCCCTACCCATCCAAGGCGTGTTCGTTGCCCCGGTTTCTCATGGACATAACACCATCAGAGCAAGATTCTTTGTCACCAGCGTCAGCCCACATTCCCTGCTGAGCTGTGCGGCGTCAGAAGCACTCGACATTGTCCACTTCACGTTTGGGGTATACCACGCCGATCTGAAAAACATGCTGCACAGGTTCGAAACTCTCTTCAAGGGCATTGGTAAACTGAAAGCAGAGCCCGTTCGCTTACACATCGACAAGTCCGTAAGGCCGACAGCCCTCAAACATCGCCGGATTCCTTTTCACTTAAGAGCCCAAGTGGAAGGGGAGTTGCAACAGCTAGTCGACCGGGACATCATTGAAAGAGTGGAAGGCCCCACCCCTTGGGGGAAAAGGAGGGATGTTGTGTACATGGTACACGAAGCGCGCATGCGCGGCCCGGCGGGCCGGCGCATGCGCGCTAGTTAACAAAGGTGGTGCCCGGGCAGTTCGCTCCGGAGCACCGGAACGAGCAGACGTCTCCGGCGTGTGTTCTTGCGCGCTGCCTACGCGCGCTGGTGTCCCGACCCTGGGAGGCCCGCTCACCACCACAGGGCTTCCCTAGGGCACAACAGAGGGGATCCGACGTCTCTTTTTTACACCGATGCCTATTCTGTCAGTGAACCTTGGTACTTCCTAAACTCTTTTGAGGTAATATTTCAGGAGGCCTGTCTGAAGGGCATTTGCATAGTCCAAGGTAGAATTCATGAAAATGTTCATGGTGAGTTTGTTTAGGTTGAAAGAAATGTCTTGGACATATTATCTCAAGTTACAAACTACGTCAATTAAGGTGTTGAGTCATCATCATTGAGTCAGTATCTACCTTGGAATGCTGGACTACCTTACAAAGAAACTGCAAGGTGTGCAAAACAAGGCAGCAAGATTACCCCTCAGATGCACTAAGAGAGAGTATATCACACTAGCACTAACATCCCTATGTGGGCTACCAATCTATAAAAAGATTGGTTCAAAACACTTTGCATACTCCACAGAGCAATCAATGGCCAAGGAGCAGAATCCCTACAAGAAAATATCTCCAGATTGAAATTATCTCTGAGGTCCAGTAATGACATATGTCTTTAACCCAAACAATACTAAAAAAGAAATAGGGTGGATCAGCATCTGACACATCTCAACAAAGCTCTGGAACTCACTCCCAGGGAAATACGCTTCATAGAAGGACATCAGACTTTCAAGAAATGACTAAAATCCTGGCTCTTTGGTTTGCCAAGGTTAAAAATCCAACCATGGTCTAAGAGAAACCATCAGCCTCAATACAAAGAGAGACACCACAAATTATGGGTCCAACGTTGACCTCCTGAATAATGTTAACCAAACTGGGTGGGTGGGCTCAGTGAAAGAAAATGTAATATCACTAACCATTATATAAGGAATTTCAGTCTAAACAAAACAATCTACCCAACACTGGAATAAGGATCTCCCGCTTTGTACAATTAATGCAACTAAATCTCTCTATATTCCTGCAAACACACCACAAAACTACCAAGTACAACACTCACACATAACTATGACAACACCAATGCAAAACCATACAAAAAAATGAGCACCCCCTTTAAGAACTCACTCACACACAATAGGCAAATATCCCAACATTAAAACACAGGCACTCAAAACAACATTTACAGACAGACGTACCGGAACACCCACTATCCCATGCCACCTAGAAGCAATCAAAAGACACAGTGACAATATTTTCTATACTGAAACTCCAAACGAAACAGCAAAAGCATATGTGTTCTCTCTCTCTCTCCTCTGACTAGCTAACCCTCCTCTCCCCCTCTGCCTTTTCAGATCCGCCAGAGCATCTGGAGACCATGCAAATGGCACCTTTGTGCAGTGTAAGTCACATTAAAATAACATAACATCACAGCCTCCTTGATTCTGATTCAGAAATCTCACTGTTCAACTTGAGAATCCACGAATTGAAGGAAGGATTCTGAGATTAAGGTTTATTTGTTATGGGTTAAATGTAATTAGCGTTTATTGCTCACACATTATGATGGGAGCCATCTGCTGTTTACATTTTTTTTCACCCAATAACCATGACCTGTATTTTTTGCATAATCTAAAAAAAAACATCAACAACATAGGGACCACACATGCTTAGTTATTGCTAGTGACAGTAACATGCTGTACACTAACGTTTTGGGCATCAAAATCATCCTCTCTTACCCTTTCTCCTTGTAAGCCCCACAGACCTTTTGTGGGCTTTATCGGGGTATGCTGAGTCAGTGACTTATGGATGCTCTTTCACCCAGAATATGCTCATTTTACTTTTAGATAACTGTAACATCACTCTCGTTAGAGAACGAATTACATTTCTACTAGCAAATATTTTGCACAATCAGCCTCCAACTGCAAGATAAGCAGCCCGGTTACATCCAAATATGCCCCACTGGTGGTAAAGTTTGACTGGGATGTATTGCAAAATAACTCCAACAAGTGGAGTCTTAATTATGAATTAGTGCATGATGAGACATATACCTGCCGATTTGTTTATCACACTCACACCAATAGAAATGATCTGGGATGATTACAAGACCTCACTCCAGGAGCCACATTTTTGGCTATGTGGGCCACCAAAAATAAGGTGCAAGGGAGGATATTTAAAAGACTGTTGCCAAAATGAAGACGTTAGAACTGGGACCCTACTAGCCTTTGGAATTGTTGCCATACTTTAAACTCAGAAGACGTACATGCGTATGTTGTAGACTACAATATATTTTACCACAAGGACCCCACACAATTCCTACTGCACCTTATGAGTGAGGTAGAAGCATATTCTGCTGAGTTGGGCTACAGGTTTAAATAGGCAAATCAGAGGTAATCCTTTTTAATATTAAGTGTACGAGGTAGGCATTCAGAGGTTGTGAGCTACAATCGCAGCCTAGACACATACAATATCTACGCATACCCTTCACTAACAACGTGTATTCTCCCATTTGAATGAGAGGTTGATACTAATGAATTTTTGAAGATGATGCAACTGTTCCTCACCCTCACCAAGGCTTCTTATCCAACTCAGAACACTCTTAGCACTCAGAATACCCTCTCATATAGCTTCCAACAGGATGATCAAAAACGTAGGTAGCCTCTGAGGCCACCTCATTGACAGTGATGGGAATCTCTTTGAACTGGCACTTCACAAGTCATGACTTGGCCTGTGTGAAATGTCCCAAAATTGCTCAGTGGGTTCCTGCAAGTCTCCTAGTGATATTTGGGTAGGCTCGCAGGTTCCCAAATATTTCTTTTTCACTGCAGACCTGCCTGAATCTCCTTTAAGAGGCAGGGCAGTTTAAAACAAGCTTGGACATGTTTGGACTAATTTGTGGGGAAAACATTACCAAAATAACTTAAACGGCCTCAAGAAGGGTGCAAATGTTTGGGGGAAAAGGAGGGGTCACGTAAGGCTTAGTTGGGGGTTAGCAAGAGGAGTTCTGTGCATCTGTGAATGTCTCATAATTTTGGTCTAATTTGTGACTCCTCCTTTCGACTCTCCCCAGATTGTATCTGTGGTCAATCCTGCCCGTTTCACCCTTTTAACATTAAGAAGATTCGTCATCTCCTAACCTTCTCAATCAACTAAATTGCACCTTGAAAGTATTGTCCTTTTTCATCTTAATTACTCCTGTTCTTTATATATCTGTCCCCAAAAATATACTATTCTTCCTCTGTATTCAATTCTTCACTCTGCTGTTCGAAGGTTGTTTAATTTTCACGTATCTTCTAACATCTCTCCTTGTTTAACCAGTCTTCACTGGCTCCCTATTCAATTATGGTTTGAGCTTCATTTTCTTAGTCTCGTCTTCAAGTGTACTCATGCTTTGGCTCCTCCTTATCTGTGTCCCTTGATGTCTCTACCATCCAGCTCATGAGCTCTGATTTTTCTCTCAGTTTCTCTCCTTCTGTTCTTCGTCCCCCTGGGTTCCTTTGGCTTTGAACTTTTCAACTCCTTCCCCATATCTTTGGAATGTCCTTCCTTGCTTTGAAATCCACTCCTCTCCTTCTCTCAACCAATTTCAAAAGCATTGTAAAACTCACTTACTCCAGGCTGAGTCTTCTTAATTATTTCTGTCCTTGAGGTCCTAACCGGTGAGATGTATTGTTGCTTGCTTTTTGCCTTTTTTCCCTTGCATTTTTTGAACCATTTGCCATTATGTTCAGCGTCTGTATAAAAACGCTATGTACGTTGTGTAAAATAAATAATAAATAAAACTAATAGGTCCCGCATTAGCCCGGACAGATTTAAGAAGTTTAACCTACGGGAGTCAGACTGCTGCTGGTCTTATAAAGGTTAGTAGCACACACTCAGGCACATGTTTGTAGAATGTTCTCCTGTTAAGAATTTCTGGGCAAGGATGCAACAACATATATGGGATATCTTTGGTGTGGACATGCCTTTCAGATTCTTGGCAGCGCTGGAAGAAGTAAACATGTTTCTTCTGATGGAAAATGCATTAAGGTAACTCTATCCCACTGAAAAAATATGGCAGAGGTATCATATAGCCTTTGGTGGTACATAGTGTGCTTCACCCATAGACATGACATTGTCGTCATCCTCAAGGTAATCAGTGAATACGAATTCACTGACTGTGCTGCTGCGGCAGCTATCTGAGCCTTAACTGAAAAATCAACATGGATTATCATGCACAACTAGATTCTTTCCCAAAATAGAAGAAGGAGGAGGTACAACACCCTGATGCATCTTTGGTCAGCTTGTCACTACCTCCCCAGCAATTTAAAAGCTGCATGATTTTGGGCCCTGTCCTCAAATCTTCACGACCCGTTATGAAATTGCTTGGATAGATGCACTAACCAGTTTGATGTTGCCTGGAGGTGTCTCATTTAATACATACAGCCTCATTAGAAAGCTCATTATAAAGTTGCTGGTAAGCGGTTTGTCGGCCTTACCGGCGAATTACGAGTGCTAATGTTAATCCCCATTCATGGATTCACATAGGACTTCATGGGGAGATTTGACATCATTACTGGTACCGGCAATATCAGTGCCGGTAATCACGCTGATTTTTGCCGGTAGGACATCAGCCTTACCTCTAGCTTTTAGCTGGAGGTAGCTCCGGTGCTCCACTGGGAAACTTGTAGTCGGCCAGTCCGGTAAAGTACTGGCATACGTTAATACCAGACCGGCTGACTTATAATGAGTTGCATAGGCCCTCATTATGAGTTTGCTTCTATCCCGCCGCTAGCACCGGCGGGTTACTGGCAGACTCACCTTACCGTTTCAGCCACTCAATAGTAACAGTCAGTAACGGTGCCGGTGCTTCAGTTAAAAATCTGACAGTAGGGGCTTGAACTACCGACTCGAACTACCGGCAAGTCAGTCTGCCGGTAGTTCACTGCCCCTACCAGCAGACTTGTAGTTTGCCGGTCTGGAAAATATGCTGGTAACTGTTGTTACGAGTATCTCTTCCAGACTGGCAAACTCATAATGAGGGCCATAGTCTCTTAATTTACCAATGATGATCCCACTCAAGATGATGCTGCTTCACAATGTGCTGGAGCTCCCTAATATACACTTCCCATGTTAATGCATATTTTCTTTCAGTGTTGTTACTGGTTGACTTTTTTCAGCACTAACACGTGAGATCGGGCATTGCAACTGTTTATAGTGCCCTCTTTATACATTGTACATTATGCTTACATGTATGTCTAGCGATGTCTTAATGTTGGTTAGTTTCATGGTGCAAAGGTACTAATAGCTATACTGGTTTATAATTGGAATACCACTTTGGGAACAGGGTTGCATTAAAATATTCATATTACTGTGCTGTAACACCAACTAACTGTACCACTTACAGGCTTACTGTTTGAAATGCATTCACACTTCTTTAGTATTTGAAATGTCCATATTGTATGCCCTGGGCTGGTTTCCAAGTAACAAGTGTGAGCCATTAGCAGGGCATTAATCATTCCAGAAGTATCTCCGCCTAACATGGCATGCAGTCCTGGGCATATACAGTCACAGTCATGTTGTCAAGTCCTCTACGGTCAACAACTATTGTTTAGGATTTTCAACGTGCATTTCATTTATCAAAGAGAGAAAGGGAGAGAGGGAGAGAGGGAGTAAGGGAAGTAGAACAAAAAGGAAATCCAGAAAGAGCATAAGTTAAAGGAGAGAATATGAACTATTGAAGGTGATGGTAAAGAAATTAGAGGAAGTGAGAGAGAGATTGGGGAGGTACATAGCTGAATGAGAAGGGGAAGAGAGAGAAGGGAAAGAACTTTCAAATTCAGTAAAAATAAAGCTGGATATATAAAAAGATAGGGGTCAGAGGAAGGGTGAACGAATAGGAGAGAGATAAAGAAAGAGAGAGGGAGACAGGGAGAGAGACAGCGAGAGAGATAGAGAGAGCAAGCGAGACAGAGAAGAGAGAGAGAGAGAAGAGAGCATTCCAGGAATTTGTACTTTCTACATTACCATTCCCAAAATCCACCACCAATAGTAAAAGATCTACTCCTTCTCTGTTCCTTGGTACAAACAGACCCAGTGGTCGAATGGGCACGAGCGGTTGGGAGCAGTGACCCTCTACTTTATTTTTAAAGTTTCAATGTAGCAGAATGGTTCCGTTTTAAAAAAGAAAAGTGTTGGAAGAAGTTGAAACTTGCTGCCCAGCACTGAACATTCCCAGAAATAGCAGGTGCGTTTGCGGTTTGGTTTGCGCGTGGGGGGATGTTGGCGATGGGTTTATGGTGAAACCACTACTTCTTTTCATACTGAACTTATGGTTCTTTAGTATCATGCATGCAATGGATGGAGTTCGCAGAATAACTCTGAGTCCAAATAATCAAACCAACTCAGGAAGATGGCAAAGGTTGCTGTTTTATTAACAATTATCTAAAACACAGAGGGTACAACTGACATCAACTGACGTTCGCTCAGTTCTCGACAAATTTCCCATGAATAATAATTATAATAATTTAGCATTTATATAGCGCTACAAACCCTTAGGTATCTGAGCGCTGCTTATTATTACCCATAGTGTGTGGTGCTCATTTATCGACCTCGGAAGGATGAAAGGCTGAGATTGGCCCTGCTGGGATTCGAAACTGCGTTAGCAGGCTCTGCACGGATGTCAAAGCGAGCACTGTACTCACTGTGCTATCGGACCGGCTAGGAAAACATCCTTATGTGCAAAAAATACGTCATACTTTGTGGAAAGTAAGAAAAACCTATAAGGAATTGTGATAGGTTCAAGGGGAACATCTATGTATACTTTCTATAGGGACTGGGATTGTGAATGGTTGTCTACTGTCAGGTGGAAAACCTATGCCTACCTCTAAAAATGTCATCTTCAACACTGTTAAGTGCACAGTTTATCATTAGCTCTCAAACTATAAGGCCCTTCATTACACAGCCCTCTACAATTGGTTGGCATGCTCGTGCCATGTCTGGAACATTCGGTTCACTTAGCAGCACGTAAGCTCATACCCAGGTGCAAGGAGGTGGACTTGACTTTATCTCACCACCCAATTAGCCCAACATCTCTCATCACCCATGCCTTCTGCCATGCTGATTGTCTTTGACCTTATCCTTGCAAAGTGTCCTTGTCTGTGGGGATGTATGGGAGAATAGTCTTTCACTATCGTTGTTCTAGGACTCCAAGTACAACACTATTTCGATCCTCAGATCACGTGACAGGAGACCATGATTCTGGTCTATCCTGCAGCAATTAAATGTCTTAAATGAATAAAACTTGGCACTCTTGGTGTTCATTCCTTGCCCCTGGCTAAGGGATATTTCATCCTTCTAACGTTTATTGCTTTCAAAAATGCATGACACCGATGTCCAGCTTATATACAAAGGCGACTTTGCCTGCAGTCTATTCACTATGTATAGCCAGCTTCTATGATCACTTAGTCTACTTGCGTTTCAGCATCTGTACAATCATTGAACGGTTGCATTTCTATAGCACTTCGCATGCGTGCAATCTTCTTTTCTGCATATGAAAATGTACTCAATTCTTAACTTCGTCATCAGTTCTGTAAGATCCATGCATTCTCTTCTGCCAGTATTCTCAGTGATCCACGCTCGTCTCTTGTGACGTCACTAACTGTAACGCTCACCTGATTCCCACAGAGACGCTGACCCGAACTGGACTGCTACCGTTTCTTCTATCGTGAGGCGCAGGGCCCGGAAGATGCTCTGGACGGGGCCTCCGAATTTGGGTTGCCTGGCTTGTAGAGTAAGTTTTCTGCAGGTGGAAGAAAAGGGATTGATTACCAGCTGGGGTGGATATGTGTTCCCACCAATCTCTCGTTTCTCACTCTTCTTGACCCCCAACTTGGTTTCTGCGAGCTCTCACCTTAGGTATTGTAAAGATGAGCTCTCCATCCTGCTTCAGGTGCAGTGGTGCATAGGATCCAGTTACGTCACTGGATGGGAAATAGTTGCGGACACTGTGTCCTTACGTCTCTCCTGCGGTAGCCGTAAGTATGAGTGTCTTTTCTCCACAGGAGCCGGGGCCCAGAAACCTAAAGCAGGTAAGTCTCTTGGTGAGTATTTGTTCTCCGTGCTTAGTTAGTGCTCACCATGTATTCCTCTTATGCAGGTGCTGGGATGTAGCTGGCGTCGTGGCCGCGGTGGAGGAAGGGAAGTGAAAGAAAAGCGACTGCTTATTTCTAATGATTGTCTTTTTTTGCCTACAGGTGCCGAGATGCTGCCGGCGACACAGCCGCTGTCGCGCGTGATGAAGCACGTAAGTAAGTGGAAGAAATGTGGCCGCTTTAGAGCGGGCACCTCTAATGACTGTCTTTTTCTGTCTTTCAGGTGCTGAGATGCTGCCGGCGTCGTGGCCGCGGTGGAGTTCGGCGAGGCCACGGATGGGTAAGGCAAGGCGGCGCGGCTGCGAGCGTTTGAGAGCGCTGCTAATCTTGTACCTTCCCTTTGCAGGATCGTCGGAGGTAGGATTGCTGAGGCCGGATTCCGGTAAGTATAATTTCTAATGCTCGCCTTCTCTTTTCTTGTCTGTTTGCAGGTGTTCCGGGTGCTGGCGGGCGTGTCAGGAGCCAGGATGCAGGAGCCGACTCGGTGAGCGTCCTGCTGCTGATGCAGAATAACGCGAAGCACGTGTATTCCATCGGGCGATGTTTAAATAGCAGAGAAGTGCTTCAGGTGTGTGTTCTTCCACTGGCCCCACCCAGGTAAGAAAAGAGTTCCTGAATAGAGGAAATAGTTCCTCCCAGCCCTGATGGCTGGGGACTTCAGCCAGATTGGATTGTTCTGGGTAAGTATGCAGCATGGTCTGCCTCAGGTAAGTCCACCCAAGCATTATTACACAGTTTATCAATATGAGCCCGGCGCCTATGGCGCCGGGACTGAAGTCCTTTATGAGCCTGGCACCAAAGGCGCCAGGACACGGATCCAAAGGGCCCCTGTAGGGGTCTGCTGGGTCCGGAGATGTGGAAGAAGGGTCTGCTTCCGGGGGCGCTGGGCCAGTCCTGGCTCCTCGGGAGTAGTGCTCATGACAGCACCCCCCCTCAAGGCTCCTCCCAAAATTGTCTTCCCCGGGGGTTTTGGTTTATCCGGAAAGGTTCGGTGAAATTTCCTGATTAGACGAGGAGCATGGACGTAGTCATAGGGTTCCCATGACCTCTCTTGAGGCCCGTAACCCTTCCAGTCAATCAGGTAGAACAGCTTTGATCTGATGATCTTAGAGTCCAAAATGTGTTTAATCTCGAATTCAGGTTCTCCATTCACTTGAATTGGTTCTGGAGGTTTGGTTAGTCTGGTTCCAGATTGCATGGGTTTCAAAAGCGATACGTGAAAAACAGGATGTATTCGCATATGAGCTGGCAATCCTAGTTTAACGGCCACTGGGTTTATTATGGCCGTAACTGGATATGGCCCCAGATATTTGGGATTAAAAGTACGAGGTCCTTTGAGTGGTAAGTGTTTGGTGGACAACCAGACCTGGTCCCCAATCTGGTATTGAGGGGCCTCGCTTCGGTGTTGATCTGCTCCTCTCTTGTACCTTTCTTTAGCTTGTTGTAAATGTGCAGCAGCTTCTTTGAAGGTTTTGGTAATAGCAGTGTGTAACTGATCCACGGCGGGTGTTCCAAGATATTGAGGTGGATCGAGGTTGGAAGTTCGAGGATGAATTCCATACAAAGTGTAGAAGGGGCTTTGCCCGGTTCCAGAGTGAACGGAATTATTGTATGCATACTCAGCTATCCAAAGGATGTCCTTCCAGTTGCTCTCTGACTGTTGTAGCATGCATCATAAATATTGTTCGTGAGTCTGGTTAGTTCTTTCAGTTTGACCATCGGTCTGGGGGTGATGGCTGGTTGAGAGTCTTACATCGATTTGAGCCAATTGACAGCAACTACGCCAAAAATGGGAAATAAACTGGCTTCCTCTATCTGAGATTAGTACCGATGGGAATCCGTGTAACCGGACAATGTTTTCAAGGAATTCTCTGGCTAGTACCAAAGCTGAGGGTAAGCCTTTTAACGGAATGAAGTGGGCCATCTTGGAAAACAAATCCACAATAACGAGAATAGTGTTGTACCCAGAGCAGGAGCATAAGTCTGTTATAAAATCCATAGAAAGGGTGTGCCAGGGAGACGGTGGAATGTCGAATGGTTGGAGAAGACCAGCCGGTCTTTACTTTTGACCCTTGTTTTGAGCGCACACACCACAGGACATCACAAATTCTTTTATGTCTTTTCTCCACGAAGGCCACCAGAATTGTCTTCTCACTTTCTCTTCTGTTTTGGCAATGCCAGGGTGGCCCTCTATCAATGAATCGTGATAGCAGGAGATTACTTGCCTTTGCAAATCGGCGTGTGGTAGGAATAATTGTCCTCGGAAATAAGGCAAGTCATTGTTTAAAGTGAAATCCATTCCTTTTTGTAGCCAGTTCTGCAAGTCTGTTGGGTTCAGAAATTGTTTAACTTTTGCCTCAATGTCCTCGATGGATTGTGAAGAAATCAGGCCCAAGATCCTTTGTTCAGGAATTATTGGTACAGGCTCTGGGTTGACAATGGTGTCTCCCATTCCAATCCGGGAAAGAGCATCTGCTTTGCCATTTTTGCTGCCGGGGCGGTAAGTGATCGCAAAGTCAAATTCGGCAAAGAACAGGGCCCAGCGGAGCTGTCGAGAGGATTGAGCCTTGGCGGTTTTCAGGTACTGTAAATTCTGATGATCGGTGATCACCGTGATGGTGTGTCTGGCCCCAAGGAGATAATGACGCCAGGCCTTAAAGGCGGATTTAATAGCTAACAGTTCCTTGTCTGTGATGGCGTAGTTAACCTCAGGCGCCGAGAATTTTCGAGACCAGAACGCCACGGGATGTAATTGGTTAGTCTCTGGGTCTCTTTGTGAGAGGACCGCTCCCATTGCTAAGCTGGATGCGTCTGTTTCGACGATATAAGGGAGATCTGGGCGTGGGTGCTACAGTATTGGAGCAGAAGTAAACTTGGCTTTTAGCTCTTGGAAGGCTTGTTCAGCTTCTTCAGACCACTCAAAACGTTTAATCTTTCTTAAGAGAGCCGTGATGGGTTGTACCACTCGTGAAAACTCCGGAACGAATCTGCGATAAAAATTGGCAAAGCCTAACATGCTCTGAACGCCTTTTACAGAAGTAGGTGATGGCCATTTGAGAATAGCGTCCACCTTTCGCGAGTCCATGTGGACTCCTTTGGGTGTCAGGATAAAGCCCATAAATTCGACTTCAGTGGCATGGAAAAAACATTTTTCAAGTTTGGCAAATAGTATGTGTTGGCGAAGTTTTTCAAGTACTGTTCTAACATGATTTCAGTGATCTGCTTCCGAAGAGGAGTAAACAAGAATGTCATCTATGTAGACAACAACACAGACGTCAATGAGCTCCCTGAGGACATCATTCATAAAATATTGGAAGGCGGCCGGTGCATTACATAGTCCGAAAGGCATCACTTGGTACTCAAATAACCCATATTTAGTGCGAAACGCCGTCTTCCATTCATCCCCTTCCTTGATCCGTACCAAGTGATAAGCCCCCCGTAGGTCTAGTTTTGTATATATGCAAGCATCCTTCACCTGGTCAAGGAGTTCCGGGATCAGAGGTAAAGGGTATCTGTTTTTTACCGTTATCTGATTCAGAGCGCGGTAGTCTATACAGGTTCTGAGGTCACCTTCTTTTTTTGGCACAAAGAACAGAGCCGAGGATGCAGGGGACTTCGATGGACGAATAAAACCATTGGCCAAGTACTGGTCCAGGTACTGTCGCAGGTGAAGGTTCTCGGGCTCGGTAAGGGTGTAGATCCTGCTGCAAGGAGGAGTTGCACCGGGTAGTAGATCTATCTGGCAATCGTATGACCTTTGGGGCGGTACGGTGTTAGCCTGTTCCTTTTGGAAAACATCTTGAAACTCTCGATACTCTAGCAGTAATTGCAAACTGTCGGCCGTTACTGACGCTAGGCCAATGTCTGATCGTAGATAGCAGGTTTGTGCACACTCTGGGAACGTTATCGTCTTTGCTCGCCAATCAATCTGAGGATTGTGTTTTTCCAACCAAGGGATTCCCAGAATTATTTGAAATTGCGGAGCCTTGATCACGTCGAACACTATTACCTCCCGATGCCCGTCTTGGCCTAGTAATGTCACTTCAGCAGTGGTATGGGTTACCTGCCCGGAGGCGATCTCAGTCCCATCCACAGTGGTGATGACATCTTTGACAGGTTTTGGGCAAAGAGGTAGGTTCATCCTGGAAGCCAACTCGCGGTCCACGTAATTTCCTATAGCTCCACTGTCCACGTATGCCTTAATTGCATGCAATCTTTCTGGCTGCTTCGGATTTACGAGGACCATTGGCATAATGAAGTGCAAGGTCAAAGAACTGGTTTTTAAGCTCGGCAAGCGGACCTCTACGCTTGCCGGGCAAGGTCGTTTCCCGGCTCAGACTTTTCGGAATTCTTGTCGGAAGCTCCTACGGTCTTCTTAGGTGGTTTTACAGGGCAGTCTCGAAGGAAATGTCCCGAGTTCCCACAATAGAGACACAGTTGCATTTGCCGTCTTCTGTCACGCTCTTTCTGGGTTAAGGGGCCCTTTACAACCCCAATCTGCATAGGTTCGGTGCCATCGACACTTTTGGAGTTGCTCTGAGTCTTAGTGAAGATTCGGGTTTCAAACCTGGATCGATCCGCCTTCCTGTTTTGAAGCCTGTGATCTAATTGGACCACCAAATCAATATAATCTGAACAGTCCTGAGGTGGATTTACGACCTGGGCCAGGACGTCTTTGAGTTCACCGCGTAGACCTCGGTGAAATAGCGTGATTCTTTTCTCCTCGGGCCATCCAGTTTCCACAACTAACCTATTGAAGGATGCAATTTAGGCTAAGAGATCCTGGTTGCCCTGTCGTAGGGAAAGGAGTTCATTGTCCAGGGCCTGCCCCTGGAAATGCCTTGCAAAAAGTCTTTCCATACTCGTCTGGAAGGCTTGGAAATTCCGAAGGATTGGATCATCTTGTGTAACCAGTGGAATTGACCAATCGGCGGCACTGCCGCTTAGATACGAAAGTACAAATGCTACCTTGGTCTGGTCATTCGGGAAGGCCGCGGGCCTGCAGAGAAAGTGCAATCGGCATTGATTTATGAACACTGCAAATCTTTTAGGGTCTCCAGCAAAACGTTCAGGTGGTGCCAGTGGCACATTTCCAGGTAGGTTGATTTGAACGGGATTGGTTGAAGTAACTGGGGTAAAATTCCCCCCTGGATTGGGCAGAGGGGTTTGCCCCGCTTGGCTCTGTAATAACTGTCTGGCAAGATCGTCAGTTCGTTCCTTTGACACTATTAACTCTCTCCTGAGGGCGTTCGTCTCCTGACGAGCAGCATGAACTTCAGCCCTTAATTCCCCCAGTAGCTGGGCCAGTTGATCTGTATCAGAAGTTTCCATAGCGCCTCGGTAGGAGATTATTGGTAGGCTTTGCATTCTGTAACGCTCACCTGATTCCCACAGAGACGCTGACCCGAACTGGACTGCTACCGTTTCTTCTATCGTGAGGCGCAGGGCCTGGAAGATGCTCTGGACGGGGCCTCCGAATTTGGGTTGCCTGGCTTGTAGAGTAAGTTTTCTGCAGGTGGAAGAAAAGGGATTGATTACCAGCTGGGGTGGATATGTGTTCCCACCAATCTCCCGTTTCTCACTCTTCTTGACCCCCAACTTGGTTTCTGCGAGCTCTCACCTTAGGTATTGTAAAGCTGAGCTCTCCATCCTGCTTCAGGTGCAGGGGTGCATAGGATCCAGTTACGTCACTGGATGGGAAATAGTTGCAGACACTGTGTCCTTTCGTCTTTCCTGCAGTAGCCGTAAGTATGAGTGTCTTTTCTCCACAGGAGCCGGGGCCCAGAAACCTAAAGCAGGTAAGTCTCTTGGTGAGTATTTGTTCTCCGTGCTTAGTTAGTGCTCACCATGTATTCCTCTTATGCAGGTGCTGGGATGTAGCTGGCGTCGTGGCCGCGGTGGAGGAAGGTAAGTGAAAGAAAAGCGACTGCTTATTTCTAATGATTGTCTTTTTCTGCTTACAGGTGCTGAGATGCTGCCGGCGACACAGCCGCTGTCGCGCGTGATGAAGCAGGTAAGTAAGTGGAAGAAATGTGGCCGCTTTAGAGCGGGCACCTCTAATGACTGTCTTTTTCTGTCTTTCAGGTGCCGAGATGCTGCCGGCGTCGTGGCCGCGGTGGAGTTCGGCGAGGCCACGGATGGGTAAGGCAAGGCGGCGGAGGGTCGCTGAGGCCGGATCCGGTAAGTATAATTTCTAATGCTCGCCTTCTCTTTTCTTGTCTGTTTGCAGGTGTTCCGGGTGCTGGCGGGCGTGTCAGGAGCCAGGATGCAGGAGCCGACTCGGTGAGCATCCTGCTGCTGATGCAGAATAACGCAAAGCACTTGTATTCCATCGGGCGTGGTTTAAATAGCAGAGAAGTGCTTCAGGTGTGTGTTCTTCCACCGGTCCCACCCAGGTAAGAAAAGAGTTCCTGAATAGAGGAAATAGTTCCTCCCAGCTCTGATGGCTGGGGACTTCAGCCAGATTGGATTGTTCTGGGTAAGTATGCAGCATGGTCTGCCTCAGGTAAGTCCACCCAAGCATTATTACACAGTTTATCAATATGAGACCGGCGCTTATGGCGCCGGGACTGAAGTCCTTTATGAGCCAGGCGCCAAAGGTGCCAGGACACGGTCCAAAGAGCCCCTGTAGGGGTCTGCTGGGTCTGGAGATGTGGAAGAAGGGTCTGCTTCCGGGGGCGCTGTGCCAGTCCTGGCTCCTCAGGAGTAGTGCTCATGACACAAGCTTCTCTTTCACTCTTTTTCCTATTCCTTCAGGGAGTTCCTCCCTCAGATTGCTGTCTCTTCGGGGATACATTCGATAGGGTTTTCTTAGAGGATACCTTTTCTCAAAAACTTGCACGGAATTGGCACAACTGCTGTTGTGAAACATGGTGCAGTCTCCGACTTCCAACATATAGGAGGCAGGGGTGGAATTTCCTGCAGACGCATGCAGCTGTTCCTCTACAATACACTTTGACCACTGCTGACTGACCTAGTTAAAGTAGCATATTTAACTAGGAACACTTATGATCAGTAACAAAAGCCATTGCAAATAGATACTTTGAATGGCAGAGATTCCAGGGCCGGGTTACCTTTAAACCTAATGACAGAAATGCTAACAATTATTTGGGTCTATTATACAACCAGGAAATCGAGTTCTTAAAGAGGAATCAACATAAATCATAGCACGGCTATGCACATTCCCTCTTCTTGTCAATTGCTGTGACTTTCCCACCCACTTTGAGTTACACCAGGATGACAACCAAGTCCCCAAGATACATATACCTAACTTCCTCACCAGCAAATGGATCATAAACTTCCAAAAATTAACGGGCTGAACTTGTCAGTAATTGGTTAGCAGTGACTCTCGCAAGCAGTACGCTTCCAGCAAGGCTGCCCTGAGCCATGTAAGCCCAGAAAAAGAATAGCATTCTCATATAGCCTACATAGTAGTTGATTCTATATTGTTTTTAATCACAACACACCCTCAGTTCTTGAATGTTGTAATATACCATTGACTATATGTGTATGTATGCAATGGGATTTATTATGTGTAAAAGAACAGCAACTATGTACAGTGAATAAACGTAGGGACTCATTATGAGTATGGTGGTGGCGGTATTACTCGATTTGATTGATGTTAATTGATTAAATGGTACATCTGGCTGAAATCGGCCAGTACATTCGATCTATTAGAATCGATCAAATTGGGCCATCAATACCGAACATGGGGAGTAGGGTTTTGGGGGTGTCCCCTGCTCCTCATGCTCAGTGTTGATTACCTTGGGGTTCGTGGGGGTGTCCCCGCTTCCTGAGGATTGGAGGCGGGGGAACAAAAAAAAAATTTAAAATAGGGGACTGTGCAGCGTTGGATCCAACTCGCGTAAGAGGGACGGAACTGATGTTGCAGAGTCAGGTGTAGGAAGCGGCTGAGCAAATGATAAGTGCAGGGGGCATAGATTTTGCCACTGGAAAATTGATTTTGTGGCAAAATTGACTACAGTCGATGCCGACACAAACAATTCTGCCAAGGGTAAATCACGTAATCCGTGGCAACACCCCTTGATCCACCGCAAGCTTCCTCAACTGTGTTACGTGTTTCCCACAACTTTAGATGATATCTGTGCCCACTGTCTTAAATGGTATAAATAAATGCTGTGTTGTAACCACTGTTCCCCAATGTAACATTCTAAGGTATGCTGGTGATCCATACCTCACTGTACATCACTCGTTCTATCCAAAACACAGTTTGTACTAAATAAATTCCCCAAATAAAATAATAAATCAACCTGTACGAAGTAAGGTTATGACATTTTCCTGGTCAACTTTTACAAGCACTGAACATTCAGGCTATGATAACTTTTATTGAACTATCAGGACATATTTTGCAGAGATGATGGAACAATGCGGGCGCTTTGGATGTCACATAAACGTGTTCATCAGATAATTAAGAGTGAAATCAGTGTCAAAGAAGGACACTCTGGAAACTTCACTTTCGAGGCAGAGAAAATAGCCTCTTCAGTTTGAACTTCATTGGTTAACGGGATAGCGTTCATGCAATGCAGATCTGGGATCGATATTTCACAGCAAAGTTGAATGTTATTTAGCTCATTCCCATGGAAGTTGATGAATGATGGTTGGTGTTGACATTTTGTATCAGGTCATCAGTTCTTGCTCTGATTGCTGTGTGCATCACAGTTCCCGGGGGAACTGTGGCCCTTTGTTGTCCTTGAAGTGTAGCTTGTGTTATTTCTTGTAGGGCATGGAGAATTTTTGTTTTTCTTAATTTACAAAGAATCTCGTGTTTTTATAGTTCTTTTGAGATCATGGTCACATTTTGGTGATGGGCCACTTGTTTTTTCTCCCATCTCAGCCTGCATGGTCCTCCTGAAGCATAGTCGGTGTATAAGTTGATTCCTTCTTTACTCTGATGATTTCCTGCTACTCTGAACATCATGGTCCATGTTATGGGTGGCCCTTGGTGGATTCAAGAGCCGCAGTTCTTTTGGTATTCGTTTTTGTTTTTTTCAGTCAGTGAAGAAGAAAATGTCACTGTCCACTTTGAAGATGTGCCCTGTCTCTGGTGCATTTCAGTATCCATTTTGCAGTGCAAAGAAAGGTTGGGTGCCCTGTTAGTCTAGTGTTGAAATCACACACAATGCAAGTTTTGATACCCTTTATTGGACCATCTAGAAATATTATGCAGTGATGGAATAACGCATTTACTTCATCATCAGATGGTGCAGAATGAAATGAGTGGCAAAGAATCACACACTGAACAGTTCATTCTCAAAGTGAAAAAATAGCATTTTCAGTTTGAATTTGATGAGTGATGAAACATGTATGGAATACATGTTGGGATGGCTGCCTTATCTAAAGGAACATAAACTGCTGGAAGCAGGGGAGACTTTACAAGATTTCATTGATTTCACATTTCTGGCACTTTCACATTTTAAGAAAACAAATATTATCCACATGTAACTGTTGAATGTTATACCTTCTCAAGGTTGAACACAGGCGTGCTGAAGAGGGCCCAGCAATTTTGTAAAATTACTGTTGTTATTTTAGAAACATATAGAAGTGGATGATTCAAAATCTCACAATAGGGAAGCATAGTTTGTTTTGAATGTCCCTCTCACCCAGTCATATATGTGCTTTGCACCCTCTTTGCAGTGTCAAAACTAAGTTCTTATTTCAATGCAGCTTGATGGGATGCAATGGTTGATTTAAATCAGGTGTATAGTCCCATCCATCTACAACCAATCTTCAGCAAAGTGTCCATCTTACATTTTCTGTGCATGCCACACACATAAATGGCTATACTTTAGATTTGGTGATGGACTCATGCAAAAAGCTTTGTAAACGCATTTCCATCCTAAAATGATTCTGCCAATTAAAGCATACACACCCACTCAGTGACTTGGTGATGCATGAGTCCCGTACTTTATTGATAAACATGTATTAGGTTTACTCTACTGAAATCCCCTTAACATGATTGTTGAAAAGTTTTGTGTGGCATGAACAGGAGTTTAGTCCATCCAAAGGAGTTTAGATTTTTTTAAGACAGGAGTTTCGCGCTTTGTCATGCGAACATGGTGGTACATCAGGCCAAAAATGGGTCGGTGTGTGGGGTATAAATTCAGCCCCAGAGTGACAGAAACTGAGAGGCCATTCAAGGCCCTATTATGATAATGAAGCTGGCTGATGTTGAAACCTATTGGAATATGCAGGCCAGTTCAAAACATTGTTTTCCAACGGGAGGCCTAGTGAATACGAAAAGTGCCCCCACTCAACATTACCAAAATGGGAGGCGAAGGAAAGCGTGCCTTAAAACATGAATATCAGCAGAATGTATCCAATGCATGGCAAAAGACGTGTGACTGAAAATGCTGTTTTCATAAAATATGAAAAGCTACCATTTGATTTAAGGAGACAGATTGGAGCATGTCACATTGACTTCAATGCAGCACAAGACTGTGATCCAGAAACCTAAAGAGAGCCAAGCACTTTGCATTCGTCACAAATAAAACACTTATTGTTCAACATTCAAAATTACATCATTTAAAATGAGAGGCCTACTTGTGGTAGAAGTGTCCACTATTTCCTAGGTTAACTGTGGCCTATGTGTGAATAATACTGAAAGTGAGACTCATATCTTTTTAAATATTGTATTAAAGAAAGATTTAATTCCTGCACAGTAGGCCCAATTCCGCTACAAAACATCCTGTGTAAAACACATATTTTCCATTTAAAAGGCTATTCTGTTAGAATTATATATCTAGCTTATTTTCCCCACTGAACTGAAAGGCCTGTGCCTCTGAAACTTTTGACCTCAAGAATTGTGGGCTGCGCCCACCAAGAAACTCTGGTTTTCAGGTTGAAATACAAAAGAAATACAAAGAGTTAGATACAAATTGCGGAAGGGTCAGATAAACCAGTCAACAGAACTGACATCTTAGACTGTCATGGCCAATAAAAAGCCTCTCAGAGAAGGCTAATAGATCTTCAAAGTCTGTGTCAGAAACAGACACTACTGATAAGCAGATATTTAGGTCACATGTTTCTGAGGAAAACAGAACTGGGTGGATTTGCTTGGAACATGAAACTATGACTGAATATTATGCATTGCCATTTGATTAACATTGGACTCCTTTTCCTTAATAAAAAGATAATTGTGTATCCTAGTGAGCTTATCCTGGACTCAAATTAAAGATCACAAAAAGCCTGTTGGTTCTATGCATCTCTTAATTTTATGCAATGTATTGAATTTGAGTTAGGAAGAAAACCATGATCCTGGCCTTCTCATAATTCAGAGGAAGTTGAAAGTTGATGAACTGATAGAATGTGAAATTAATGTTTGGACTGTGAAGTGTCCATTTTTGTAATTATTTCAGTGTAGAAGAGGTCCCAAATAAAGCCTGCACTCCAGCCACCCATTTAGAAGTACCAGGAATGTTCACATTGAGATAGCTGACGTATGATGAGCAAATAAACCAGCAGAGAGCCGCATTAGGGCTCTGCCCAGTGCCTATCTGGAGAACAACACCGGTTGAAGTACCGATACCTAAAAAACCATTGACAATAAGGTATCCATTGAGAAAACCTGACCAGCGAATAAGACGAAATGGAGATAGCTTGAACACTGTCCCGAAAGAAACTCAAAAGGCCTTAATTGAAGACGAATGGTGACATCACGAAGGCCCGGATAGACTTGCAGATAGAAGATAAGACGACCCAAAGATGACACACAGAGATGAAATACCATGAATAAGGATATCGTGAACCTAGAAGAAGAGACGATGTTGAAATATAAGGAAAACTTAAACTGAAAAGCAGGATGAAGTCATTCAAAACCAGCTAATTCCTGTACATATGCTTGGAGCCACAAGAAAGCTAATGAAACAGTGCGGCTTGCTATGCTTAGTAGAAGATAGACCACTGCAAGCACCACCTATACATATCTACCTCAATGAAGCACACTATAAAAGTGCCAGTCTACTTTACACAAAAGCAGAATTAACTCAGGTTACTAGAGGTCAAACAGGACAGGATTCATTTTCCAGCTAAAATGAGAAGAGATGGCTGAATCGAAACTCAGCAAGAGCAACTCGTACCTGGGGAGCCATGGTCAGACCAATAGAAGGAGCAAACAGTAGCTTCGCAGAATCGAAACTTAAGAACAGAACAGCCTATCTCAGGAAGGCCGAGATAAGGAGGCTCAGGCAGGTGGCAAGCCGAATAAGAATTAAATGCACAAATTGAAGGAAACCAGGCAGATTCACAGTGTGAGCAGCACGTGACCACCCGAGCAAGAAGGAGCATGGGTTCACACCTACGCCTGGCTGTGACCGAGCCAGAGATATCCTAATTTTTCCTGACAAGAAGATACAGTTTCGAGGCCAACCACAGCCAACTAATTGACACATAGCCACTAAAGTAATGATTGATTGAAGGGAGACCGGTTGAATCTTGGGGCATCATGCACCTGGCTGACCATTCTGCGTGCTGCTAAGTAAAGTGGAGATTTATGCATGGGGTTGAAGCCAACCCAATCACAATGGACCAAATAATCTAGGGTCCTATAGATAGTAGAACCAATGGGACCTCATACTCATAGTGACGTCTACAAGAGTAATGTTAGAAGGAAGGGCGTAGACGCCCACCTGATAGTGTTTATCCAATCCCCTCACTCTGTTACCATATACAGATATAGTACCTATAGTAAAGTTACCTTTTCCTAACCAATAGAATTGCATGTTAACATTTGAGCGTTACACGTCTATGATGACGAGTTTTGCATATAAATGTTACTGTTTGTATGAAGTTCTTGGGGGTTGAAGCAAGATGGGCTATCGTATCACTGTTGATTTCCATGTTTCCCCATTTTTTGTACTGGTCATTAAACAGACTCCCCTTTGCCAAACCATTGAGTTGTCCTTATTGATTGGTGTTGGAGTAATATACCTGCACCCCCATCCATCTCAAAGGTGCAGCTATCTCATCTTAAAGTACTGCGGAGCAAACCCCGACTCAATGGGACGGTCGGGGGTCTCCCCTGTACACTAGCTCAGGAACAAACCATGAAAAATATTAACCTCTCCCAGGAAGGTTGTGCTGAAATCGAATTAGCATTCCCTGATTCCCCATATAATATATCATTCAAAAATATATAAGTCTTTGCAGTTATCTGACAGGAGAGGATAGTTGCCATGATGTGACGTTCAGAGAAAATCAAACATGGTAAAAAAGTGGCATTTGAAATTATGCATTTCTCTCCTCCCTTCATCACCCATAATCCAGACCCCTAAACTCCTTGCCCATTAGCTGGCAGTGGGTGGATTAGTGGGAGGGGGAGAAAGAGAGATGTCCAATCCATAGCGTAGGAATATTTATAATATGTTAGTGTTGTCAGCACTATATAATATTAGAAAAGAAATGTAAGGCTTAGTGGTACAGCTGGTCTATTGGGCGACTCATTCAGCATTAGTTATAGACAAAAAATAATAACTTAAGCCAAATCCAAAAAATGGGGACAGGAAAACCCCCTTATATCCACAAATGTATCTTGTATCGTCGCAGGTCACTGGATCGACGGTAAGCCAGAGGGAACCCGTCATAAATAGTATCAAAATATGCAAAAGCATCCAAAAATATCCAGAACATTGCGACTTTTAGAGTTTGAAAAAAGATACATTTTATTATCCTCTGTTATTTATTTATTATTTTATTATTTATAGTCATAAATTTGCTCTTGTAATAGCACGTGTTTCGGCCTCTGCTGGCCTTTTTCAAATCAGGGCTGGTGTAAACAAACCACACCGGGTGTCAATAGCTCCTCATTCAATCAGTAAAGTATTGGGTCAAATCCCATTATAATGTAATTTGCCAAGAACTGAAGTCACTCGCGTTGGCTTCGAACGCCCTGATTTGAAAAAGGCCGGCAGAGGCCGAAACACGTGTTATTACAAGGGCAAATTTATGACTATAGAGGATAATAAAATGTATGTTTTTTAAAACTCTAAAAGGCGCAATGTTCTGGATCTTTTTGGATGCTTTTGCATATTTTTGTTGTTATATAATGTTAGTTTTCAATCCAAAGAGGGACAGAAGGGCAAAAAGAGGAGGGCAGACTGACAACAGGGAGCTGACAAAAAGGAGGGGGGACACCCAGGAGAGCAGACAGACAGGGGACCATGGAACATTTGATGGGGACATTTTTCTGGAATCTGGGAGCCCTATCTGAGAGAGAGGCCTAAAACCTGACTGAAGCGACCTTATGATATGATATGATAGGTTATTTCTAATGTGCTTAATACCCATAGGTTTCTAAGTGAGGACCCGGGAATCGAACCTGTGGTGCTCTGTGTCATTTTCTTTCAAGGCAAGCATGTTTCCCCTGAGCCATCCTCCCGAGACACTCTTGCCTAACAAAAGTGGGTTCTAAACTCTTGCTGGCTTTCTTAGCTAAGAACAGAGATCTTTGATGTAAGCAGATATATCCCAAAGCTATCAATTGTTTGTTGAGCTACCTGCCTTAATCCCTTTCCATTAGTGGGAGGGGGAGGGCAAAACTGTGTAGACTCTGGCCATAAATGAAAAACAACATATCCCTTTTAACGAGAAGTGTGAGGGGAAGCTTTCTTTTTTAACCCATTCTTTTTCATTAGTGGGTGCTCTTACATTAGTGGGAAGGGGGATAAAAGCGTTATACCCTTAGTTTATTTAATGAAAAATATAATTAAATTAATTTCTATAGGGTCAGTACCAATAAGTGATGTTTTTGTAAAAATTCAAAATTGACAAAGGGACAAAGACTGATATGTTTTGGATATTTCTCCTCTGTAAAAGATAGTGAGCTGGAGAATCTGGCAAGGCTCTCGTAACCGGGACTAATGTCTGGCAGAGGCACTCCCAGGACCCCCCCTTGTTTTTTGGATAATTTAAGTAACTTTGGGTCTCACCCTAAATTGCTAGGGGAATCCAGACGTGGACTCATTGCTCACTATTTTTAGAGAGGCACAGCTCCACCCTACTGTTGAGCTCCAACCAGACTGAAACATGTGTCTGGGGTTTCTGTTGGTACTCTTGTTCAAAGGCGAATTGCCTAGCATTTCGGTGCGGGCAGGACAAAGACTGATATGTTTTGGATATTATTCCTCTGTGAAAGATAGTGAGCTAAAGAATCTGGGTAAGGCACTCGTAACCTGGACTAATGTCTGCCAGAGGTACTCCCAGGACCCTCCCTTGTTTTTTGCATTATTTATTTTAAGTAAATTCGATGATTGTAAAAATATGACAAGGTGGCTTACTGTTTTTTTGTATGGGCTGCACAATAGGGGACCCCTGAAGAAAGATAAATATTCTACAAACAGAGATATTTCATTGCTGATAGAACAAAATAGTTGGAATGCCTGTACTTACGTATACACAGTCTCCTTTAGAGAAACGTACACAGAAGCACACTGATTCCAAGATGTAAATATGCCTCCAGGGCTCACTGTCTTGACAGATTAGAAGAAGAAACCCAATGTCAAAAGCACTTAGAGCATCCCACTTCACTGCAGTGGCCCAAGGCTGACACGTTGCAAGGAAAATAGTGCAAATTGCTATCTTGGATGAAGCTAATGATAGTATGATATTATGATAATACCGAGGATGAGGGTGTGTGTGTGATTGTGCTGTGTGGAATATAGGTAATGGATCTGCTGTGAGCTGAAATGTGAATGCAGCCTGTGCACACATGGGCACACATGGCAATGTAAGACGACATGCAGCAATTCTAGGGTCAAAGCAAAAGGACATGACGATATATCAGTGTGTCATGGAGTTGTATTTTGGGGTAATGTGAAAGTGGTCCTGGACAATACTGCAGCTCATTTTCAGGTAAGGTCCATTAAGGGTAATACTGGCAGAACATGTGGCCTACTGGGGATGCCAAATACAGTAGACATTTTCATTTTTTCTGAGTTGTCTGGGTAATAGTGTCACTTATAGGTTTGACACACGATGGCATGGCACCGTCATGAAGTCAATCTGTCTAGATATAGAGCAATTTTCAATGAAACTGTTGGAGAAAGCTATCATGAATCATCTCAAAGCTTGTATTGATTATCATGCGTTTCAGATATTGTGCTAGGCAATATCTGAAAAGTTGTGGGCCAGAGCAATGACACTGCTCCCTGATCTCTTGGACACATCTGCATCATTCATCCATGCTGGCTGAATGGTTGTGATAAATCATTGGAACTGCCTAACACGTGTGCACATTTCTTTGCACTGCTTCACCACAGGTATTTGGGAATCGTATTGATTACATTTACATCCGGCTTCTGGTGGCATGCATACTAATCCACCTTGTCACTGCCTGTATATTGGATTGAATGTTATGAATGGTTGCTTTACTGAAAGGCTGACGACATTCAGCTGTCAGTGAACCTCCATACCAGGTGGACAATTGCGCCACCTCAGTGTTATGCCTGTATGCATATTATTGATGGCAACATGATTACATAAAATCCTTTCAAGACAAGTGTCATGGTCTTGGGCTGTAACCATATTCTTTCAAGCCCAACCTTCTGGTCGGAGGTGCTGGGTATCTGCGACCCCTACAGCCCCCAGCATCAAGTCCCCTGTGAACCAAAAATGAAAACATGGTCTAATTGGGTGAGGATGTAACTCTGAAACCCAGTTCTAAGTCAAATTAAACTCTGGCGTATTCAATAAGTGCATTGTATGACCCACTGACATAAGAGCATGCCAGTGGTGTTGCCCCTGTCCATATTTGACTTTTCTCCTAAACCATCTAATGATGCATTCTCAGAGACTTCCGACTACAACTGTTTATCTTCTTACATGTCTATTGACCAAGGACCCTCTTGCACCCAGTTTATGCAGCCTCTTTTGGCTTCCAATATAAGGATGTATATATTTCTGAGTATTCTGCATGCCACAGCATGCCTTTTATGGCAGGGAACCTCTGTTTATTCATTAGAAACCACTACTTTATACATCACATGGCCACTAACAACCTCGTGATGTTTTCTTTTGCTCTTCCAAATAGTGGGTAAGCTTGTGCCATTCGTGCTCATCCTTGACTCCACAGATTTGGCATTCCCTTCTGTTTCCTCTTCCTGCCATTGAAAAGGAATCTATCCTAGACAAGCAAGTGAAAACTTGCATTTTCTCGTACTGCCACTTTCAGCGATTCAATTAAATCCGTATTCTAATAGTAACACTGCTAGGATGTATGGGCAAAATGTGCTCAATAGAATTTCAGTAACATAGAAATAACTCAGTGTCTATCCAGCACCAATTGTCCCTTTAATAGAAGTTGTACCTGCTGCCTCGTGCTAACGTACAGTACCAAAGTATAATACGGGCCAGGGATCATTGGGGCCTCTTTTCTAAAGGTAACATTTGAAATGTGTTAGTATAGTGGTATGGTGTTGCCCCTCACACAGGCAGAGTCATAATGTCTCTGACTGTAGCAAAGGGTACAGTTCATTACATGCTTTGCAAGTGTAGTACATGTCTGACGTATTTTACTTTAATGGGAATGAGCACAAAAAGTGTAAGACTGTGACAACATGATTTCTGCTCTGCAGTACTACAAGGATGAGTAGTGGCTAAAGCACCTGCACAGCCCCCGTACTTCGACAAACCAACAGTGCTTCCAACCATAAAGGTAAAATAGTCACAGCCAAGAGATAGACCTCCTTCACCTTTTGTGGTAATATGTGCTTAGGGAATGGCATACTCTTAAAAGGGGTGTGGAGACAGGAGCAACCCAAAAAGTAATAGTACACAAGTTCTAACATAAATTAATGTCCAATCAAGGTTCTATAAAAAATAAATAATTTAATTAAACAAATCAATCGTACAACCAACTATTACACAACTATTAAAAACCCGTCTCTGTAAAAGAAGACAAACAATGCAGAACATAAATGTATAAGCACTCTTGAACCTTTGTTGTGAACGAGGAAACAAGCAAGAAATGCAACAAGGTTGTCCTAAAGGATGTGTCTTGGTGGAAACATGCTCAAATGAGACTTAACCAGTCTATTGGGCACATATGGTGGACATAGAGGACAGGGTCACTTTAAAGTACCCGAATACAATCTTTGGTGGTTGGATGGTGTCAAATCAGACTTTTGTGGGTAGAACTGGGTTTGAATGTAAGGAGTAGCATTGATCCCTGGTAATGAGTCATATTAGATTTGAATAAAGCAAGCATGCTTTAAAGTATGCAATTCCTTTCCTTGTGACATGTGCCCCTTTGCAGGCTGATTTCATACCAAGAGTGCATTGCTCCACAGAAAGTGGAGGGGATAGAAAAAGAGACAAGCCCACAGAAAAGTAAGATGAAGGAATCCTTCCTCAAACCGACTTGCACTCCCTGAGTCTCCTAACTCAGCCCCTTTCCCAGCCTACAGCTTCAAAGGCTCTCGGGTGTGCAGCCCCTAATGTAAGGCAGGCCTTTTTTTAATTAAATTGTCTCTTTGAAGACAGCCTATCACTGTGACCAGCTGGGAAATCCCAGTCCTGGCAAGGGGGGAGATACCCTTCCTCCCAAAGAATCAACAACGGAATGCATCCTGCCTTTATTTCCAAACACTGGAATGCGGACAGGCAGGTACTTGAAATGCACATAGCCCCTTATTTCTGGCTGATCTTACAGGGATGACTAAAGCAAATGCTTAGAATTAATCTTAACCACTGACATCACTCTGGGCAACCCTAAAGACAATTGTTCTTTACCCTGCCAAGCCCTTACAGAAAGGGGAAAGACCATATGCAAATCAGGCTTGGCTCCACCATTAAAAGGGTTAACCCAACCCAAACTGCTTGGTCACACCAATTCTACATGAGATCACAAGCAACCTCAGATATATTTCGGCCTCATTGGTATCAATCAGCGAGGTGATAATTGAGTCGCCAGGTCCACCAGGCTTGACACCCACATCTGGGCATGCCCGTTAAAATCATGGTGGCTAAAGAAAAACAAAAGAGGTGACAGCTGGAAGGATTAGAATGCATCCCTCATTGGGCGCCATCTTGTCTAAACTTAACTCCCCAAATAGCCACTCATATTAGGATATTTTAATAAATGGCTAGGTAGTCCCAGAGATCCTGAAGCCGCAGAGATATAGCAACTATTGCATAGCTATGACTTGACCACTCTGAGTAAAAAACCTACACACAATCAAGGTAATGTGCTTGACTGTATTGCAGTCAGAAATGTGAGTGCACAACTTGTTAGTATAAATCCTTGTGTCTGGTTAGACCATCACACGGTAACTTTTGAATTAATGCTTCCCGAAAAGGAACCCCAGAAAAACAACAAAATACAATCAGCCATGAATAAGGAATTTCAAGAAACTTTCAACTGAGAAAACACAGACATTTATCCAGGAGCTAATGGTCTCTCCATCAGACCATGCTACTCCCACCTTGCTAGTCTCAAAATACACCAAAAACCTACGTAAATTAATAGATCAAATAGCACCATTAAAAGGGAAGAAAATTAGAATGAAAGAAAACAATCAAAAATGGTATATACCTCAACTTACCTCTCTGAAAAGAGAGAAGAGAAAAGCGGAATAAGTATGGATGAAAACTCAATTGTTAACAGACAAAGAAATGGAAAGTCTTAGAAAAAAACTATCAACTACAAGCTTTTCAAGCTAAAAAAAGGATTTTATGATGCCTACATTTCTAACTCAACCAATGACAGTAAAAAACTGTTTGAGATTGTTAAATTTTTAGAAAAACCAAAAGCTCTAACACAACAATTCAATACAAGCAATGCAGACTGTGAAGCGGTACAAAATGCTTTTGCAGATAAAGTACATATGGCACAATATTCTATCGCCAATGCAAGAAAGTCACATGATATTTGTGAGGCCCAAAACCCTTCCACTCAACCTAAAACTTGAAAAAGATGCACCCTACTACCTGCCAAATGGACATTTTACCTTGGAAGATTGCTTTACAACACCTTGAGATTTTTGCACGGTTTTTAACCCGTTTCATAAAGGCTACTTTTTTATACAGGGCCTCATTACACGGTAGGCGGTAAGGGTTAACGGTCACCGGTAAGGGTACCGGTGACCGTTAACCCTTACCGCCTTATTACGAGGTCCCTTTATGGGTTGGTACTTTAACGCCTGCTTTTAGCAGGCGTTAAAAAACGAACCCGCAAAGGGACCTTGGTGCTAATTACGGCACCGCAATTTGTGGTACCGTAATTAGCACCTTCCCCATTCCCATTATGCCCTATGGGGGCAAAAATGGGAATGGGGAAGGGCATTGGTGAATGGGGAATTACCGCCCCCGCTCACCTTGGAGTAGGGCGGTAATTCCACCATCCACCAAGGTGGACACAGTAAAATACCAGCGGCAACCATGACGCTAATAGCGCCATGGTTACCGCCTATCGTGTAATGAGACCCACAGTGACATGCCAGAATTGTTGAAAAGCGTCACAGTTACCCTGCTGTTAAAAAAAACTAATCTTTGCCTTCAGCATTTTCCAATTATAGACCTATCACCAATACACCATTCTTATTGAAGATAATTGATAAGATTGTAGCCAGTCAGTTCCAAAAACAAATTGAGAAATCCAATATTTTACATCAACAGCAGTCTGGTTTTAGGACTGCACACAGGACTCAAGAGGATAGCTCAGGGGCAACACGCTCGCCTTGGAAGCAAGACAACATGGAGCAAGTCAAGTTTGATTCCCAGGTCTGCGCTTAGAAACCTCTGGGTATTAAGCGCATTATAAATAACCAATCATATCATATCATACTGAAACCGCCATGATAGACCTATAATCGGAAATGCTGGAGGTAGTGGACGACGGCAAAGCCTGATTGTTGATGCTTTTAGATCTTTCGGCAGAGTTTGATCTTGTAGCTCACGCTAAACTTTTAAAGTGTATACAGGAAAAGGGAAATTGTTCTTCTGACTCAGTAAAATCGTTTCAATCATTTCTAAATAATAGGAAGTCTAAAATCACTTGGCAAAATGTATCCTCTGGCTCAGAACAGACTACATGCAGAATACCACAGAGAGCCTGCTTGTCTCCTGCTTTGTTTAATATGTTTTTTGCAGATCCCCGTGTGATCTATTAGAGTCCATCGGACTATATTTTACTAATTATGCTTATGATAGTCAGCTTCTGTTTACACTAAGCAGAAATTACAAAAAAGATAAAGAGATGATTACGTAATCTACCTAGCCAGCTAGTATCAGGCCTGGAGAAAGAATATCAGATCCCTTGGGCCAAAAAGAACCTCCCGTATCTGGGGGTCCAGCTTCCCGGCGCTTCCAGTAGATTATATAAAGCTAACTTTCCGGCACTCCTGAAAGAACTCAGAGGCGATCTCATACGCTGGCAAAAGCAGGAGATCTCATGGTTCGGAAGATCCACGGCCTTGAAGATGAACCTCATCCCTAGACTCCTTTACCAATGTGCTGCCATACCCACCACAATCCCGAAACAAGAGATCCAGAAGCTACAAAAGAATATCATGAGTTACATCTGGGAGGGGAAACAGCCACGCATCCCGCGGAGGGTCATGCTCCGGGGTCGGGAGACGGGAGGTCTGGGAGCGCCCGATGCTGCAAGATATGTGCTGGCCGCTCAGCTCTCATCGGCGTTCGCTTGGCTCCCCGCCACATCTAAGCCTCGCTGGTTGGAGTTGGAGGAGGCCTGGAGTCCAAGCCCAATAACCTCGCTGCCACACCTTAAGGAACCCAGCGCAAACGAGGGCAGGGGTCCCCTGGCGGCAACTGAAAATACAGTAAGGAGCTGAAAGAAAGCGGCACGACTGTGGAACCTTCGCGGCACGATGGGCCCACTCACCCCGGTCTGGGGAAACCCAGAATTTACCCCGGGCTGTAACCCCAGGAATTTTAGGAGCTGGAAAAATGGAGGTCTGGAGAGAATACAAGATTTTTACGAGGAAGGAAACCCCCTAGACTTCGAGGCCTGCAAGGCGAAATTCAATGTGCCGGAGAGCGAGAGATTCAGATACTCCCAGCTCCGCCACTGGCTCTCGAGCAGGGAGATGAAACGTCACGGAAGCAGAGCCCTCACAGCCCTGGAACTCACCCTCACAGGGTCCCCGCCAAAGGGCAGAATCACCATCCTCTACAAGCTCTTGGACAGAACAGACCCATCCCGCAAAAAGCCATATATGCTGAAGTGGGAAAACGACATTGGGAGGCCTATCGAGGTGGAGGAGTGGAACCACATCTGGGCAAGAGCAAACAGAAGCTCAAAATGCGTCTCCAATAAGGAAGGGGCATTTAAGGTATGCTTCAGGTGGTATCGGACCCCAGAGACACTAAATGAATGCAACCCCACAATTCCCCCGGCTTGCTGGAGAGGATGCCCGGAGAAAGGCACACTCTTTCATCTGTTCTGGTCATGTCCCAAGGCTACTCAATTCTGGAAAACAGTGCTGGATCACATCAATAAAATCACAGGACTTACTATCCCATGGGACCCGGGCATCGTTCTATTGGGATCAAGCGGGGAGGGCCAATTCCCCCTCTCCGGGCACAGAGCAGAGCTATGCTCCCACCTGTTAACGGCCGCAAAAATCTCCATAGCTAGGCTGTGGAAAAACCCAGAGGGCCCGGCAGTACAAATGTGGTGGACAAAATGCTGGGACATAATTGCAGCGGAAAAAATTACGGCCCTTCGGTTCGGAAACAGAGATAAATTCTCCCAAACATGGGCTCCCTTTTTGGACTTCACCCAGAAATTCCCAGGTCTGGCACGACAACCCCCCTCCCTACGATGGATGGACAAAACCGAATAAACACAAAGGGGACAAAGCAGAGCAGAGGTACAGATTGGCCCAGGGTCCGGACTGCTAATGAACTCAGGAATGATGCTCCAATGCCCGAATAATCTATCGCTCACCGCAATCTAAGAACGACTCAGTACCTAAAGCCCATACTAGGATCCCTTTCCGTCCACATGCAATCCATCACTGCCCATCAGGGCTAGACTAAACGCTTGCTTCGACCCATGAACTGCCCTCTGACCTGTTATGATTGTTGTTTTGTTATGAAGGACATTGTCCTTGTTGTTCTACTACTTGCACCTCTAAACTCAATCGCGCTCATCGCAGCGCTCTTTATGTATTCGCAAACAGTTGATACAATGTATGTACAAAACCAATAAAAATATATTCGGGAAAAAAAAAAAGAGATGATTACGTCCGCATATGAAAATGAAAATATTTGTGTCCGGATGATGGACAATGGTCTCTGTTTGAATGGGCAGAAAAGGGAACTCTTGATCTTTGACTCTGACAAAGTAAGAGAACAATTAGGAACAGCCTATGAAAAACTATATATCGACCATCATGAAATCGAAATAGTCAATAAAGTAAAAATAAAAACACTGGGGGTTACTATTGAAGCAATCCTCAAAGCAGACGCCCAGGTATCCAATGTGACTACGAACGTGCACTATTACCTTAGACTAATACGCCGAATTAAACCTTTTGTCTCTGCAGCAAAGTGTGCTACATTAGTAAGAGTGATAGTCCTATCGAGACTAGATTACTGTAACACA
The DNA here is from genome assembly GCF_040938575.1 of Ambystoma mexicanum. Taxonomy (NCBI): domain Eukaryota; kingdom Metazoa; phylum Chordata; class Amphibia; order Caudata; family Ambystomatidae; genus Ambystoma; species Ambystoma mexicanum. The sequence goes on along the minus strand of NC_090927.1, from coordinate 699,356,154 downwards.
CTACTTGGCGGAGCAATTAGAAATCTGTTAGAAATTAGAAATCTGTTAGAAATTAGAGATTACAGAGAGTTAGAGATTACATATTCTACAAAATGATGCTGTGAGAGTAGTGAATTGTGTTTCACAACATGACCATATCTCACAGCATATGAGAGACCTCTATTGGCTTCCTGTGGAAACAAGAATAGAGTTTAAAATCAAGCGACCTTAAAACGTGCATCAATGTTCAAACATCGATCAGGAACACCAGATCGAAAGAGACAATGCGACTGCAAACCCCCAAAGCTCGTAGAGTCAAGGGGGAAGAAAGTTCATATCCTGTGAAAGCGCCTATTGCATGGAATAAGCTACCAACAGATTTACGATGTGAAAGAAACGTATCTGCTTTTAAAAAAGTTTTGAAAACCATCCTCTTCTCATAAGGTTAAATCGTTCTGATATCTCTTGATTACATTGTTATGCTACCCTTAGACCTTTCTCCGCGCCCTGATGCCTACGCGCTTTGGCACATTAGAAACAGATCAATAAAAATAATTGAGATGACGCTTGGGTCGCCTGGCCCAGCAGATTCAGACCCACATCTAGGCATTCCCGTCCCACTCGGGGTGACTAAAGCAAAGCAAAATATCACAGGGATAACTCTGGCATGTAAGAAATCAGATATGGCCGTAGAGAACAAGGAACCACCATACACAAATAGGCATGGCTTTTATTCTCATAATAAACTGCCACCGGGTTGGTAGTTTATCATATTCATGATAATTTTGAAACAGATGTGTAGACTTAAATGCAACCTCTGCACCGTGATGACTTGACTGTCACAACAACTGTAAAATAGGGCACCTGTGACCTCTGAAATTGCTCTGTGCTACTGGAGAACAACAGCTGCAGGTCAGGAGACTGATGCAGCAGGGGGCAGTTGTGCACTATGATATTGGCATGGAGTTTAATGAAAGGGGGTTCTGGTTAGCAGTCCACTCTTCCTGAAATGGATTAACCACACATTTATTTTTTTTACAGTTAATACAAATTAAAAAAGCTAGGGCTATTGCCCCCCTGCCAAATGGCAATCCTTCACAGACACACATTGCAAGAATGCAATTCCTAACTATACAGTTAGACAATGACATTGGAAATGATTTAAGTTAGTATAGGTTTAGATCAGAGTCACTACTTTTGAAGCTTTTCTTCTTACAGTATATAAGAGACATGTTCTCTTTATTTGCTGGATTAAAGGGTCATTGTACCTTACAGTTGTTTCCAAAAAGACTGGCATGATTGAATTGGAAAGTACCAGTACTAACCTTATCATTGTCCTGTGGATACTAAATAATTGCTTGTAATCCTTAGATCAGTTATGTAAACATGATATTGCTCATCACATGATAGCATCATGTTGTTGACAGTATCATTGGACACATCACTTTAGAATGTAGGCTATTGTGTCCCCATAGCATCTCAAAGGGGCCTTACCACATCTTTGTTAGTTATGCTTGTGTTTGTGTGTGTGTAAATAACACAGTGCTTCAGACATTGTGACTCTGTTGAAGTATTTATTTTTAAATCTATCCCTGAAGGAGGGTTTTCTGAGTTTAACTGGGATACTTTTCGTATGACATAGATGGGGTGGGTGATGGGTGGTACAGAAACATGGCAGGGGGGATGTGAGCATCATTCTGATATCATGTTTAAACATCATAATAGCATGGGGTCATGTATAGTATATACACTTCTAAAGTAGGTCTTCACCTAGCGTATTCTTTAATCAGTGCTTCCATGTAGACTTGAACATTTCATGTGTTCCTTCTCTTCCTTCATTCTACATGCCACTCACTCTAAAAATGCCGGACTGGCCTTCTCTATCTGCCAGAAATATTTGATTTCCAAGGGTGCATGGTCCTTTTTTGCCCACTGTTAGTCCTTATTTGATCGAAAATGTGTGGCTAGCTGAGAGGTGGCCTATGGCTCTTACATTGTGATCTGAATCAATTATCTCATCAATGACACCCTTGTTTCCAGCCCTACTAGCTAGTTAGTCCCAGATGATTATTCTTAGGCTGCATAGAGTCCTCACATGGATCAAAGTTGCAAGACTCTTCTACTATAATCAACTTCAATGCGCTGTATGGATGAGGTGATGTTGTATGTAGTGCATGTATGTTTCAGGAAAGCCTCTTGTATACGACTTAGTTGTATGAGTCAGTCCTCCTATGAACTTTCCAATTGCAGATCTATTTCATAACCTCATCTAATTGTTCTATGTTATTTCTTTACATAAGATCGCTTTGTAGATAGTTGAAGCAAACATGTATGTGTCCTCTTGACTATGCAGGGACTTCACCAGCATGATAAATGACATAATTGGTAGACAGTTATAGGATGCAAGGTCTAATGGCCTCTCATAATGACCTATCTCACTCGAGTTGGGATAGTTGACAGGAATCTATGTGATTACTGTGCCACCCATAATGTCGACAGTTAAATTGCCGACACCCATTATTGTGCGGCGAGGTGATCACATAGATCACTGTGTCATGCTTCTCCGGCAACCGTCTCCCTCACCCACTTACCTTTTTGGTGGCACACCATGAAGTGTGCCACCATCTCCTCCCTGATCCTGCAGCGTAAATTCTCGCCACTAATGTGGGTCTAAACTGGCATCGCAGGGCCCTTCTTTTTCTATTGTGCCCCGTTCCCACCTGATGGAAGCGGGTGACAACCCGGCAACTTCGGACCCCCACTACACTGACAAAAGGGAGCAGGGGGACACCCCCTCAATCCCTGCTCCCATTAGTCATTGTAGTGGGTGTCGGCATTTCATTACCGCGCAAAGGCACGGTAATGAAATGCTCGTAATTTTGGGGACAAAATTTTGTTATCCTTCTGTTGACAGTGACCACTGTGTTATTCTCTGTAAACTGGCCTAGTAATTGTAATTTCAATTCCAAACAACATAACTATTGTTGAGAGGCCCTCTTCAGATTTAAAACTGGGCTCCTCCAGATTGGCGAACCCCAGCTAGTAAGTTCTGTTTGTGCACAACAAGGGGCGCTTCATTTCAATGTCCAGGATTATTATTATCATACAGTGTATCACCTGTAATAGGGGATCACCGGTTCCTGTAGGTCTTTCCACGTCTACTCAGCTTATTTCCTGAGGAGAGCTCTAACAAACCAGTTGTTCGGCTTAGCCAAGCTGAAGGATTGATGGTATTTGCGTCGATGAGTGTACCCAAATCCCTTTCTCTGGAGTTGAGGCTACATTTATTTTCAGGTAAATCAGGACCTTGTTTCTACCCACTGTGACACATAGGTTGAAACAAAGGCACATTATGCAAGAGGAAATATTGCTATCTTGGATATGTGCTCAAGTTTAACTTTGACCGTCTAGATATGTCTGCATCCAAGGCCAGATTGAGATTTTTCAGGTGGTATGCTAACATATTCTGTGTTTCTCATAGGGACAGTGTTATTCAAAATGTAGTCTCTTTAGGTTCACACCTAGTGGAGACCCGAACAGTCATCTTCAATGACCATCATTTACATGGGCATTATATTGCACATGGACCACCTGATTTAAAAGCCTGAAAAGTCACCGACGATTTTCACCTCTTCAAGTGGTGTTTGAAGACTGCTCTCTGGTTTGGGAATTATCAGTAAATATCATCAGTGAACAGCGACATCTCATGTTAATGCTTCGTTCTTCACTGATCTGCTGGCTCATTCTATATACAATAGCGTGGGGTTCTACAGCCGTGCGAAACAGAATTGGAGATCGGGTGTGGGGGGGCTGCTCAGTGCGCTTCTATGGGGCGATCCTGTTTGAATTAACATCTTGGCAGTGCAGATAGGTCAAGCGTTGTCACAGAGTCTGGTTGTCACGTTCATATTCTGTAGGTCTTAAAGCATATATTTGCACTGTTTACTGTCAGGGACCTTTTCGGTTTCTAGAATGAGGTGGCTGTCTAATGTGTTCTTTATATGGTGCGCACAATCCAGTATCATTAGATACGCCCGCTTCTGATAAACCGACTTGGTTGGGGTGTTTTTAATTTGTTCAGAGTCAGGCTAAGTCTCTCTGCATGTATTTTCATCAGTTCATCTGTGTCAGGGTTTATTAATACAATTGGTCTGTCATTTGCACAAACTAGGGCATCTTTGCCTGCTTTTGGAATCAAGATGCTCTGGGTCTATTTTATTGTGATAAACAAAGTATTAGTGTTTAGAAGTTTACATTTCCCATGATGCTGAGATAGTGATGGGTACATAATGATATTTCGAAGTACTTCTTTATAGTTTCATAAGGTCCCATGTATCCATACAATGATGTATGTTCTGTTGTTGATAGCAACATAATGGGGAATGGATATTTTAACACAGTCCACAGTCTGCATCCTCATTTCTTCCCTTGTGTTTGCAGCCGAAAAACTCATGGGGCAATGTGTATTGTTTCTATTCTTTCCAATTACCTTTTGTCTGGTTTTAGCTTACTGTTGCCTGGCTCAGGGACTGCTGGTTCTGGAAAGAGGTGCTCCGACCTTCAATGCAGAATTTTTCTCAAGTTGCTATAGCGAGCGGGTGTGTGTCTGGACCTGGTTCTCCAATGTACATTTTCATTGCTAAATCCTGTCTTTGGTTCACAAATAATCTACATGCACCCAGATTATCCTATCTGTGCATTCACAAAGAAAATATTCAAAATGCATGCAAATGTGCCAACACTCGAGCATCTGTGTCTTGTGCTTGGATCTTGAGCCAAGGGTGAACTGAAGTGCAGCATGACCACTAACGCAATCAGAGGATTGTTCATAGTGCCTGGGAACGCTATCTGGTATATGATGACGTCAGAAGGCCCTTTCACTGCCTTGCGACCAGTGCACCTACACTGTTTTTTTCACTCTCTCTTTTTCCTGCCTGTCACTTTTTGTGTATGGGGTCAGATCATTGACCCCCCACCTTAACCCGATGCACAGGCAGAGAAGGGACAGGGTGACTCCTTTCCTGGAAAGGTGTGTATGGTTTGCCTGCGTGTCATGGTTGAGAAGCTATACACTGGAGTGGCAGGAAGGGGCATCAATGTATTTTTCTATTGGTTGTGATGCAGCGGTGTGCATGCTTGCCCATGTGTGGATTGTTGGGCATGTACACGTGTGTGTGTGTGGGGGGGGGGTTAGGGGTGTGGGGGTGTTCGCACGTTTGTGGGCTGTGTGGTGTTCAGTTTATGTAGGAATGGAGTATCTAAGTCTGTGGCATCCTGCACTGGAACAGATCTTGTTATGGTTGGGTAGGCACCAGTTGCAGGCACACGGTGCCCTGCTGGTGATGGAGAGGTGAAAGGCAGCGTGTCTGATTTGTACCACGCTCTAGAGTGCATGCAAATATTATACAATTATCCACTTATTGCCATCATACATAGACGATCCACGTGGCATTACCATTGCACACGATCGACTTTGCTCTTAGCTTGAAGCCTCTGGCTGTGCCAATCCACAGGGAGTATTTTGAGCCCCAATATGCATGAAGATTCCCATCTTAAAATGCCACAGGAAGGGCCATTGTCTGTGGAAGGTATATTGATGACCTTTCCCTGAAAGTGCATATAGGCACAGATTCACCACCAAATCACTGCGAACTCCTGAATGAGAAACATTTCTCACTGTTAACCACAGTCATCAATAAATTGCATCCCTTCATCTTACCCTTAAATTTGAATGTTTATCATTACACTCATGATCTCTCAGGGCACCTCGTCCTGCAACCACCGTGCTGCCGTGCCTCCGCCGCAGTCCTTACTTCAACTTTCCCGGCCGCCCGCTGCTCCCTGTATGTTACACTGCGATCTTCCCACAGCTTCCCACTTCACCTCATTACGCAGAACTCCCGGCTGCACCGCATACAGCACGGATTCACTTTCTTCTTGCTCTGAGTAACTGATATTCAGGGTCTCAGTTATCTACCCCTGTCCATGGAGCTCTCTCCGTGCATCTCCTCCAGCATATTGCCCTGCAGCTCTACCTCTGCATCCAACCATGGCGTTCTCCCTCTGCGCCTTTCTGTGGAGATATTCCTTTGTTCAATAAGCTGGAGGTCAACTGGAGCTCCCTTTCTGCACCTCTCCATAAATTCTGACTCAAAGGCCTGCTCTCCCTCTGCTCTTTATCGTGCATCTCACCCACCATCATTCATTCTGCACCTCAGCCTCTTGCACTCAATCTATTCCTCACACCTCCTTTCTCCCTAGGCACCTCATCCTATGACATTATGCCCTGTGTCCATCCCACTGCACACCACCCTGCGGATCATTATGCGGCTCCCATCCTGCACCGCCCCATGCAGCTCTTCCACATTTGGCAGCTTTCCCTCAGCTCCAACGGCATGCCTTCTGCACCACAGAGTCTGTCTTCCAACATGCACGTCACACTGCATCTCTCCCCCTGCACCTCACCATGCAACCCACCTTCTGCACCTCTCCATGCAGGTGGTCAGTGATAATGTCGAGTGCAATAATGTCGACAGTCAAAATGTCGAAAAAGAAATGTCGAAAAAAATAATGTAGAAAAGCAATAATGTCGAAAAAAAATAAATACATATATATAATTAAAATGTGTTGAGTATGAGGGGTGAGAGGGTGGTGGGGGGTGGGGGGTTTGGGGGGACTCTTCTTTATGTATTTATTGATAGTGCTAAATGACTTTTTTCGACATTATCACTCTAAAAATTGACTCTTTTCATTATATGTATAGGTTTTCGACATTATTGTTTTCGACATTTTTTTTCGACATTTTTGTAAGTCGACATTTTTTTTCTCGACATTATCACTATAAACCCTCTATGCAGTGCTTCCTCACCTTGCAGCTCTGCCTCTGCGTCTAACCCTGCACCTCACCACCCAGATTCCAGTCTGAACCTCATACTGCACCTCTCCCATTGCAACTTACCCTGCATCGCATTCTGCATTGCCCCATCAGTATCTCTCCTCACTTGCCATCTCTCTCTCTCTGCTCAGTATACTGCTCCTCATCCACCAGCATTCCTTCTGCATCCCAGCCTCCTCCTCCCAATCTGCTTCACACACTGCACCCCTCCCATGTTCCTTATCATGCAGCTTTTCACTAACACATTCTGGAAACCCGCCTCTCTCCCCAAAACCCCACCTGCGCCAGCCCTTCTGCTTCCGTCACTCCCTGCAGCTCTATTCCTTCGCCATCCTGCAGATTTGTCCCTACACATTATCCTGCTGCTCATTCAATTGGCAACACCCACCCACTTGCACCTCATCCTGCAGCGTAGCTTCTGCCCCTCACAATGCACTCTACCCTTACAGCCCCCCACCCCTACCTGACAAGCGCTACTTCACTGTCAGAGTGTGGTTCTCCTTCTCCTCCTGCGGGGCGCCCTATACACCTCACCACCCACTGATCCCCCAACACCACATCATTCAGCCCTTCCTGTGCACATCTCCTTCTGGCCCCTGAACACCAGGCCTGCCTCTGCTCACTCCTTTCAGTCCTAACCTAACGGCTCCCTTAATTATAGGTGATCTAAAGCCGACTCTCGGTGACCTCTTCAGACGCCGCCCATACAGTCAAACCATGCATTCAATGGGCCTCATTACACGGAAGGCGGTAAGGGTTAACGGTCACCGGTAATGCTACCGGTGACAGTTAACCCTTACCACCTTACTACGAGTTCCCTTTGCGGGACCCGACTTTAACGGCTGGTTTTACCAGCCGTTAAAGTAGGGTGCCGCAAAGGGACCTTGGTGCTAATTACGGTACCGCAATTTGCGGTACCATAATTAGCGCCTTCCCCATTCCCATTATGCCCTATGGGGACAAAAATGGGAATGGGGAAGGGCCTTGGTGAATTGGAAATTACGGCCCCCGCTCACCTTGGAGTAGGGCGGTAATTCCGCCATCCACCAGGCGGACACGGTAAAATACCGGCGGCAACCATGGCGCTAACAGCGCCATGGTTACCGCCTACCGTGTAATGAGGCCCATTGGCTGAGTTTGTGGGCTGCACATCCGACAGTGAATTGATTTGCAGTTGTTTCTTTCAGGATGTGCCTATCAACATCTCTAACTGGCCAATCAGAGTTAGGCCACAAATCAGAAACTCTGCACTGCAAAATACAATTTTAGGCTCTTCAAATCCCCCTGCTTATGCTGCAACGTTTCACATCATATACAGACACTACTGGGCCTCATTACAACCCAGGCGTTAAGGGGTTAACGCACCGTAAAAGGTGTCGGCTCCGTTAAACCCTTAACGCCTGATTACGAGGTCCCTTTGCGGGTTGCACTTTAACGCCTGCTTTTAGCAGGCGTTAAAAAACCAACCAGCAAAGGGATCTAGGAGCTAATTATGGCACCGTAATTTACGGTGCCGTAATTAGCGCCTTCGACATTCCCATTGAGCCCTAAGGAGCAGAAATGGGAATGGGGAAGGGCCATGGCGGCATGGGGAATTACCGCCCCGCCAACCTCGGAATGGGGTGGTAATTCCCCATTCCGCCATGGCGGAGTCGGTAAGTTACCGGCATGGACCATGGTGCTATTAGCACCATGGTCCAACGCCTGGGTCGTAATGAGGCCCACTATCTTGAAAAGGGATGTTTCAAAAACATAGCCCTCTCTTTATGCACCAAAGTAAATGGCTACCATCTAGTTTTGGGGTTAAACCCCAAATAATACAATGTACTTGGCACAAGAATTCCTCCTAGCCCAGCCAGCGAATGTGAAGATAGTCTTTTTTCTGCGTGTTTTGTGCACGCACAATTCCTCTCCCGTGTTTTAGGACAGATATATGAGTTGTGCAGAGATGCTATAGTCATCTTGGAGTGGCTTTCTCCATAGCTTTGTATAGCATCACAATGGGGAGCCATACAGCACCACAGCGGCTCTGACGAAGACATCAATACACTCAAATTGGGGGCAACACAGCGATTGGGGGACAGAAGCTGGGTGCGCATAAACACAAGTGAAAAAAACACTAATGTCCTAGGCAGCAGGAAAAGCACCATTCACACATCGTTTCCCAAAATGGCCCCATCTGTAGCATCATTTTTGCAGGATGCTCTAGTTATGATATGATATGATATGGCATTTGTAACGCAGCTATACGCAATTGTTTCAAGGCGCAACGGGGCAAGGAAGGGGGAACAGAGGGAGGACAGAGACAACGTTCTTACTAGGCCAAGTGACATTGAGATTGCGCAAGTGCAGGGGAGGTGGAAGGGAAAAGTGGCAGGGGAAAGGTGAGGGGGCAGTGCTGTACATGGGATCCAAACAATAACAAGAAGCGTGGCCAGCAGGCGGCGGGTTATGCACAATGGAGTAGTGCACTGGCACCAGAGCCATTTTCTAATGTGTATTTTCAATAGGTCTGTCAGGGAGTTGAAGTTGTCTAAAAGACTAAATAATTGTCTGCAGGGCAAAGGGCGCAGGAGCTTGGCGGAACATCCCAAGAACCAGGAATCCTCACGGGAAGCTCTTTTTTGGCCGAAGTTAGGTTTTTAGAATTTATTCGCAAATTGCACTGCATTCCACCGTTGAACCAAAATATTGTGAACGTGAGGGAGGAATTGGCAAAAGTGGAGACATATGCCATTTAGCCCTGGCATGAGAACTGTTCCAGTCTGTGTAAAGTATGAGGTATTGTCTTTGATGAACTGAGGGATGGTTTGAATACAAAGCAACAATTAGGCATGAAGACCAAAAATAGAAATGTTGAACTTGCAATAAATAGTATGGAGAAGCTACGATCACTAGGGTATCTGACGAGGGCGCGCTGTACCTATGCTGAGAGCGTTCTTTGAGCGCTATTCGCTCTCCGGCGCAGACGCATTATTGCAATGCCACAACTAAATGTTTTGCCTCTCAGGGCTCGGTTGACATGGCTGACTTAATCCATTTTCTTTTATCTGCCCAAAATTATTGGAGATGAGGCGTATTTGGTTGAAAAGTCATTTTGTTACCAATAATATTAGGCATGTTTCTGATGCAATTAATTTTGTTTTGTCATGTGTGGAGGTGGGTTTTATTAATGATTTGTGTTAGTATATTAAGGCAGCTTTTAAACACAAAGAAAGAAAATGTTAAGCGTGTTTTATGTGTTCATTTTAATAGGACTGTTTTTAAAAATGTTTAACTGTACTATACTTACCTGTTGTTAATGGTGAATGCCAAAATAAAGTATATTTCTTCTTCTTCCAATCCCACAGAGATCAAAACCAAGTTTAAATGTTCCTGATCCTTGGTCGGAATCAAATGGAACATCAGCATCAAAGGCCCTGATGGATTTTGTTTGCATGGAGACCATGGAGTGGCCCACTCATGCAATTAACCCTGCTACTTACCAACCTCTCGCAGGTCCCAACAAAATCAAGAATTACCCTGGGAATAGTCCTCCTGAGTAATTCATGCAACCCAATGTTAATTTACCCTCTTTTCCAGCACATTGTTGCTCCGGTCATTGCTCCTGTCATTGCGGGAGCATCTACTTACTGTGGATGTGAATTCAGCCTCATCTTGGCAGAACTTAGGGATGCAAAGAGGTTACCCATGGTTCTTATTGAGTCCGAGGGGAGAGGGGGATTATTGTTTTTATTTTCATTGGGCATGGCAGGCACCAGGGGCGCTAAACAAAGACCCGTGGAGCTAGCTCCTAGCAATGTGGATAACATCTCAAGTAACACAATATTGAGGGCAAACAGGGCAGGACATTCCTGTGTAAGCAGCAACCCAAATGGGTCCGAAAGGCAAGGACTGCCGAGGTGCAACCAGCTCCAGTTGGCCAGTCTGAACCAACCTCAACTCCACTAAGACAAGTTGCCCAACCGCATAAGTGGGTTTTATCCAAAGGAGTAGATTAGGTCCCTGGAATTAAAATGGCAAGTAAAAAGCTAATACTTGGGGTAGTCATGCAGAACAAAACCATGGAAAATATACTGTCTGCCCTGTTGCCCGCAGAGTTTATTTTGGGTGGGGCCCAAAGGGCAGTCTTGTTTATTTGCACCAGGTTCTCAAATTATCCCTCAATCAGCATAAATCTAGGGAGGCCTTGATTAACAAAAGCTTACATTGGTTTCGCATCACATGTGGCTGTTTATTTGGATCCCGGGAATTTTACATGGATATTGAATTTTACATGGATGCATTACAGTGGGCAGAGTGTTTATGACTATATACATGTTGTGGGGTACATTTAAGGCCTAAGGCAGAACCGCCCTACAACAAAAACTGCATTCTAGCAGTCACCCAAAAATGGCTGTGCTTTGGTCTGCTGAGCACACATGTGGAGAGAATTGAACACAGCCAAACCAAGAATAGCTGCATTTTGTTGTCATTTACGTGAATCCAGAGAAAAACACTCAAATTCAGAATGGCTGTGCATTGCTGTTCTGTCATTTAAACATTCAAGGCTGCACAGGAAAATGACTTACATTTAAAACGGCATCACACTGGTGCTACTTTCATTTTTAACATCACACAATGTGGTTCCACTAAAACATGGCCCTGTCCGTGTACTTCTTTTTGAACATCATCAAATAAGGCCATACCTCTCAGAACGACATTGTTTCATCAGTAAAGTCCCTGAAAAGCAAAAGAATTCTGCTTCAAGTCCACACAGCTTGGATTTACTTTTTGAAATAAACCAACACACGCAAAGTTCTTCAAAGAAAAGAAGCTCTCTCTTGCCTTGTGTCAATTACCAAAAAAACATTCTCAAGCATATCTCTGTGTCCAGAAACTGACCAGATCTATAAAAAGCCTTTCATAAAGTAAATGCAAAGGAAGCTGTGTGTGGAAAAAATGCATCTTGTGAATCAACATGTAAAAACAATGAACATGTGTAAATCTGCTTTTTCAAAGCAGAAAATGACATTGTGAAACCTAAATGTGTAATAATACTGTAGCTCACACAGAAACACAATTGTGCATGTGGGGAGAGGGGCTGTAAAGATATGTATATTGTGCTCTGTTTCCCCCCCCAATAAAACAAATTATCCCAGCTGAGGCCCATCAATTTCTGTTAAACTTATTTGGCTGCAAGGTTAATTTTGCATCTACCCATGACTAAGGCTGCTAGGGCAGGGGTCCTGTTCTTATGGACCTGACAGTGTGATAATTACAGAACTGCTCCCAAGGACACAGGATGGGCGTGAAGCCTGAGTTTTGACTCAGGGTGATTTCCTCTACATGCAAACTGGAGGACTTCAAAGGGGAGTCATGGAAACCCTTGTGTAAGCTGACCCAGGGGAAACAAGTTGGATTGTGGGAGTGGCAGCACCACCCACATCTTTGGCAAATCCACCTCATTGACAATGCAGGACCTTTATACTTTAAGACATTTTTCCCCGCAATATGAATAAGCAGTAATGTGATATCATAACAGTTTTAATGTGATTTTTGGACCAGCACAATAAGACTATGTGCATCTCACTGGCACGTGGTGAAATGAAATGGCAGGAAAAATGCAATTCTTGGGAAGCATAAATTGTGCATATATTAAACTTGGGGAAACTATGCCAAATACCATTATGCGTATGTGTAGTAATTTACAGAAATGTAGATGTTTCTCCTAAAAATGGCAAAATTGTGCCCAAGGACGAGGCAACATCGCACAGAATTAGCATTCAAACCGGCATATTCCTTGTGAAATATGGGTTCTGCCTATCTTTTTTTTATGATGGTCTCTATTGTAAATATGAAGTTTTGTTGCATAACTAATTTTTTTGAAAAATAGGATAGTGAGATAAAGGGAGTCATAACATGCACACACCTAAGGCGGATCACTTCCCTTTGACCAATCAGCCAGCAGTGAGGAGGCGACCCCAATAGCCTGGCCTATCCCATTCAGGGGGTAAATCCAGGATACTTCACCCTTATTGTATAAATCTCTGATGCCATTCTGGCTAATAAAGGTTAGGCAGGGAGACACAGGGCTATAGATTCAACATTCAAAATTCACCCTTCAAGATTACAAAACTCCAGATCCAGACAGAACCACCTATCCAGACCCAGGCATACCCAATAATCCATGGAGAAAGAAGGAAAGGCAACTGATCCCCTTTAGGAGAATCCAGTGACCAGACCTTGTGCCCAGCTGACCCATCCCACTGTCCACAGTGACCAGACCTTGACCAGCTTTTCCCACCCATGAGAGTCCAGCTGACACAGTAACCAGATCTCTTGACCCCGCTGCCCGTGACCATATCCTAGGCCCCACTTTCCAGAGACCTTGCTGGCTGTCCAAATTGCCCAACTCGAGTGTACCTTGTAAGTATCACATCACCCTGGACCCCAAAAATGCATATTCCACTCTTTTACCTTGCATCTTGTTCAAATCCTATTAAAATCCCATAAAAAAAACCCTAGTCATTTTCCAAATTGCCAGTATCCTCTGTTCACTCTTTCCCTAGAAGAATCTGTTTAGTCTATATCTGTTAGCATATTTCCTTTCTATTTCCTTCAGTTACCTGTGTAAGTCCCTAGTATCATTTGGAATAAATAACCCATTGAAAATTCACATTCATTATTGTTGCACTTCAAAAGTAAGAATTGTATCGAGTGTTTTTACTAATTATAGCCTTAAAATATAGTTTCAGTAGAACTAATCATTGTGCTAACAAAACCGATTGTACCCGTGTATTTTGCTTTCCTTCAAAAATCCGACTTGCATTTCCCATAGCAAAACCCATACTATCATCCTATAAAGAGTCATCCCTTCCCCTCAGTATACTATCTGTTCTGTGTCTTTGTTTCCCAACCCAAAATCCGATTTCCGATTTTGATTGCTAAGCCCATTTTCTTAGCTGTTTGCCAGTTTAAAGCCTGTGTAAAATAAGAAATTGCAATTCTGCCGCGTGTGATTTTTGTTGCATTGTTTTCCTCCCCAAAATCCATTTTCTCACCTGTGTTCATGTTGCCTTAGTGCCCTGCTCAGTGGCCTTTCAGCTTCCTCGTCTCTTTAGTGCAGCCACACAAATTTCTGTTCAAGCTATCCTACCGCAAGAGCAACTGATCCATAAGTAATCAGTGAAATCCAGGTATGCCATTTCGCTCATTTTGAGGGTTTTCATTTTTTTCGTTTTGGCCTGCCATTCTGGGGTGGTGGGTTGAATTTAAAAACTGGTTTCCCCTCTTCTTTCTGACTCCTTGCCTTGCTTTCTATCCACACAGAATTTAGTTAGCAGGTGTTGGGGAAAGTGTTGCAGGAGGAGTCCATAACCTAGGTGCCACCTGTGAGAGTGAAGAAAAGTGATTTTGTTTCCATTTCTATTAAAGGTTTATGTAGATGATGTTAGAAAGTTGAATCAACTCCATTATAAAACTGTCCATTGCTACACAGGGTATTTGTTAAGGTGGGTGTAAGACGGGTTGGGTGCCTATTCAAGCCAAGAATCCATGAATCAAATAAAAAATAGAAATACCTTTTTTTAGGGCGCCACCGTCAGTGTCAGTGGAAGGAGTCCCTGGCTGGAGTGTGCCGTGCAATTAAATCCATTATACAGTGGGGGCTTGTGCCGTGATTGAAGTAAGTGTTTCCACCCGTGAGAGCTTAACACAGCAGGCTAACTCATTGAAGGTAGTGATACTTTTGGTGGTTGGAAAACTGTTTTACACTGTAAAAACACCATCCCAAAACGTATACCCTATGTATCAGGCCTGTGTGTAAAAATAAAGCCTAAAACCCTAATGTAAACCTAACCCTAAACTAGACAAAAGCAGAGTATAGATCTGTCCTTGCATAGATAATTAAATAAAGGAAGAACACTCTTCATAATGAGCACCATAGAAATTAATATACCTAGGCAGAACCTTGTGTCCAAACTATTTGTTAGGGTGAATGGGCGGAACAGAGCAGGGAGCCTGGCTAGCCAACATGCTGCAACAGGTCACCTCCATGAAGATGGAGGTGTGGCAGGACAGAGGCCTGTTACATCAAGCCTTGACTGAGTTGTATATGACGTCGAATATTAAAGAAGAGCAGCTTAAAATGGTCCGACTCACTGCCTACATGTTACTCCACATGGTGATTATGGAGGAAAAATATCGAGAAGGTATAGCCCTTGTGCAAAACCAGTCTGAGACAAAATTCTGAGGCAGAATTTGAAAACCACATCAAACTGTTAAAAAAAGAAGTTGGCTGCACAACAACAAAACAATTTAGAGCAAGAGGCCCAATTAGCTACATTAAAAGAGGAGTGTTAGGTAAAAGTTGTTTCCCCAAAAGAGAGTCAGCTAAAATTAAACCAACAGAGCCTGCTCAGGGCAGATAACCACATTGCAAAATCAGATCCAGCAACTGGAAGAGGTAAGTAATACATTTATTATTAAGGAACTCCATTCCCAAACAGATTTTGACCAACAGCACCAGAAGTTAGGTGCTATAACAACAAAGAGATGAACTGACTGAACAGGTTGGCAGCCTGTATCAGGAAAATGATGCCCTGTACCAGGAAGTGCGCAAATTAAAAACAGACATACAGAAGAGAGAGTCAGACCTTCAGGAACTGAATGAACTAAAAGTAGAATATGAAAACTTAATGGGGCACACAAGACAAGTAGAAGGGGAAGGTAATAGATGCAAGTCAAGCCCTGATAGCAGAGCAAAAGGCTCAGACCTTTGACTACTATCAAGAGGTAGGGCCTGAGAAGGAAAAACTTGGGAAGTTAGAAAAAGAGTTTGCTAAATTAAATAAAAACTTGAGGGACCCCGAATAAGCAGAGAGTGTCATGGCAACCCCTGATCACAGTATGAAACACTATGTACCAAGGGCCTCAAACCCATTTACCCCTTTGTATACCCAAGACAGCTGCTCACTTAATATCTACAGGCTCACATGAGCCAGAAACCATGAGGCGACCTGGCTTAAATAGGCCTAGCATGATTGAGCTGACGGGTCAGCGTCCATCAGAGACTGATGGACGGACACCCCTGTTCAGATACCAAAATATTATGGCTGAGGGATCTGACCAGGAAAGCTCCTATGAGGAGAAACTCAGGGAGCTAGACCTGCAGAAACATCAACTACAAAGGAACCACTTGCTTCACTTTGCAGAGAAAAGGGAGTCTGAGTTGAGGCCTCCAAAGAGTATTCTAAAAACCTCCACCTAATCAGGGCAGTGAGGGGGATTCTCCACCAACTCTGGAAGTAGGGAGGGGTCAGAAGACTACTCTCCTGTGTGAAAGAGGGAATCCATGGGGAGTGACCCAGAGAGCCTAATGCATAACAGGGGAGATGAGACTACACCCCATCATTCTGGGAGAAACTCCCAAGCTCATAGGATTAGGGAACGCCTAGAGGATAACGAGGGGACATCAAATAGCAGCAGCTCTGAGTCTGAGGGCGAATGGACTCAGGTACAGCAGCAAAAGAAGGCTAATAAACAAAAGAGATCTATGGTGAAACACCCCATTAAACAGATTAAAGCTATTAGAAGTGTCATGCCTTTATACCACAAGAATGGCAAATATTATGTCTGGGAGCATATGGAGCTATATGAACAGATGATGATATCTTTTGACATTAAAAATAATCAGAATTGCATAGAATTTTCAAAATGGACGTTCTCTCCAGAGTATTCAAGTTTCTGTGCTGTGCTGGAAAACCAGAACCATTCAAAGTGGTCCACCTACAACGCGGCCATCTTGAAGCACTTCTCCACACACAGAAACCCCCAGCAGGCCTGCAAGCAGCCTGAAATCTGCAGCGTGGAGAGAATCAGGCCCCAGGATTTGTTCAGGAGCTAAAGCAGGCATTTGCGCAAACTACTAGGTGAGTGCACACGTATATTAGGGAATTCATAAATACATATTTTCATGCACTCCCAAAATACATCATGACACAGTTCGTAAGAGATTTTCATGATGACAGGGCCATGGACTGGGTAATAGAGCAAGCTACCCGGATCTATGAGGTCCAAAAACCTCTACAAAACATAAATGCAACCAAAACTCCAAAACCAATTAACACTCCCGCTGCTGCCAAGGTGGCGGAGGTGAAGGTTGCCTGCCTCCATTTTGGACATAGAAATGGGGGGGCCTAAAAATACACCTTCCCAAAACCAAACAAATCAGAGGCAAAGAAGACGTTATCAATCACAAGCAGGTGGTAGTCAAGTAGGGTACCCCACAAATGTGCCCCCTAACTCTGCCAATTATATCAGCCCTAGGCATAAGGGCAACAGACCCATCTTGGGGTACGTATGGACTCCCCCAGCCCAGGGGGGATCCAATCAGATGAGTACGGCCCCAGGTAACTTCCCTCCTAACTTCCCTCAGGAGGGCAATAATCTCCCAAATTCTAGTTTAAGCTTCTTCCCCCGGTACCCTCAAAACCCCAACATCTAGGACAAGCCTCCTTACTCTCCCCACTTTCAGGAGTCCAGACCACCAAATCCAACAGAGGGAAGGGCAAGGGTGGAGGGCTACCAGGGGAAGAATCCTTAGTATCCAGGTTATTCTGGGATACGGGATAGTTACCCTTCCCACGAGCCACCAGAGTTGATTTAAGACCCCCGTACCAGCCAGAGCGGATGTTCCAACTGGAGCGCCAGGTCCAGAACCTGACTCAAGATCTGAGTCGCATGTTGAGGGCTCTGCAGAACCCTCAGAGGAACATGGTGGCTCAGAATAACTCCAACCAAGGGCCTGGCACCCCGGAACAATGACAGGGAGAGAACCCTGATAACCCAGCGGTTCCAGGGGAGGAGGCGCGGGAGGAAGGGGGATGCAAAGCCCTACAGGAGGCTTCCTTCCTCACCCATGAAAAGCTCCAGGACGCCCCAGAAGTGGAACTAAAATCTCCTGCCCCTGAAAGTCTGCAACCCAGGCAACAGAGGGTGGGTAGGAGAAACAAAGAGACCAAAAAGGCCCAATTTGTGGAGGAAGTCAGTGTCCTCCAGTTGGAAGGGGAAGAATCCTTGGAGGATTCTGGGAAGAAAGTCTTCTCCTTCAAGGACGGGGGAATTCCTCCCAAAGACAAAGAAAAATGGGTCCCAATAGACCATGACCCCGACTGGGTAGAGGTGGGGACTGATTCAGAATTGCCCATCCCTGAACCCCAGAATTGTCCTCCAGAGAACATAATGATAAATGAGGGATCCTCCCCGCAAACTGGTTCTATTGACGGTCTTCAGGTGAACGGGGACAGCACAGAGCTAAGGGAAAAAGGGAAATCCGAAATCCCATCTATTTCAGGATGCCAAATGTTCTTTACAGTGTTGAATTGCGGGATCAGAGCGCAGCTAATTGGATTTTGGGTTTCAACACAAAAAGCTCCCCACTATCCAACAGCACAATTCTAATTGGCCCTCATTTTGACCATTACATTGATATACTTGTTGTACTATGGCCTCATACTACTGTCTTGTCTGGGGGCAAAGGAACTGCCAATGGGGAGACGGAATACAGGGAACTGTTACAAGCACCACAGGACTATTGTAAATGTGACCCTTAATGGAGGGAAGATGCACTGATTCCATTGTACTGTCTTTATTATGTATCGAACTGTTTGTCAAATAAAGTTACAGACTGACATGGGCCTCATTACAAGCTTGGCGGTCTGGAAATAAGGGTGCCAGTAGCAGCGTATTGGCACCCTTTCCGAACCACCAGACTACAAGTATGCCTGCACGGGCTGGTTTTCACTGAAGCACCAGCACCGTTGGCAATGGTGCTTCCGTGTCCTCATTGCCATATTCCCATGGAGTCCTGCTGGCCTCCATGGGAATGGGGACTTACGCTTTCTGCCATCTGTTAACCCGGGCTGCCTGGACTTGGATATCAGGCGGCGGAACAGTGTTATGAGTTTGGCGGCAACCCGAGGGGAGCACCGGCACGTTACCAATTACCCAATTTCTTCCAAACTTCAACAACCTCCTTAAATAAGTGTACTAAGTCAACAAGTTACTGTCACACTTTTGGTAACTCATTGCCATACTGCTCACATGCAGATGAAAGTCATTAGTGTCCGCCCACAGGAACCTGTTTCCTAAATGTATTGATATTCTAGACCCGTTGCTAATAAATAACTTCTTTTCTGGTAACGTAGTGAAGGACCTACTGAAACATATTTTGGAGTGAATGATTTGAACTCTTTTAACCTCATGGAATTGAATTGTAATAAATGGGTTTTTACAATCATTTTCTTGCAGTACGAGGTATTTTGCAATTTATAACATTGTAATGCATTTTCCAAAATAGAGGTTTGTTTAGTTTATGTCTCGGAAGCAATCCCACATGATGCATATATTTATATAAACGTCCTACTTCAAGAGCCTTGTTCTTGGCTTAAGAATAATATGCCATGCTAAAATTAGCGGATATAGGCAAAGATCTGAGGTGGTGGAAATGATGGACGAGAGTACACATCCGTGTCCACGCGAGGTTACATGTGCCCAGTAGCCTGATGGGTTGCTATGGCATCCAGATATAAAACAGAGGAAAAACATCGGTCATTCACAAGTGGCACTTTGTTTCCAGACAACAAAATGCAAATACAACAAAGCAAAACAAAAAACATTGCGAATATGACGACATTTCTGGTGTTGTGCTAATTCCACTCTTCTATTTATAAGCATGATTTTACAACAAAAACCATATTGAAATGGTCTTTTTAGTTTTATAATGTTTCTCTGGATTGAAAATCGGTGACCTTGTAACAATGAGCATTACAACATTACGGTGCTTGTTTACCGCTGCATACATATTTATCGAGAACGTATTGCCTCTCGTGACATTGTAAGCACATTTATTGATTTTAAAATGAGAAATTAGAATTGGATCATTCGGAACCGTTTTTGCTACAGGTGGATCAATTTGGACGGTCTTATTTTTGGGTAAAATGAATACATATTTCCTAGATCATGTTCAGGCCATTCATATCATTGTGTAGTATAATTGCAGAGGTAATGTTAATAACTTTCAGAATGTTTTTTAAAATTAATTATATAAATATTCATCTCAAAGTTCATGGGGCTCAGTGTGAATATGTTAAAACACAAGTACCCATCCCTAGTGGTTGGCGGATATCTCATTATCATGCATGTTGCAGGCCCATGCTCTCATTCCAGGGGAGTTTCAACCGTGATTCACAATGTATAAACTAATTGTAGAAAGTGCACGATTATTATGTTTTAAACGACGAGCGGAGGACTGGGCCCACCTTCCATTTCAATCAAGGAGTCATCTGGAAACTCTTCTATCAGATTTTGATGCAACTTTTGTCTGTGGAGTTTTTGTGTAAAAACACACATGGGCCCGATTCTTGGAATTTTTTGCACGGCTCAATATGACTTTGCACTGCTGAAAAGTTACTTTGCACTGCTAAATGACTGCACAGACTTTACACTGCAAGAATACACTTTGGACAGGAGTCAGGGAAGCTGACCAGCTAGGATAACCCACATGTTGGAGTTGAATCCATTGTGGTTAACCCAGGCTATATGTCTGAACAGCAAACGGCTGAGGGGGAAATCAGGGCCATTGCTTTGCAGTCAGTGGAGCCCCAGGCTGAATTGGCCCCTACAACACCAGGCCTGGTTAAGGCAAGCTCTACATCTGGGTGCAGAGCGCAGCCCATTTTGGATGCTCTGATCCTATCAATTAGTGAAAAACCTGGTGCTCAGACAAAGAGACATATAAATTGGTCCAACATTCTTGGGCTGTGTTTTAAAAACACTGCTCTATACTTATTGACATCTTGTGACTTTGAGTTTATCGAACCTCAGAAATTTGGTTTTGGTGGAATATCACACATACACTGTTTATTACCAGCAACAGCTACCTTGATAAGAGAACAATTTGAATCATTGAGCTACCTAGGTTACGATTTGGACAGGCCTGTTCCTACCTTGTCGACTGTGCCAGCTAATTGTGTTCCTTGTAAAAAATTCAATAAGGGAGGAAACACGACCAGCTGGCAAACTCTGGATCTTGTAATGTCTGAAGTTTTTGATAACACTAAGCGATATGATTGGTTATTTATAATGCGCTTAATTCCCAGAGGTTTCTCAGCGTGGACCCGGGGATTGAACCTGTGGTGCTTTGTGTCGTCTTGATTCCAAGGCGAGCACATTGCCCCTGAGCTATCCCCCCAAGACATTGGCACCATAGTTTACTGCCAGGCATTCAAAGTAAGCAAAAATGAGAATTCATACTGGCCTCTTGGAATACTAGAGAACACTCTCACTTTATAACTGATGGATCCACCCAAACTATTTAAGCTGAATGTTCAGTGCTCATGCTGAAGGAAACATGGCTGTGTTTGAACTTCCACATGGATGGTTATTTGTCATTTCAAATACTGACGAAAAAAGCTGCAAAGTGTCGCCCATATTAATATTTAATAGTGGGGGTCCGAAATTAGTTGTGATCCTCCTTGATATCACCCCTTGATCCAAGTGGAAGTGCGCTTGCCGTTGAAACAAGTGTCAGAGTTCTAGCTAAAGTCCACCGTATACTGTTAATCAATGTATATGATCCCCCAGACGTGAGCTGCACAGATGATATCTTTAACCATGTGGATACTCTTGTGACAACCTGAGCTAGTAAACATGGAAATGTCATGGTACTGATGACGGGGATTTGAATGTTCAATGCAGGGAGTCAACCATTAAGGGTAGTGTAAAGATGAGGCGGAGGCAGATTGAAGTAAGATTTCTTTAAGTTTAATAATTCGAGCCCGCCGGCACAACCACCCCTTCTCCCTCTCTCTGCCAACCGTCACTGCTGTCACGCGAACTCCAGTCTCCGAATCATAACAAAGAGGCAGGGGTTCGCGTGACAGCACGCGCAGCTCAGCACAGCTGATCATTGCTGATCTCTACATATCTTCCCCCTTAGAAAGGAAAAAACATTTCACATAGGAACAATATACTATTTCATTCAGAAAAAGAAATAGCAGAAAATAAATACTAAAGTAAACTGTGAAACAAATTTGAGATAAAGTACCTCTTCTAACACAACTGTAAAAAAATTCACGTGATATAGTCTTTCAACCAGATGGGTTGAGACCTCTACCTGCTAGGATTACTGATTTTGTTCTCACTCCACACACCTTCATTCTCACTCCCATATTTTCCATGGTTCTCTGCATTCCCAGCTCTCTCATTCACCCCATGCACTTTCAGAATCCTTCCTTTTGACCACACTTCTCCACCATCCAAAATTACTACAGACTTCTTGACTGCAGATATCTTCTTAGGCCCCAAGTATTTGCTCTCTAAACATTTGTTCACCAACCTGGGGTTCTTCACATACACTCTCTCCCCCACTCTCCATTCATGTTCCTTCACTTTCTCTCTAACATTGAAATTTGCTATATTTTTTTCTTGGCTGGCATTTATGAGTCTCATTATTTGTGCTCTATCCACTTGAACTACCTTGGCTACAACTAACCAACCTGGACACAATTTGGTCCCCGGTTCCCTCCCTTTGAGGGATACAAACGGTGATACTCCTGTCATCGAACGTGTTGTGGTTACATAACTCCACGTCATTACATTCAAAACCTCTCTCCAAGGTTGCTTCCCTCTCATTGCCAATTGTAAACCTTCTTTCAACCATCGATTTACCCTCTCAACAAGACCATTTGCTCTTGGATGATACAACGCCGTTTTGATGTGTCTTATGCTGTAACTTTCAAGAAATGTCTTCATAGCTTCTGACACAAATTGAACAGCATTGTCTGATACCAGATCAGTTGGTACTCCTTCTCTAAGAAATACCTTCTCCAGAAATGTTATCAACTCTCCTGCAGTGACTTCTTTGACCGCTTCCCACTCAACCCATTTTGAATGATAGTCAACAAGCACAAACAAAAATCTTAGACCCCCTCCCAACCCTCTTATAGGCCCCATGATATCCACTGCAACTTTGGACCAAGGTTGAATAGGAACAGAATTAGGAACCAATGGGGTCTCATGCACTACTTTGGTCTTGTCACTCGCTTGACATAATACACAATCCTTCACCCAGCCCTCAGTCATTTTGTCAATCTTTGGTCACCAATAATTTTTCCGCAGTTTCCTTTTCATGGAATTTTCACCTGGGTGGCCCTCATGAGCCAGTTCTAAAATATTAAACCTGACCGACTCTGGAGGAACAAACCATCTCCCTCTCCTCAGTTTATTCTCAAAAATGTTCAATTCCTCCTTGAGCTCCCACCAAACATCACATTTTCTCTCTAAAGTTTTCTTTTGAGGCCATCCCTTCACAGTCCACTCCTTAACCAACTTAAGTTCCAAATCAGATTCTTTTCCTTCTGACCACTTCTCCTCACTAATCGCACCCAAAACCTCAGCTACAACTGATTCCTCTATTTCACTTTCACCTACATTAACAGGATTGTTCTCAATGGGTAGCCTGGACAGGCAGTCCGCCACTACATTTTTCTTTCCTGGCAGAAAACTCATCTCAAAATTATATGCATGTAAGCCTAGTCCCCACTTGCTTATCCTAGGAGAACCTAAAGCCCACCTTCCACTCTCAAATAATTGCACTAGTGGCTTGTGGTCAGATCTAACAATAAAACGTCTGCCCCACAAAAAGTATTTAAAGTGAGTGATGGCCCAGAACATAGCCAACGCCTCCCTTTCAATAACAGAGTATTGACTCTCCGCTCCCTTCAATGCCCTAGATGCAAAAGAAATTACCCTTTCCTCATTTTCCACATCATATTGTACTAAGGTCGCTCCTAGTCCCAACACACTAGCTTCTACCACCAACACTGTTTTAGCTGATGGATCGAACTTTCCAATTGAGGGAGTTTTGCTAATCGCATCCTTAATGCCTTCAAATGCTGTACTAGACTCTGAGGACCATTCAAACCTGGTACCTTTTTTCAGCAACATTCTTAATGGGCTGGAGACCATCGCGAAATCCTTAACAAATTTATGATAGTATTCAGCAAGGCCCAAAAAGGACCTTACTTGATCTTTATTAGAAGGTACAGGCGCGCTTTTAACTGCTGCCACCAAGCATTTCTTAGGACTCACTCCACACTTACTAATTTCATGCCCAAGATATTCCACTCTATCAACCCCTATCTTGCACTTATCTCTCCTCACTGTCAAACCAACATCAGACAGTCTGCCCAACACTCTTGTTCACACCTCATCATGTTCAGTTACACTGTTTGCATATATAAGCACAACATCCTGAAATTTCACAATGTTCTCTATCCCTTCCAGTATGGTGTCCATCACTCTCTGAAACACCGAAGCCACAGAAGCAAGCCCAAATGGCATTCTGCAATATTTGAAAGTTCCACAGGGACTTATGAATGCTGTTAGATGCTGGCAGTCTTCTTTTAAAGGAATCTGGTGATATGCTTGAGAGAGGTCGATCACCGAAAAGACTTTAACTCCTTCAAGTGTTGATAATGTATCCCCAATTATTGGTAGAGAATGCCTATCGACAAGTATGTTCCTATTGATATCTCTCATGTCCACACAAAGCCTTATTTGTCCATTTGGTTTCACTGCTACTACTATAGGAGACAACCATTCCGAACTCTCACTTTGTTCTATGATTCCCTTCTTTAACAAAGTCTCTATTTCTACCTTCAACTTTTCTCTCAAGTCATGAGGTACAGGTCTCACTTTATGTACTCGTGGTATTGCACCAGCCTTCATTCGTATTTCATGCTCAAACCCTTTGAGCATCCCCAACCCTGGTTGGAACACCTCCGGAAATGTATTTTCCCACTTGTCATTAACTTCTGCAATAGTAACCGGCTCCTCCTCATTCGCTTGTATACAAATGCCCAGTTTATGTTGCTCACTCCACCCTAACAGGGAGGATCCTTCCTGTGTCACATATATATCTGACTCACAACTTCTTCCTTTGTACTCCACGGTTGCTTGAAATTTTCCTAAAATCTCAATTTTCACATTGCCGTAGGCATATGGTTCTATGGTGTGCTGTTTAAGATTGTTGATTGAGCCTTGCAGACAGTTCTCATAAGTCTTTTTGGACACTAAAGTCCAAGGTGAGCAACTATCCACTTTAAGCGTTACAACTCTTCCATTTATCATGAATAAATCTGCAGGAGAATTCCTTTTGTTTGATACTTCCGCTATCTCCAACACATGTTTCGTTTGTAAGTTTTGGAGTACACTCTCACTTTCTTCCTGTTCTGGCATTCTTGATCCAGGTTCAATATAGTGTACTTGATTCGATTCCCTGCAGACTCTTGCAAAATGCCCTTTCTTTTTGCATTTTAAACATGAAACATTCCTCGCAGGGCAAAATGCACTTGTGGAGATATGCCGATTGCTGCCACACTTGTAGCACTTGGTCTCCTTATTCATATTCGTTCTTCTGATTCCTCTCACAGCTGCCACTTCACCTTCTTGTTTTTCTCCTTTCATGGTCGCCATGTACTTATGGGTCTGCTCCATGCCTCTGGCAGTCTCCACTGCCACTTCCAGAGATACATCTTTTGTTAACAATCTTTCCTGTATTATCAAATTACTAGTGCACCTAACTAATTGATCCCGTATCAGTGAATCTGTTAATTGACCAAATTCACATGTGTGATTCAAAGATCTCAATGCTGCAATAAAATTCTCCACTGGTTCACTGGGAACCTGTGTTCTCTGGAAAAACGTATGTCTCTGGAACGTTATGTTTTTCTTTGCCTCAAAATGAATTTCCAGTTTTTTCTCAGCTAGGGTATACTGATTCACCTCTCCTTGGCCTTCTTGAGAAGGTTGTGGAAGACCATCATATACACTGCGACCCTCCGTGCCCAGATTGTGCAGAAGTTTTGCTTCTTTTCTCGCTGCAGCAAATGTATCCCCTCCAATTGCCACCAAGTAAGTGTCAAATAGTTTCTTCCACCTGTCCCAACCTATTGGTGGGACAGCTGGTTCCATTAAAAAAAGGTGGAGGCGGGGCCATGCTAGCTGCTGCCATGTTTTTGAAGTCCTGGTAACCCTAGCTTCTTCTTAACTATTGCAGTATTATATTGCTCTGGATAGCACAACTACAATTCTGGATCAGTAAATTGTGTAATATGTGTTTTTCTCACTGGCCCTCATTACAACCCTGGCGTTGGACCATGGAGCTAATAGCACCATGGTCCATGCCTATAACTTACTGACTACGCCATGGCGGAATGGGGAATTACCACCCCATTCCGAGGTTGGCGGGGTGGTAATTCCCCATGCCACCATGGCCCTTCCCCATTCCCATTTCTGCCCCATAGGGCTCAATGGGAATGGGGAAGGCGCTAAGTACGGTGCCGCAAATTGCGGCACCGTAATTAGCACCAAGGTCCCTTTGCGGGTTGGTTTTTAACGCCTGCAAAAAGCAGGCGTTAAAATCTCCAACTCGCAAAGGGACCTCGTAATCAGGCATTAAGGGTTTAACGGCGCCGCCACCTTTTACGGCTGTTAAGCGGCTTCACTTCAACACTACAGCTAAGTCAATGCCTAGTCTGGGATGCTGAGGGAAACCCTTATTGATATACTTTTAGGTCCAGTTCATGTACTCTAGATGACACCCCTTATATAACACCCCTCTCTTAGAATCCCCCTGACCCTACTGAGCCAAGAAGTAGGTTTGTTTTGCAAATTAAAAGGTTTATTTGAGAAATTAAACAATATATATATATCACACTTTTATAATAAATTAATATCTGATAGTACACTGAGACACATGATGTGGATCCACAATGGGTAATGTTACAGTGGTACACTTGATTACTTAGGAGTAGTATAGAGGATGAGGTAGCTGAAAATGCTTTATGGTTTCAAGGAAATGCAAGGTGGAATAAAATGCAGTACAGCAAATAAACTTGATATGATTTCAACCAACAACAATGTAATAACTTTTTCTCTGGCAATTCACCCCCCCCCCCTATGCAATGTAAGAAATGGAAGGAGATGGAAAGAGGAGCACACAGTTCTCAGGAATGCAATCAAATACAATACGAAATTCAGTTCCCCCCCAGCAAGCTTAGAGGAAACAGGTAGAAGTTTCAAACACAGGCCCAAAATGCTTTTAAATGTGGTGGCAATGGATGGGAAAATGTGCTAACTGATTTTAATTCCCTCTAGAGTTTCAGGGTGAGTGAGAGATGCTTGTTGGTATTAGTTCAGGTTCCCTTTAGCAATGCTCTATGAGTTATTACCAGGTTGCAAACAGATTTTAACAAAGGAAAGAATGGAGCTGCTACTTTGACAAGTGGAGAAATTGAGCCAAAATCGCAAATCGCGGTAAATTTCGTGAGTGCGTAAATCGCGATTGCGGAAAAAGTATAGGGAGTAGGAAGTCGGTTCTAGGTTTGTTGAAAAGTCTAGAATCACAGCTTTAAAATTAAATCACGTTCCTAGGACAAACGGTTCCGGAGATAAAGACGATTTAATAAAGGTAGATTTTCAGATTTAAAGTAAAACTCAAAATGACAGGTGACAGTTTGCAGCTTTAGAATGACAGATGAGAGGTTGCAGCTTTAGAATGACAGATGACAGGATTACTAGGAGGCAGATCTCCTTAGGTTAAAATAGTTTGGATTAGATTATTTTAACTAAGAGATTGGTTCTGCACAGTTCTGCTAGGTACTCACAATATAAATTTGAAATAGGCCTTGTCACGGATCTGGTCAACACGTCCAGTGGCGGTTCTCTCTGCTCAGCGGGTCAATCAGGCACTGGTTCTGCTCACAGCGATCCGGATCTCTGGTTCTGCTCACAGCGGTCTGGGTCTGGTCTGCGGTTCCGGCAAAAGTTCTTGGCACAGAATTCAAACAGCTTGCCCGGCTGTGGAATAGTTTGCAGATGATTTTAAGGATGCTGAGGCCTGCTGAGAAGAGTTCTCAGTTCTGCTCTTTGGAGATTGATGGATGTGAAGTATGGAATCGCCCGGCAGAGCGTACCGCAGAAAATGGAATTGAATGTCTCTACCTGTCCCAGCAGTCTCTTTTATGTGTTTTGGAAGTGGGCGTGTGCCTGGCATAACTGAGCCTGCCCCTCTCTACTTGTCATTGGCCCAATTCTACCCTCTCCCATGATTGGGGGAAGGAAATGGATTGTCATCATGATGAGGTCTGTTATTGGGTCAGAGGATCCTCCCCCCGTCAATTTGCCCACAAATCTATATTTGATTCAAATATATATTTCCCAGATACACAATTTGTTGAAATTACATGCACACATGATATATTCCTTATGGTCCATGCTTGTCCGCCTCTGATCTTCCTGGGGGCTTGCATTAAAAAATGACAACATTTTGCGCTTTTTGACTGGTTTACCAATATCGGAAATTTACCAAAAATTACACACATATGCGCAAGGAGTATGGACATTAATTGATAAAGTGTCAGATTTTTAACATGCAGACATTTGGAGTAAGACCCTATTTTCCGCTAGCAACCCCCCCAGCATACACCACAGGGTCCTAACGCATCTTAAAACGTGCACAGAAAAATCACAAGAATAATGATATTACTTATATAATTCTGACAAGTCCGTACTATGAATTATCCATCTTTTTTAAAATTATGCTCTGGCCCAGATGGGTGTGGTTTAGGTTCCAAAGCACATGGGGGAAGCTTCTGTCTGCCCCCGCCTCCAGCTCGGGTGGCTCCCAGAGGCACTTCTCCTCCCACTTCTCCCAAGAGGAAGCCACTTTACGGCCCCCCCAATATAACATTTGCCTGGGTCCAGGACAAGGCTTTGTTCAACCTCCTGCGGTGCCCCTCCCCTAATCTAATCAGAGAGGTGTCAACTCCTTTTGGTGGGGAGGCAGGATGCAGCTAGGCCTGGGAAGAGTGGCTGAGCAGGTTTCTCCTGTCGGGGGTAGTTGTCAGGCAGAATTCAGCTAAATGTCACTTTAGTTCCCAGTTTAAATCAAACTTACAATGTTTACATATACATTAAATAATTACTTCCTTTAAGTCATTTCAGAATATAGTTTTACATTGTTTCCACCTCTTATCAAGTCTTTCCTTGGCCTGGTTTGGGTTCCTCTGTTCAGTTTTACACAAAAGTCTGGTGGTTTTAAAACGCCGGCTTTCTGATAGTGGTGAGTACCGGTATTGCATCAATTTTTGGGATCTGTCTTGAATTACTGCATTTCAATAGAGTGGTCTTTTGCTTGATAGTATAGGACCCTTGCTTAACATTGTTTTGATGGCATCCTTACAGTAGAGTGGTGATGTGGAACTCCCCACAAGAAGGTTGTATCTTTGGAGTGGTCTTGTGCCAACAGCGCAGTTCTCCTGGGTTCTGGCGTGAATGTGGGTGGCGATAGCTCATCCCCACATCCACCCAGTCTATTGATTTAGTTTGTTCTGGGATAGAATAATGGGCGGCGACAGCTCATCCCCACATCTACCCAGTCTTAGGATTCAACATGGGTCAAAACCCTTGACAAACCCCCCGCCTGCGCTTTGATTCGAGTCGAGGGGAAGTCGGGTGCCAAGGATGTTTTGAGCCCTGTGCTGGTATGTCCGCATTATCTTCTTCCAATTCTGTAGATGGCACAGTTCAGCATCTTTTCCTCCACCCAGTTGGATCGATCGGTTCTCTTTGCGGGTCCTGATGGGAATATTGGGCGGTACCCCGGGCCCCTCGGGTCTCTGCTCTCGGTCCCCGGTCGTCCTCCATGGTCAGTCTCCATGGTTTCCTCTCTCCTAGGATGATAAAGCAAAAGCGGCAATACACATTCCTAGACATTTTTCCACCACTATTAATGGTGTGGCGAACATGTACATTTTATACATCCGAATGCATTTTGCAGTCTGATTTTAAAAACAATATATAACAGGGAACATTTGCATTACGTTACTATATTTTTGATATGTGGAATATTTTAGAGTTTGAACTGACTTACTCTGGAGCTGCCCACTCTGGTATTGCAGAGGACTCCTCCAGTTGCTGCAGGGTGTGCCTGGGATGGCAACACTTTAACTGATTTATATGTACCCACTTGTCTTCCTCCTATGCCGAACTGCCTTTGGGGATGCGGATCTTGTATGCAACAGGGGAGATTTTGTCTATAATCTCAAAGGGTCCCTTCCATGTAGGCAAACATTTTCGCTGTTTGGCCTGGTTCCTTTGGAAATTGTATAGATAGACCCGGTCCCCCACAGTATATTCCTTCCTGGTGGTCTTCAGGTCGTAGTGGGTTTTCATGCTATCAGCTGATCTTTCTAGATTCTGCTGAGCATAGGCAAAAGCCTGCTGAAGGTGTTTCCTTAAATTCTCCACATACTCATGAGTTGTGGAGGCATTTATCAGTGTCTGCTCTTGGGTCCTGTAGAGCAGATGCTGGGGAAGCACCATATTGCGTCCGGTCATCAACTCAAATGGTGACATATTAGTTGCAGATGAACGGGTAGATCTGATGTCCATTAGGACCAGAGGTAATCGGATATCCCAACTTGGCCCAGAATCTGCCCCAAACTTTATTAATATGCTCACAATGGTTCGGTTGCATCTCTCCACTGCTCCAGAAGAAGCTGGCCGGTAAGCAATATGTAGCTTCCTTTTGACCCCCAGTATCTCCCACATCTTTGTCATTACTTCACTGGTGAAGTGGCTACCTCTGTCTGACTCAATCCTTTGAGGTAGACCAAAACGGGAAAAGATGTGGTTAATCATCAGGGCAGCTGCTGTTTCTGCCTTGCAGTTTGGGGCTGGGAGACATTCCACCAACTTGGTAAACAAGCATGTAACGGTCAACATGTACTTGTTTCCTCTAGACGAGCGAATGACAGGGCCTACAAAGTCGATTTGCAAATCTGACCATGGCAGTGTCATCCCCCTCTTTTGGAGAGGCGCACAGTGTGTGAGGGATGATGGCTGATATTGTGCACACACAAGACACCCCTTCAAGTATTGGTCGAGGTCCTGCCCCATGTGTGGCCAATATGCAACCTCTCTTAAGATTTCGAGTGTTGTGTGAAACCCCCTATGACCGGCGGTGGCCGCATCATGGACGTGACTTAACATCAGGCTTCGGAATGAGGTAGGGACCACCCACTGATCATGGCCAGCTTGGGATTTACTTACCAACAAACCGTCTTGGATTCGGAACATTTTTGGACATTTCATCAACACTCTAAGGTCCTCCTTCCCAATGTAATCGGTATCCGTCAGGGGAAAGTTCTGAGGGTCCTCAATGTGTTGGTAAAACTTACCAATTATTGGATCCCCCTTCTGAGCTGTAATCAAATCAGCATCAGGGGTCTCCTTACTCCATTGTGCAGTTGAAAGATCATTGTGAACATTAGTCTGGGACCTAGTGATAGCAGTGACCTGGATTTCCCCCAACAGGGACTCTATTTCGATTAGATCCCCTGGATGGCCCCGGTTTTGGCCAGCTGATCAGCTAAGTCATTTCCAGTTTTGTCTGGTCCCTCTACTTTGGAATGCCCCTTGATCTTTTTCCAGTAGATGGTCATCCCATTCGATGTGACCAGATCATCAATATTTTGGATTAACTTCCCATGTTTCAGGGGTTTGTTATTAGCACATAACATGCCTCTGGTTTTCCAGTTAACCAGGTGCTCCACGAACCCGTTCCGTACATAATCCGAATCTGTGATTATGACCAGTTCGTGGCGTTGATGGTAGACAGCAGTGACGATGGCCTGATGCACAGCCATCAATTCTGCAACCTGACTACTTCGGGGACCAATTTTGTACCCAGTGGAGGGTTCAGGAAACTCCTTCACCCATGCATTCCCTACGCCGGCCACCAGTTCTTTCCCCCCGTTGTTGTCAACATGGTAAGAGCATCCATCCACATAGACAGTGGGCATTCCCTCACACTTGTCTTCTTCAAAGACTTTGTGGGGGGAATTAAGGTATGCCTCCATGTTGTCCTTTATTTTTAGACTTCCGTCCTCGAGACAGTTTTCTCTGGCACAATCATGCAAGTCAGCCAGATCTTGCGCGAGGGGACTATTCTGGTTTTGGCCATATCTGACCTCCACAGGAAAGCCTTGCATTGACAGAATCCAGGAAGTAATTTGGGAATTACTCACATTTCCGGCCCGGATTCTGTCACTCGGGAGATATTGCAGAGGCTGGTGTGGAGTCTCCACTATGATGTGTTCCCCCTGGATAAACGGGCGGTAATTCTTCAATGCCCACACCGTTGCCAGGAGCGCCTTCTCACAATCGTTGAATTTTTCCTCCACAGAGGATAAAGTTTTGCTCGCATAGTAGATTACTTTATTGACCTTGTCATGCTTTTGGTATAATACTGCCGTCAAGCACGTATTAGAGAACCCTGTCTCCAGGAAGAACTCCATGTTTCTGACAGGGTAAGCTAGGCAAGGCGCTTATGAGAGGCTTCTTTTGAGTTGTCTTACTGCCTCAGATTGTTCTGGACCCCATTCCCACTTGACGCCCCCCCCCCTTCAAGAGATGAATCAGGGGTCTAGTGATCTCTGCGTAGCCTTCAATGAACTTTCTGCTGTAATTAGTCAGTCCAAGGAGGCTCCTTAGTTCCCGCAGAGTCGTGGGGTCTTTCAGTTTCTGGAGTGCTTCCACTTTCTTTTCTTGGGGACAGAGACCCTGAGGAGTAATCTCATTCCCCAAGAAATTAACACGGGTTCTACACCACTGTGCCTTCTGAAAGGAAAGTTTTGCTCCGGCGGCCCTCAACTGTGTCAGAACATAACGGATCTCCGCTATGTGTTCCTCCACAGATTAACTTTTGATGAGGACATCATCTACATAAGCCAGGTTACACCTCGCACCCAGGTCGGGCATGGCCTTATGTAGGAAAATGTTGAATTCATTGCTGGAGTTGAGGTATCCAAAGTGGGTCCGGGTCCATGTGTACTGCTGGCCCCCAAAGGTAAAAGCCAGTTTGTATTGGTCCTCCCTACTGACTAGCACGGTCCAGTATCCATTGGTCAGGTCTATTGCTGTGAATACCTGTGACCCCTGAATCTGGGCCAGCCCTTGATCAATGTAGGGCAGAGGCCATCGGGAAGTATGGACCCGTTTGTTGAGCTCCCTAAGGTCGGCACAGAGTCTTCATTGGCCGTTTGGCTTCAATATTCACAGCACCGGATTATTGAAGGTGCTTTGTACTGGACGTATTATTCCCCGGGACTCAAGGTTCTTAATTATTTCAGTAAGGGACTCCATGGATGCGAGAGGCAAACGATATTGCTTCACAAACACTGGAGTCATTCCAGGGTCCGTGGGAATTGTTGTTGTGTGGATGTCAGTGCGACCACAGTCATATGAGTCTACCGCAAAGAGATCTTGGAAATCCAAGAAAACTTGTTTCAACTTTTGCTTCTGTTCCAGAGTCACACAAGCATCAGCTAGGTTGACTCTCTCTTCCACCATCTGCCTGAAGCCTGGAAAGACTTCTGGTTTGGCTATCTCAGCGGCCTCCTCCAGCTGGGTGGAGAAGTCCCTGGTCAGAGTGCTGATTTGGACTGGAGGCCTCAGGTGGGAAAGGCAGCCTTCATGGACCTGAAAAATCACCTCATCCCTCCTGAAGTCACAAGTCACATCTTCCTTACCATAAGGGCAGGAAGTGTACACCAGGAAGTTCCCCCCATGCCGGGTGAAGATCCTGTCTGGTGTTGTATTGTCCTCACTGCCACTGTCAAAACAGTCCTTGGGGATCGGTCCTAACAGTTCATTTCCTAAATCAATGGAGAAATGTCGGTCATCAACCGCCATTCCAATGATGGTGCCTGCGGCTAGAGTAATACTCTGTAAGTCGCTGTTATCCACCTCTATTGGAATGCTGTCATGTTCTATGTTGACTAATGGAGTTGGGTTTACCCCCAACTCTTGCTGTTGGAGAGAAGCATTTAGATGTATGTAAGCATCAGGGTTTTTCAATTTTTGTCCTCTTTTAACTTTCACTTCCAGGGAGAATTGTCGGGTCCTTTCTGGGATGGTGACTTCCTCTTTAATCTGAATTTCAACTGCATAAGGTAGCAATTGAGCTGACATAAATGCTTTTTCTTGATCATCAAAGCCCATGGGATTATCCGCTAATCGGGACCAAGCTTTGAAGTTTATTAGGTCCAAACTAATGGCGAAGCGATTGAGAATGTCACTGCCTAAGTAAAAGGCGGCAGGGACATCTCGCACGACCCAACAATTATGGACTATGCTCTTGTTGCCAATGGAGATTTTGAGCATACACCTGCTTGGCGGGAGATGTTTTGAATTGGGTGCTTCCAGGTCCATTTCCCATTTGTCTATCAGTTTGAATGTGGGAATGGCTGGATCTTTTGGGAGTTGATGAAACATGGCTTCGCTGATGAAGCTCTTACCGTTGTTCACACCCACTCGGGCGAGAACAGAGTCCTTCCCATCATTGAACTGAACATGGATGAACAACTGCTTTCCAATTTGCTGAATATCAGCTAGGCTCTGAGCTGATTTCACCTCTTTCTGGACTATAGGAGTGGGAGTGTCTGATTGTGGATTGGTAAAGAATTTCAGAGTGTTTCCTTCCAGTGTGGAATACCACCTTAAACTGGAAGGAAGGTTGATTTTCAGAAATAGAGAGGACCCCCCATCACCAGTCTGTTGTCCTACTGCTATTACTGTCACGTCTGGAATCTGGTTGTTCTGGAAGTGAAATTCTACTTGGTCAGATTTTTGTTCAACCATGTGGCAGGTGCCATTTAAACTAACATGGTTGACACTCTGTTTTAATTTTATTGGTCGGCTAGTCTGGGTCCAGAGGACCTTGTTTACACAATCTATTAGGGGTGACAACCTTCTCAGGAGGTCGTTACCTAGTAAACAAGGGGTGCCCTCTGGAGTCACTACTATGACCGGGTGTTTCACCTTGTGTCGCCCAATTTTAATGTCCAAGTCTGCAGTCCCTTCGACGGGAATTTCCTTCCCGTCAAAGTTCTGCAGTTGTCCAGGAAGAGAGGTGAAAGGAATATAGTAATTCTCCCCCCTTCCTGCATTTAGTTCATCAAAGGCCCTTTTGGACAGAAGGGTAGCTTGGGATCCAGTGTCCACCAGTGCCGAAATTGTACCCTGCCCCTGTACCCGTATCGGGGCATAATATCTTCCCTCAAGGGGGCACAGATAATGCACATTTTTGGACAACTGGTGGGCTATCTTTCTGGTTTTGGACATTGCTAGCGATTTCGGCAGAATTCTGTGGAGAGCCTGGGGAATCTGAAAGAAAAAGTTGTCAACTGGAAATGGTTCCGGGTTCTGGGCCGCCCCCCCTTTTTGGAGGCAGTCATCAGGATGGGTTTTACCCATGGGATTTTGGTATCGTCGGTTCTGGGATGAGATGATGGGCGGTGGTAGCTCAGTCTCCACATCTCCCCAGTCTGAATTGGCATCCCTTGGGACCCATTTTTCCTTGGGAGGAGTTCCCCCATCTCTGAAGGAGAAGATCCTTTTCCCAGGATCTTCTGAGGATCCCTCTCCCTCAAATTGGAAGACCTGTACCTCCTCCACAAAGTGGGTCTGTTTGGGTCCTTTGTTTCTCCTACCCCCCCTCTGCTCCTTGGGAGGCAGGCTTTCAGGGGCAGGAGATTTTGTTTCCGGTTTCTGGTTTTCCAGGGGCTGTTTACAAGTTGGGAAGGAAGCTTCCTCCAAGGCTTTACACCCCCCTTCCCCTTGTGCCTCCTCCCTGGGAACCGGTAGGTTATTGGGGTGCTGACCCCGTCATTGTTCTGGAGCACCAGGTCCAGAGTTTGGGGCATTCTGCGGTGGCATGCTCATCTGAGGGTTCTATTGAGCTCTCAGTATGTGACCCAGATCCCGTGCCATATTTTGGACCTGGCGCTCTAACTGGGAAACCCGCTCAGGCTGATACGGGACTCTATTTTCTCCCCTGGGCTGATCCCGGGAAGGGTAGCTATCTCTTCTCTGGTAATACCCCGGATTGGGAAGATTTGGGTACCCCTCCCCCCTTGGCCTCCCCTCTCCCAGATTAGGTTGTCTGGGCTCAGGGAATTGGGGAAAGAAGGATGGATGATTTTGGGGCTGGAAATTGGGTGGATACCTGGGGAAAATGTTCTGCCCAGGATTTCGAGAATTTCTGCCCTCCTGTGGGAAGTTGGGAGGGAAGTTCCCTAGGTTAGGTGCTTGGCTGGATCCCCCCCTTTGGGCTGGAGGAGTCCACACATAACCCAGGATGGGTCGGTTTCCCTTGTAGCGGGGACTGACATAATCAGGGGAGTGAGTGACCCCATTTGTGGGACTACCTCCTTGGCTCCCTGTCTGTGACTGGCCCGAGGGCCTTCTGGGCTGTGAATTATTTGGTGCAGGCAGGTTTTTAGGCCCCCCCATCTCCAAATCTAAAACGGGGGCAACCTTTACCTCTGCCACCTTGGCAGCAGCAGGGGTGCTGTTGGTTTTGGGGTTTTTCGGCGCATTATTTTTATTTTCGATGGGCTTCTGCACCTCATTGATCCGGGTAGCCTGTTCAATGGCCCAGTCTAAAGATCTTTTCTCATGAAAATCTCTCACGAGCTGGGTCATTATTTATTTGGGTAAGGCATGGAAAAACGTATAGATAAATTCTCTGCTATCCGTGCGCACCCTTCTGGTGGTCTGCGCAAAAGCACGCTTTAATTCTTGCACAAACTCTTGTGGGGCCTGATCCTCCCCACATTGCAAATTGTAGGCTGCCTTGCGAGCCTATTGAGGATTTCTGTGCACAGAAAAATGTTTCAAGATGGCCGCCCTGTATGTGGACCACCTTGAATGGTTTTGATCCTCCAGCCCTGCAAAGAAACTGGAGTGTTCTGCTGAGAAGGTCCATTTGACGTACTGGATGCAGCTACTGCTGTCCTTCAAATGGAAAGTCTCCATCATTTGCTCATAGAGCTCCAAGTGTTCCCAAACAGAATACTTGGCGTTCTTATGATAAGGCGTGATGACACTCCTTATTGCCTTTATTTGTTTCAATGGGTCCTTAAGCAATGCCCTTTTTGCCTTATTGGCCTTTTTGGTTCGGGTAACCCTGGTCCATTCATCCTCTGACTCAGAGGCACTGCTCCCAGAGGTGCCCGTCTGATCTTCCAGGTTTTCCAGGATTCTGCGAGCCTGGGAATGGCTGGCAGAATGTGGGGACCTGGTCTCCTGTGTCCTGTAATGCTCAGAGGAGTCTTCAGATCCCTCCTTGCTGCCAGGATTTGATGGGTACCCCCCCACTGACCTAACTGGGCAGATGTTTTCAGGATGCCCTTAATGGGCCTACTCTCCTGGGGTTCCCCGCTAAATTGCACTGTGCTTGGGTGCCCATACCCGGATGCCCACCCATCCATTCCTGGGAGGTAATGGCCTATGAGCCCCATACTTCTAGCTGGATAGTAATCTGCCATCCCCGTGGCCCTGGGCTCATGTGCTCGAGGGGACATGGGGGTGGCAGAGTCCAGGGACTGGGAGAGATGAAGGCCTCTGGTACTAGGGCTCCTGAGGTTATGCTCAGGAGTTTCCCTTTCCCAGCGAACCTCATCTCTATCCGCCCCTGCTTCCTGTTGCAATGAAAGAGCCTGCGCTTTCAGTTCCTCAGTTAAGGCCTTACTAGACTCTATCAGTCTCTCCTGCATCGCTACCTGTTGCTGGAGCCTATCATTGTGCTGGCAGAGAGCCTCATTCTCTCTCTGTGCCTCCTGAGAGTACTGGGCCAGTCTTTGCTGCAGGAGGGTTACCTCCTGAGCTGTGTCCCTATTGGCCTGCTCCTTTCTTGCCAGAGCATCCTCCACCCTCCTGGTGTGCTCTAACAAGTTCTGGTGTTCTTTTTGGAGGTCACCCAGTCCCTGGAGGGCCAGGTGATTTTCTTCCATTTTCCTTTTTAAGTGGCAGACTTCCTGGCCTAAGGTATCCCTTTCCTGACTAAGAGCCTGCATCTGTGCCGCCAGGTCGTCCCTTTGCCTTTGGAAGGCACCAGCTTTCTGGCGCTCCTGGTCAAACTCTGCCTGGGTATCCAGGTCTTTCAAAATCAGTTTATTGCTCTCTGCCTTCTCCCTATCTAGGTGGCTTTGCAGGGTGACTACCTGCTCAGCCCATGCCCTATTGAAGTCTAACTGTTGCTCCAGCTTTTTCTGGCTCTGCAGTAGGGAGTCCAAACCTTCTTGGTACTCCTTCTGCAAGGCCAGAAATCTGGTATCCTGGTCTGCCTTTTCCTGTTGCAGCACATCCATATCCTCCTTTATTTTAATGATGTACTGTCTGCTGTCCTTTTCTGACTCCTGGCTCCTGAGCAGCCTCTGCTCAGAAGAGTCCAGATCAGATTGGGCCTTCTCTAACGCCATCTGTTGCCTATTTGCCAGATCTTGGCCTTCAGCACATTTGTCGTGCATGGCTCCCATATATAGGTACAAATATGCCGCTATCCTGGCAATCTTATTATGTTCATCTTTGGCTTTTGGGGCCATATATAGTTCACTCAGGGCCACAGGTAGGGGACCCTGATCTCTCCATGTATCTGACCCTGTTTCAGTGACCTGTTGCGCAATTGCCTGCAACCAGACCGTTTGGTCCTGATGAGTCCACTCACCTCTCACAAATAGCTTATGTAAGAAGTGCTCTCTTGCTATTTTGATGTCTACCATTGTCGTCATTCTGGAATTTGAGTTCCTTCCTGACTTACAGAAGTTTGTATTTTATTTTTGCAAAACAGACCGTTTCCTTAGAGCGTTCCTTTGAGGAGTGCTTTACAGCATAACACAGCGTGGTGATCCGACCGGATGTATGTCTCCCTTCAGTTAGCACACTGTATTAATCTGCACAAGTGATAGATCTAACCCAGAATCTCCGGCTACGAGCCCCCACTTTGTTAAGCGGCTTCACTTCAACACTACAGCTAAGTCAATGCCTAGTCTGGGATGCTGAGGGAAACCCTTATTGATATATTTTTAGGTCCAGTTCATGTACTCTGGATGACAACCCTTATATAACACCCCTCTCTTAGAATCCCCCTGACCCCACTGAGCCAAGAAGTAGGTTTGTTTTGCAAATTAAAAGGTTTATTTGAGAAATTAAACAATATATATATCACACTTTTATAATAAATTAATATCTGATAGTACACTGAGGCTTATGATGTGGATCCACAATGGGTAATGTTACAGTGGTACACTTGATTACTTAGGAGTAGCATAGAGGATGAGGTAGCTGAAAATGCTTTATGGTTTCAAGGAAATGCAAGGTGGAATAAAATGCAGTACAGCAAATAAACTTGATATGATTTCAACCAACAACAATGTAATCACTTTTTCTCTGGCAATTCACCCCCCCCTATGCAATGTAAGAAATGGAAGGAGATGGAAAGAGGAGCACACAGTTCTCAGGAATGCAATCAAATACAATACGAAATTCAGTTCCCCCCCAGCAAGCTTAGAGGAAACAGGTAGAAGTTTGAAACACAGGCCCAAAATGCTTTTAAATGTGGTGGCAATGGATGGGAAAATGTGCTAACTGATTTTAATTCCCTCTAGAGATTCAGGGTGAGTGAGGGATGCTTGTTGGTATTAGTTCAGGCTCACTTTAGCAATGCTCTATGAGTTATTACCAGGTTGCAAACGGATTTTAACAAAGGAAAGAATGGAGCTGCTATTTTGACAAGTGGAGAAATTGAGCCAAAATCGTAAATCGCGGTAAATTTCGCGAGTGCGAAATCGCGATTGCGGAAAAAGTATAGGGAGTAGGAAGTCGGTTCTAGGTTCCGGAGATACAGACGATTTAATAAAGGTAGATTTTCGGATTTAAAGTAAAACTCAAAATGACAGGTGACAGTTTGCAGCTTTAGAATGACAGATGACAGCTCGCAGCTTTATAGAATTACAGCAGACAGGATTACTAAGAGGCAGTTCTACTTAGGTTAAAATAGTTTGTATTAGATTATTTTAACTAAGAGATTGGTTCTGCACAGTTCTGCTAGGTACTCACAATATAAATTTGAAATAAGCCTCGTCACGGATCTGGTCAACATGTCCAGCGGCGGTTCTCTCTGCTCAGCGGGTCAATCAGGCACTGGTTCTGCTCACAGCGGTCGCGGTCTGGGTCTGGTCTGCGGTTCCGGCAAAAGTTCTTGGCACAGAATTCAAACAGCTCGCCCGGCTGTGGAATAGTTTGCAGATGATTTTAAGGATGCTGAGGCCTGCTGAGAAGAGTTCTCAGTTTGTGGGTTTAGGCCCTTGCTTTAAGTTCTGAAGTAAAGTTCTGGTCTTTGGAGATTGATGGATGTGAAGTCTGGAGTCTCCCGGCAGAGCGTCCCGCAGAAAATGGAATTGAATGTCTCTACCTGTCCCAGAAGCCTCTTTTTATGTGTTTTGGAAGTGGCATAACTGAGCCTGCCCCTCTCTACTTGTCATGGGCCCAATTCTCCCCTCTCCCATGATTGGGGGAAGGAAATGGATTGTCATCATGATGAGGTCTGTTTATGGTTCAGAGGATCCTCCCCTGGTCAATTTGCCCACAAATCTATATTCAAATACATATTTCCCAGATACACAATTTGTTGAAATTACATGTACACATTATATATTCCTTATGGTCCATGCTTGTCCGCCTCTGATCTTCCTGGGGGCTTGCATTAAAAAATGACAACATTTTGCGCTTTTTGACTGGTTTACCAATATCGGACATTTACCAAAAATTACACACATGTGCGCAAGGAGTATAGACATTAATTGATGAAGTGTCAGATTTTTAACATGCAGACATTTGGAGTAAGACCCTATTTCCCGCTAGCAACCCCCCAGCATACACCACAGGGTCCTAACGCCTCTTAAAACGTGCACAGAAAAATCACAAGAATAATGATATTACTTATATAATTCTGACAAGTCCGTACTATGAATTATCCATCTTTTTTAAAATTATGCTCTGGCCCAGATGGGTGTGGTTTAGGTTCCAAAGCACATGGGGGAAGCTTCTGTCTGCCCCTGCCTCCAGCTCGGGTGGCTCCCAAAGGCACTTCTCCTCCCAATTCTCCCAAGAGGAAGCCACTTTACGCCCCCCCCCCAATATAACATTTGCCTGGGTCCAGGACAATGCTTTGTTCAACCTCCTGCGGTGCCCCTCCCCTAATCTAATCAGAGAGGTGTAAACTCCTTTTGGTGGGGAAGCAGGATGAAGCTAGGCCTGGGAAGAGTGGCTGAGCAGGTTTCTCCTGTCGGGGGTAGTTGTCAGGCAGAATTCAGCTAAATGTCACTTTAGTTCCCAGTTTAAATCAAACTTACAATTTTTACATATACATTAAATAATGACTTCCTTTAAGTCATTTCAGAATATAGTTTTACATTGTGTCCACCTCTTAGCAAGTCTTTCCTTGGCCTGGTTTGGGTTCCTCTGTTCAGTTTTACACAAAAGTCTGGTGGTTTTAAAACGTCGGCTTTCTGATAGTGGTGAGTACCGGTATTGCATCCATTTTTGGGATCTGTCTTGAATTACTGCATTTCATTAGAGTGGTCTTTTGCTTGATAGTATAGGACCCTTGCTTAACATTGTTTTGATGGCATCCTTACAGTAGAGTGGTTGTATCTTTGGAGTGGTCTTGTGCCAACTGCGCAGTTCTCCTGGATTATGGCGTGAATGTGGGCGGCGATAGCTCATCCCCACGTCCACCCAGTCTATTGATTTAGTTTGTTCTGGGATAGAATAATGGGCGGCGACAGCTCAACCCCACATCTACCCAGTCTAAGGATTCAACATGGGTCAAAACCCTTGACACGGCGCCGTTAACCCCTTAACGCCTGGTTTGTAATGAGGGCCACTGTGTCTCCAGCACAATTCTAACATAATATTTCTGTAACAAACTTCTCTGTAAACTCCCACTCTCCCGTGTTAATCTGGACTGAGTTTATTGACTTTTCTTTTTTTTTCAGGCAATTGAGCTTGTTCCTCCTGCTCAATGGATGTGCCAAAAGGGGCGAGGCTTATGAGGGTGCGCCGTTGTGAGCAGTGCCGCTTTAGTGGCCTGGATGATGGCACCCTTCCAGTTCGGCCCGCTCTTCTCCCCGGTCCCCCTGCGCCCCTCCTCACCTGGCAGCGGTTGGAGGACTGGGAGCGGGGACGGAGTTCCTGATGCTGTGAGCGAGCTGTCTGCAGGCTCCGCCGGCACCTCGCCCTGCACTCTCTCCCGATTACTAGAGATGCAGGAGATGCCGGGGCTCACCAGCGCGTCTCTTGGGGAATCGCGCTCCGTTGCGGCCTCATCGTGAGGTCTTTTCCCTCGTCGCCAATTGTAAAGATGTGGCGAAGGCAGATTGAAGTAAGATTTCTTTAAGTTTAATCATTCGAGCCCGCCGGCACAACCACCCCTTCTCCCTCTCTCTGCCACCGCTGTCACGTGAACTCCAGTGCCTGAATCATAACAAAGAGGCAGGGGTTCGCGTGACAGCGCGCGCAGCTCAGCACAGCTGATCATTGCTGATCTTTACAGGTAGCTACAAAGTTATCTCTGTAAAAAGCATTTTTTAAATAAAAAAGGTGAATAACAGGGGTAGAAAATGGACTAGATTTCTAGAGGAGTGGGATATGACAACAATAAACAGGAGGACTTTGAGTGATACCCCAGGCTGACCCGCCTGGAAATCTGGGACAAAGCAAGCCGCTTTCGACTCGATTATCTTTGAAGAAATCTGCCTTTGATGGAGAGGGTAAACGACCTGAAAGTGTATGATACAGTTTCCAGTGACCATTCTCTGATAAAGTTAAAACTATCAATCCCAGGGATGGTCCAGGGCGAAAATGGTCCTGGTATGTTCATTACCAACCAGGCAGGTAACCGTATCCAGTGGTCAGTGGTTAATATAAGCAGGGCATGTAGGGAAATGCGTATCAAGGCAGATGCCACTGTAGATGCCATAGGATTTTTAACAGCGGATGAGTGTGAGTTATGGTTTACCCGAATGGCATACAGGACAGGAGTTGCCAAGGGCAGTTTTCCAGTGTCTGTGGATAAAAAGTCTGTCCATAACTATGACCGTGTCATTCGAAAGGCAAAGTCGAAACTACACCGAGAACTGAGGTGCATTGGTAAAAACAGTGATTCTGTGGCTATAAAACTAGCTGAGGCAAACAGAATAAAAAATAAATACCGAAATTGGGTATAAAAAAGAAACGGGGGAACTCAATGCAAAATGGCAATGTATGATAAAGGCAGTGAGCAGTGGCAACTCCAGATCCATGTGGAAGGTGCCAAAGTTGCCAAGGGGTGAATCAGCCCTGAGGGTGTTAAACCCAGTTACAGAGGAGTCCTGGGTTTAGTTTAGTTTAGTTTATTTGCATATGTAGCGCGCCGAACCCAAAGGTATCTGGGCGCTGTTTCTTTGTAGAACAAAGATGGTTACAAAATGGAGATACATATTAACAATAATGACATAAGATACATAGTAACCAAAAATGACACAAATTGGGCCTCATTACAAGTAGGGCGCAAATGGATACCGGGCACCAGTAATGACACCGGTGCAGGTAATCCCTCTGCCCCTACTATGAGTTCCCTTTGCGGGTCCTTCCTTAACGCCTGCTTTTAGCAGGCATTAAGGACGGGACCCGCAAAGGGGCACCGGGGTCAATAACGGTACCGTAATTTACGGTACCGTTATTGCCGCCTTCCACCTTCCAATGAGCCCTATGGGGGCTCAAATGGGAATGGGGAATGGTTCCTGGAATGGGGACTTACCGGTCCCGCAAAGGTCGGAATGACATGGTAAGTCCCCATTCTGGGAACACGGACCCGGAATGCGGTAAGGAGGTAGCCATGGTGCTAATCGCGCTTTGGCTACCTCCTACCTTGTAATGACCCCCATTGAGTCTAGAATGTGCGTGCAATGTGGTGAGAATCCCCCTATGACCAACTGCACACAATCGTGGCCTTGGCAATTTAGCACAGAGAGCATGAGGTCTTTGATTACGAAGTTGAAGAATTCTATGGTGCCTGGGCCAAACGGGTTAGCCTCCGCGGTACTGAAAGAGTACCCGACGCTGTGGTCTAGAGAGTATGTGTAACATTATTCAGCAAAGTATGTGGCACAAGCCGGCTGCCGGTAACATGGAGACAGTCATTATTATATGTGTATAAAATAGGTGACCGGTTGTCTCTGGAGATTTACCTACTATTGTCTCTCTCAGATACCATGGGAAAGGTTTTAGCTTCTTTTGTTCTGGACCATGCAAGCATGGGTCATCCACAATAACATTCTTTGCCCTTTCCAAACCAGGTTTCGCACAGGGTCTAGTCCAAAACTAGATACGTTCATAGGACATGGAAGGTCCTGATTAGGTTCATCACTACATAGCACCTATGTCGACTTTAGGGCAGCTTTCGACCAGGTGGATCAGAATATTCTATGGACGAAACGAAGGAAGATGGGCTGCCAAATTGGTTGGTGCAGATAGTTATTGCAATGGACTTAAACACAACTGCTAAAATCCATCTGAATGACGGGGGGACACTCTTAAAAGCAATACGAATAAACAGAGGTATAAAGCAAGGGTGCCTGTTCTTTAACTAGTATGTTGCAGACGTATCTGTGTGTCTGGCTGTGAAGTCTAAATGACCCTCCACCCCCCGCTTGCCAAGACAGCAGTGGCATTGATGCTCTATGTCGATGACTTGGTTCTTTTTGACCAACTATGTAC
The DNA here is from genome assembly GCF_040938575.1 of Ambystoma mexicanum. Classification (NCBI taxonomy): domain Eukaryota; kingdom Metazoa; phylum Chordata; class Amphibia; order Caudata; family Ambystomatidae; genus Ambystoma; species Ambystoma mexicanum. The sequence goes on along the minus strand of NC_090927.1, from coordinate 699,311,570 downwards.
CGGGATGAAGGCAATGTTAGAGGAACTGGGTTTCTATGGGGAGGAAAATGGATTAACTCTAAATCTGTAAAAAACTAGAAGTATTTTGGTATCCTCCAAAAAGATAAATAGGCCAGTGTTAAATATCTCCTGGGGCATGATTGACTATACGGATACCTACAGGTAACTGGGGCTTCATATCTCCAATGGGCTGGGATGTGTACGATTATAAAAGGGATACAATAAGGAAGGCTAAACAGATTACATTGGGCCTCATTCCGAGTATGGCGGTAAGGGATAGCGGCCACCGGTAACGAGACCGGTGGCGGTAATCCCTTACCGCCATACTCCGAGTTCCCTTTGCGCCCTCGCCCTTAACGCCTGCTTTGAGCAGGTGTTAAAGTCGAGGGCGCAAAGGGGCCTCCAAGCCAATAACGGTGACCGTAATAAACGGTCACCGTTATTTGCATCTTCCCCATTCCCATTGAGCCCTATGGGGGCTCATTTGGGAATGGGGAAGAGCCTTGGTGAATGGGGAATTACCGCCCCGCCAACCTTGGAATGGGGCGGTAATTCCGCCATCCACCAAGGCGCTGCCGGTCCGGGTACGGCGTTAACCAAGGCGTTAATAGCGCCATTGGTTAGCGCCGTACTCGGAATGAGGCCCATTGTTAGTCTGGAAGTTTGAAAACCAATATGCGGGTTTTTCTTTTGGGGGGAAACTAGTTTTGTATCGACAGTGGTTTTCCCCACAGTGTTGTACGGTTGGAGGCACCTGACTTAAAAGACGTGAAATGGCTCAATATTATCAAGTTTTTATTTTTTGGCATACGGTTCTGGGATTACCTAGCACTACCTTGATAGAGTATTTCCGTCTTGAGCTGGGTTTGCTCTCCCTGAATGCGCAGCTCCTGGAACGAAGAGGCACATTCTATATAAAAGCCATAGCATCTCCTAAATGCCCCTTTCTAGGGATTATAGGTGCTAATTTCAATCGGTTAGCTTCATGCAAAGTAGGTGACCCATATACCATACTGATGAGAGAGCTGTGTGACACGATACATTGGTTTCCAGATTTCGAGCAATATAAACAGTACACTACACAGAGGTGGGCTTTCTGAAAAAGGGTTTTAAGATGGGATTGGAGTGAGAACTATGACAACCTGGCAAAGCTGCATAATTACCCTCAGATAGCGCAGGTGGTACACAAGTATATGATCCATCAACCCTATCTATGGAAGTGCCCAGGTGTGCGTACATTTTGACTACAACTACATACGAATCAATTATGAGTTTGGTCAACTCATGGGACAAAATGGAAGTTGTCCCCCGAAGAACGCTTCTGCAGAATCTGCAAGGTATGGTCAAGTACTCAAACTATAAAGCACCTTCTAACTGAATGCCGGAGGTTTTGCTCTGTATATGTGACCACCCTGGGGAAAATGACACCCAACTATGCATCTATAAAATCGTTTGAATTTTGGGCTTACTGTATACATATGCACTCTAATGCAAAGCACATAGCAATTTACAGGGTGTGGCAGAAGGTATTAACATACTTGAAGGAGAATGGTCAATAATTTAAGGAAGAAAATGGATTTGTGTGAGTGAGTAATGCTCGAGGGCCAATTATTTGAAAACATAATCATAGTTTTAGGTTTTTAGGATTTTAGAAGCTAGAATTTTAAGAATGTTTAACAATATTTTGACACTTTTGGAAAAAGCCATTATGACGATGATACGATGTACTGATCAGGTGAGTTATGGAAACGATTAACTGAAATGTGTAGTTCAATGGAGGATGTACGTTTTAAGTTTAAATGTGTTATATTCACATTTTGTCTGTTTTGTGCTATTCTGATTTATTTGATTGTTGCTGTATTATATGATATTAATGAAAGACTTAAGACTTGAACCACTTGTGTATAGGTGTGTTATAAATGCCATATCATATCATAAATGTTGTTTGTTCTTTATCTTAGTATTGTAAAAATGAAATAAATAAATACAGAAATACAAATTAACAGGGTAATTCATGGAAATTTGCACAAAAGTGGCGCAGGCGGCTGGCACACAGTGTTCCCGTGCGATAGACTGCGCCAGCCGCGTGCGATAAAATCCATTTCAGCGCACAGCGTATTCATGGATTTTAGCCTCCAAAACCAGCCGTGGCGCAGAGTTGCGCAGCGACCCTGTAGCAGCGCCAGTTACGCCCCCAAGAACGCCCTTGCGCAAGGAAAAGGCATCAAAATCCCCAATACAGCGCAAAGGTCTGTGCCAACCCAAAACCAGTTTACAGGACTGCCAAACAGCAAACGCCAAGCTGGGATTGTGTATTACGGGTTTCGCAGTAACTTCCACACGCGAAAGGGCCAGTACGAGCGGGGTACGTGTATAACTTGGGTTTGCGGGAAGTTTCACACGTGATTGGCCTGGGTACGTGTATTTCAGGGGTGCGCGGGAAGTTTGACACGCAAATGGGATGGGTACGTGTATTTCAGGGGTGCGCGGGAAGTCTCACATGCGAATGGGCTGTGTACGTGTATTTCAGGGGTGCGCGGGAAGTCTCACATGCGATTGGCCTGGGTACGTGTATTTCAGGTGTGCGCGGGAAGTTTCACACGCAATTGGCCTGGGTACGTGTATTTCAGGGGTGCGCGAGAAGTTTGACACGCGAATGGGCTGGGTACATGTATTTCAGGGGTGCGCGGGAAGTCTCACACACGATTGACCTGGGTACGTGTATTTCAGGTGTGCGCGGGAAGTTTCACACGCGATTGGCCTGGGTACGTGTATTTCAGGGGTGTGCGGGAAGTCTCACACGCGAATGGGCTGGGTATGTGTATTTCAGGGGAGCGCAGAAAGTTTCACACGCGATTGGCCTGGGTACGTGTATTTCAGGTGTGCGCGGGAAGTTTCACATGCGATTGGCCTGGGTATGTGTATTTCAGGGGTGCGCGGGAAGTCTCACACGCGAATGGGCTGTGTACGTGTATTTCAGGGGTGCGCGGGAAGTTTCACACGCGATTGGCCTGGGTACGTGTATTTCAGGGGTGCACGGGAAGTTGCACACGTGATTGGCCTGGGTACATGTATTCCAGGGGTGCGCGGAAAGTTTCACGCGCGAATGGGCTGCGTACATGTATTTCAGGGGTGCGCGGGAAGTTTCACACGCGAATGGGCTGGGTACGTGTATTTCAGGGGTGCGCGGGAAGTTTCACACGCGAATGGGCTAGGTACGTGTATTACGGGGTGCCGGGGAGTCCTACACGTGAATTGGCAGTGTGGGTCCTCCCAGGTGTTCCCTCTACACCCTCCACGGCCCATGCAGGCAGCCCACACCACAGGGGACTACACTGCACCCCTGGTCATGTCCTGCAGGCAGCCCATCCACCATAGCCAAGCCCCCCAACAAAGCCACATGTCACCTTGCACTACTGGCCCCCACTCATGTACCCCTGCACCCCCACCCCCCAGCAGTGTGGGGCACCTGCCAGCAGGCCCCCACTCATGTCCCACTCATGTCCCCCTGCACCCCCACCCCCCAGCAGTGAGGGGCACCTGTCAGCAGGCCCCCACTCATGTCCCACTCATGTCCCCCTGCACCCCCCCCAGCAGTCAGGGGCACCTGCCAGCAGGCCCCCACTCATGTCCCTCTCATGTCCCCCTGCACCCCCACCCCCCAGCAGTCAGGGGCACCTGCCAGCAGGCACACACTCATGTCCCCCTGCACCCCCACCCTCAGCAGTCAGGGCACCTGCCAGCAGGCCTCCACACATGTCCACCAAACACCACGCCATGACTCTACAGGCCCATGGCCCTAATGCCAACCCAAATCCCAACCCTCCACCCCCCAGTGCAAACACCCAACGATCCACTGCACCCACTCCCTAGTAAATCACCCATTCCATGATAGTCTGAAAAGAACCAGCATGCCCATCATCAAATGTCCTACAGAGCCACACAGTTGCAACACATGACTGTGCCAATGCTCATGGAGACATGCACCAAACCATCACTGTACACCACACCCACCAATAATGTAGAATAAATAAATGGATTAAAAAGTACAACAAATGTCAAAATGAAAAGCACACATGCAAAAGAAGAAATAATTTTTGAAATAAGAAAAAGAAAGTGAAATCCAAGCAAGAAAATAAATCCAGAAAATTGAAAAATATAAGTGGTGCATCCCCAAAGTCCATAGAACGAAATCCAAAGATGGAAAGCATAAAAAAAACATTTCTCCATGTGAATATGACTAAAAGAAAGTATATACATGTCCTGAAAATTGAAAAAGAAAGTCTGAAGGGTCCATTATCCCAAAAGCAAATGAAACCTAACAAAAACCCTATCTAAAATACAACTATATACAAAAAGTGGAGCAAAGTCCGTGGACTCCAAATCATAATAATAAAGAAATGAAACCTAAACCTAAATAACTATATACAAAGGCGGCGGGCCACTCCAACGGCTCACTGGTTGATGTCATGGGCCAGGGCATCATCGAACTCCTGTTCAATGGCTTGGAGGCGGGCATATTCACTGTCCCCGAGGTCTCGCAAGGATAATGCAGTGTCCAGCTCCAACTCCCTGCGAATACCCTCGAGGCACTCAGCCCGCCTCAGCGCCCTCCGCATGGAGTTCTCCACCCTGACCATTGTGAGCCGTTCCTCCTCCGCCCGCCGCTGCTCCGCACCTATCTGCTGGCCCAACCGCTCCCACACAGAAGACACTCCCATTCCAGAGTACTCCTGCCCTCCGGCCGATGCCTGCCCCTCTGATGTTGATGGCCCCAAGCCATGATGCCTCCCACGTCGAGCCTGCTGCTGCCTCTGACGCAACTGCCTCTGCCAGCACGACAGCATCCAGGCTGATGGAATCCACCGACGCTGTCGTGCACGTGCCCTGCCCGATGATGCCGTCACATCCGCCATCTGCTGGGGTCCAGTTGCTAGTGTGTCCACCCCTACTGGACCTCCGACTCCCGACTGTGGCAGGGATGGGATCCCCACCGAGCTGGCTGCGTTGGTCAGTGCAGGTCCACAGGGGGCCCTGGTGGCATCTGGGCCGGAAGACGGCATGTAGAACGACTGGCGCATAGCCTCCACAGAGGAGGAGAGGGTCGCCAGAGTGCCCGACACATGTAGGAAACCCCCGACCATGGTCGCTCCCAACTGGGCCATGTTGGCACGGTGCTCTTCATGATGACGTGCGTGCTCCTCCCGGAAAGCACGCACCTCATCACGAATGACACCTGTGTGCAACGAGACACCAATCAGGACCTTCTCCATAAGGCCAGGGGTCCCTTCGTCCACAGGTAGAGGAGTGTCAGATGACATGGACATCCCCCCTACCTGCGGACGGGCCTGGAATGGGGCATCCCTGCTGGTGCATGGTGGTGCAGTCACAGTGTCAGGGACAGTGACATGCACAGGCCCCTCCACGGCGACCTGTGCTGCCTCCTGCCCCTGCCCCTGGACTGCACCACTTGTACCAGCAGGGATGCCCCCACCAGACCCCATGTGCGGCTCAGTAGCGGCCTCCTCCTCCTCTGTGGAAACCACCAACCTGGATGGCTCCACACCGTCTTCCGCCATTGCAAGCCCCTGTGGGGGCTCACCCACCCCTTTGGCTGCAGCCGTGGGGGCATCCCTGCCGCTTTGCTCCACAGCGCCGTCTCCGCCCTCTTCTTCACTTGGCGCTGTGTAGAGGGAGACATAGAACACAAGCATCAGGGTACTGTACAATGGTCCCCTAGACAGGAAGCAATAGCAGATGAGTGGCACTGTCAAACATCACTTCCATCATGTCCCTCCACAACACATGGGTCAGTGCAGACAAAACACATGCAGTAACAGGCATGGCACATGCCATGGACATTAGCATACATGTCCAAGGGACTCTTGAAACATACAATGTTGCTTTGAAACTCACATGCATCATGGGTCATGCCTATCACATGCACACACCTCAACATAGTTTCATCCATCTGGACTCGTACACCCCAGACACAGTGGATACAAGGATGACTAGGCTGCATCAGTGAATCCAAACATTGTCACAGACATGTGTCATGCATCCATGCATTTACACGTCACAGACATGCAGGTCAGACACACAGACATGGACACCATACATGTACATGGCATCAGCACCCATCCCTCACCCCCACCCATGTCCAGGAACAGAGACTGGCATGCTTTCATGTGTCCATTCCGCATAGAGCTCCCCATGTTGCATTTCAACACATGCACCAACCATGTGGTTCACACATTACTGGTCCCACATGCATGACCATGATGTCCCTGCACACACACATACGTACATGGCCTATGTCACACATACAGGCAAGTATCAGACAAACAGCACACTGCAACATGCCCTGTATCACACGGCAATGCTTGGCCACTTACCGCTCAACTCCAGATGGGTCTGCCTCTCAAGGATCTGGGCATGGAGCGCTGGGCATACGCGTTCCAGGACCCTCAGCGGGATGGTACTCATGGTGCCCGGCCCCTCTCCACGAGGCGCTGGGCTTCATGAGGGTCCTGGACCTCAAGTCCTCCCAGCGCTTCCTCACTTGCTTGATGTTGCGGGTTGCCAGCCCCTCCGCGTTGATGGCAACCACAAAGTCGTCCCAGATCCTGTCCTGTCCTTCCTTGTTGGCGCGTGATGATCCGAAGAGGGCATCATAATGCCCCAGGACAAGCTCCACCAGGACACCAACTTCGGTGGCAGTGAAGCTGGTGCCCCTCTGCCTCTCTGGCTGGGGGTTGCCAGTGCTGCCAGATGGTGGTGTGCCCGACATGGCAACCCCAGAGGCAGGCGTGGGTGGGCAACTGGGTCCTGCGGCTGGGCTGTGGAGCAATGGTATCCCAGTCGGGAGTCTTCAGTTCCAGCAGGGGTGGACACAGCAACTGGACCCCTGCAGATAGCTGATGTGCAGGCACCAAATAGTAGGGCACGTGGCCAGCAGGCAGTCAGGCAGCAGCAGATGGCAGGTGGGAGGCTGCTCGGGGCTCTGGGGGTCAGTGATTCGGCCTTTTGGGCAGGAGCGTGGTCTTCTGTGTGTTTCCGCGTGGCCAGCTTGATACGGAGTGATTTGGCATGTGAAAAAATTGCACATCAGCGTGTGATTCGAGGAAAGGCCCTTAGCGCGTAAGCGTGACAGCACGCGTACGCGATTTCATTGGACCAAAGGTCCTTAGCGCGTAAGCGCGTCTGTGACGTATTGTGCACGGGCGTTGCCCTTTTGCGTGTAGAACTTCCCGTGAACCCCGTAATACATGTACCCTGCAGAAATCGCGGGTGAAACTTCCCGCGAACCCTAGTAATACACGTACCCCGCTCGCTTGCACAGGCCCAATATTCCTGGGGTTGACGTGAAGTTTCACACGCGAAAGGGCCCTGTTGGAGCGGGGAACGTGTATTCCTGTGGTTCGCGTGAAGTTTCACACGCGAAAGCGCCCTGTTGGAGCGGGGTACGTGTATTCCTGGGGTGCGCGTGAAGTTTCACACGCGATTTCAGCAGGGTACGTGTATAACTGAGGTTCGCAGGAAGTTTACCCCGCTATTGATGCAGGGTACGTGTATTACGGGGTGCCGGTGAGTCCTACACATGATTTGGCAGTGTGGGTCCTCCCAGGTGTTCCCTCTACACCCTCCATGGCTCCTGCAGGCAGCCCACACCACAGGGGACTACCCTGCACCCCTGGTCATGTCCCGCAGGCAGCCTATCCACCATGGGCACGCCCGCCAGCAAAGCCACATGTCACCTTGCACTACTGATCACCAACTCATGTGCCCCTGCACCCCCACTCCCCAGCAGTGAGGGGCACCTGCCAGCAGGCCCCTACTCATGTCCCACTCATGTCCCCCTGCACCCCCCCCAGCAGTGCGGGGAACCTGCAGCAGGCCCCCACTCATGTCCCACTCATGTCCCCCTGCCCCCCACCGTCCAGCAGTGAGGGGCTCCTGCCAGCAGGCCCCCACTCATGTCCCACTCATGTCACCCTGCACTCCCCCCAGCAAGGCGGGGCACCTGCCAGCAGGCCCCCACTCATGTCCCACTCATTTTCCCCTGTACCCCCACCCCCCAGCAGTGCGGGGCACCTGCCAGCAGGCCCCCACTCATGTCCCACTCATGTCCCCCTGCACCCCCCACCCCCAGCAGTGCGGGGCACCTGCCAGCAGGCCCCCGCTCATGTCCCCTTGCCCCCAGGTCATGACAATCCTAAATCATGGCCCTTATGGCCAGCCTACCCAGCACAAAGACCCAACCAAGTATTGCATCCACCCACATCGAAAAGGCAATTACATGATACAACCCCAATGGCAAGTATGTAAATGACCACCTGTCCGTCACACACACACAATGGGTGCAAGTGAATCTCAAAACACAAATCATGACATGCATGAAACCAATGAGATAATACCACAAATGGAATTATTAAAAAACATATATTGAAGATAACATGAACGTAAATCAAATCAAACACACAACAATGGGAATAACAAAAGAAATGGTCCATGTCCGGTAAATAATGAAAAACAAGAAAATATAAGCCAAAGAAATCCAAATAGGAATGGTGTCCAAAGTCACAGTCCAAATAATAAAATGCAAGGTTTAAAACAAAGTAAAAACCATTGCTCCATGGTGAACACAAAAAAAATATAAAAAAAGATTAATCCAATGTAGAACTATGTACAATCGAAGAATCCAGGGTCCATGATCCCAACTCAATAAATGAAACCTACAAAATACTACTACTTAATAAAAAAAACTATATACAAAAATGTGGTTCAGTGTTCAAGCGGTCCAAAATAAAGAAAAAACGAAAGGAAACCTAACACTAACTAACTAACTATTTACAAGGGCAGCGGGCAAGTCCAACGGCTCACTAGTTGATGTCCCGGGCCAGGGCATCATCGAACTCCTGCTCAATGTCCTGGAGGCGGTCTTCTTCCATGGCCCCGAGGGTTCGCAGGGACGATGATATCCGGATCTCCAGGTCCCTGCGAATGGCCTCGAGGCACTCGGCCCGCCTCAGGGCCCTCCGCATGGAGTTCTCCGACCCTGACCATCGTGAGCCGTGCCTCTTCCGCCCACTGCCGCTCCACATCTATGGCATGGCCCAACCGCTGTCACACGGAAGAAACTTCCCGTCCAGGGTCCTCCTGCCCTCCGGCCGATGCCTGCCCCTCCGATGATGAAGGCCCCGAGCCATCATGGCTCCCACCTTGTTGCTGCTGCTGATGTGCCGCTGCCTGTGCCCTGGCTCTTGCTGCCTGCACATCCTCCTCCGGCTGGGGTGCAGTTGTTGATGTGGCCACCCCTGCTGGACGTACGACTCCCGACTGTGGCAGGGATGTGTCCTCCACCAGCTGGCCGCAGGGTCAGAGGCAGCTCCACAGGGTACCCAGGTGATACATGGGTGGGAAGATGGCATGGAGGACGACTGGGGCATAGGGGGTTCAGTTAAGGGGGGGTCGGAACAAGGTCCAGAAAACAGAGGAATACGGCCATGGTGAGCTGGCCCAGTGGGTCAACGCGGTCAACGAGCCATGCGAGAAGACGTGCAGTCTCCTCATGAAAAGACTGCAGGTCAGCTCGCATGGCACATTGACGCAAAGCCACCCCACCCAGGACAGGCTCAACCCGGTGCCGGATAGCCACATCCACAGGGAGAGGAAGGCCAGTTGGTGTAAGCCAATCCCCTCCCTGGGAACGGGTCTGGATGTAGGCATCCCTGCTGATGCACGATGATGCAGTGACAGGATCAGGGACAGGATTGCACACAGGCATCTCCGCGGCGGCCTGTGCTGCCTCCTGTCTCTGCCCCTGCACTGCACCACTAGCACCAGTGGAATCCCCACCTCCAGACCCCGTCTCTGTCCCTTGCACGGCCTCCTCCTCTACCAAACCCCCCACCAACCTGGATGACTCTGTGCCATCTTCCTCCGTCAGACCCTGTGGGGTCTCAGCTGCCCCTTCTGCTGCCGAGGAGTCCAACTCCGACCTCCGCCTCTTGGACCTCCCCTCGGCAGCTGCGATCTGGGATGCGGCACCAGACTCCTCACTCCCTGACGAGATGACAACCTGGGAGGGGAGCCGGGCCTTGCGTCTCCAGCTGGCGGTGCGATCCCTGCCGCTGTGCCCCACAGCACCCTCTCCGCCCACTTCATCAGTTGATGCTGCAGACAGGGAGAGATAGGAGACAGGCATCAGGGCACTGTACAATGGACTCATACACATATGACAGTTGCACACGAGTGTCATTGTCAAACTTCAGACATGGCATCACAATCCCCGACACACATGTCATTTAAACTCACACACATGAGCTATTCCACAGCCATATTGCAACAGCCAGCACCATCTATACACATACAACAGCATGAACAGCCAAAGGTGAGCCTGACATCACATTAAACACAAGGAGTGCACTAGACACGCACACACGCCACCACACTCACATGCATGTGTACACCTCCTACGACTGTCGCAGTGATGAGATTTGCACCCATGTGACATCTGGCAATCAGTCTTCTACACATCAGTGTCCCAGGCATCCATGTTGCATCACTGTTGCACCCTTGTCAAATACACACACATGCACATGCCCACGGTGCAGACACATGCAGCTGGAACCGACATTCATGTGTGACACCACAACCATCCCAACTTACATACACAGTCATCCAAACATGTGTGCCCACACATCAGAATTTTTCATGCAAGCTCACACACACATGCACCATCCATGTGTCACACATGAGAGACCTCGCATGCATCAGCCTCACGGCCCTGTACATACATGGCCCGACAAAAACACATGTGCAACCTGCACGCTACTGGCACACCACCACACGCACAGCATACAATCAGTATGCATGTACACTTACCGCTCGACTCCAGACAGGTCTGCCTCCCAAGGACCTGGACGTGGAGCGCTGGGGGTATGCGTTCCAGGACCCTCATCTGATCTTCCGTCAGGTGGCCCCGGCGCCCTTTAGCATCCGCTGCCTTCAAGAGGCGCCGGGCCTTGCTGAGGGTCCTGGACCTGAAATCATCCCAGCGCTTCTTGACATGATGGAATAGGCGGACTGCCATCCCCTCCGCATTGATGGCAGTCACGATGTCCGTCCAGATCCGGGTCTGTCCTTCCTTGTCGGCGCGAGAACTTCCGTAGAGGGCATCATACTGCCCCAGGACAAGCTCCACCAGGACACCAACTTCGGTGGCAGTGAAGCTGGTGGCCCTCTGCCTCTCTGGCTGGGGGTTGCCAGTGGTGCCAGATGGTGTAGTGCCCGACATGGCAACCCCAGAGGCAGGAGTGGGTGGGCAACTGGGTCCTGGGGCTGGGCTGTGGAGCGAGATGGTACTCCAGTCGGGAGTCTTCGGTTCCAGCAGGGGTGGTCACAGCAACTGCACCCCTGGCTGATGTGCAGGCAGCAAATAGCAGGGCACGTGGGCAGCAGGCAGGCAGGCAGCAGCTGATGGCAGGTGGGAGCGTGCTCGGGGCACTGGGGGGCAGTAATTTGGCCTTCTGGGCAGGAGCGTGGTCTTCCGTGTGCTTACGCGTGGCCAGCTTGATACGAAGTGATTTGGCACGTGAAAATCTTGCACGTCAGCGTATAATTCGAGGAAAGGCCCTTAGCGCGTAAGCGCGTCAGCACGCGTACGCGATTTCATTGGACCAAAGGTCCTTAGCGCGTAAGCGCATCTGTGAAGTGCGTGCGCTGGCGTTTCCCTGTACACGGGTGCATGTTACACGTCCAAGAACTGCACGTCCGAGTGTCAGCTCATGTAATTGGAGGATAGGGCCTTAGCGTGTACACGCGGAAGTGACGTGGGACGTGTGGGCCAGTTCAAAAGGCACATGTAGGACGTCAATTCTATTGTACGTGATTTTCATGGAGAGCGAGTGGGTGAATTCTGTACTTCTTGTCGGTTCACACGCGATTTACTTCACAGTGTTTCTAGTTCGTACTCCCTGTTACCTCTGACAGTTTTTTCTGATTTTCTGTTGGGCCTGTTTCCTCAAACAGCGTTCACTTCTTCTTTTGTCCTGTCTCCTCAGACAGTGTACAATTCTTCTTTTGGCGGGGGTGTTGACAACGCGCACACTCGTGTATTTTTCATGCTCATTTTCCAGGCAGACGGTGAGTCGCGCACGTATTTACCAACTGTGCTTGCCCCGTGTGTCCGTACCCCTTCAGAGGTCATTGTAGGCTGTGTGTAACACGCGTACGTTCATTTTTGTGTTTCTGGGTGCCACAGCATAGTGCGGGTTCATTTTTCCACGCACGTGGTCTACGAGGGGTTGCGTGCACGTTATTTTCTGTTTTTGGGGTGCCTGTGCGTTGCGTTACCTGTCATCTTTCCCCAGGGGTCACATTCAGCCTAGTTAGAGCACTAGGGTACGAATTCCATCTAGTACCCTACCCCTTTGACACCCAATTGCCCAGGACAATAGTTTACTGCAACTCCCATACGCACAACAACATCAGTGCCATGGTTGGGAGGTGACCAAGCGGTAAGGGTGGCAAAGGTGGCCGAGTCTCAAGAGGTGGCCGTGGTGGGTGCGGTAGGACGTGGCCGGGATTTGCAGGGTACCCCTAGCCCCCCATGTGTGAAGGACCAGTCAGGGATACCCATGACTCCCCCCCATAGTTGAGGGAAACGTGGCTGACACCATCTCTGATCAGCCCTTGTTGGACCGGCCCATTGTGGCACCTGACCTGGCAGATGGTGACTCCCAGGCTGACTTCCAGTTCGCCAAGTCTAGGCCACGTGTGGCGGTGCAAGTTGGTGTCACCAGGCCATGTGGATCAGGGGCAGCTATGTCATCTGCTGCCCCGAGTAGGCAGGGTGGGGAGGCTGCAGGGGCAGCTGCAGCTCCATCCACCCCAGCTCTGACTCTCCCAGCCAGGGCAGTGTTGGTCCCAGTCCATCTTGCTAACGTTCCCCCTGACTACGTAACACTTCCCCCAATTCCTGCACCAAGTCCCATGCTCAGTGTGCATTCCCCACTCCAACTACCCAGTCCACCGGTGCTCCTGCCCCTGGTGGCCAGAGCGGCGTAGGCCACTCAGGATCCCCACCACCTTCCAAGAAAAAGAGCAAGAGTGCTCATCCACTACAGGCTGATACCCCAGACACGGCTATGCAGTCCGGCATGCAAAGGAAGCCTAGCTTCAATGAAGCCGAACGTGATACACTTGTGCAGTATGTGTCCGCACAGGACAGCGAAATGTTGATAACTGCAGGATGCAAGACCACACCTGCTCAACGTCAGGCACACTGGCAGACTGTCGTGGACATCATAAGTGCCCTTGGATCAGTGAGGCGCACATCTGGTGAGTGCTACAAGCGCTGGAATGACCTTAAGCGCAGGGCAAAGAAAAAGCTGGCCTCAAGTCATGCCGCTACTCTGGTGACTGGAGGTGGGTCTCCACAAGAGGACATTGAACTCACTGTACATGAGTCTGTTGCTGGGACCTACGTCACAGAGGAACAGATCCAAGGTGTGGGAGATCTGCCAGATTATGAGGCAATGTCCGGTGAGTGCACACGCATGTGTGTGTGATCCATGTGTATGTTGTGTGTGTGAGGGGTTCTGATTGAGGGCCAGGTGAGGGTGTGTGTGCCTGAGTGGTTTGGGTCACCCATGTGCTTCATCCATAACATTCTGCGCCCCTGGATTTGGGTATTACACTATCCCTTCTGCCCACAGTAGACTTTTTGTGCAACATCACGCCAGTCGCCCTTGAAGTGGCATCTTGCAACAACATTGTTCCGTATTTCTCATTGTTCATTCAGGCTGATTGTTTCGATCCCCCCACTTTCACTACGCATATCTGAGCCCTATTGTCAAACGATATGTGACATGCCTATGGTACATGCCATCTGTTTGATGGCATGGTCATGTATGTGGATTGGACATGCCACTCACAGGCCAATGTGTGATGGCTCTGCTAGCCAGCATGCAGCTAATGTGTTGCTCTTCCATCTTGGTGTCATCAGTGTCTCACATTTTCCTCCCCTTCAAACTCAGTGACAGTGCATGCATGGGAGGGTTATAGTCATGTGGGACATGTGTCAATCAAGTACTGGTTCTGTACCTCGTGAGGCCTAATTGTGTGCCATGGTGCTAATGCCTGTTTCCATTTATTGTCTTTCATGGTTCTGCAGGGGATGACGCACTTGATGCTGTTGAGGGTGAGGAGATGGTGCAGACCCAGGAGGGATCTCAGGCACGACCGGGCACCATTGGGGGACGGGGTGTGGTGGTGGGTGAGAACCCACTCTTGCTGCAGACCTTTCTCTCCAGGGGTGTCTCTGGGTGCACCTCACCAGACCTCTTTTCGGGTGTTGATTCAGATGATGAGACCTACGTGGCTTCGCAGGTAGGTGTTTCTGGGAGGGATTCTGTTCTGTCCGACCCACCTGCACCAGGGGTACAGCCCACTATGGGGATGTCAGTGTTGGTAGGTCCGCCTTTGGTGGTTACGGATGCAGGGCCACACTCCGCAACATCTGATCCTGTTCCTGGGCCAGCAGATCAGAGGGGGAATGCAGTCCTGCAGCCTCAGGCAGTGCCGACACAGCAAGGCACAGTTCGCCTTGCCCCAGACAGGTGTGGTGCCCACCAACGTGGTGGCCGTACGCCACCAGGCAATACCGCATGGGAGAGATCCATATACGGTATGGCAAACCAACAGGCAGCAGCATCTGAGATGATGGCTCAAACTATGGAGAGGGTGGCCACTTTCATTGTCCCTCCAGAGAGGCAGATGGAGCAACTACAGCAGGCAACAGACTCCATTTGCCAATCATTTAGGGACAACATGTTGGCGTCCAACAGGGACAGACGGGCGGCCCAGGACACTCTGTGGGAAGCCATTTCTTTAGAGTCCCAGGTCCAGAGGGAAGCCCTGAGGGTAGAAGTCCGTCACCTCAGGCAGACTCTTGTGGAGCTTGAGGCTTCCACTGTCACGAGGACAGAACAGCTGCTGGAGCGTGTCACACGTACGCTCTCAGCAGAGATGCAGGCAACTCGGGAGGAGGTCCAGGTATCACGTCAGGTGGTGCATGGGGATCTCCGCACCATAATCCTCCAGAACGAGACCTTCCACACCTGCATGCTTGCTGACATGGAGGACCAGACTAGGGCTTTGCGTGGGCTGCCTCCCATAGCACCACCACCTCCTGTGGCCGCAGCAGCACAGGGGGATGAGAGCGACCACAGCGATTCAGAATCTCTCACATTAGCGTAGCCGTGCAGGCCATGAGCCCATGGAGGTGTTTTTTTTTTCGCAACATCCACACAGGTGGCTGTTGGTGTGCACCTTGTCCTCGGACCTCCTGGGTGGCCTCCGCCAGCCCCCTGGTCCCCACATGGCCATTTTTGATTTTTGGATTTTGGATTTTGGTTTTTGATTTTTGATTTTTGATTTTTTGTTACAGTGTGTTGCCTTGTGTGGCTCCCGTGGGGATCCACTGTATTGCGGCTGGGCACATGCAGGCTTGTCCTGAGTTTGGGTTAGATGCTTGGGTTCGTGAGACACACACCCCTCCTGCTTCCCGTTACCATGGGCTTGCAAAGGGTGTGCCCAAGTGACAGTAACTTACACAGTGACGTTGGACTCCCAATACATGTGTGGGCAGTCTGTAGTCAATACTGTGTATACATTCCTAGTGCATATTGTTGTAGTATTGTACACTGCATGGTGTATTGATGTGTGCTTGTGCATCCATGTCTCCCTCCTAATTTGCAGGTTCATTCCACATGTCTTCACAAGGCCGTCTACTTTGGAGATGGAGTTCATGTTGTAAGCAGTGCACTTCCAGATTTGCGTGGCACCAACACTGTACAGTTGGTGGTGGTCGATGTGCGAGCATCACCAGGTTGTAAGTCTACGTATCCTTTAACTTAGTACTGTCATGTGAATGCTATGTTTGGGATGGCTAGCTGCATTGCATTGTGGTAAGTCTTTGGTCATGTGGGTTGTCAGTTCTACATTAATGGAAGCACATTGTGTGTGGCCATTTTCCCATCGGGACACTGTACTTTGTGACACTTGTGTCATGTTTTGGGGATTCCTTTGTTTGCTCTCACATAGCATGACATGCCATGGTGTGTTGGGAGGCGGTGCTGGGGAGGTGTTGGGTGACATGGCACTGTTGTCATGTTGTATCTTGCAAGAGGGTAATGATTTTAGCAGCATAGAAGTGTGTCTTTTGATGACACAGCATTGGTGGTGTTTGTGTAGGCAGGGATGCACACAATGGAACACTACCAGGTGAACAATCTCAGGCTGGTATGGTTGTGACAGTTGACTGTCAGTTGACTCATCATCATTGATAGTCAGCTGGTATGTGCCAGGGCTGTGTGCACTCCACAAGGGTGTGATTTTAGGTGAAGTAATTAGCCACCAGCTGCATACGGGCTTCCTCACCCCGTGCCCTTTCCCCTCCCAAGCGCAGCGGGCATGCATGTGATTGGGGATGTGGGGGCACCACCATGTCCACCGGCAGGCCCCTGCGTGTTGCAACGTTGTTCAGGACACATGCTGCCACTATGATCCTGCACACTAATAGGGGAGCATATAACAGCTGCCCACCAGAGCGGTCAAGGGAGCAAAAGCGTGACTTGAGCTACTCCGAATGTGTGCTCCACTATGCCCCGGGTTGCAATATGGGCTGTGTTGTATCTTACCTCGGGTGGCGTGGTGGGGTTCTGAATTGGCGTCATCATGTGGGTGCTCAGAGGGTAGGCACTGTCCCCTGGGGAGGTGGTGATGGGTATCATTAGTGGGGTTGTGACATTACTCAGTATCTGACATGCATGCATGTGCTGTGGCATTTATACTCACCAACCAGCCATCTATTGCCATGCCGACCAGCTTCTAGGTCCCGGTTTAGGGTTGACATTCTGTAAATTAAACTGTTGTGGGTGGACCCTGGATAGTTGGCATATACTGAGGTGATGATTCCCTTGGCATCACATACTACCTGGACGTTGATGGAATGCCAGTGCTTGCGGTTTCTATAGATGTGCTCAGATGCCCTGGGGGGACGTAGAGCCACATGGGTGCAGTCAATGGCACTTAGCACTTTGGGGAAGTGTGCCACCCTGTAAAACTCCTGCATGACAGCCTGCCTTTCTGCAGGTGTTCTGGGCAGGTATATGTGCCTGCGTACTGATGGGCATGCAGTCATGATGGCCAAGACCTGGTGTAGGCAGCATGACTGTGTAGCCTGTGACACCCCCCCACTATGGCACTTGTCCGCTGAAATGATCCAGTGGCCAAGAAGTGCAGTACATTAAGGACCTTCACCAGGGGGCTGAGTGCTTGGGAGCAGAGGGTGGGTGATGTGAGGTCATCCTCCCACTCACTGACCAGGTCCAGTATTATGTGAGGTGGAAACCTATACCTCCCATACACGTGGTCATCAGGCATCCCAAAAAGGCTGGTTCTGGGTGTAAAAATTCTGGCCCTGGCTATCCTCCTCCTCCTCCTGCGGTATCCCACGGCCACTGCTGCTAGGAACGGTATAATCATCCTGGCGTCTGAGCTTGTTTGTTGTTTGTGCGCACATTTATGCTGCGCGGGTCGATGTACACCTGCTTCCTGCTTGCGTACGTGTTTCCGGATTAGCGCAACTTTTTTTGCGTGTGCTTTTTGGCGTTCCGCGCATTTGCCTCCTGTACTTCCACGCCCACCACAGTGATACACGTACCCCGCTCGGCCAGGCCCAATCGCGTGTGAAACTTCCCGCGAGCCCCTGAAGTACACGTACCCCGCTCGCCCAAGCCCAATCGCGTGTGAAACTTCCCGCGAGCACCCGTAATACACGCTATTTTTGACACAGCGGGTATCCGTGTTTGTTGCGTACCCCTTTGCACGTCATTTGTCCTAGAGGGCCACAGTATGGGACATTCATCGTGCTGTATATACAGCTTTTCGTTAGCGCACATTTTTTTAATGCGCAGGGGCGCTACCGCTTGCCTTCATGTGGCGGACATGTGTTGATGTACATAGTTGACTTTTGGTTTGTGTCGTGGGATCGCCATTTAACTGCTGGGGGGTGGGTGTGCAAGGGGACATGAGTGGGGGCCTGCTGGCAGGTGCCCCGCACTGGTGGGGGGCGGGGGTGCAGGGGAACATGAGTGGGACATGAGTGGGGGCCTGCTGGCAGGTGCCCCGCACTGCTGGGGGGTGGGTGTGCAAGGGGACATGAGTGGGGGCCTGCTGGCAGGTACCCCGCACTGGTGGGGGGTAGGGGTGCAGGGGGACATGAGTGGGACATGAGTGGGGGCCTGCTGGCAGGTGCCCCGCACTGGTGGGGGGTAGGGGTACAGGGGGACATGAGTGGGACATGAGTGGGGGCCTGCTGGCAGGTGCCCCGCACTGCTGGGGGGTGGGTGTGCAAGGGGACATGAGTGGGGGCCTGCTGGCAGGTGCCCCGCACTGCTGGGGGGTGGAGGTGCAGGGGGACATGAGTGGGGGCCTGCTGGCAGGTGCCCCACACTGCTGGGGGGTGGGTGTGCAAGGGGACATGAGTGGGGGCCTGCTGGCAGGTGCCCCGCACTGGTGGGGGGCGGGGGTGCAGGGGAACATGAGTGGGACATGAGTGGGGGCCTGCTGGCAGGTGCCCCGCACTGCTGGGGGGTGGGTGTGCAAGGGGACATGAGTGGGGGCCTGCTGGCAGGTACCCCGCACTGGTGGGGGGTAGGGGTGCAGGGGGACATGAGTGGGACATGAGTGGGGGCCTGCTGGCAGGTGCCCCGCACTGGTGGGGGGTAGGGGTACAGGGGGACATGAGTGGGACATGAGTGGGGGCCTGCTGGCAGGTGCCCCGCACTGCTGGGGGGTGGGTGTGCAAGGGGACATGAGTGGGGGCCTGCTGGCAGGTGCCCCGCACTGCTGGGGGGTGGAGGTGCAGGGGGACATGAGTGGGGGCCTGCTGGCAGGTGCCCCACACTGCTGGGGGGTGGGTGTGCAAGGGGACATGACTGGGGGCCTGCTGGCAGGTGCCCCGCACTGGTGGGGGGTGGGTGTGCAAGGGGACATGAGTCGGGGCCTGCTGGCAGGTGCCCCACACTGGTGGGGGGTGGGGGTGCATGGGGACATGAGTGGGGGCCTGCTGGCAGGTACCCCGCAAGCTGGGGGTGTGTGCAAGGGGACATGAGTGGGACATGAGTGGGGGCCTGCTGGCAGGTGCCCCACTCTGCTGGGGGTGCAGGGGGACATGAGTGGGACATGAGTGGGGGCCTGCTGGCAGGTGCCCCACACTGCTGGGGGATGGGTGTGCAAGGGGACATGAGTGGGGGCCTGCTGGCAGGTGCCCCGCACTGCTGGGGGGTGGGTGTGCAGGGGGACATGAGTGGGGATCTGCTGGCAGGTGCCCCACACTGCTGGGGGGTGGGGGTGCAGGGGGACATGAGTGGGGGCCTGCTGGCAGGTGCCCCGCACTGCTGGGGGGTGGGTGTACAAGGGGACATGAGTGGGGGCCTGCTGGCAGGTACCCCGCACTGGTGGGTTGTGGGGGTGCAGGGGGACATGAATGGGACATGAGTGGGGGCCTGCTGACAGGTGCCCCGCACTGGTGGGGGGTGTGGGTGCAAGGGGACATGTGTGGGACATGAGTGTGGTCTGCTGGCAGGTACCCCGCACTGCTGGGAGGTGGGGGTGCAAGGGGACATGAGAGGGGCCTGCTGGCAGGTACCCCGCAAGCTGGGGGTGTGTGCAAGGGGACATGAGTGGGACATGAGTGGGGGCCTGCTGGCAGGTGCCCCACTCTGCTGGGGGTGCAGGGGGACATGAGTGGGACATGAGTGGGGGCCTGCTGGCAGGTGCCCCACACTGCTGGGGGATGGGTGTGCAAGGGGACATGAGTGGGGGCCTGCTGGCAGGTGCCCCGCACTGCTGGGGGGTGGGTGTGCAGGGGGACATGAGTGGGGATCTGCTGGCAGGTGCCCCACACTGCTGGGGGGTGGGGGTGCAGGGGGACATGAGTGGGGGCCTGCTGGCAGGTGCCCCGCACTGGTGTGGGGTAGGGGTGCAGGGGGACATGAGTGGGACATGAGTGGGGGCCTGCTGGCAGGTGCCCCGCACTGGTGGGGGGTGGGGGTGCAGGGGGACATGAGTGGGACATGAGTGGGGGCCTGCTGGCAGGTGCCCCGCACTGCTGGGGGGTGGGTGTGCAAGGGGACATGAGTGGGGGCCTGCTGGCAGGTGCCCCGCACTGGTAGGGGGTGGGGGTGCAGGGAGACATGAGTGGGACATGAGTGGGGCCTGCTGGCAGGTACCCCGCACTGCTGGGGGGTGGGTGTGCAAGGGGACATGAGTGGGGGCCTGCTGGCAGGTACCCCGCACTGCTGGGGGTGTGTGCAAGGGGACATGAGTGGGACATGAGTGGGGGCCTGCTGGCAGGTGCCCCGCACTGCTGGGGGGTGGGGGTGCAGGGGGACATGAGTGGGACATGAGTGGGGGCCTGCTGGCAGGTGCCCCGCACTGCTGGGGGATGGGTGTGCAAGGGGACATGAGTGGGGGCCTGCTGGCAGCTGCCCCGCACTGCTGGGGGGTGGGGGTGCAGGGGGACATGAGTGGGGGCCTGCTGGCAGGTGCCCCGCACTGCTGGGGGGGTGCATGGGGACATGAGTGGGGGCCTGCTGGCAGGTGCCCCGCACTGGTGGGGGGTGGGGGTGCAGGGGGACATGAGTGGGACATGAGTGGGGGTCTGCTGGCAGGTGCCCCGCACTGGTGGGGGGTGGGGGTGCAGGGGGACATGAGTGGGGGCCTGCTGGCAGGTGCCCCGCACTGCTGGGGGGTGGGTGTGCAAGGGGACATGAGTGGGGGCCTGCTGGCAGGTGCCCCGCACTGCTGGGGGGTGGGGGTGCAGGGGGACATGAGTGGGGGCCTGCTGGCAGGTGCCCCGCACTGCTGGGGGGTGGGGGTGCAGGGGGACATGAGTGGGGGCCTGCTGGCAGGTGCCCCGCACTGCTGGGGGGTGGGTGTGCAAGGGGACATGAGTGGGGGCCTGCTGGCAGGTACCCCGCACTGGTGGGGGTGCAGGGGGACATGAGTGGGACATGAGTGGGGGCCTGCTGGCAGGTGCCCCCCACTGCTGGGGGGTGGGTGTGCAAGGTCACATGAGTGGGGACCTGCTGGCAGGTGCCCCGCACTGCTGGGGGGAGGGGGGCAGGGGGACATGAGTGGGGGCCTGCCTGCAGGTTCCCCGCACTGGTGGGGGTGCCGGGGGCCATGAGTGGGGGCCTGCTGGCAGGTGCCCCGCACTGCTGGGGGGTGGGTGTGCAAGGGGACATGAGTGGGAGCCTGCTGGCAGGTACCCCGCACTGGTGGGGGTGCAGGGGGACATGAGTGGGACATGAGTGGGGGCCTGCTGGCAGGTGCCCCGCACTGGTGGGGGGTGGGGCTGCAGGGAGACATGAGTGGACATGAGTGGGGGCCTGCTGGCAGGTGCCCCGCACTGCTGGGGGCTGGGTGTGCAAGGGCACATGAGTGGGGACCTGCTGGCAGGTGCCCCGCACTGCTGGGGGGTGGGGGTACAGGGGGACATGAGTGGGGGCCTGCTGGCAGGTGCCCCGCACTGCTGGGGGGTAGGGGTGCAGGGGGACATAAGTGGGGGCCTGCTGCCAGGTGCCCCGCACTGCTGGGGGGTGGGTGTGCAAGGGGACATGAGTGGGGGCCTGCTGACAGGTACCCCACACTGGTGGGGGGTGGGGGTGCAGGGGGACATGAGTGGGACATGAGTGGGGGCCTGCTGGCAGGTGCCCCGCACTGGTGGGGGGTGGGGGTGCAGGGGGTCATGCGTTGGTGATCAGTAGTAGTAGTGGTGCAAGCTGACATGTGGCTTGCCTGGGGGGCATGCCCATGGTGGATGGGCTGCCTGCGGAACATGAAGTCCCCTGTGGTGTGGGCTGCCTGCAAGGGCCGTGCAGGGTGTAGAGGGAACACCTGGGAGGACCCACACTGCCAATTCACGTGTAGGACTCCCCTGCACCCCAGATATACACGTACCCCACTCGCACAGGGCCTGTCGCGTGTGATAATTCCCGCGCACCCCCGAAATACACGTTCCCTGCTCGACCAAGGCCAATCGCGTGTGAACTTCCTGCGCACGCCAGATTTACACGTACCCAGCCCAATCGCGTGTGAAACTTCACACGAACCCCAGGAATACACGCACCCCACTCGCACAGGGCCTATCGCGTTTGAAACTTCCCGCGAACCCCTGGAATACACGTATCCCGCTCCCCCAGGCACAATCGCATGTGGAACTTCACGCGGACCCCTGAAATACACGTACCCCGCTCCCCCATGCCCGATCGCGTGTGAAACTTCACGCGCACACACGAAATACATGCACAAGCTCATTTTTCACGCAGCGGGGGTCGCCGTTTGTCACGTACCCCTTTGCACGTCATTTGTCCTAGGGGGCCACAATATGGGACATTCATCAGAGCTGTTTATTCGTGCTTTTTGTTAGCGCACATTTTTTTCCAGCGCAGGGACGCTACCGCCTGCCTTCCGGTGGCGGACGGGTTTGGGTCAGTGCGTGTCTTTGCCCGTGCGCTGGTTTGCCCTATTTGATTCCATGAATACGTGTTGTAGGCGAGCGTGTGGGCGTTCCGCGCAATTGCCTCCTGTACTTCCCCCGTGACGCCCACATTTTCACGAGTTGTTCCCCGTACCGAGTGTTCCGCCCTGTGTTCCGCCTACTTTTGTTATGTGCGCCGCACTATGGGCGCTTTCGCTGTGGCCTTGGCGCACGCCGTTAGATGACCTGTGCGCCGGCGTGCGCCGCACACTTTTTCAGCACACATCCCTGATTTTACTCGTGCACGGACTTCCATGAATAGATGTGCGATGGTTTCCCTGCGATATTCACACTTGCACTGCGATTTTCGCTTTTTCACTGCGAATTGCACGTTTTCGCACGTTTTCGCACGCTTGCGCCGAAATTTTCGCCGCACATTGATTTCATGAATCGGCCTGTAAGTGTTATCTTTGAACAGCATCTTGCCAGTTCCTGATTGTGCTAGTTAACACTACTTCTTCTTCTCTGGTGCTCAACCCACCTTACTCCTCATACCCATCGCTTCTCCCCTGGTTAGTGTGCAGTATGAACAGCTTTTTTAGTGCCACTGGGGCTATTATCTCAGAACACAGGATACACTGCATTAACACGCACATGAGAGACCTTACTTTCATAGATATAAATGAGCATTTTATTACAGTAGACTACAGCCCATGGAAACACAAGAGGTACATCTGCTAACACCAGACAACAGACTCCTCACATGCAAGATCTGTATGCCAGCTAGTTACAGTCAACCAAATAAAGTGGCATGCAAATTGTGGGGGACATTTTTACTCCAGTAGCGGTGGTTAAATGTGTGGCAAAAGTCTTTAGTTTTATCTTCACCCTCAATGTATTTACCTCTTCCAGCCAGCACAGACATTCTATGACTTCCGGTATTCTAGACAGAACATGGTAGTCCTGTCGCAATTTGATTGGCTTTTCCAACCAACAGAGCCACTATCTAAGTCCTAGTACTGCATTCCCAATCTGCAGGTTCTGCCTCCATTTCCTTGTCTCTACCAAACAGTGGAGACACAATCAGATTTTACTAATGCACTCACAGTCTGAAGTTCTGCCTACATTTATTTGACTCTATCAAGACGGAGGCCGCTCCCTGAGTCCCGCTACTGTAATTAATTTCTGCCAACATGAGGATGTGTTGCTAGTAGTGGTAAAATGACCTGGCTAGTCAGTGGTGCCACTGGATAGGGGTGTGCTGGGCAAGACATTGGTGGTTGGGATGATCCGGAGTCAAGGCGGGCGAGGATCACTTGTTAGAGTGTGACCCAATGGAGTACCCCTGTCACTCCTATGTGGCCACAGTCACTGTTGTAAGAGGGTGCTGTACTAGCATTAGCTAGCATTCCTTAAATACATAACTGTGCTATAACCTACATTGCTTTTTCATCTGGCACTAAGTGCCCCATCCACTCTGACCTGGATCACCCTGATGAACTGGCTTCTGGAAGAGGTTGCATATTACTACTCAGACTCTATACAAACCACAAACCAATTGATAAAGATAAGCAAATGGATTCCTAAAAGACTCAAATGATCAGAAAATCCTCAAACAAACACAACCAGTAGAAAAGGTATTTGATAGGAAGATTTCTCGGGTTCATACATAAAGGTTTCTCGATAAACTCAGGAAAGGAAACATTTTTGTTTCCTTTCCTGAGTTTATTTTTGGTTTAGAATTTTTTGGCATGACAAAAGGGACACAGTGAACATACAAGACAAACATGTTTTGTTTTTTAAATACTTTTATGAAAGGCAATAAGTGTAGAAAGGGAAGATTAGAGAGTGGATTTAAAGAACACACACAACCAAAAGGAGGGGAATGGTGATCACGAAACCCCAACAAACACCACTAACAAACAGAAATAACTAACTCCTCAAAAACACTTCTAAACTGCACAAAAGCATTCAAAACTCTTCCCTAACCACCAGTTTGTACACCTGTCCTGTCCAGTCCTAGCTCAACAGCCTAGCTCAACAGCCAAACAAAACCTACCAAGGAAGCAGGAACCCAACTGGACATTTTAAAAACCCACAAACCTGTTTAGGTATACGTTAGGGGCTCTGATTGGCCAGTCAATCTCCCCTCTCAAGTCTCAAGGTTTGCAGTTGGATGGCAGGCCTCAAACCCCACCTTGAAATCCTACATGGGGTTAGACCATTGGAATATCCAGAAGGAATCCCACAGGATGGCTTACAAATGCCAGGAAAGTCTGCCCCTTTATGCAGGGCACATTTTGGGAAGTAAGAGCATGCCTCGTTTTAAGGGTGGCTTCTGCCTTTCTTTTGTTCATTTTGTTCATGACTTTGTCTTGGTTTGGAATCCTCCTTGCCCTTTTTTTGTGCCTTTATTCTGGTGTTTCCATATGGGCGCACTGTTTGGATGAGGAATCTAGTTTTTGGCAACAACAAGCTGGCACTTGTTCTAATAGCTTCTTTCTCACATGCTAAGGGGAGCCTACCAGACAGGAGTGCATCTAGGTTCCAACAACAAATATAAAAGGCATAAGGGAAATCTTACCCCAAAAGCGATCCCAATATTAGGTTGAAATACCTTTAGCAACAAACAATAATACACTTGGGAGCGGACCACTCCGTTACATAGGGGATAAAGTCAACTAACCCGTTGGTTTGAAGAGCACAAAAGCACTACCATCACTCAATACAGTATTCGATTTGTACATTTTTTTATTTATATCAATACAAAAATCTAAAAAACACAATCAATCTTCAAAAATGGTAAAGGATCACAATTCAATATGTGGTTATTTAGACAGTGCAAAAAGCGAGCAGACACTACCTACATTGGAAGTATACAAATTGCAACCCTGGTGCTGTGCAAAAAAGTTACTACAACAAAACACATCAAGCACTCCCTTCATACTATTCACATCCCAATCACACCAATTAATACATTATCAACAAACCCAACATGTTTCTTTCCATGATATCAACGTGTTAATAAACACAGGAAATTCATCAGGGGCTGCCTGGTAACAACACTTTGCACTGTTATATATTTAAAATGCAAAAGCAAGCAAATCTGTCATCAAATTTCTAAATGCTATGCTGCTCAAAAAACAAAATTTCGCTGTAATGATGTTTCTTAAGGCACCTGGGTTGCCCATTGTATCAATGGGTCTAGGTTCAGTATTATTTCCCCATGTCATGGACATCTAGAATGTGGTGAATCACCACAGGGCTGGGTAGAACCGGGACACAGCCATTCTTGGTATTGCTCAGTACTCAAATCAAATCCATTTAAACCCATTGAATAGTTAACACATGAAAAGTACACTCTTCAATCGAAACATGCAAAGGAAAACAAACCCTATTTAGTAAAACCTGTACATTAAATTGAGAGCAGAGGCAACCACTTTGAAATAATTAACACACAGAATATGGACCTTTCAGCAGACATGTACAAAGGAAGGGATAATGGCACATTTCTAAAGTGGATATGTTTTCATTCACCTTTGCAATCATCCTGTTTAATTATTGACCTGTACATCCTGACGCTATCATATGTCCTTTACCTTCCATTCAACCATCTGCAAAAAACTGTTATTGTTCGCTCTACTGACATTACCTTACTTATTCATCTCCATAAAAATGCATACGTCCTCCGTCGCGCTCATTCATTCATCAATCCTCACATTCATATAGCTTTCACGTCCTGGTTGGGCGGTGGACATGGGGTTTAACGGCCCACCAGCCCAAGTTTTGATAGGTCCGAGCTGCAGGCCATTAGAACCCATGTCTGTCCCACAGTCAGGGCGTGAAAGTTGTTTGCTCCCCGGGGTGCAGACAGGTTTTTTTTCATCTGACGGGAGATAAAGTCTGCGCAAGCCGATTTCCCATTGCAGAAAAGAAATGCAAAAGAAATGGATCCCACCATTGAAATGGAAAAGTGACTAGGTCCCTTTTCAGATGGAAAAGGGGCTAGGTCCCTTTTCGGATGATGGCAACCATGGAAAACATGTTCCAAAATGTCTGTCGTCAATTGAAAAGGGACTTAGTCAGTTTTCTATTTCTATGGTGGCGGCCAGAAGGGAGAAGCATCAGGGACATGAGGGCAAGGATCCGATCACACAGGTAAGTTTGCGTGGGGGGAGGGGAATTGGGTTTTTCAAACGTGGGCAGACAACAGGGAGAGGCTCCCTGTTGCCTCCCCACATTAGGGTAAAAAAGGAAACAATAGCGCAACCTTGGGAAGGGCCTCAGGTGGCTGGAACAGTGGGCAGGTGTTGTGTATTCTCGCCCACTGTTCCAGCCACCTTACTGGCTGAGCGCCATTTCCTGGGTGCGAATATTCTTTGATGCCCCGCTCCTGTGTCCTCTCTCCAATCTTCTGCTTTCCCCCATTGTGTCTATATGCATGAACTCCGAAAATTCTTACAACATGCAACAACCAAAAGTATAGGTTTTGGGTGTCCGGTTAAAGGTGCAAATACAAAAGGTTCGAATGCAATAGGATCGGGTCAATAGGACCGAAAACAAAAGGTTCACATTTTTTTTTAAATTATATATATTTCTTTGGGTTTCCGTTTAGGTAAAAAAAAGTGGTTTCTACCACAAAAACAGGGTTTGGGGGGGACCCCCCAAAAAAAAAAAATATATATAAAAAAAATGTTGAACCTTTTATTTTCGGTCCTTTTGATTCGACCCTATTGTATTTCGAACCTTTTGATTCGAACCTTTAACCTATAACCTATAACCTTGGTTTTGTGAATGCTTCTTTGTTTATCCTGATTCTCAAACCTCTGCTTAAACACAGATTAATGTTTGGTGAAGCAAGAGCATGAATTTTAAAGGACAGCTACATAATAATTTAGTACGCTTTCAGGTCAAAACGAGTCCATCTGACAATCTCTGGACAGTCTTGATTCCTTTAGTAGGATGACACAGTATAAAACAACATATCTAAATAGAAGACATGCTTTTCTTAAGTATCGTTCAGACTGAAAATATTAAAATATTAGGTATTATATGGAGCAACTTAGGGATATATTGGCCTCTAATGCTATATTCCATAGATATAGCAATATTGCATGTATAGCCTTAAGGACCCCCACAGCACGGACTGCCATGCAACGAACCCAACAGTGATTTTAAAACAATTAGTGATGTTGCCATGTAGCACCACTTTGAACACTGTATCCTGCTGAGCAGCCAACCAAACCCTCCACTGCAGCCTAGCATCTGTATCAGCTCCCATATGGATAACAAACACTAGAAGAGAATGGTTTGAAAAGGTAGGAAAAGGGATCACGCAACTTTCAATTTCTTCCTGCATCATTGAGGACACCGGTAACAGGTCTTTCCTGGAGTATCATAAACAGACAAGTCTTATGTGAGCTGCAGAGTTGTCACGTTAATATATCATGGCACACCTTGTTCCACTCCAATTTGGCTTACTATTTCTATTGTTTCAGACAGGGTTCTAGTAGTGGTCCAAGACTATTTTCTTAAAATCTCTCCACCAGGGAATTATGACCTCAACATATGTATACAGTAGATCTGCATAGAAATTGGGTCTTCAATATTGGGCCATAAGAGTTAATTAGTTTAACTCTCTGACCAAAAAGCATAGCAATCAACAGCACATATGTCGCCAGTGGATCTTTTTTCCCACCAGTCACAGTGAAAGTTTAGAGATCAGTGGATGAAAGCGAAAGGCCATCAAAATCTTAAGAATATTTGGTGTAACATCTGCTTTTCCCCCATTGTCTATTAAAGCTTTTATGCCCTTGTGATAGGGCATTGGTCTCCAGGACCAGCAGCATGTTAACAAACTGACAAGCTAAATATGAAGATAGCTGTCTACAATTTACAATGTTATTGATAACTCTTATATTTCAATTGACACACGTAATCCATGAGCCCTACTTTATCTTCAACCATTTGGTTGTGATCTTCAATCTTCTTTGGAATGACAATCAACTGCCAGATATTCGATGCAACAGAAAATTGCCTGCTATGAAGAATTAAAGAACTAAAACCGCAGTCCTCATCCATCTACCATGTTACATCTGCTTCCAAACACACAGTGTACGATGTATGTAAAACTAATAAACATTCCTAATTCTTAAATGATAAGGCACAGATGTATGAGCAGCAAACTTGTGGCCCATCCAGTAGATTAGGGCGCAATAACCAGCAAATAAAACGAAGACAATCAGGAAGAGCAATGGTGCATAGGTGCCCAGGCCAGACATGTGTGTCTTGAGATTTTGAATTGCCTGGACATGCACCTTGGCCAGAAATGCCACGTGAGTCTCCCGCTGAATCAACTTTTATTGTGTCAAACTCAACGAAGGTGATGGCATCTGATGGACAGTTAAAGGATTTGCTGTTATATAATAGATGAGAGCGACATGTGTACATATCAACCTTTAATTGGATGAGTCAGCCACATTGTGCACACATCTTGACACTATTTTAGCCCCAATGTATCTTTGATGCTGGTTACAAAAAGGCTTTTGATACAATTTTTGTCGCATCACTACTAGATTTTTTTTAGGCTAGAATGGAAGCACCCTCACCTTCCTGCAGTGGCAGCAAGTATGCTGTGATGGGGAGTAGAGTAAATATGGGCCCCGAGGCATTACCTGAGTCGGTAATGCCCCCACCGCAAGTGCATATTGCTTTCATAAATACAAATGAAAAATATCATCAAACCTCAGAAAAATCAACTGTTAGCACATTAGCAAACTCAATAGTAGAACACATTGCAGACATCAAGAAGAATACAATGGTTATTATTAGTGGAAGGCAATTTTTCATTAGTCAGACTAGAGGCAGCCCTACGATATCGGCAAAGCAATGGATTTGTAGCAATGACATGCTCTCTGTCCACTGAAAGGTCTTTCATGGACCTAGATATTGCACAAAGCAAACTGCAGTGCAATACCTGAGCTTTAAGATAAATGTTGGGGGGTTCTGTGAGAGAACTTGAGATGCCAGGCTGTTGAAAAACATATATAAAGGTCTAGAAGATTAATAATATTCATAAGACTTCTTTCTGAATGAGGTTGCATATAAAGTAACAATGGAAATAATGCAGTTTGTTACAGTAACAAATGGATATCAATATGTTGGGGAAATAGCAAAGACAAAAGCATTTCACAGTGGATAAGTCAGTAAAACTCTGTCTAACACAAAAGCATTTCACAGTGCACATGTCTATAAAGTGCTGTCTAACACAACAACATTTCACAGTGCATAAGTCAGTAAAACTCTGTCTAACACAGAAGCATTTCAGAGTGCATATGTCTGTAAAGCTCTGTCTAACACAACAGTATTTCACAGTGCATAAGTCAGTAAAGCTGTGTCTAATGCAAACACATTTCACAGTGCATAAGCAAGTAAAATGATGTTTAACTAAACAGCATGACACAGTGCATAAGTCAGTAAAAGCTCTGTCTAACACAACAGTATTTCACAGTGCATAGGTCAGTAAAGCTCTATCTTACACAAGAGCATTTCACAGTGCATAAACCAGTAAAGCGCTGTCTAACACAACAGCATTTCACAGTGCATAAGTCAGTAAAGCTCTGTCTAACACAACAGCATTTCACAGTGCACACGAAAGTAAAGAGCTGTCTAACACAACAACATTTCACAGTGCACAAGTCAGTAAAGCTCTGTCTAACACAAAAGCATTTCACAGTGCATATGTCAGCAAAATGCTGTCTAACACAACAGCATTTCACAGTGCATAAGTCATTAAAGCTCTGTCTAACACAGAAGCATTTCAGAGTGCATACGTCTGTAAAGCTCTGTCTAACACAACAGTATTTCACAGTGCATAAGTCAGTCAAGCCATATCTAACACAAAAGCATTTCACAGTGCATAAACCAGTAAAGCACTGTCTAACACAACAGCATTTCACAGTGCAAAAGTCAGTAAAGCTCTGTCTAACACAACAGCATTTCAAAGTGCATAAGTCAATAAAGCTCTGACTAACACAAACACATTTCACAGTGCATAAACCAGTAAAGCACTGTCTAACACAACAGCATTTCACAGTGCAAAAGTCAGTAAAGCTCTGTCTAACACAACAGCATTTCACAGTGCATAAGTCAGTAAAGCTTTGTCTAACACAGAAGCATTTCACAGTGCATAAGTCTGTAAAGCACTGTCTAACACAACAGAATATCACAGTGCATAAGTCAGTAAAGCTCGGTCTAACACAACAGCATTTCACAGTGCACACGCAAGTAAAGCGCTATCTAACACAACAACATTTCACAGTGCATAAGCAAGTAAAATGCAGTTTAATGGAACAGCATTTTACATTGCATAAGTCAGTAAAGCTCTGTCTAACACAACAGTATTTGACAGTGCATAAGTCAGTAAAGCTCTATCTAACAAAAACACATTTCACAGTGCATAAGCCAGTAAAGCACAGTTCAACAAAACAGCATTTCACAGTGCATAAGTCAGTAAAGCTCTGTCTAACACAACAGTATTTCACAGTGCATAAGCCAGTAAAGCACTGTCTAATACAACAGCATTTCACAATGCATAAATCAGTAAAGCTCAGTCTAACACAACAGCATTTCACAGTGCATAAGTCAGTAAAGCTCTATCTAACACAAAAGCATTTCACAGTGCACACACCAGTAAAGTGCTGTCTAACACAACAGCATTTCACAGTGCATAAGACAGTAAAGCTGTCTAACTCAACAGCATTTCACAGTGCATATGTCAGTAAAGCTCTGACTAATACAAAAGCATTTCACAGGGCATAAGTCAGTAAAGCTCTAGCTAAAAAAAAAGCATTTCATAGGGTATAAGCAAGTAAAATACAGTTTAACAGAACATCATTTCACAGTGCATACGTCAGTAAAGCTATGTCTAACAGAACAGCATTTCACAGTGCATAAGCCACTAAAGCACTATCTAACACAACAGCATTTCACAGTGCATATGTCAGTAAAGTTATGTCTAACACAACAGCAATTCACAGTGTATAAATCAGTTAAGCTCTGACTAACACAAAAGCATTTCACAGTGCATAAGTCAGTAAATGTCTATCTAACACAAAAGCATTTCACAGTGCATACGCTAGCAAACCGCTGTCTAAAACAACAGCATTTCACAGTGCATAAGTCAGTAAAGCTCTATCTAACACAACAGCATTTCACAGTCTATAAGTCAGTAAAGCTCAATCTAACAAAAAAGCATATCACAGTGCATACACCAGTAAAGTGTTGTCTAACACAACCACAATTCACAGTGCATAAGTCAGTAACACACTGTCTAAAAAAATCAGCATTTCACAGTGCATGAGTCAGTAAAGCTCTGTCTAACACAACAGCATGTCACAGTGCATTAGTCAGTAAAGCTGTGTCTAACACAAACACATTTCACAATACATAAGCAAGTAAAATGCAGTTTAACAGCACATCATTTCACAGTGAATAAGTAAATAAAGCTCTGTCTAATACAACAGCATTTCAGAGTGCATAAGTCGGTAAAGCTCTATTTAACACTAAAGCATTTCACAGTGCATAAACTAGTGAAGCGTTGTCCAACATTAACAAAACAGCATTTCACAGTGTGTAAGTCAGTAAAGCTCTATCTAACACAACAGCATGTCACAGTGCATAAGCAAGTACAATTCAGTTTAACAGAACATCATTTCAAAGTGCATGTCAGCCAGTAAAGCACTGTCTAACACAACAGCATTTCACAGTGAATAAGTCAGTAAAGTTCTGTCTAACACCACAGCATTTCACAGTGCCTAAATCAATAAAGCTTTGACTAACACAAAAGCATTTCACAATGCATAAGTCAGTAAAGCTCTATCTAACACAGAAGCATTTCACAGTGCATACGCCAGTAAAGCGCTGTCTAACACAACAGCATTTCAAAGTGCATAAGTCAGTAAAGCATTATCTAACATAAAAACATATCACAGTGCATATGCAAGTGAAGCTCTGTCTAACCCAACTGCATTTCGCAGTGCATATGTCAGTAACGCTCTGAATAACACAAAAGCATTTCACAATGCATAAGTCAATAAAGCTCTAACACAAAAGAATTTCACAGTGCATAAGTCTGTAAAGCGTTGTCTAACATGACCGCATTTTGCAGTGCATAAGTCAGTAACGCACTGTCTAGCAAAACAGCATTTCACAGTGCGTAAGTCAGTAAAGCTCTGTCTAACATAACAGTATGTCACAGTTCATGAGCAAGTAAACTTCAGTTTAACAGAACATCATTTCACAGTGCATGTCAGCCAGTAAAGCACTGTCTAACACAACAGCATTTCACAGTGAATAAGTCAGTAAAGTTCTGTCTAACACAACAGCATTTCACATTGCCTAAATCAATAAAGCTTTGACTAACACAAAAGCATTTCACAATGCATAAGTCAGTAAAAGCTCTATCTAACACTGAAGCATTTCACAGAGCATACACCAGTAAAGCGCTGTCTAGCACAACAGCATTTCATAGTGCATAAGTTAGTACGGCTCGGTCTAACACAACAGCATTTCACAATGCATAAGTCAGTAAAGCTCTATCTAACACAAAACAATTTCACAGTGCATATACCAGTAAAGCGCTGTCTAACACAACAGCATTTCGCAGTGCATAAATCAGTAATGCACTGTCTAACAAAACAGAATTTCACAGTGCATAAGTCAGTAAAGCTCTTTCTAACACAACAGCATTTCACAGTGCAAATGTCAGTAAAGCTCTATCTAGAAATTGAGAGGTAGAGTGGGCACCGCTTTGTCTTTATACTAATTCAATAATGTTGCTCGTTTTTTTCTCTTATATTTGGGAGCTCATCCTTTACCTTAGGCACTGGGTTATCAGAACATCTACAAAAAAGAAATGGACAATTTCCATCTCAAGATGAGCTCACTCGCACTCCCCTGGTCGGGTTTCAATCAATGTTCAAAGTAGTACAAAACAGTAGTTAGTTGTTTCTTATGTAGTTATATTTGAAATCATTAATCCACATTTCTATTTATGATTTTCAGTCTCCTTGTTTATTCCTGACCAATCAGTGTTTCGAAATTATAGCCTATGCATTTCGGACATCCGTCCATCATTAGGGCTTTTAAAACTATTCATAATCATGAAATCAGTGACAATCCCGTCATTATGATGCATTCCCAATTATTCACCATTCAGTGAAATCCGTAAAAAGATAAAGTATCATCACATTCCTAATTGTAGTTGTAATCCAAAATGGAATGCCACGAAAAGATGCAAAAAAATAAAAACAAAACAAATATACATTATGGAACATTGTTGTTATACATTGTGAATATTTAAATCGTATAATTATATAGGTCTCTACCTGTAGGTCTTCTACTTCCTAGAGATTGTATACATCTCTGCTGTATGGATCTCTGGGCAGCCCACATTAGCAGATCCTGTTCAGTAAATACATAAATAACCTTATATAATTCCCCTCCGAATCTAATCTTTTTCTTTTAAGGTCGCATCATATTATCCCTCAGGATCATCGTTCTTACCTTACGTAAAATACTGCTGTGCGGGCAGGCCGGCTGCACAAACGGAGCAGCCGCTGTATGTAATGGCGTACTTATACACTAATCGCTTGCGCGCGTGCGCGCAGAGTTTCACTCAGTACCTCGTTCTCCTCTTTGCTCTTTAAAGTTCATCGGGATAAACTGCTCTGTAGCTTTACGGTATCACCGTGTACATCATTCTATGCTGGTTTTTAGAAAACAATATTTTTAGAAAACCATGAGATACTGTGTCTCGTGCGTGTATTAATCCAACACGCATGCGCGCATGCCGGACACTCCCTCGCGAGGTCCCGCGCATGCGCCCGGACCTCAAAGGTAGTGTTCATGCGGACAAAAAGAAGTGGATCATCTATCCCTATTGTTTAATGCTGTACTCTGGTTCTTCGTGCCCTGCCCTGCCCTACCAAGCGGACCTGAACAGGGTCATATTTATTGAATACCATGTCATTATTCAAACTACCTCCTCTAATACAGGGGTCGGTTGTTCTCAAGTTACCAGTTGTTACCAAATACAAGTAGCTGGAATGTATCCACATTAATAACATATCTTGGCATTCTTCTCATATTCTAATCTTCAATTACCTGTTCCAATATTCACAAGAGAGTTACTTCCTATTTTCTTGGGTTTACATGCATCACATAACTTACAGTTTGGTCCCCATATATTCTTAGTTTGACACTTTTTATCTCACATGTAGAATCAATTCATCCCAGTTAGACATGAATGTTGGCTACGTAACATTGTATACATTTATGTGCATTCCCGTTCATATTGTAATGTTCAATAGAGGGTCTTCACATTTGGCGTTGGAACCACTGCATTACGTCCCACAGGGAGCTCCCTGCGGGACACAACGTGTACCCTCTCTTAGTATCCAGTGTTCTACCACTTTATCTATATTTACTGAAATTCACAAAAAGCACATAAAGTTCACTTCCTCATTTATACCCCCCGGTCTCAGGGAGTCAAGTCGATCGATCCAAAATGATTCTCGTTGGTTCAACCTTCTCCCTACATCTTCATGTGTGTTACGTTGTTGGATAGCCTCGAGAACCTGTATCCTCATCTGGCTAATGTTGTGCTTCATTGAATTCCAATGTCTTGCTACTGCTGAATTCACATTATTGTTCCGAATGCATGATCTATGCTCGTTCCATCGTAGCTTACCAGGTCTTTTTGATTGCCCTACATAATAAATGCTGCATGGGCATTTGATCGCGTAAATTATGTTTGGTGTATCACATGTTGCATATCCTCTTAATTTGATCTTTTCACCCGTACGGGGGTGGTCTACACTATCTCCCTTTGTTATGAAGTTGCAGTTACTGCAGTGTAGGCACGGGTATGTCCCTTTCCTTATGGTCTCAATCGTTTTCTTCCCGGTTCTTGTTTTCACCAGCCTGTCTCTTAGATTTGCACTCCTTTTGTAAGCAAAAGTAGGCAATTCTCTGAACAAATGTTCAACTCTCATGTCGCTTGACAATGTACTTGAGTTTTTCTTAATCACACTCTTAATCTTATTGCTCTGTGTTGAGTAACATGAAACATAGACTATATTCGGTTCTTTCTTCTCTTTCCTGGTGTCGTTATTTGTGGGTTTCTGTAAGTGCTCTTTTGCTGCCTTTATCTCTGAGGATTTGTATCCTCTGGCTTCAAATCTTTCTCCCATTTTTTCAATCTCTGTTTCACACACCATTTGATCATTCACAATCTTCTTTAGTCTCATCATCTGGCTGAAAGGTAGATTCCTAATTAGACTCGGTTGATGGAAACTAAGGCGATGGAGAAGGTTATTGCGATCCGTCTCTTTTCTGTAAATGTTGGTTTGAAAACTGTTGTTTTGGATTTGTATTGATACGTCCAAAAAGTTTATTTGAGTTTTTGAAGTTTCCTGTGTGAATTGTATGCGCTGGTCTATGCTGTTAAGATATATAAAGAAATCATTGAGAGATTCCTCTGTACCGATCCAGATTCCGAAAATGTCGTCGATGAACCTGACCCACATTCAAATGTAATTTCTCCATACTGCATGCTCTAGGACATGATCCTTTTCGAATTTACGCATGAAAGTATTTGCATATGCATATCTAACACAAAAGCATTTCACAGTGCACAAGTCTGTAAAGCTCTGTCTAGCACAACAGCATTTCACAGTGCATACGTCAGTAAAGCTGTATCTAACACAAACGTATTTAACAGTGCATAAGCAAGTAAATTGCATTTTAACAGAACAGCATTTCGAGTGTATAAGTCAGTAAAGCTCTATCTAACACAACAGCATTTAACAGTGCATAAGTCAGTAAATCTGTATCCAACACAAAAGCATTTCACAGTGCATAAGCCAGTAAAGCACTGTCTAACATACATCATTTCACAGTGCATATGTCAGTAAAGCCCTGTCTAACACACCAGCATTTCACAGTGCACAAGTCTGTAAAGCTCTTTCTAACACAACAGCATTTCACAGTGCATAAGTCAGTAATGCTGTATCTAACACAAACTCATTTATCAGTGCATAAGCAAGTAAAATGGAGTTTAACCGAACAGCATTTCACAGTTTATAAGTCAGTAAAGCTCTGTCTAACACAACAGCATTTCACAGTGCATTAATCAGTAAAGCTCTGTCTAACACACCAGCATTTCACAGTGCATAAGTGAGTAAAGCTCTGATTAACACAAAAGCCTTTCACAGTGCATAAGTCAGTAAAGCATTATCTAACATAAAAACATATCACAGTGCATATGCCAGTGAAGCGCTGTCTAACACATCAGCTTTTCACAGTGCAGATGTCAGTAAAGCTCTGTCTAACCCAACTGCATTTCACAGTGCCTATGTCAGTAACGCTCTGAGTAACACAAACAGATTTCACAGTGCATAAGTCAGTAAAGCTCTATCTAATAAAAAAGCATTTCATAGTGCATAAGTCAGTAAAGCTTTGTCTAACACAAACACAATTCACAGTGCAGAAGCAAGTAAAATGCAGTTTAACCGAACAGTAAAGCTATGACTAACACACAAGCATTTCAAAGTGCATAAGTCAGTAAAGGTCTATCTAACACAAAAGCATTTCACAGTGCATAAGTCTGTAAAGCTCTGTCTAGCACAGCAACATTTCACAGTGCATATTCAGTAAAGGTGTATCTAACACAAACTAATTTAACAGTGCATAAGCAAGTAAAATGCAGTTTAACCGAACAGCATTTCACAGTGTATAAGTCAGTAAAGCTCTGTCTAACACAACAGCATTTAACAGTGCATAAGTCAGTAAATCTGTATCTAACACAAAAGCATTTCACAGTGCATAAGCCAGTAAAGCACTGTCTAACATACATCATTTTACAGTGCATATGTCAGTAAAGCCCTGTCTAACACACCAGCATTTCACAGTGCACAAGTCTGTAAAGCTCTTTCTAACACAACAGCATTTCACAGTGCATAAGTCAGTATTGCTGTATCTAACACAAACTCATTTATCAGTGCATAACCAAGTAAAATGGAGTTTAACCGAACAGCATTTCACAGTTTATAAGTCAGTAAAGCTCTGTCTAACACAACAGCATTTCACAGTGCATTAATCAGTAAAGCTCTGTCTAACACACCAGCATTTCACAGTGCATAAGTGAGTAAAGCGCTGATTAACACAAAAGCCTTTCACAGTGCATAAGTCAGTAAAGCATTATCTAACATAAAAACATATCACAGTGCATATGCCAGTGAAGCGCTGTCTAACACATCAGCTTTTCACAGTGCAGAAGTCAGTAAATCTCTGTCTAACCCAACTGCATTTCACAGTGCCTATGTCAGTAACGCTCTGAGTAACACAAACACATTTCACAGTGCATAAGTCAGTAAAGCTCTATCTAATAAAAAAGCATTTCACAGTGCATAAGTCAGTAAAGCTTTGTCTAACACAAACACAATTCACAGTGCAGAAGCAAGTAAAATGCAGTTTAACCAAACAGTAAAGCTCTGACTAACACAAAAGCATTTCAAAGTGCATAAGTCAGTAAAGGTCTACCTAACACAAAAGCATTTCACAGTGCATAAGTCTCTAAAGCTCTGTCTAGCACAGCAACATTTCACAGTGCATATTCAGTAAAGGTGTATCTAACACAAACTAATTTAACAGTGCATAAGCAAGTACAATGCAGTTTAACCGAACAGCATTTCACAGTGTATAAGTCAGTAAAGCTCTGTCTAACACAACAGCATTTAACAGTGCATAAGTCAGTAAATCTGTATCTAACACAAAAGCATTCCACAGTGCATAAGCCAGTAAAGCACTGTCTAACACAACAGCTTTTCACAGTGCATATGTCAGTAAAGCCCTGTCTAACAAACCAGCATTTCACAGTGCACAAGTCTGTAAAGCTCTGTCTAACACAACAGCATTTCACAGTGCATAACTCAGTAATGCTGTATCTAACACAAACTCATTTATCAGTGCATAAGCAAGTAAAATTCTGTTTAACCAAACAGCATTTCACACTGTATAAGTCAGTAAAGCTCTGTCTAACACAACAGCATTTCACAGTGCATAAGTCAGTAAAGCTCTGTCTAACACACCAGCATTTCACAGTGCATAAGTGAGTAAAGCTCTGATTAAGACAAAAGCCTTTCACAGTGCATAAATCAGTAAAGCATTATCTAACACAAAAACATAAAGCAGTGCATATGCCAATGAAGCGCTGTCTAACACAACAGCTTTTCACAGTGCAGAAGTCAGTAAAGCTCTGTCTAACCCAACTGCATTTCACAGTGCATATGTCAGTAACGCTCTGAATAACACAAAAGCATTTCACAGGGCATAAGTCAGTAAAGCTCTATCTAATAAAAATGCATTTCACAGTGCATAAGTCTGTAAAGCTCAGTCTAACACAACATCATTTCACAGTGCATAAGTCAGTAAAGCTGGTCTAACACAAACACAATTCACAGTGCAGAAGCAAGTAAAATGCAGTTTAACCGAATAGTAAAGCTCTGACTAATACAAAAGCATTTCACAGTGCATAAGTCAGTAGAGCTATATCTAACACAAGCGCATTTCACAGTGGATACTTCAGTAAAGCGCTGTCTAACAAATCTGCATTTCACAGTGCATATGTCAGTAAAACTCTGACTAACAGAACAGCATTTCAAAGTGCATAAGTCAGTAAAGTTGTATCTAACACAAAAGCATTTCACATTGCATACGCCAGCAAAGCGCTGTCTAACACAACATGATTTCACAGGTCATCAGTCTGTAAAGCTCTATCTAACATATACGCATTTCACAGGCATACGCCTGTAAAGCGCTGTCTAACACAACAGCATTTTACAGTGCATATGTCAGTAAAACTCTGTCTAACAGAACAACATTTCAAAGTGCATAAGTCAGTAAAGTTGTATCTAACAAAAAAGCATTTCACAGTGCATAAAGAAGTAAAGCACTGTCTAAAACAACACCATTCCACAGTGGATATGTCGGTAAAACTCTGTCTAACAGAATGGCTTTTCAAAGTGTATACGGCAGTAACTTTGACTAACACAAAAGCATTTCACAGTGCATAAGTCAATAAAGCTCTATCTAAAACAACAGCATTTCACAGTGCATACATCAGTAAAGCTCTGACTAACACACAAGCATTTCACAGTGCATAAGTCAGTAAAGCTCTGTCTAACACAAAAGCATTTCACATTGCATATGATAGTAAAGCGCTGTCTAACACAACTGCATTTCACAGTGCATATGTCAGTAAAGCTCTGACTAACACAAAGGCATTTCACAGTGCCTAAGTCAGTTAAAGCTCTAACTAACACAACATATTTCACAGTGCATACACCAGTAAAGCGCTCTAACACAACAGCATTTCACAGTGCATATGTCAGTAACTTTGACTAACACAAAAGCATTTCACATTGCATAAGTCAGTAAAGCTCTATCTAATACAAAAGCATTTCTCAGTGCATAAATCTGTAAAGCTCTGACTAACACAACATCATTTCACAGTGCATAAGTCAGTAAAGCTGTTTCTAACACAAAAGCATTTCACAGTGCATGCCCCAGTAACGCTCTGTCTAACACAAACTCATTTCACAGTGCATAAGCAAGTAAATTGGAGGTTTACCGTACAGCATTTCACAGTTCATAAGTCAGTAAAGCTCTGTCTAACACAACAGCATTTCACAGTGCATATGTCAGTAAAACTCTGTCTAACAGAACAGCATTTCAAAGTGCATACGTCAGTAACTTTGACTAACACAAAAGCATTTCACAGTGCATAAGTCAATAAAGCTCTATCTAAAACAACAGCATTTCACAGTGTGTACGTCGGTAAAGCTCTGACTAAAACAACAGCATTTCACAGTGCATGGGCCTGTAACGTGCTGTCTAACACAAACCCATTTCACAGTGCATAAGCAAGTAAAATGGAGATTTACCGAACAGCATTTCACAGTTCATAAGTCAGTAAAGCTCTGTCTAACACAACAGCATTTCACAGTGCATATGTCAGTAAAACTCTCTCTAACATAACTTCATTCCACAGTGCATATGTCAGTAAAACTCTGTCTAACAGAACATCATTTCAAAGTGCATAAGACAGTAACTTTGACTAACTCAACAGCATTTCACAGTGCATACGTCAATACAGCTCTATCTAAAACAACAGCATTTCACAGTGCATAAGTGAGTTAAAGCTCTAACTAACACAACATATTTCACAGTGCATACACCAGTAAAGCGCTGTCTAACAGAACAGCATTTCAAAGTGCATTCGTCAGTAACTTTGACTAACACAAAAGCATTTCACAGTGCATAAGTCAATAAAACTCTATCTAAAACAACAGCATTTCACAGTGTGTACGTCAGTAAAGCTCTGACTAACACAACAGCATTTCACAGTGCATGAACCTGTAACGTGCTGTCTAACACAAACCCATTTCACAGTGCATAAGCAAGTAAAATGGAGGTTTACCGAACAGCATTTCACAGTTCATAAGTCAGTAAAGCTCTGTCTAACACAACAGCATTTCACAGTGCATATGTCAGTAAAACTCTCTCTAACATAACTTCATTTCACAGTGCATATGTCAGTAAAACTCTGTCTAACAGAACATCATTTCAAAGTGCTTTCGACAGTAACTTTGACTAACTCAACAGCATTTCACAGTGCATACGTCAATACAGCTCTATCTAAAACAACAGCATTTCACAGTGCATAAGTGAGTAAAGTTCTGACTGATACAAAAGCATTTCACAGTGTATAAGTCAGTAAAGCTCTATCTAACATACCATAATTTCACAGTGCCTAAGTCAGTAATCTCTATCTAACACAAAAGCATTTCACGGTGCATAAGCCAGTAAAGCACTGTCTTACACAACAGCATTTCACAGTACGTAAGTCAGTAAAGTTCTGTCTAACACAACAGGATTTCACAGTACATAAGTCAGTAAAGCTCTGACTAACACAAAAACATTTCACAGGCATAATTCAGTAAAGCTCTGACTACCACAAAAGCATTTCACAGTGCATAGGTCAGTACAGTGCTATCTAACAAAAAAGCATTTCACAGTGCATACGCCGGTAAAACGCTCTCTAACACAACAGCATTTCACAGTACATAAGTCAGTAAAGTTCTGTCTAACACAAAAGCATTTCACAGTGCATGCGCCAGTAACGCGCTGTCTAACACAACAGCTTTTCACAGTGCAGAAGTCAGTAAAGCTCTGCCTAACCCAACTGCATTTCACAGTGCATAAGTCATTAACGCTCTGACTACCACAAAAGCATTTCACAGTGCATAAGTCAGTAAAGTGCTGTCTAACACAACAGTATTTCACAGTGCATAAGTCGGTAAAGTGTTGTCTAATACAACAGCATTTCACATTGCATAAGTCAGTAAAGCTCTGTCTAACACACCAGCATTTCACAGTGCATAAGTGAGTAAAGCTCTGATTAACACAAAAGCCTTTCACAGTGCATTAGTCAGTAAAGCATTATCTAACACAAAAACATATCACAGTGCATATGCCAGTGAAGCGCTGTCTAACACAACAGCTTTTCACAGTGCAGAAGTCAGTAAAGCTCTGTCTAACCCAACTGCATTTCACAGTGCATATGTCAGTAACGCTCTGACTAACACAAAAGCATTTCACAGTGCATAAGTCAGTAAAGCTCTATCTATTAAAAAAGCATTTTGCAGTGCATAAGTCTGTAAAGCTCTGTCTAAAACAACATCATTTCACAGTACATAAGTCAGTAAAGCTGTGTCTGACACAAACACAATTCACAGTGCAGAAGCAAGTAAAATGCTGCTTAACCG
The DNA here is from genome assembly GCF_040938575.1 of Ambystoma mexicanum. Classification (NCBI taxonomy): domain Eukaryota; kingdom Metazoa; phylum Chordata; class Amphibia; order Caudata; family Ambystomatidae; genus Ambystoma; species Ambystoma mexicanum. The sequence goes on along the minus strand of NC_090927.1, from coordinate 699,269,126 downwards.
AACAGTAAAGCACTGACTAACACAAAAGCATTTCACAGTACATAAGTCAGTAAAGCTCTGATTAACACAACAGCCTTTCACAGTGCATAAGTCAGTAAAGCATTATCTAACACAAAAACATATCACAGTGCATATACCAGTAAAGCACTGTCTAACACAACAGCTTTTCACAGTGCTGAAGTCAGTAAAGCTCTGTCTAACCCAAATGCATTTCACAGTGCATATGTCAGTAAAGCTCTATCTAATAAAAAAGCATTTCACAGTGCCTGAGTCTGGAAAGCTCTGTCTAACACAAATGCATATCACAGTGCATATGTTAGTAAAGCTCTGACTAACACAAAAGCATTTCACAGAGCATACGTCTGTAAAGCTCTGTCTAACACAACATCATTTCACAGTGAATAAGTCAGTAAAGCTGTTTCTAACACAAACAGATTTCACAGTGCAGAAGCAAGTAAAATGCATTTTAACCAAACAGGAAAGCCCTGACTATCACAAAAGCATTTCACAGTGCATAGGTCAGTAAAGCTCTATCTAACAAAAAAGCATTTCACAGAGCAAGTGCTGTCTAACACAACAGTATTTCAAAGTGCATACGTCAGTAAAGCTCTGTCTAATACAACAGCATTTCACATTGCATAAGTCAGTAAAGCTCTGTCTAACACAAATGCATGTCGCAGTGCATAAGTAAGTAAAGCTCTGACTAACACAAAAGCATTTCACAGTGCATAAGTCAGTAAAGCTCTATCAAACAGAAAAGCATTTCACATTGCATACGCCAGTAAAATGCTGTCTAACACAACAGCATTTCACAGTGCAGAAGTCAGTAAAGCTCTGTCTAACACAACTGCATTTCACGGTGCATATGTCATTAAAGTTCTGACTAACACAAAAGCATTTCACAGTGCAAAAGTCAGTAAAGCTCTATCTAACACGATTGCATTTGACAGTGCATATGCCAGTAAAGCTCTATCTAACACAACAGCATTTCACAGTGCATATGTCAGTAAAACAATGTCTAACAGAACAGCATTTCAAAGTGCATAAGTCAGTAAAGTTGTATCTAACATAAACAAATTTCACAGTGCATTAGCCAGTAAAGCACTGTCTAACACAACATCATTTCACAGTGCATAAGTCAATAAAGCTCCATCTAAAACAATAGCATTTCACAGTGTGTACGTCTTTAACTTTGACTAACACAACAGCATTTCACAGTGCAGAAGTCAGTAAACCTCTGTCTAACACAACTGCATTTCAGAGTGCATATGTCAGTAAAGCTCTGACTAACACAAAAGCATTTCACAGTGCATAAGTCAGTAAAGCTCTATCTAACACAAAAGCATTTCACAGTGCATATGCCATTAAAGCGTTGTCTAACACAACAGCATTTCACAGTGCATATGTTAGTAAAACTCTGTCTAACAGAACAGCATTTCAAAGTGCATAAGTCAGTAACTTTGACTAACACAAAATCATTTCACATTGCATAAGTCAATACAGCCCTATCTAAAACATTAGCATTTCACAGTGCATAAGTCAGTAAAGCTCTGACTAACACAAAAACATTTCACAGTGCATACACAAGTAAAGAGCTGTCTAACACAACAGCATTTCACAGTGCATAAGTCAGTAAAGCTCTATCTAACACAAACACATTTCACAGTGCATACACCAGTAAAGCGCTGTCTAACACAACAGCATTTCACAGTGCACGTGTCAGTAAAACTCTAGTCAGTAACTTTGACTAACACAAAATCATTTCACATTGCATAAGTCAATAAAGCCCTATCTAAAACATTAGCATTTCACAGTGCATAAGTCAGTAAAGCTCTGACTAACACAAACACATTTCACAGTGCATAAGTCAGTAAAGTTCTATCTAATAAAAAAGCATTTCTCAGTGCAAAAGTCTGTAAAGCTCTGTCTAACACAACATCATTTCACAGTGCATAAGTCAGTAATGCTGTTTCTAACAGAAACGCATTTCACAGTGCAGAAGCAAGTGAAATGCAGTTTAACCGAACAGCATTTCACAGTGCATAAGTCAGTAAAGCTCTGTCTAACACAACAGCATTTCACAGTGCCTAAGTCAGTAATCTCTAACTAACACAAAAGCATTTCACAGTGCATAAGTCAGTAAAGTTCAATCTAATAAAAAAGCATTTCTCAGTGCATAAGTCTGTAAAGCTCTGTCTAACACAACATCATTTCACAGTGCATACGTCAGTAAAGCTGTTCATAACACAAACACATTTCACAGTGCTTTATGCAAGTAAAATTCAGTTTAACCGAACAGCATTTCATTGTGCATAAGTCAGTAAAGCTCTGTCTAACACAAGAGCATTTTACAGTGCCTAAGTCAGTAATCTCTATCTAACACAAAAGCATTTCACAGTGCATAAGCCAGTAAAGCACTCTCTAACACAAGAGCATTTCACAGTACATAAGTCAGTAAAGTTCTGTCTAACACAACAGCATTTCACAGTACATAAGTCAGTAAAGCTCTGTCTAACACAGCAGCATTTCACAGTGCATAATTCCGTAAAGCTCTGACTAACAGAAAAGCATTTCACAGTGCATAAGTCGGTACAGTGCTATCTAACACAAAAGCATTTCACAGTGCATACGCCAGTAAAGCACTCTCTAACACAACAGCATTTCACAGTGCATAAGTCAGTAAAGCTCTGTCTAATACAAACGAATTTCAAAATGTTAATATTAATCAGTGTAAGTGAATCCCTGATGCAAAAATATATCAGATTCATTAAAGAAAGAAATACTTTCATTGTTTAAAATGGTAGGAACAGATGTCTGCGGATGTGAGCATAGTTTCATACAGAATGAAGACAGTGCATTGGTAACAGAAATATTGTAAAACACTCGAACCAACAGAACATTGGTAACATAAATATTGTAAAACACTCGGACCAACAGAGAGGATGCTCGAATAAGTAGTAGTTCACAAAAGATGTAGAAGTTGATATGGCTGATAAGACAATAGGCCTCATTACAAGTTTGCTGGTCTGGTAATTACAGGACCGGTAAGCTTGCCGGTACCGTAGTGACCGAACCAGCAAACTACGAGTTCTGCTTGTGGATGCCTTTTCACCCACCAGGTCGTACCTGGTGAGCGGAATGGCACCCACAAGCAGTGGGATGCACTGGCAAAATTCTGAATTGTGCCGGTGCATCGGGCATCCCCATTCCCATTGGGCCCTAAGGGGCTCCAGTGGGAATGGGGAGTTAAGGGTTCTGGCCCCTGGCAATTGGTAAATACAGGTCGCCAGGGTTGTAATGGCCCTACATTTCCCCATTGGCAGGGGCCAATAAAATGTGCAAGTTCAGCGGCAGCCTGCCGGTTTTACCGGCAAGGCTACCGCCAAACTTGTATCGACGCCCAATGATGAACAGTTAGACAAAATCGTGAATAATAAAGTGAACACGGAGAAATGCTGGTATGTATTGCACACTAAAGCATCTTCCACATTTCCATGGTGACACATGATTGCATAAATATGTTGAGAGTACGTTTGGCTCCTGTAGCTGAATACCTCATGAACATGGGTGTATGCTCCACTTTAACGTCACCAGGGCATTCAAACCTCAAGTATTCATAACATCGTCATAAGGAGCAGGTGTAGTAATGGATGGTCGAAGAAAACACATATTGGCTGACTATTCCTTTAAAAGCTTTTGGAGAAAAAAAAACATGATAACAACCAATTATGCATATCCTCAAAGGTAAAACTCCACTCGAGAAAGTTCTGTGCTATGGCTATCTCGGCATACCTACTGAGGATAGTGTACTTTCATCACTGCATGTGCATGAGCTAAAAATCTAAATGAACATGCAAATAATGCCTTAATTAAACTATACACTAAAGAAGGGAGGCTTGGGGTCTTCTCAGGCCTGATGACCTATAAATCTAAAGCCCAATTAAGTGCACTTTATTTTGCAGATTTGGTGGTTTGCTAATTTATCCAACCTTGTGAGGATTCAGAACAATTTTACTTGTATTATCATCTTCCAATCCTATCTTTCATCTGCACGATGAATTGGGCATAAGGCGAATTGGCAGCATGATAATGCCTAGGCCTCTGATTTTCGGTGTCCAGACACAGGCAAGATCCAAGGTTGCATTTTCATGATGCTCAGCTGTAGGAGATCTGTGGCACGGACTAGATTATGAGGGTGCCCTATTCAAGTACGTTTCTCTCCTCATGACTCACTTTACCCTGTGTTGGTTGGGGGACAATTCTGAGGGCAATATGAGAGCTGATAAATAAAGTGTGGAAGATGCGTACTGGGGCATGAGGGTAGGACTCAACCACAATGTGTGTTTTGCAACTGGGTGAGCTTTGGTTGACACCATAATCAAAATGACAGATTGATTTACATTATGCCTTGATGTTATTTATCCATAACATTACTGTAATATTTAATATTAGGTATCCATTTTCCTTCAAATGTGAGTCCAGACCCTGACGGCCCTTTAATTGCTGGGCAGGTGCAAGAAATTGGATAGTGCCCATTTGAAATGCATGTGTGCCCTTGGACACATATAAGCAGTATTCCCTTGCTTTAACCTCTGCCCGCATTACAAGAAGTTGAGAGTTTGCTGGCTGTCGCCAATTCTCAATGAATATGGAATTAAGGAATTTCAAATGACCTTTTCTATTATATAGGGTCACAGTAAATCCAAATATCTTTGCAGTCGCCAACTATTTGTTTAGAGCTTAGAGGTACAGAAACACGACGGTGCCAAAAGCAGATGTCTAGTAAACATAGTGGACATGAATTGGCTTTACCAACAAACAGGTGACTGGAACGCTTGCTGCACCATGATTGGCTGCACCAAATGCTGAGAATTGACTGTAATCTGAAATTTGAGGGCTTACCTGGTATGAAGACTGATTTCACCAGGAAGAGACAGTACTACTAGGGTTTTCTTTATTGTTTCCCTTTCATAGTTGACATGCTCGGACTATTCCATAGGGCAATAGGGCAATGCCTGAACCAAAAACACAAAAATCTGGTGTGGGGCAGTTTTCTTGGTCAAAGTGGACCACTTTTTGGCCAATGTGGGCCAGTTTGATGAGTTACTTTACTATGCTGCTAGCAGTATTGACCATTGCTGCTGAATACATATTTTGAATTGTACAACTTGCACTACATTTTATCAAAAAAACATCCCCTTGGGGACTATTCAAACAGTCTGTTACAAAGGGAATGAATTGCCATTTGCAACTGTGATCCACATTTTCATTGGCACCCAAAACAATTTTATGCCCGAGTCCGACCCTGATAGTTGGTCGAGTTTTAAGTATTTTCACAAGCAACACCTACACGCGTGTTCATGAATGTATTGGATTGTGTTCAGAATTGTGATGAAGTTCTGTTGGTGAGTGCTCTGTAAAGCAATCAAATGCTATCTACCTGCCTGCACCCGTTCAAAAAAGCAACAGGAATTACATGGGTGCCATGCGCACACTTGTGGTCCTATCACTGTAATTTCAATGTTCTTATAATACGGCTCCCCATAGTGAGCAAGCACGAACATCACCAAAGATTGCATAACTCTATCATTAATCCAAATCAAATAAAAACATAGAAGCACGCTTGGGAATTAAGACTGGGAGCACTGTATGTTGTTTATGTTACTCGAAGTGGTCGCCTGAGTGCTGAATAGTTGGTAACAGTAGGCCCAGAAATGCACCGAGGCAAGGTTTGCATTAAGGTTCTTAAAGAATATTCTGATGAATGCATAAGCTGCTGGCTCTGATTTGAGTAGGCGCAGCAGGGTTCAGCACAAGGCTGGTCCCCTCATGTTAGCGCATTCCTCACTGGAAGATCTTTGCGAAGAGGACTGGATGATGGTTTTCTCTGATATGCAGCCAGTGGAAGCTTTTAACGTAACTTTTTCACTCAGCACATACCAACCACATATTTATCTTCGTATAAAATGCAGGGGAGCTAGAGTGGAAAAAATATCTGGGTAAACTGTATCATCATTTTTTATACTTATATGATAGCCTGCAAAGAGTGTGATGAAAAGTGTGTGTAAATAAAACATTTTTCGTAGTTGAATGCGTTTAGCAAGTGTTGTGTGTGGTCGCTACTAAGTTATGGGCCTAATTCACAGAAGCGTTTCATAATGGCGCAATCCCACAGGTAAACGCTCTTTGGTTCAGGCACTTAAAGTGTCCCCATTTTAAGAAAACTCTTGACATTTCACGTGCAAATTTTTTTTTTTTTTTGATAAAAAAGAATATGGTAGGAAAGATAAACCATTTAATGGATGCAATTTCAAAGAGCAAATATTATTCGAAAAGAAGAGAAAAGGAGGACGGGACAATATTCTGTTCACATCTGAGCTCCATCAAACAATGATGTAGTATTGGAACAAAGAAAGGAAATGGAAGTTTGTTAGACAACGATGTTGACTGGTTTAAAAGTGTTTAGAAGACGTGTGCTGCCTATTTTATGCACAATGAATCTCTCTTATAGTCAAAGGGCCTGATTTACAAACGCATTTTACAGTGGCGCAATCCAGTTGAAATTGAAAAACGCTTCATAAATCAGACCGAAATACTCATACAGATTTAAGAACGATTTCAATATTATGGGCCTCATTACGACCCGGGCGGTAAGGGATTACCGGTACCGGTAAGGGCACCGGTACCAGTAATCCCTTAAGGACAGGATCCGCAAAGGGACCTTAGAGTTAATAACGGTACCGCAATTTGCGGTACCGCCATTAGCGCCTTCCCCATTCCCATTGAGCCCTATGGGGGCTCAAATGGGAATGGGGAAGGGCCCTGGTGAATGGGGAATTACCGCCCCCGCCAACATTGGAATGGGGCGGTAACAGCTCCATTCACCAGGGCGGAGTCGATGAGGTTTTGGAGGCAGCCATGGCGCTAATAGCGCCATGCTTACCTCCAACCCCGTAATGACCTCCTATGTTTGCGAAGATTTCACAGTACCCGAGAAAGATTGCTACACACCAGAGATAAGAGAAAGAAGCTACACATATGGAATCCTGCATATGGTTAATATTCTTGTTGACACTCTTTTCAACATGTTATGTATGCACTGTCAAGCGCCACCTGGCATACACCCTTGCATAGGAGAAAGGAAATATAACAGACTCTAGGTCCGATTCATGGAAAAGAGCACATTGATCCCGTAAAGCCTGCGCGCCAAGCACGACTCTGCACGAACCTACATGCAAAGTTCTCAATGTGCGCGCCACGTTTTCCTGAATTCCAAAGCGCATTTCACCCGACCCACAAAGAAAACCTAGCTGCGCAAGGAGCTGTCACACCATGCCCCCACGCAAACCAAAAACCAAGCCATACCCCAACCTCCACGCAAACCTAAGCGTCCACCCCTGCCTCACCATCCTGCACCCCTGCAAAACCGCGCAAGCTCGATTGAGAGTCAAGGCGGAACCCCTGTGAAAATGCACAAACACCCTCTTACGTCAAGGCGGCACACCTGTGAAAATATGCAAGCACCCTCGTAAGTCAAAGCGGCACCCCTGCAAAAACTGCCAAGCTCCCTCGTAGATCAAGGCTGCACACCTGCAAAACCACTCGAGCCTCCTTGTAAGTCAAGGTTGCAGCCCTGCAAAAATGCACATGTCCCCACGTAAATAACAACTGTATCCATGCGAAATTGTGAGCCCTCCCCACTTCTCCCAAGGCACCTAAACTGCCGGCATATACCCCTACTGCACATCAGCCTCTTCAAAACATGACAACACCCACCAGTCCCCCTGACCTCTGTCACTACCCCAGGCAGACCCCTCAAGTCCTGATACCACCCACCAGCCACCCTAACCTCCACCACTACCCCAGGCAATCCCCTCAAGTCCTGATACCACACACCAGCCCCCCTGACATCTGCCACTATCCCTGAAAGCCCCCTCAAGTCCTGACAACACCCACCAGCCCACTCACCTCCGCCACTACCCCAGGCAGACCCCTCAAGTCCTACATCACCCACCAGCCTCACTCACCTCTGTCACTAGCCCAGGCAGCCCCCTCAAGTCCTGATACCACCCACCAGCCCCCCTCACCTCTGCCACTACACCAGGAAGCCCCCTGACAATATAGTCACCTGCCCCCACGACCCTCACTTCCGCCACTACCCCCAGGCAGCACCCCGACTCCTGACACCACCCACCACTCACCAGACCCCCTCAACCCCTCCACTACCCCAGGCAGCCCCTCAAGTTCTGATACCGCCCACCAGCCTCTCTCACCTCTGGCACTACTGCAGATAGCCCCCTCAATTCCCGATACCACCCACCAGCCCACCTGACCTCCGCCACTACCCCAGGCAGCCCCGTCAAGTCCTGACACTCCACTCCAGCCCCCCCACCTCTGCCACTACCACAGGAAGCCCCCTGACAGTACACCCACTGCCCACACCCACCACCCTCACCTCCCCCACTATCCCCAGGCAGCACCCTCAACTCCTGACACCACACCAGACCCCTTCACCTGCCACTACCCCAGGCAGCTCCCTCAAGTTCTGATACCACCCACCAGCCCCCCTCACCTCTGGCACTACCCCAGATAGCCCCCTTAATTCCTGATACCACCCACCAGCCCCCCTGACCTCTTCCACTACCCCATGCAGCCCCCTGAAGTCCTGGCACTACACACCAGCCCCCAGGACCTCTGCCACTATGCCAGGCAGCCCCCTCAAGTCCTCACACCACCCACCAGTCCCCCTCACCACTGCCACTACACCAGACAGCCCCTCGACAGTAGAACCCCCTCCCCACACTGTCCTCTGGTCCACCACTACCCCAGGCCGCCACCTCAAGTCCTGATATCACCCAGCAGCCCCCCACCCCTCCACCACAACACCAGGCCACCCCCTGACAGTACCACCCCCTCCCCACACTGCCCTCACCTCCGCCACTACCCAGGCAGCCCCCTCAAGTCCTGACACCACCCACCAGCCCCCCCTTACCTCTGCCACTGCCCCAGGCAGTCCCCTCAAGTCCTGATACCACTCACCAGCCCCATCATCTCTGACGCTACCCCAGGCAGACTCCTGACAGTACAACCCTGGTGGTAGGGGTGGCAAAGTCCCTGTCAACATGACAACATGAAAGGCCTGTGCATGGGTGATTTGAGGTCATTCATAAAATGCATGACTCACTGTGACAGGAGATGTGCGCTGCCTCACAGAAACAGCAGACATGGGACACAACTGTATTACAGTGGCAGAGGTGGATCAAGACATGAGAGCAAGCAGTGTGTGATGGCACATGCAGTTGGGCGTGTGAGCATGGCATGGGAGTGACACAGCAATGAAATTACAAATGTGCAAGTGATGAGTCCAGGCCAACGATTCACAGTGAGCCCACTTCTCCCCGCAGCACCCACAATGCCAAATGCACACTACAGTGAATAGAGTGTGGGCACATACACAATTCTAAGCATGTGCATAGGGGACACATGAACAACAGTGGAACTGAAATGACACCAAAGATGTCACTACTAAAAGCATTATAATGGTGTTTATGTATGCAGATTTAACTTCTAGGCCAATTTGTACATACATCAAATATCAGAAGTGTACATGGCTGACGTGCTAAAAGGTTCCCTTCACCGGTGTAACTCACAAAGCTTTTTTCAATAGCAGGAAACATCTTAAACACAGTGCACATCCTATGACATAAAGAAAAAGCAACCCATTCTGCAACCATAAATGTGGACTACATTGCACTGCTGAAACCAATAGTCTACCCATTCTTTTTGGAAAATTCACTCAGAAAACAAATTCAGTGACTCTTGTACATAATCAGAGATTTCACTACTCAGAGCATTCTATTGTTGTTCATTTGTGCACATTTAACTGCTACGCCCATAACTATACACATGATATGTGAGTCAACTGTGCACAGCTAAGGTCCTTACATCAAGCATTTTAAATAATGAATGTGTCAACGTGTATCGCTCTTACTTCTACAAACTGAATAGATGGAACAGTTACATTACACAAAAACAGGCAACAAGACTCTTTTCAACTTGACAGAATATATTAATAATAAGAGCAAACGTGACTCCTTCACTGAGAGTGCTTCCATTCCTACTGCGTATACTGAAAATGCCTATATTAAGAGAAGGCTTCCTTTCACCACAATACCACACAAGATTTTTTTTTTCAATTTGAGGCAACATCTTAAAATGCAGTGCACGTTCTACATGAAATAACCAAGAAATTTAAAATGTGGGCTACATTGTACTGCTGAGACCCACAGTGTACCTATTTTTTTGGGGGAAAATTTGCACAGAAAAATTATTCACTGACCCTTTAACATTATCAGAGATCTCACTACTGGGAGTATTCTAATGGTGTTTATGGGTTCATATTTAACTAATTGGCCCATTCCTACATAGATTAAATATCTGAGAAGTATACATGGATGAAGTGCTTAAAGATACCCTTCAGAACTGTAACCCAGAAAGCTCTTTCCAATTTCAGGAAACATCTTAAAACACAGTGCACATCCTACATGACTAACCAAGAAAAATCTACTCATTCTGCGTCTGTTAAATTTGAGCCTCGATGCACTGCTGAATCTCATAGTGTACCTGTTTTAATGTGAAATTCACACATAAAAATGATTCACAGCTAGGCCCATAGTTATATACATGATATGTGAGGCAACTGCACAGGTACAGTGTTTAAAGCAACCCTTCTGAGTGATGAATGTGTCCATGTATATCGCTCATTGTTCTACAAACTGAATAGTTACATTACACAAATACAAGCAACAAGCAACAAAGCTCTTTTCCACTTGACAGAATATTTTAATAGTAAGGACAGAAGTGACTTCTTCAATGAGAGTGCTTCCATTTCTACAGCTTATACTGAAAAAGTCTATATTAAGAGAATGTTTCCTTTCACCACTATAACTCACAAAGGTCTATCACTTTCAGGGAAAATCGTAAAACACAGTGCACATCCTAAATGTCATGATCAAGTAAAATCAACCTATCCTGCAATTGTTAAAGATGAGCAGAAATTCCATACTAAGGCCCAAAATACGCACATTCTTCTTGGTACAATTGACAGTGACTAATTGTTCTGTAACTCTTTCACATCACATTTCACTGCTGCATGCATCTTACGGTGTCCATGTGTACATGTTTAACTGCTAGGCTCAATTCTACATACATTGTTTGCATAGCTGAGGTACATAATGCAACCAAACTCAGAAAATAAACCTTATTTCTTGAAAGTAAAATCCATTTTCTCCCCTAACAAATAACTTCTATGAGTTGTGATCATACATTTCTGAGATTCAGAGCAAAGGCACATTATGTTTAACAAATAAGAAAGTTCAAACAAGAATTTCCCAAAGCCATACTATCAGCAAATTATCCAAAACATCCTCCAACAATACATCACCTATGTCCTCAACAACACTATTAGCCCCATTCTCAAAATTCTTCAGAACAATGACATTCCTCTCCTTCTGAAATTAGCTCAATTTTTTAAATACCCAACAGCACAATAAATATAGCCCCTTTAATTGCATAATATCCTAAAAGCACACCTCACTTTCAGGCAATACAAACTTGCTATATAGAAAATCTCTTAATATCATGATGCAATGTAATCTACAGTTTTATTGGCACATATAAACATCACTCAAAAAAGTACATAGTCTGATAGGTTCAACAGTTGAACAGCATCTGTGGTACTTGACATCCTATCGACAGCTGCCCACCCCACAACAATAAACAAACAATCAGAAGATAAATCCAAGGAATTCCACCTTCTCTCCTCATATAATCTTCTTATATTGTTTATTGTAATATCTGAGGTGACAAGCAGTATTTACTTTCTATCACAGTACACTGGAAAATGACATGGAATGGCTAGTGGAAAATGATCCTACTGAGGAAGAAATAAACAAAGAAGATGCACAAGAGAAGCAACCAGAAGAAACTATGCAACATTCAGACTTACAATAATATTTTAAGTAACACATATCATTGACCAAATAGATATAGTTTACCTAATTACATTTAAATGTCTATGCAACCAACACACATTTTTTAAATGTATTATATCTTCAATGGTTTAAAAATGTATAAAATATTTTCAAACAGATGAAAAAATCATTCTAGTATCACGAAGAATTAAACATGAAGCACCACAAGAATGACCAACAAAACCAATCATGGATACCTTAAAAGAAATATAGCAACCATTAATTAATGTTCAAAAAGAAGTACAATCACTGAAAAAAGACATTGCAAAATTAAGACAAATCATGGACTATAATATTCCAGATAGAGGGGCTAATGAAGAAGATGTATCATGTGTTCAAAATAAAAGAAAAAGAAGTGACACACCACATTCTCCCAAATAAACCTGTTTTAACAGACTTTGCATACTTATTTAACTTTTTCAAGTATTTACACTTATATGTATTATAATGAATAAAAAAGTATTGAAAGTGTTCCAGTATCCGTTTACAAAGACAACACTCAATATATCTTAAAAAACACTTTACAAGACTATTAGCCACACATATATACATAAAAGTTTTTTAAAAGAAAATGTTTATAGCTGTGGCTACAACATGCTACCCATGACTAATATCATGGCCCTCACTGCACCCGTGGCTACCTTTGGCAGCCATGATTGGGTAAAAAGGAGCTGCTGGTAAGCATCGCAATCACTGGGAAGTTTGATAGCCGTGGCTAGCAAGCAATGCCATGCTTCTCACTGGTATTTACCTTTGGCTGCAAGGAGGGCCCCCCAAAAACCCCTGCTTCTAGCCATGGTTAATTGCTACACCCACGGTTTGGTGGTTAGGTACCCCTGGATTTACACCCCAGTCGTTTCTGTTGTTGAGCCCATTTTTGATTGGACCAATTGCATCACCTTATTTATAGCCGTGGCTATGAAAAATGTGTTTAACAAAATGTCAGTAGGGTGTATGAATGTGGAAAGAGAAATTAGCAATAGAATGGCAGTACAAAAGGTATCAGTAGGGTAAGCGGATTCTCAAAGGGTTATGTAAGGTGGTTGAGGATAAAGAGGACAGAGTATAGATGGTGCTTATGTTAGAGATGATGGGGGTACGTTGGGTGGATGTACAGAACATAAGATACACATCTATCCTTCTATCTTCTTCCATCATTCATTCTAATATCAAACGGGACAAACAGTGTTTTTTTTCTACCACAGTAGAATGGAGATCTACATGGAATGGCTGGGGTAGAATATCACATAGAGGAACATATAAAAAAAGAAGATACTGAAGAGAAGCAGCCAGAAGAAACTGCCCAACATTCAGGATTTTGTGAGTTTATTCATTGCATTTATTTAAAATATGTCTAAGAATATGTTATGTAACAAACATTATACCGCAAAGAGAAATACTTTACCTTACAACTTTTAAATGTCTTTGCAACCAAGAACAGTATTTAAACATTATTATATCTTCAATAGTTTACACATATTTCAAATATTTTTAAATTAATTAAATAATTCAAGTATCATGAAGAATATGTCAAGCACCTTAAGAATTACCCACAAAGCCAATCATGGACACTTTAAAATAAATTAAAGAACTATTGATTAATATTAAAAATAATGTACACTCTATGAAAAGGGACATTAAAAACCTAAGGCAAAAAAATCATGGAAAATCCATGATACATTTAATGTGTACACTTACACAGGAAGCAGTAGGGTGTGTTTGAATACACAGACTGAAAATACAGTGCACATGAGATCTAAAAGTAGGCTAGGGTGGCTGAGGTTCGAAAACAGGGAACGGATGAGTGATATGTCTGACCCAATTAACAGCAGTGCTCACAAAGTAGTTTGAGTCCCAAATCCATCCCCATCACGTAAAACCACTACAGGAAGGAAAACCTATGCACACATGGAGAGACTGGATAGGGATATAATGGATATACATATACTATAACTACAATAAAACACACAATTCCACATTCTCTCCTCATATAATCGTATTCCTTTATTAATTCTAACATCTGACGTAATGAACATTGTTTTTTTCTAGTAAACCAGAATGGAGAAACACATGGAGGGCTAGAGGAAAACTATCCTACAGAGGAAGACATCAATAAAGACGATGCTGAAGAGAACCAACCAGAAGAAGCTGCACAACATTCAGAATTATAAACTCAGCAAGGATAAACAGGGAGATTATGTTGGCTAGTTGCAGGAGAGAGGATGGGGTAGGTTAAGTAAACTTGGAGAACAAGATAGGTTATGGGAGGTTGGGTACACTTGGAGAACATGGAATACAAAACAGTCACATGGGATAAGCAAGGTTAGGTAAACTTGGAGAAAATGGGATAAGTAACAGTCGCACAGGTAGAAACATTATCCATGATCAATTAGGACAGACAGATATGTTCCATCCCAAAGATTAGGAACATCAGTACTGATCAACCATCTGTTACAGGGGCACTAGGATGGTGAATATGGAAAAACAATACCTCCTCCATCCACTCTTATGTTGTGAATATGGGTTGGCCTTTCACAGAAGTTAACTATACAATATTTGCAAAGAGAATCACATGTGGTATGTGTTCACTAGCACAGTGTGAATGATGACAACTGAAAAGCAAATATTTGGTGGCATTGTCTTTTTAGTCTTGTCATTTTTCTTGTTTTATATTTTCCTCCCCTGTTAGACATTTAAACATGTCTGACAATCATAACAGCAGTGATGCTGATGTGGTATGTGTCGCCAATCCATCCTCACCCCACAAGAAGGCAACCCGCATAAACTCCACTAAAGGCATGTTGGCAATAATTGCAAGTAAAAGAACACTGTTAAAAAACAGCAGGAGATTAGTGCAGAGGTACCTCTATTTTTTACCTAATTCTCTTTTCACCAGACATATTATTTCTTCATTTTTTCTTGATCCACTCCTACATTTTGAATATGGGACGGCCTTTCACTGCAGTTAACTGAAACACTTCTTCAGTAGCCAGAGAGCAACTGAGGTACTTGACATCCTATCAGCAGCAGCCCTCCATAGAAACAATAAAGACCCAATCTGAAAATATATGCAAAGAATCCAACTTTCAACAGATAGTGAAAAAACAGACACAAGAAAGTACACAAATAAAAGAGTGACTAAAATTAATATAAACCACAATGAATTGTACTAACTCACGGAAAACTAAAACATCTAGAAGTACTGCATTGTGAAAGTGCATCAAAATGTACAGCAAATGCAATCAAATAAACCTTCAACCTCACTAACATGCATACAAAAAACAAAACACCTGCATATAAATGCCATTGATTGATACAATCTAATTGTTTTGGTCCATGTTAGTGAAAGTAAAAAAATACATTAAGATTTAACTGCCACTGAATCAGCAGATTGAAAAAAAAGGCAATGAATACCATCTGATATCAGTGGCTATCATAATTAACACACACAACACTGCAAATAAACCTTCAAATATATACATATTTACTAACATGATCACGTCAGCCATACTCTCAACACGTGCAAAGTATACGTTCTACAATCAAAAGGATAAAAATGCACAAAGTGGTGGCTTTCATACTTCCTTAAATAAATACCTCAAAAAGAGGACCATAAAATAATGAAACTACTAACATGAATGACACATTTTCACTGCAAACTATGACAGACAAATACACAAGTACAACAGCAACAACAACTAATAACAAACATTGAAACATACAGAATTTTTTTTTTCTTTTTGTCCTGCATCTTTCATATCCACGGCTATTCGATGCAGCTATAAATGTCACCTTGTAGCCGCGTCTGTACACATTTTTTTGCAAACTCAAAATCAAACTATACCAACCATCAAAACTTCAAATAAGACAAGGGATATCCTAAGCACATAAAATAACAAACACTCATGAAATTGTGTGCTATGGCATTCACATAAAAATATTATTATTGAACAGAAAATGTATGGTTCAATATATGAAGCTATAACTTAAGCCACATCTAGTGGAACAACCACTAAGATAACCAGTAAGATAACGAAAGCTGTTGATGCGCCAAAGCCAATTCACGTGCACTGTATACATGCAGTTATTTCAGCACACTTGACGTCTCTTTTATCCTAGCTGTGGCGATTTGGAAAAATGGGCAAAAGAAAGTTGTTCTACTCCCTCAAACTCAAATCACATCTCCCAAAGATGTCTTCGAGGACCCCCCACACCACAAGGTCCTCCTCTATGCCACTGCTCTCTGTCAATCCCCCTATAACACTTCATGTATCTGTGATGCTGTCTCGCTCAAAGTGTAAGGTAGCTGCGGTTATGACATTTCCATAAATGCATGAATTGCCAGTATTTAGCTGCCGCGCACAGGATGTCACCGATAAGCGAGGGTAAGAGTAGGGTATGGGGTAGCCATGGATGAACACCACAGCCAATGCACTTGCTAGACACGTTCATGCATAGACATATCGCATCACTTGTTGTATAGCCGCGGCTATGAAAGAAACCCTGAATAGAAAAATGTGAGAAGGGTATGGAAGGGTAATGAGGAAAGACACAGTAGCAATATAATTGTATTAAAAGGTGTCATTAGAGTAACTGCTCATAGGGTTATGTAAGGAGACTGATGATTAAGAAGACAGAGTATACATATTGGGTAGGAAAGAAAGGATAGGGGAACGTTGGATGGATGCAGAAAAAGTGAGATACACTTGAATCCCTCTAATTTGAAAAAAGTACATTTCCAAACACCGTTACGTGTTTTCCATGGAAAACAGTCCTTCATTTAAAGTGTCAAAGACTTCCTCACTAGACACAGAACACCTTAGGTACGTGATATCCTATCCGCGCCTGCCCAGCATACAAAAAATAAATACCTAATCAGAGAATATATACAATCAATGCAACCTTTTTCCAAAAGACACTAAAACAAATGTGTACAGTATGAGTTCTGCAATTAAATGGACAAAACTGCACAAAATGGTGGCTTTTATACTTTCCAAAATCTATACCAGAAAAGAGGACTCTATAATGAGCAACCACACAATGACAGCATTAACATCAACCAATAACAAACACCAAAACACACACATCATGAATACCCTACTCTCACAAATTACTAGAAATTCAAACAAGTAATTTTACTGGAAACAGAGAAGCACTGCAGATATCATGGCTGATTTTAAAACTCTGGGACTGATCGCAGACAGTTGACGGTTTTCGCTGCTTGCTTTTTCTGAGAAACTAAATATTGACATGGACCTAGGTTGGAGTGATTTTACAATTAAATGGTATGAATTGCGAGAAATGTGTTGGTTTCAAGTATTTCCAAAATTGTTCATTATGAGAAGTACAGGACAACCAGATGTCATACTAATTAATTGTGGAGGCAATGATGTGGGTAATGTACGAGGTGTGTCCCTTGCTTTTATGATGAAACAAGACTTGGAAAAACTAATGGAACTTTTTCCACACACCATCTTTATCTTTTCCAACCTGACTGAAAAATTGAGATAGACTAACAAATGTACTGGTAAATTGAAAAATTGCAGTTAATAAGATAGTTTCAGCATTTATGAGAGAACACAACTAATTATGGATATCAAGCAAAATACAGTTCTACATCACCAATTTGTATAGACACGATGGAGTACACCTAACCGATGAGGGAAATGCAGTGTTTCCTCAAAGCATCAAATCAGTAGTCCACATGTGTTAAAATACTACACTCAGTGTACCCTAAAACAGTCCTTCTAAAGACTAATTATCAAATATAAATACAGAAATATGAAATAACATCCCATTTTTTTTTTCAAATCATTGGTCATAGTCGCGGCTATACACACGACTATGTCAATGCCCTATGACGAAATCCAAACATGCGGAATTGAGCAATCAGACCACGTGCTAAAGCAAAGTGGGTACACATGTCATATAGCTGCATCAACAGAGTCACCCAATGGGGGTGCGGGTTGCATAGCCATGGCTATGTTTCCCATAGATGCAGCCACAGAACAATTGCCCTATTGACTTGCTTATACAGTTGTTCACTTATACTACAAGTAATTTTAGCTAATTTCACCTTATTTCCATCCTAATTTACTCTTTTTTTCCTAAACCTCTCTCCCTTGCATTTTGATTTGTTATCTATGTCAATTCTTTGTTTTGATATATTCTTTTCTTTTTAAAACGTTTTCAGTTTTGTGGCATTGACCTTTTTGTGTTTTCATTTTTCCTTTTTAACATTACTCCCTTCCCAGACTATTACCATCATGTCAGTCAGAAGTGACAGCAGTGACAATGACAATGTATGGCTGCCAACACCATCACCACCATGATACAAGCTCTGTGACATGAAAAAGACTTTGGACAGCTGGAGATTCTATCTGGTAAAGGAGCACCATTCCTTGACAGAGGTAGAGGAGGTACAGTGCACCTTTTGCAAAAAACATCTACAACAAGAGCCATCAACCGTTGCTTCACAGAGCTTGAACACCTCTGCATTAAATCATCTGGTATGCATCCATTGGGATGACATGGATGACGAATATAGAAAAGCCCATGAACACCACAAGGTGAAAATGCATGGGGCTCGGTCACTTCTTCGTCGTACATTTACAACTGTATCTACTTCTTCGGCACCTCCTTTGTCATCACCTCCAAATACCTCTTCTTCTACAACTCCCTCAACTTCAGCTCCAGCCACCACCACTCAAGCCACAACTTCTTCAATTGAACCCGAAAACCCACCTGCTCTTATTTTACTGGCACCCAATCTTTCAGACTCTTTGCAAAATATACCACAATTGGTTGTAGGTTTCATCCTTAATGTTCCTACCTTCCCAGTTCCACCCTCCTCCTTCTCTGTGGCCCTTTAAGGGCAACCCTCTAAGTTACAAAAACAGACAAAATGAAACACAAACCACACTAAAAGAGCACAATTTCTTATGTGATCTATTTTATGCAGTTTGTATTATTGAAATGTATTTTTGAAAAGTTTTCAGTGTAGCCAAACACATTTCTCATTATAACCTGGCTATTCACTCAAGAGCTGCTGCAGTAGCTACTTTTTCCAATCCACCTGAAATATCTACTATTACTAATACTGTTAACCATATGCATTACCTTGAACTCTCAACAAAATTCTTAAAATTATATATCACTGAGAATCGATATGCATGTATGTATCACTGAGAATCGCTACGCATGTATGTATGTACTTTATACTGTATTGTCACAAACTAGCACCCAGATGCCTCAGGGCTCGGAGCACTTTACAAATATCAAAATAAATAAAGGAATAACTGCGGCTAGAGTTAATTGACTTTTTATAACTAGGGTTACAAAATGGTGGTTAAGGGAGTACGTTTCATAGGTTTTTATACATGTATACATATTTATGTAATAGATAGTCCTTAAAAAAAACTCTTTCAAGTACAAACAGTGTACTCTGTCGGTGCATTAATGCTTAATAGCTGTGGGTAAGGACCATTATACCCGTGGCTCTGACCTCCAATTGTTACTATGGTTGACCGCACCTCCAAAGATCGACATCCCGTTGGTTGATATGGTAGCCGTAGTTATGGATCTGTGTTTAACCAAAAAATATTACCCTACCTAATTATATGTAAAGTGAATGTAAAACATCTTCTCTTCTGTCTGTAATTTTACTTTATCATATTTTTCCTTTCTCCACAGTCTCACATTTAAGTATGACTGGAAACACAATTCCAAAATAGTTAAGACTCCTAAATACCTACCGTGTCACTGGCCATGGCTTTTGATGAATCACCCCCAACATCACTATACCTGTAAACATATATTTATAAATAAATTAAATACAAACACTCCAAAATCTATAGCCGCAATTACAGAACTACACCCCTGTTGGATATCTGTAGTCCTGTAACCGCAATTATCAGGAAAAACAAATTTATGAATAAAATCCCTTCCTGACTCCTCGAATCCCAAAATTATTGCCCCCCCCCTCACTCACTGCCATCTCCCCACACGGTCTCCTCACCTCATCTAGCCTCTCCCATTGCCCTCTTAATACACACTGTTTCATGATGCAGTTTCATTTGAAATGACGGCTATTCGCGGCTTAGCCAAGGCTACTGAAAGCTTTGTTTTGCAACTCTAACTCCCAAATTACACTGGGTGTCCTCCAGCCAACTCCCCACCTCTAGATCAATGTCAATTGCAATTATGTTAATCTGCAAATAGCTTTTTAAATACTTTTCATTTCCCGATATCCTCAACTATAGCTGCGGCTATCTCTCACATTGAAGGAAAAAAAAGATGGTGGCCATTTCATTGCTAAAAAAAACCCTTTCTGGTAATTTAACAGAGATATAGGTATGTATTGTTGAGAAGGGGGCACCTCCTTCTCCATCAAATACTTTAAAAATTACTGCACGGAATAACCCCAAACCACCAAAAGGCCTCTTTTAAATGCTTTGTGCCCAAGCTTTTTCGAAACTGGTCCAAATCTGTCAAGCGGTTTGAGCTATGTGTTTTGGCAAAAATGTACTGTTTGTCTACGGGGAAATTAATGGGAAGTAGGCCGCAACTTTGGAATTTTTTTTATTATATTCTTAATTACTTTTTTATTTTTTAATAAATCTTCATGAAACTTTGCAGTTTGTGGGGGCCTGCAAGTCCCTAATCACTTTTAAAATGTTGGCCAGATCGGCCACCAGGGGGCGCACAGATGGTGTTCTACTCCGTGTGAGCTCCGTCCCCGTGGGTCCGCGAGGTGACCTGAGCCCCCACATCGCGACCCCCCCACGGTAAAAGTCAGAGATTCGTGTGTCGGAATACCCTGGCTCCGTTCAGAAAAAAAGCTGACAGAAATCGGACTCGGGAAGCCCGAGTAAAGTTCGTCTGAAGTTTTGCACCAGGGACGGTGTGAAATTGAAAGCGAACTAGCCGCGCTGGTGAGCGGGCCCATCGCGCGTGTGACGCGCACCCTCGGAGGTGCTGGTCTATCCTCCCCCCTGGTCCCCGGAGCTACTCTTCTGAAGTGCCCCCATCCAGCCCATGGAGTGGACCCACCAGTGGCACCTCCCGGCCCGCGGACTGTTGGAGTGTCTGGAGAGCCCTGCTGAGAGGTAAGCTGCGCCTCAAATGTACCACCAGCAGCCCACATTGCCTGCCGCGGCTGCGCTGCCTTGTGCATTAACATGGCGCGGGATCACAACGGGGGACTCATAGTTTGATGGGCCCCTGTCCTGGGAGTCCTGCACACCGTAGCTCATTGACGCCTGCCGCGCCCTGTAAAACGACGACCGGAGCCCATTGCATGACCCCCGCCCACTGAAGAACATGACCTATCAAGTCCGGTACTCCTCAGACTACCACACCATGCAGAGGGCCTGACCCGTGGGCCTACCTCCCCCCCTTGAAATCCCATTGGGGGCAACAGCGCACAGAGGCAACAGACAAATAATCAGTTTATTGGGATTGGAGCAAGACGGTGATTCGACCAAGTGGCCCGTGGAGACCCCTAATCTCGGTCCTCTGGCAACAAAAGATGCATTCCAAGGTGGCCATAACTTTTTTGAGCACCCACAACGCACGTAGTCACATGCTAAACAGAGATGCAAGGGTCAGAGTGAATGTTAACATCACACAGGCCTCTACCAGCTCCCACTCTTCGTGGATACATAGCCTCACAGGCCCCGCACACCATCTGCCCCTCCCAGTGCAAGAGCCAAGGACCCTTTTGACTGAGGGTAGGGCCCCCGAAACAGGGGCGTGTGCCTCCTCAAGTCCCCGGAATCGATTGAAATTGAAGCCAGGGAGACATCTTCCAACCTCGCCCCCAAACCAGGGACCCTGCAGATTCTGCAGTTTATGTGCTGAAGGGTTTCGCCAACTTATCCTGCCGGCAGGGTGGACACATTACCACTGAGTGCACGCAAGTGATTGAGACCTGTGTGGGAACCCAGCACAACCTGAGGGTGAAGCCTCGACATCCTATCCACACCCACTCGAACCCGAGGTATCGAGGTGAAGCATCCACGTATATGCAAGCCAAACTTAAGCTAGCTACCTTCGCTTACGCTCCCTCCTCCCACACACTCATCGCTCCCAAGATGGCAATGGAATCCGTGGCACATGGAGAGACAGCAGCCATGAAAGGCGACATAGCAGCCCTCCTAACGGAGATAAAGAATATGGGGGCCAACAAAGGCGGCACGACTGACAAAATCACCCAACGTATAGACAAAATAGAGGACAGGTTGGAGGGGGTAGAAAACAACCAGGCCTCCATAGATACTTTGGAAACACAACTCGAACACAGGATCGCGGATCTCGAACAGCGAGAAGAGGAACACAGACTAAAAATGGACGATTTGAAAAATCGGGAGAGGCGAAACAATCTACGTTTTGTGGGATCCCGGAACAAGACGGGGAGACGGAGGAGAGCCTGAAGGCGACACTTCATGATATCATCAAAATCCTGGCAGCCGATGATGAGATTGATGAACCAAGAACTGAACGGATCCACAGAGCAGGTGGTCCACCTGGAGCGCCCAAGATCGGTCCTTGCCCGCTTCCATAGATACCAGGATAAGGCAAAGATTCTCGAGAAAGCGAGGCGCGGAGGTGTGATCAAGTAACCATATATCAAGACCTATCTGCCTTGACATTGGCGCTGAGAAGGATGTGTGGTCCCCTGATGAAATGGTTGAAGGAAAGGGACACACGATATCGATGGGGATACCCCTTTTCGCTTTCTTTTGAACATGATGACACGAGAATTAGACTGCAATCGGAGAGGGAAATAAAGGTGTGCATAGCCAAACTTGTCGATCCCCGTGAACATAGGGAATTGAAGATGAAAACATCCCAAGGAACGAAGGACGAGAATGGAAACTTCGAGGACCTAAGAGGCAGAGAGTCAAGGGATTGAGGAAATTTCGGAGAGACAACAACTCCCCAGAGGGGGATAAGTGAACTAGACCAGCGGCGTCTATCTCGACACTATGAATATGTTTGAGACAAAGGCCGCTTTCGGCCCAATGCAAAAGTTATATTCGGTGGTTGTAAGTTGTGGTTGAAGGGGGTTTGGGGGGGCTCAGACTCATGTGGTGTTTATTGTTAATAAAAGGACCGCACGACGAAGGTCCCTACTGGTGGTTCGTAGCTAGTTCAGTGAAGCTAACTGGTCCTGTTCGGACACCGACGTTTGGGGGGGAGGGGGTGCTTGGAAGGGAGAGGGAAAGATCTGCAAGACAAGGGGGGGGCACAACTATTACAGAACTCTCACCTGCCGCTGAGATGGGGAAAACACTGATATTGTTTGAAGG
Source organism: Ambystoma mexicanum (assembly GCF_040938575.1). Classification (NCBI taxonomy): domain Eukaryota; kingdom Metazoa; phylum Chordata; class Amphibia; order Caudata; family Ambystomatidae; genus Ambystoma; species Ambystoma mexicanum. The sequence continues at coordinate 699,245,782 of NC_090927.1, read as the reverse complement.
CTTGAATCACAGGGTTTAGCGACTCATGGCTGTGAATACCACGCTATCATATCCTGATGGCCACTTCTGATGCTATCACACAAGGCCCCTTGAAAGCCGGGACGCTTAATGTCAAAGGCCTTAACTCACCTACCAAGAGGTCATTAGTCCTACGGGAATTTCGAAGGGCTAACATTGATATCCTACTCTTACAAGAAACTAAATATATGAAGGGGAGGAGAGATCCATCCTGGGCTCGGGAGCGCTGCCTAAAGGGGGAGTGGGTATCCTTATCAGAAATGGACTTGATTTCCTGGTCTCCAAAACCTGGTTAGATGCAGAAGGGCGAGCCTTGTTAGTGGTGGTGACTATTGGGAAGGTGGAAGTGACGATTGCCACAATCTACTCTCCCAATGTGGGACAGTTCCGATTCATTTCCAGAAATATGCCTAAAATAATGCTGGAAGCCTCTGGTCACATTATACTGGGTGGGGACTTTAACCTATGGGCAGATCACACATTAGATCGGAAAGCGGGGCGCCCAATTGTCAAAATTCCTGGGAGAGGGGAACACAATGACTTTGCAAATTTGATGCAGGTATATGCACTGTTGGACACATGGAGGGTGATGCACCCTGATGAAAGAGGGTGTACATTTTATTCACCTCCACATAATACTTTCACCCGAATAGATTACATTTACCTTTCACGAGAACTGAACAGCACCTCCTCACATTCAGGGATTACCCTAATAACATGGTCTGACCACGACATGGTCACAGTTGATATACAGTGGGAACACCTGCCAATCAAGGGTGGGAAGTGGAGATGTAACAAGGCCCTGTGGAGAGACCCAGTTTTCAAAGAAGAACTCGAAACTGAGATTAAAGAATACTTTAAAGCCAACGATACTCAGGAGGTCTCCAAACACAGTGTGTGGGAGGCGGCCAAAGCAACCTGGAGGGGAATCCTCATACGGGAGGGGGCTCAGGAGAAAAGAGAAAGGACCCTCATTGAGAATAAGTTCTGAAGTGAAATATGTCAGCTTGATAGAGAAGCTAGAGCGGGAGACACCATTGACCCTGATAAAATCCAAGAGGCTAGGAAAAAACGGGAAGAGCTCCACCACCTATAACATGTTCAGATAGCGCGTAAGCTACACTTATTGAAGCAAAAATTCTATGAAAAGGGAGATAAGGCTGATACACTGCTTGAGGCTAGACTCAGGATTCAACGGGCAGAACGTAGAGTACAAGATATCACATGCCCAACCTCTGATCATGCGCAATCTGTACCCTCCATTCCAGAATTCTTCGCGAATTTCTATGAGTCCCTATACACTTCAGAAGCAGACCCACACTCACAGCAGATAGATAACTACCTCGCAACCATTGCTCTTCCAAAAATGGCATTCACTGACTCGGCCCTTCTTGAATCCCCCATAACTGAAGACGAAATACACAAGGCGATTAAATGATTTACATTGGGCAAATCTCCAGGTGAGGACGGATTCACTGCCGGTTTCTATAAAACCTTTGGTACCCTCCTAGCTCCATTTCTGTCCACCTTATTTAATGACATCCTTGACACGGGGACTGCCCCCAACTCCTTCATTCGAGCGCTTATATCAGTCATACCCAAGGAAGGCAGAGACCCCAAATCTTGCGGATCATACCGCCCCATATCTCTGCTCAACCTTGATGCCAAAATTTACACAAGAGTGCTAGCGGCCAGATTAGAGGTGCACATGCCCCATCTTGTTCATCCTGACCAGGTAGGGTTTATAATTGGACCAAAAGGTGCAGACACCATGAGAAAGACTCTCCCTTTGGTCAAGGCCTCCCAAACCATCTGCATCGATCCCGCCTTACCCTCCATTGATGCTGAAAAAGCCTTTGATAGGGTGGAATGGGGTTTCCTTGCCGCAGTCCTCCGTGCTGTGGGAATAGGACCAAAATCGCGGAAGGGGATAAAAGCAGTCTACACTGCTCCCAAAGCCTCAGTGTCTGTCAATGGGGAATACTCGAGATGGTTTGAGCTGAAGCGTGGTACCCGGCAGGGATGCCTCTTATTGGCCATCATCCTTGCCCTCTCTGTAGAGCCCTTGGCACAAAAAATGTGACAGGATACCCAAGTAACAGGCATGCGTCTAGGGGACGAGGAGTTCAAGGTTGCGCTGTATGCCGACGACCTACTCATTCATGTGATTAATCCCACTACATCCATTCCCAGGGCTCTGTCCCTCCTGGATGAATATGGCCGTGTATCTGGGTTCAAGGTTAACAAATCCAAGTCCACACTCTTCCCCTTGCAGGGATCAAGGGACACAAACACTGAAAGATAACTGCCACTGGGCCTTATGGTAGAACATGAAAAAATGAAGTACTTGGGGATACACGTCACAAGATCAATGAAAGATTTAAATGAGGCCAATTTCCCAGCGCTTCTCCAAAAATGTCAAGCGGATCTTGCCCGATGGGATAACCTGACTATATTTTGGTTAGGGTGCTTAAACGCGATAAAAATGACCTGTCTCCCGAGATTCCTATATCCCTTTCAAATGCTCCCCATTCAGATGCCACATCAATTCTTTGCGGAAGTCAAGAAGGTGATTCTACAATTCCTATGGCAAGGGAAAAAGCCCAGAATCGCATACTCCAACTTGATACTGCCGAAAGACAAGGGGGGTGGGTCTCTCAGACATCCAAAAATATTACGAGGCAGTCCAATTACGAATCCTTATTCCCCATCTTCGTAATCAGAAAACACCCCATTGGATCGCTATGGACAATCACTTTCTGTCCCCAGCAACAATCTCTGAGTGGCTATGGTCCCCTAGAAGGAGAGTCCTGAAAAAATCTAGGGCACACCCGATGTTTGCAACCATATGGGATATTTGGCAGGAGGGCAGGGATATAGGAAAAATCACTACATGGCCATCCCCATTAAGTCACCCTAATGTGGAGAGGTTTCAAACTTGGTATGAGGCAGGCCTGGAGAGGGTGGGCCAAATGCTGAAAAAAGACTCCTTCGTCACACTGCCCGAACTAGAGGAGGCACTTGGAATAGGCACGCTGTCCGTATTCCACTTTCTCCAGATCAAGGGTGTCTTGACGAAACCAGAATGGAAGGACAAGCTGAGAAGGGAATTTACCCCGTTTGAAATTATACTCGACTCCAGGACGGAAACGAAAGGGCTGATATCTGTTTTGTACAAAACACTACTGGGAGCTGGAAAGGGCTCAACAGAATCCCTTAGGCCAAAATGGGAAAGGGACATGGAGACATGGGATAAGATATGTAGGGCGGTACCCAAGTCTTCGATCTCGTGCCAGTATAAGTTGCACTCGATTAAACTACTGAATAGATGGCAATACGACCCGCGCAGGCTCTCCAGGATGTATCAGTTATCTAGTCCAATGTGTTGGCAGGGATGTGGGTCCACGGCAGACTACTGGCATATGTGGTGGGGTTGTCCTCAGATCAAAATATATTGAAATGAAGTGCTAGGTTGGATTAGGGACCTAGATGGGATCCAGTGAACGGCAGAAGAGTGGTTAATATCTATTGACGCTGTAGAGAGGAGTTATCTATTGATTGAACAGAATACAAACATTTTGTTGTAATATGAAACTGAATTCTAACCACATTCTCTGTGTAAGAGCAGTACTTGCCTTTATGCTATGATTGTTCTCTCTGGATGTATAAGCTGTAAGCTGTTTGAAATAAACCCCAATAAAATTAAGTTTAAAAAAAAAAAGAAAAATGTTGGCCAAATCAAAGGTTGTTAACAATAGACTTAGAGATACCTATGGGAGTCGTTAGTCTGACTCACCTTAGCTATATATTTTCCATCCAGGGTTTTGATCTTACAGTTCATTCCTCAGATGTCCCCTCAGCTCTAACTTCTGTGGAATCCTCAATCACTCTTAAAGCTAGTCTGGGATGACAGTTTTTTTAACTGATTGGTATGGACCCATTTCTCTTTCATCTATTCTCCCTTTGGGATGTGGATGTTATAGGCAACAGGAGATATTTTACCCTCAGTCTCAAACTGCCTACCCAAGATGGAAAAACCTTCCGTTCCTTGGTTTGGTTTCTCTGAACATTGCAGAGATATACCTTATCATCTACCTCATATTCTTTTTCATGGTCTTAAGGACATAGTATGTTTTCATCCCTTCAACCAACTTCTCTAAGTTGTGCTGGGCATAAGCAGAAGTGTACCGGGGGGGTTTCCTTAGATTCTCAATGTACTCATGAGTGGTGGACACGTTAATCAGCATCTGCTCCTGAGTTATGTAGAGCAGATGCTGAGGTAACACAATTTTTCATCCGGTCATCAGTTCAAATTGAGACATTTTAGTTGCAGAAGATGATGTAGACCTCACAGCCATCAGGACAAGCAGTAATCAAAGGTCCAAGCTGAGCCATAAAACTTCTTCTGAATGTGCACAATTTTATTATTGCATCTCTACACCCCTGTGCTCTATGCTAGGTGGTAATCTATGTGGAGATTTGTTTTTACCCCCAGAATCTCCCACATCTCATTTGTAAAATTACTTTCTCAGTCCGACTCAATCCATCTATTGTAGATGACTAGATGACACACGTATTCAATGGTAAATAAGTTCTCTTCCCAGTCTAAATTCATCAAGTTTAACCTTCTATATAAATGTGTTCTTTGAAAAGGCTAGTGTACAATCAACAGTATCTTGCCTCTTTGAAGTCAAGCTCTCAGAGCATCTCTAATTTGGAGAAACCAGGTCTGTCAAAGAGGGCATTACCATTGCATTTCATTCCCCATGAGAGCCCGTAGAGGTAGGCATCTTGTTTTTGTCTCATTCACTAGAATGCAGACAGTCAGGTGCCTGAATTCCACTTAGACCCTGATAGCTATCTGAGCTCACAGGTCTGACACCGGCATGGTGCAAATTAGATGTGGCTTTAATAATTATATGAACACCCCAACACCATGCCTAAAGAGTTATGGCATATATGCACATATTAGTCTGCCCAAGGTGAGTAGTTTATCATACCTATATTGAATTTGGGACAGAGGCATAGACTTAAAGTCAACCTCTTACTGCAGTGAGTTGGCTGGCAATAGGGTACCTGTAAACTCTGAACCTGCGCTGTGCCACGGGAGAACACTGCAGCTCAGAGTACTGGGGTAGCATGACACAAGCATGTACTATGCTTTTGACATGGAGTTTAATGAAACAGGATTCTAGTTAGCCGACCACACTTTCTGAGATGGAATTACCCACATCATTTTATTATTTAATCAAAATCAAAAATCGAGAGATTTTACACCCTTTGCAGAGGGCACATCCCCTCATATAGGGCGCCTTCTGGCACTATATACACACAACCTTGCACTGTTCCTCTCCCAAATACTGAGTTCCTCAAGACAGTGCTTCGCAACCCCAATGCACCATATCCCCAAGGACTCTGCTAATCACACCCAAAACTGTGTGCCACCCATTTATCCCTGTACTCTCTACAGAATGTTTTTGAAATGCGTACCTATTAAGGTTGCCGCACCGAATGAGCTTCTCAAAACTAAGATGGCCCTTCCTGAGGAATATAGCCAAAATTAATAGGATGCTTTAAAAATGTGCCGCCCAGTCAATGGGTTCTCACTGGACTGCCCCCACACATTAATGACCGTTTCCCTCTCAGGTCTATTCCCCTAGTATTGGCACTACACCAGATAGACTGTTCTTTCCCTTTAAACCAGTATCCACCAGAATTGTGCTACTTTAATGACTGCACACTCCACACATTCTGCAAGGAGACTCCCAATGCTTGCTACACAGACAAGGCTGGTTCTCAGAAAAAGCTAGGAGTCTGTAAAAGTGGAAAGGATGCAGTGAGTCTGTGTCCATAAGCTAATGCACAGAAGCTTGTCACATCACCAATATGTGACGCGAAAACAGGACATCACCTATTGCTGAGCATCTGGATTGTGATGCAACTTCAGGATGTCTCCACAATATGTATTTCCGAGGCGCACGAGGGGAAACGCCTTGAATAAGAACTAAAAATATGAAAAACCAGCTCAAAAACAAAAGATGATCTTTCATACATCAGCCATGTAAACAAAAGTCATGAGATGAGATGTAACATGCATGGTAAATGAGAGCCAGGGCTCGGGTTTAAGGCAGTTGGTTTTAAATCACTGGACTTCAAAATCTTGACTTTGGACGCAGTTGGGTGGTATTACAGGAGCCTTGCAGTGTTGCAAGTTAAATTAGCACTGGGCGGAAAAATGCTCTAGTCACGGCAAACGAATACTCGTTTACATGCAGGTTTTCACCAGGGAAATGCATGTCCTATAAAAGTCTTTAACCTAGTGCAACAATGCATTATATATATATATATTTTTTATTTGCCTTTGGGTAATTTCTTCCCTAGAGATAATTCCACTTGCACGTGGTGTTAGATTTCTGTACTACCAAATTCAAGAGCACTGTAAACAAGCACTTTTGCCAGGCATGTCCACCCATTCAGGTTAAGCATGCAACAATGCATACATGGAGATTGTTTTTATAGATTTGGTCCTGCCTAATACTACACTACATACACGCCCACATTTTCTAAACCTGCTTTCTGCATAACCGATCCTCATTATAAACTATGCAAACGAATGTCTTAAGAGGAGCCATGCAGGCCTGTTATTTGCTGCGATCGTAGCTAGGAGACAATTCACAACAAAGCCGCAGTTTATGAACTCAATTTGAAAGATGGAGAGAGAGAAACCGGACCATTAAGTAATTTTTCCAGACTATGGGAGCAGTTCGCAGCATTGGTTCATCTGCAATAAACATTGTCAAGTCGGTGAAGATGTTTGTGAGGTGTGAGGTGGCCACATGAAAAGGTTGTTATCTCACATTGCACACTATAAAGGATGGATCAGATACTAGTAACGTAAGCTGAACTATAGAGAGGTTCGCAGTGAAATCACCTCTTTCATGTAGATTACTAAATGATGGCTGAAAAGCAGATATGCCCTACTTTCCATCTCATTTTGCTACTTATGACTGGGAAAGTATTCTCGGTCCCCCCACCCTGGAAGAGAAAGATGAGGCCCCCATAAGCAGCATGATTAACAAGGAGGTGGCAGTTCCTCTTAGAATGGCGGTAAACGCTGTAATGTGCACTTGCACAATGAAATTAGAGCTGGTGCAAATGCAGTGAAATGTCCCTTGCACGGGCACTAATGCGTTTGCGCATGTGCAGCGTTTTGTGCATCTGCAAATGTAGATGCATCTGGCCCCCGCAGGGAGTGCCATTCATGGGGATGTGTTTTAATACTTTTTAAGAAGCTCAATCATTAAATGTAGTACTCGAGGTTGGCTGGAGCTCTTTCCATGCAGAGTCCCGCATAATGCATTTTTAAAACTCATGATTTCTCACTTTTTTTTTTATTTTTATGAAGAGACCAATGCATAGTATTGTTGTACTTCTACCACAGGTTGAGCGTTGTGATGTGGTATAAGTAGAAACAATACAATGTCCAGTGAGGGTCTGCGACCACTACTGTAGCCACAAAGGCAAAGTCAATATGTTTGTGTATTTTAAGCATGTGTGTCTTTGATTTTTTTTCCGATGCCTTTCAATACAAGTGTGGATCTGTGCTACAGCGTGTAGTGATAGAATATGCCCGAGCCATGCACAATACGCTCAGCACTCATCCCATATTCCAGATGCTAGCCTCAGTTGCGCATTTACTGACACTAGATGCATGAAGTGGGGTTAGATGTCAGGGTCCAAGCAATATTAGGCCCTCGTAACCATGGATATGCCCCAGTATTATCACCACCTTTGAGTCCCCATGACTTCCACCATGGGCCAGCTATGTCGGCATTTGGTCAGTATATTTAAGGATGTCCTGTAGGTCCCTTAGATAGCAAATATTATCCAGCTATGCCCATGCATGCACCCAGCGTTCAGCGAGATGCACTCTCACGCCCTCATACACATTCACCCAAAAGTACACAGAAGAATGCCTGCACTTACACTGTCACAGAGCAGTGCGCATTCACATGCACACATACAGGCTTTTAAACATGTACAAATAAAGCACATGCAACCACACAGTGGCATTTGCGCAAGTCCACGTATGTGAAAGCACTCACCCATACATGCATACACAAAAAGATGTACACGCTTTTATAGAGGAACACACATGCAGGCATTCTGTCACATGCACAGAGTAGTGGTTCGTGAGAGTGATAAAATATTTAGCATCCGTATGAACCTGATGTGGGCCAATGGAAATGCTGAATATGCCACATTTGAAGGAGGGCCAATGCCACATATCCTTTGGGGGCCTAAAAATTCTGTCTTGATGTCGGGGTAGGAGGGAGCCATGTGACGGATATTGCACCATATGTTCAGGTACCCCCATAAACAGGCAATTTTCGTGATATGCAATGTAATGCAATGTAATGGTATTGAATAGGGCGGATGATGGCTATCACGAGTGGCCAAAGAGATGCATGCTGGCCCTTGACATCTCCAACTGCAATTTGAGATTTTGCTGCATCTCCTCATGCAGAGATTGTCTCAAGTAATCCATGCCTTGACTGACAGTTTCCCTTGAGGCCAACATCTCTTTACGCAGGGTTTACCTCATGGAGGCCATCTCGCTGCAGGTCATCGCTTGAGGCCAAAAACTCATCATTCAGGAATTGCCTCAAGGCAGAACCCTCCTTCAGAGTTGCCTGGCTCTGGTATTGCATGCCTGCTGTCCTTTCCTGCGCAATAGTCATAGTATGGCAGTGTGTGCGACATTGGAGGAGATGACATTTTTGGCCAGATGACGGATGTCCATCTCTTGCAGAACCTTGCCCCTGGACACTTGCATGCAGTAAATCCTCGACCCATTCCAAGTGTCCAGCAGGCACACCCCGGCCACCTGTGTGTGGAACGCCAAGCCCGAATGCCTGAAACTTGGCCTCTCACAGAGAGTGCACTGTCGAAGGCTGGAGGTCTACAACCTTCCCATTGACATCAGTCTCCGCTGTTGCCTCCATGATCATAGAAGGCCGTGTTGCAGACACAGAATCCACCATTGAGGCAGTCCTCTCCACTGCCAGGGTCTCCTGGCTCTCCTATTCAGGCTCAGCAACATCAAGGAACTCCAGGAGCTCCATGACATCTTGACTACTTGATGCTGCTTCCTCCACCATGGCCCTCAGGATGCCTTCCATATGTGATTCAGCAGCATCATCAGAAGACATGTTGGCAGTCCTGCTGCTGATGGCCTGCAACAGGAGGGGTTTCTGAGCAGGCACCCCATAATGCTCTGATGCATGGTTGTGCCTCATCCACTGCCTCCTCTAAATCGTCTGCATCCTCACCTGCACAAAGTCAGACAATATTCAGGGGGCTAGCCACCCATCTGAACATGCATATATAAATTCAAATGCATGTAGAAATGAAAGGGCATGCCACACATGCATCAGCAAGTGTCACTGGGCATTCTGAAATGTGGAAGGCACAGGTGCCTAACATTCAATGCTCTGTGCAGTCATGTTGGTGCACATTAGGTCCTGCATCAAGCCATGAATTGGGGCAGTAGGTGACCCTGAATAAAAACGGACATCTCTGAGAGTGCAAGACGTAACAGTAGACAGATGGAGTTCTGTGCTTCATTCCTAAACCCATTCTCCACTTCATCCATGCATACTTGCAACATGTGGAAGTATCACATTTTTTCCTGCTTACAAAACATGCTTGCATTTGTGTTGGCAACATCCCTATAACCCCCTTCGCTAGATTGGCCAAGGCCAGATTTGTAGTTGCCCACACTCACATGCATCTTTATCACTTGCCACGAGACTGCAGGTGGAATCACCATTACATATTAAATATCTTTTTAGCTAACCACTAAAACTTCTGTCGAGTACACCCCCTCATGCAACTTGTCACTGACATTGTAGCTCATCTATATAGACTGCTTGGCAGGGACAGCGAATTGATGATTCTGACATCATCCACTGCTGAGTGTGATTCCGTTTCAGCCAAATTTAGCATTGAGACTGCACTATCCACAAGGATGACACTGTGAGTGTGTCCATGGACATGCGTCTTGCAGCCCATTGGCACATATAGGTGTATTGGACTCAATGAAGATTTATGTACACTTTAAAGTGTGCTGTAAGGTCAATGTCGACCAGAACATAGATCAAGCATCCACCTTCTATGATGCATACCATGTAATGGAAATGACCATGAATGCATTACTTTAGTAATCATGGATGGGAGACAAGGATCCAATCAACAGCACTGCAACATTTGATCACCTATCATGTGGTGACAAAAGCATACATATCATGCACACGTGGCAGTCACCTGATGTGGCTGCATAGGTGCCCATGCCTCACACACCAACCACCTACTCACTCATGATGAGGCCATTGCCGACCTCTTCAAATGGAGTCAGCTCTTCAACATTTGTTGATCCACCACCAGTAGCCTGGGCAGAGGCCATATTTCTGCCGAGCCTCTACTTGGTCCACCTAGTGAAGTCATCCATCATTCTCTGGATCTTCCACAGTGTACCAATCCACCCCACTGGTATTTATCAAATCTGTGACCTCCTGCCACAGCCTTCACCGCTGAGTCACTGGAAGGGTACTGCCAGAACAAGGGTATATGTTCTCATGGTGTTTATTGACATAATCTGTGAGGATTTACAACTTATCACTGAAGTGCTTCTTCCATGTTGGCCCCTTCTCCCGAACCTGTGGCTGTTCCAGGGGTGCTGCCTGCGCCTGCATTGCATGCTGGTCCTTCATGGCACTAGAGGAACTCGGTGGTACTGGCTCACCTGTAGCCTCACCACCATGTTGTGCAGGTGGCCCCTTCTTTTTCCCTCATTCCCGTCCTTTCCATGAAACACTCTCACTCATGGTACAATGCAATAGCTAAGTGAAAATATTCGTCAGAGCCAAAAGTAAGCTGCATTTCCACCAGGTGCCCCCAAAGATTGCCGCATCCACACATGCTCGCAAAAGGACATGCAAGTGCAAGGCACACATATCTATGATATTTACAGAGTTATGCAGCGTATATGCACCTGCACAGCACGTGCTGCGTGCTGCAAGGAATTTACACATGTAGGGCCATTCCTCTAATTATTTCACTGCTGCATCATGGATCTAGTGGGCATATTTGTGCCTTGCCGTTCCTCCTGCCTTGTGACTTTTTGTGCCTCCTCTTGCCATGTTCTCTGCTCACGGAAACTATCTGTCTTGTATGCCCGTGCCCTATAGTGTTTTTCCGTGTGCATAATACAGTAAGTAATATCACGTGACTGGGATTTTGATATTTCCAAGGCCTGCAATGCTACAATGCTATATGCTACACTGTCTCCATGCGGAGGAGTCCTTGGAGTTCGAACAGTGATTTCCTGTGTTTTTTTATGCCCACTCTATGAGGGCTGATGAAAAGAGGGTGATCACGGTTTTGGGCCACAACGCTGCAGATGGCGAGGACCGGTGAAGATCGCTTGTCTCCTGAAGCGCCGAAGCTGGGTCACCTGATGTTTTGGGAAATAGAGCAATGAGGCACCTGGGAACTGTAATTCCTTGTAAGTATCAGGTTTAACAAGCAAACCTGATTGCGAGTGCTTCTTTTCTCACTGTGGGTTTAACTGTGCAGAATATTACAAATAATCAAAGTGTTGTTTCCAGACAGTAATCGTGCCAATGCAGTATATTACAAATGCAAAGTATCACAATAAGCAAATTCTGTTTCCAGACTGTGCTTGTGTTTCAATATTACACTGCCTAATTTCCTGCAGTACAGCACAAACAGACTAGCAGAAGCTATCTAATGATTTTGCAATTACTAACGGGTTCCACAAAATGCTCTGTAGCGCTAGATGCTCACAAATTAAATCTTTCCCTCAATGGCAGTGTTGGCCATCCTCATGTCCATGCAGAATCGCAAACGTCTGCTGTCCATGGGCATGATTACTAGCAACGACACCCATGCGGTCGGGCTTGTTGCTGGCTCGATGATGCTGTTGCTTAGTAGCTGGTTGAGTTCTCTTGAAACAGCTCCCTGCAAATGGAACTCCGCCCTTCTGGGGTATTGTGGGATGGGCTGGATGTCCCGGTCTATGTGTAACTTAATGGGAGCCCCTATGAGTTTTCCTAGTCCTGTTCATAAGTGGGGGAATCTAGCCAGGATCGTCAACTTTGTGATGGGTTCAGGCTCTGCGGGGTTGGCGGATATTGTGTATACCCCTTCTCTTCTGTCTTCCTGTGTTGGAGTCGACTGGGTCATGTCTCCTTCATGAAAATGTATGTCCATGAGGCCCAGGCAGGATGCGGTATGATAGCTAAGGCGGCATCACCCTTTTGTCGGGTTACGAATGACATGGATGATTGTGGCTATTGGGAATCCTTTGTGCATGAGTTGATGTTTGAAATGGCCATGGAGTGAAGGGGCAATGCCGCACCCCATTGGAAGATTCTTGAATTCGTTTTGGCCAGTGTCAGCTTTTCAGGGATATGTAGGAACTCTTGTTTGCCATAATGTTGACAGTGGTGCCAGAGCCGACCAGAAAACAAAATTGTCTGTTTCTATTGATGACCGCTATCCTGGGTGCCTCTTTAGTTTCTCGGTCATCCAGGATGAGGTTGACATATTCGTCCTGGTATGAGTGATCATAGTCATCCCTCCCATACGAGGGTGCAACTTGGTAGTGTTCATTGCAGTCTTGGTATGATTTCGGGGGTCCGTCGTATTTGTCTTCAAGTTGTGGAGGCTGGTCATGGTATTCATAGTTTTGGGTGTGGTCCGCCGGGTGGTATTCTTCAACCGCTCTGACATATCGCCTTGGTCCTTGCTGGAAAAATCTATTTTGGTATGTTGGGCCTTGAGGGGGTCGCCCATACATCCTGGGCGACCCCCTCAAACCATCCCCCTCAAACCATCCTGTTTTGTGGTTGCCGGTTCATTTTCGGGGTAGGTATGATCTACCTTCTCTGCATACAGACGGAAAGTGTTCCTCTCTTCTGCAGTTGGCATATCTTTGTTAGAGTGCAGGGCACATCCCTGAGTGTGGGAAGGCCATTCTGCAGCGATAGCATTACCTTTGTGGTCTGTGCCCGGTTTGGTTGGTCCCTCTGTAGTGTGCAGCCCCTCTGTCTCCTGGTTGCTGAGATGCAAGTTGAATCGCTGCGATAAGTTCCATTTTGTCTTGCATCGTATAACTGTTTCTTGAGGGCAGGGACAGGCATTCCTCTATCACACGTAGCCATATCACCTCATCTGGGGAGAATGCATGGAACTGGCAATGCATGCCCTTTATTCTCATGCGGGTGATGAACTCATCAACTGTTTCTTCTACTCTCTGTCTGCACTGGTTGAACATGTATCATTCATAGTCTCAATTTGGTTCAATTACAAGCTTTTTGTTTAGGGTGTTTATTAGTGAGCTGAAATCAGGTTGTTCTTCTGGGTGAATTGTCTTCACGATGGTCTTGATTTCACTTCCGACCAGGTTGATAAACATGTCATGTAGGTTGGGTGACTTTTCCTCCCCTGCGGCTTTTACGAAATGGTTAAAGTATTCTATACACTCGACCCATCATGGGCCTTTGTCTACTTGCGGGCTCATGGTGAATGGGAGCAGCATGCGCAACAGGGTAGACTTGGATCTGGGTGCAGGGGGAGGTGATCCCTGGTTGCTCATTGTGGCAGGTGTGGTAGTTGAGGTATGTTTGTTGGTCTGGTGCACGTGCAATCTGTGTGTTGAACCCGGTGCAGGGGGTTATGTGGGTGGGTTTCCAGCAGTGTGTTTTGCAACCCCTCCCCCTTTTGTTTTTCATTGATAGTGTGTCACGCTGTCCAGGGCCTCTCGGGTTAATGTGGTGAAAGGAAGAAGCAAAGAACCATGTCCTGCTATGACGCTTTGGTAGCGTGTGAGCAGCACATGTATGTGCACTATCCCCTTGGTAGCCAGCGGGGGAAGGGCGCGGCCTGTGCTCTTATGAATGCAGAATTTTAGAATGTTGATGAGCTGGAGCTGCCGCATATGTGGAAGCAGGTTGTCAGAATGTTGATGGGCCAGAGTGCCCGTATCTGCGGCGGGATCGCCGGTCGTAGTGGAGGGGAAGAATAGCTGATTGGCATCAACCTGCAGGTGTAGCGTAGAGCGCACGTGCGCAGACTTGTGGACTTTGTGAGGACCACTGTTGGAATGCTGCATGGTTGGCACAGCCTGCAGCCATGTAAGTCAGCCCCCGGAGGAGGGGTGCTTGATGCACCTTTAACTTATAGCCCGGGACTGAGTGCAGGATCGTGCTGCAGGATCGCCAGCACGTAGGATGCACACTGACGCCGTACGGAGCAGGTGTCTGGATGGCACGGTGGGATCACCTGCCAGAGAGGATGACTCTGGGTTGCTGGGGACGGCCTCGTCGACGTCCTCGTCTGGCCTACGGAAAGAATGACGTGACACCGAAGGCTTTCTGGAACGCCTTACTTTATTCAATTACAACTGCATACTGACGTTCTCCCGCTCAAGTCCTCACCTTCCTTTCCCCTTTCTCCCACGTGACTGTCTGTCTCTTAAAGAAGCAGAGGGCGGTAACAGCCTCTATATTCATATAAATTGCAAACACTTCAAGTCCTGGCAGACTCTAGTGGTGTGACATCGCTGACGTCATTAGGCAGCACCTGTAAGACTTCAAAGGCTTGCCTGAGTGCAAATCAACTACACTAGGCCCTAATAAACAGAAGCATTTTAGAATGGCAAAATCCCATTGGAAAACTCTCTGTGAATAAGGGCCTTTAAGCCTGTGTGGTCCTTTTCAAACCTTTTCCACTGTGCTGTACAGTTGCTCTCATTGTATATTTGAAATGATGGCAAGTAATAACTAGAGTAACTTACCTGGAGATTCATAGAATTATTTAGTCAGACATATGTTGCCTTCATTGTCCTAGTGTATTTCCAAATGACCCATCATGATACTTCTGTAATCCATGGACACATTATACCATTTCAATAATAGAAAGAGAGAGATTAAGCAGCACACTTTGCATGTTATCCATGTGCACCATATCAATATAAGTAACATGAGTAACACACTGCCTCGTCCCAATGCTAAATCTATTTAAACAGCAGGACCCAAGCACATTGAAAAAGTGCTCTAATAAATGCATGGTCAGCCATTGCAAATGGCATACCAGTTCCAGATTGTGCCATCTCAAATCAATTGGATAATCTATTTGTTAGGGAATATGCTTTTTCTGGGGACTGTGGTTCTATCTGTATGCATGTAGTCCCTGATGCATACTCTATGAAATGCTTACATCGGTAAAGGAAATGAGGAGGGGGGAATAGCAGACCTTTTTTTTTATCAAAAACTCTACTTTTCCGAGCTCCCATTTCTAATTTGTAATTATATCACAGAAACTCCTCTGCTAAATCTGCATTTTTGTAAAAATGTGGTCATTCGAGATATACTTTGCTATGAGCTGCCTGAAACTACCAGATTTTTTTTTTAAATCGTTGACAGTTTCTGGCTTTCCAAAATGTAGATCTAATGATATTATTACAGGATGCCATGAAAATGTTGATATATCAAAAAATGATGATTTATATAATGACAAACATATATGCATTTTAACAGAATTGCACATCAAAGTGCATTATTTGGTCCTGGAAATCTTTAGATATGCGTTCATTCGAGTAGCATGGATCGTTTTACCATACAGATTTTTGAAGAAAGGCAAGACAATACTCCTCCCAAGTCCAGTTCCTTTAATTAGTCAAATAAATGTACTTCCTACCCATTCCAAGAAACCAAGGGATGATATCACTCACCATCAAAGTTAAAGGACCCTCTTCAAACTGCTTTGCTTCTTGTCAAGATGTGTTCTGTAAGGCCTGTGGTATTGGTGCCCCCCATAATAAGTATGAAAACAAACAAATGTAATATGTTTCTTGGTTTACTCCATTAATCAAATACACCAAATCAGGTTATAGTAGAAAAGAGACAGCATTTAGAAAGCAGGATTCCCCAGGAATCTTGGACATCCCTATAGAAGTGGTTTGTACCTACCAAAAAAAACAACCTATGAGGGAAAAAGACTACAAAATAACATTACATGTGTTCAGTGTTCTCCAGGTAGTATGGCACCCTCTCATCAATGCTGTTAGGTTTGTAACTGTGTCCTCGTCTCATCAAAGCTATAGGAAGACATTGCAGAAAAAAATATAATACGACAAATAGTTCACGCCAGATTGCGTGCCTGATACATTTACCTCATCTTTTCAATATTTTCAACATTTCAATATTGTCCATGCCTCTATTGAAGACATATTTCCCCGGTTGAAATCTCTCTGCCCTACCTGCAGATCAGAATTTGGCCTGAGAGTATTAGCAGCTCTTGAGATTATTTCACCTCTCTCTGTTAACTTTATTACCCATTGATTAGAAACTGATGCAGTACCTCTATCTCTAAATAAAGCAGTGGCTATACTGCTGTTGAAGAAGCCATTTCCTGATGTTGCTCTTCTCAAGGATTATTGCCCGGTTCCCGGCCTACCATGGTCAGCAAAAGTCTTGGAAAAAGTAACATCACAGCTATAGAATTTTGTGACAAGTAAAAGGATTGTCACTACTTTTTTTATCTGGGTTCCCAACTGAGTTCATGAATTAAGATCCCACTACGTGCATGGAAGAACACAGCAATGCCCACTGCCACCTACACTTTACGCACCCCAATCTACTTACTTATTACATGTTTACTTTACTGTACTCTACTCAGAAAGGCATATAGCAATCCATCAAAATACACGCATGAATGAATACATACAGTCAGTAAAACCAATATAAATGAAAGAAATTATGCTTGATTAAGAAGATAGAAATAATAATGTTCCTGACATGAAAAGGCAATCGGAAATAACCATGGTAAGCTACAGAAACAATCCTGCAAACTTGAATCTATGAGATATCTACTAACATTAGACAATTTAATAGAAATACTAGAAATAATAGCATCATTGACAACAACCTCATAGGTAATCAGAGGTTGGCCAGATATAATCTAATTCACTACTTATCCTCTTTGGATTTTTAGAGTAATTTTTATAGAGCGGTTCATGGCTCAGACTATATGGGATTCCGACATAGACACAAAAAACAAAAGCTGTTTTACAATGCTAAAATCCAGAATTGTTTTTAAATTGGTAACAACGTTGATGCTCTAATACAGTTGTAATCAGGGCAAAACACAGAAAATAGCAGAGCCTTCAATGCATCTCAACCACCTGACCACAATTTCTTACAACTTGCAGATTTAGACCAGATGCCTATAACCTCACTAAGAGGAACCAGATTAAATCTCAGCCTGATGGACCAATGTCTGCTGGATGCTGTGGGAGTCCACTGCAGATCTCTGGTAGGTGAATTTGTTAAGATGGTAGTTATTTCACATATCTAGCTTTTGTTTCACACAGTTATTCCAAGGGATTTTACAATATTCAGATGAAAAGTGCTAGTCCCCAAGTAGGCCACGAATCACAGCAGTTTTAGCATTTCCCACATATTCAGGCACTGCAGCAGGGGGGGTAACCATACCTCACCCTCCAAAAAGGTTAACCAGACCCCTTCACATGCGGCAGATGACGGTAAAGTTAGCAGCTTTTTGATACATGTATTTTCTATTAACGGAGGACACGAGAAGCTATCAATAGACGAGGTTCTTGCACCATATATGGACAGCGCCTTGGACCTTGTATTGCATACTCTTAACATCATGCTTCTTGAGTGCCTTTTATAGAACTTGCCAAATTCTGACTTTGTTCCAGTCGTTGTTATTGCCAATCTAAATAATTTTCTCCCTTACGGGTCTCACCAAAAAGCATGTTGTGCCCTGCTGAGACAATCATCCACTTAATTTAAACTTTTCAGGTTTGTATTTTTTAGTGTTAGTGCATTTGAGTGATCTCCCAATTAAGGCTGTATGGTCAGCAAATTCCCACCATGATGTATCTGACTCAGAGAAGAATTGTTACATAATGTATTTTATTGTATTGTTTAAAGCGCAGACCTAGCTCACGAGCAGCAGTGGGATGTACAGGATGTGGTTAGTCAGTGGGGGTCATTCCGAGCATGGAGGTAAGGTAAAAACTATGCCGGTAATGATTTACTGGCATGGTTTTCCGCTCCATGCTATTCTGACCCCTCAGACCGTTAATTACGGCACCATAAACTACAATGCCGTAATTATCGGTCTTGGGTCTTGCGCGCGCACAACCATGCCGAAATTAGCGGCATGGCGTAAACGGGAGCTGATCGCAAGTGAGGAGCACACGTAAATAACGGCCTCCCCAATGCCTCAAAGTACCTTACCGGCATGGAATACATACAGGCATCTTAGAGAAGGAGTAAAAACCCTGAGCAGTGGTTCCCAGAGCCACAGGTGCACACATACATCACAGATGGAGGCTATGGAGTCTGCCACAGCAGAAAAGGAACACACCCACACACCACCGCCCTCCCACACCAAGATGAAACCAATAGAACAAGCAAGGCCACAACCACACAAACCTCTGCAACAACACCACACCCCCCCACTGAGGAGACACAGGGGTATTAGGAGGGGGAGACCGGCCCTGCATGCAGCACCAGTGCAGCCTCCATTACCACCCCAGCAGCCCCCATGCACACGCAGCATGTCCGGCCACTCAAGGAAAAGTCCTACCAGATAGACACCCCTGACCACCTAGACTGTGACACCGTCACCACCATATTGCACCACAGACACAAAGAAAAGCGAGCACCATACAAATGTACAATGCCAACCTGGCACAAGTGACAGTGCTGTCTGTGCCCCACACCCATGCCACAGGCACCTACCAGCACACAGTGGTGCCAATGCATGGCATGTCACAACCGTCCATTAGACGGCCACATATACAAGTGCCGTTACACCTCCCCAAGCACACAAGGGCCTACCAATCCCCAACATGGACCACCCAGGAGATACACAACAGTAAAGCTGGACCCAATGCAAATGGAGGCATGCTAAATGACAATGGTGCCACTGACAGCACCGACAGGTGGTATGTGGACCAGCATGGCATGCAGGCGGCGGACAGCAACAGCAAACAATACCACTCCCCCTACGTGCAGATGGAATCCAACGCAACCAAGAACTGCACACATAGGTGGGCCCGACACCAAACAACTACACATGACTCAAAGGGCCAGCAGTTCACCACGCTACCGTGCCACATGGTCCAACATGCAGGATGACCTGCCTGGCTGGCTGTTGAGTCGTCTGACTGTGTCATGCAAGTGCACTGGTGCCATGAAGTGGGTGCCTGCATGAACCAACTGGGTTGAAATGATGAAGCCATCGTACGGTGTTCACCCCAACAATAAACCTGCCACAGAACCAGTGCAACGGCACATACGAACAGCTTCCCACTCTGATTGAATAAGGCACTCACAATACACTACATCTCCACCATCTGACAAGGGCTAATCACACCACACTAGCACCACTCATTGACGGACACCACAACCGTAAGCGCATATCATAAGACACACTGCACATGCACAATGTGGCAGCCCCCAGCATGGCACCACATTGGAGACCCATCCCTGGGAGTGGAATGAACGGAGGGCAGCAGGGACACCACATCACGTCACCGGCATGGCACACCCATAGGAGTGTTGGGAATCACCATAGAATGGATCAGAGCAGGATGATGACCATGATCCACGGACTACAGCCATCAGACCCAAATACGATTCTACACAGTACACAGCACCACATGGATCTAACATCAGGACAGCAGCATTCAACAAAGGAACATGTACCACAAGATGTCCATACCATCGTACACGGACCATCTTGTAGACCCAACCCCCCACTGCATTCCATTGTATTGGACACATATCTGTGTCCATGATTGTGCGCAATACATCCATGGACATGTGCAGATGGCCATCATTGAAACCCTGCCATGACAGCCACGTACTGTTCTCCACCATGACAGTCCAGACACTCACCTTATTTGGCTACACATGCAGATGTTGGTGGCTGTCCCTTGACAACAAGCCACATGACCCCTGTCATGAACCCCCTGAACAGGCCCATGGAGCACTCAAACAATGGCCATACCTGTGCATGCATGTAGAAGAAGCAGTCACCTGGCTTGCGTGAAGCACATATGAGCCGGCGAAGCAGGACTGGTGGGTGACCCATCCACTGATATCTGGTGTCGAATGAGCCCATGTCATATGTGTAGATGAACAAAAAGTGCATCCCTACATGAGCGGCTATCACCCCTGACATGGTACTGCTACAACCACATGACAATGCGGTGAAGGTGGAGAGTGAAGTGGCAACAAAGCTTCATGGAGGCAGTGCACTTGAGGGTCATGTAATGCTCTAAACTTACAGTGGACAAGATCTCCAGGACACAAGTCAATAGAGGGTGGCATGACATGGGCACACAGGGCACTGGCAGACGTCAATAATCAAATGCGCAATGATGAATGTCCACAACGGTTGAAGTTTGCGACACCAATAGTGTATTGTGAGAAAAATAAAATAGTGAAAACATCACCATCACCCCCCTCCCCCCAACACCACAACAAACCATCACCCCTCTCCCCCCAACACCACAACAAGCCATTACCCCCCTCCCCCCCAACACCACAACAAACCATCACCCCACTCCCCCCCAACAACACAACAAACCATCACCCCTCTCCCCCCCAACACCACAACAAACCATCACCCCCCTCCCCCTTCCCCCCCAACTCCAGTGCAGTCGTCCCATGTAGGATGTGAAGCCCACATGTGGCAGAAATGGCTATTGTTTCTTGCCCCCCTTGTCTGGGGGAGGCATATCCCGGTGACGCATGGAACGCTGAGTGCGTCTCTCCGGGCTGCCTTGTGTGGCCTCATTGTTTGCGGCCGTGTCCGCCTGCTGTGGCTCGGAACTGGAATGGCCTGCCTCAAGGGCATTTGCTATGCGTCCAAGGATGTGACATAGACGGGTTGTGCTGTCTGTCAAAGTGTCACACAATTGGGTGGTGCAGTCGGTGAGGGACTGCCGCATTTTTCTGAGTCCTTCATGCCATTCTGCCCTGGCCTGGTGGTTGTCCTCAATGTAATCTTGTATGAGGTCTGTCAGCTGATTCACTCACTGCCGGCCAAAAGATGGGAAACCATCGGAGAATCCACTTGGTCCAGCATGCTCTGCAGAGGGCGGTACAGGTGGACTGGGGAGATCCACGTAATACCCCTGCGGGTCGAGTTCCGAACTGTGCACAGGTGCAGGGGCATCCCCAGAGTCACTGCATGTGGCCAGTGGTACAATGCATGGCTCCGGGCTGTGCACTGTGTCGTGGCCCTCCTCCGACAATGCCGCAAAGATGGGTGATGGGCTGTGCTCACACTCATCAGGCCCGGTAGCAGCAGCCTCCCCTGAGATGCTCGACTGTGCCGAGTTAGGGGTTGGCATAGTGGCTTTCGCCGATGCTGTGTGGGATGGTGGTTCGGCAGCATCCAGTGGCCTTTCCGTAAATTACAGTCACCGTTATGTACTGACGCAACAGCTTCAAAGGCGGTGTTGTTGTTTATGTGTCGCAGCATGCCAGTAGGGGTTTTTCGGGTCGTTTTGCGGCTGGACGCTCGGTTCTTTTCCGGCATGGCAAAAAGCGCATGTCCGCGAGCTCGGAATGGACCGCAATTAGCGGTCTTGCGCCAGCCCGGTGTCATACTTTCCGCCAAGCTGGAAAGTACCGGTACTTACCGGCATAGCTCGGATTGAGGCCCAGTATTTTTAACAGTTGCGCAGTCCTGTAAATTGCGGTCTGTGTGTCGGTCTGTGCATCTATTGGGATTAGTGCATTGGTCAGGGTTGGTTTAAAATTGGCAGCTTCCTTAATTACTGCATTGAGGGAGTTGGTATAATGTTTGAAAATCATTAGGAAAAGGATGCAAAGCTGCCACGGTCCAAGAACCACCTTCAGGCTCTGCGTACATGCACATCCTGGGCAAAGAATATACAGACTGTATGTCTTTTATGTAGTGAATTTAATAAAATGTAAAGATATGCTGCCATACCTATTTCACTCAGCCACACCCGTGCTACTTGTGGAGAGGTCCATAAAAGGGAAATAGACCAGTGTGTTTCTGGTAAAAAAAAAATCAACCTAGCTAAGATTAAATATATGTTTATTATTTGATCTTGGGACCCAAGGCCAGATCTGAAACCATATTTGATTAGCTCCAAGATTGTGTTCCTATCCAAAGTGCTTAATTTGTAACAAAATAAGTGCCAGGGCCCAAATGCTTTCTGGCAAATCAGTTATGCATTGTGGGAGGCAGCTCCCAGCCCACTGTTGCTCCCCACAGTGTCAGCATATTTGAGTTTAAACCCAAAACTCTCATCGGCTCATAGGGGGTGATGGGTGCACTCCCCAAGGCAAACATGCGTTTTACAGGTGTCAAACAACATAATTCAAAATAACATAACACACAAGTTGTGTCTTGAGAAAATCACCATCCTGATATTTTGCTCCGATTCTATAAGTGGCAAGTGGAACTTGTTGACCATCAATCCACAGAAAAAAATAGCAAATGTGCTCTCCTCCTATAGAATAGTGATGAACAAGTTCAGGACACATCCTTACTGAACTAATGAACTTGCCTGTCAAATACTGTAGCTAGATATTTGTGTGAAGGTGGCACTCATGAATCATGAGAGGAACTGCTGAAAGTGGCATTTTCCTTGGCCTTGCTCCTCTGTTGGTGGGGATGGCTGGGGACTGTCCTGTTGTCAACGCACATTGCTTTAACAATGCTCCTGGTTATTACAGTAGCAGAGCAGCACCAATGGTCTGCAGGCTGACTGCAACATGTGTGTGCAAGGCTCGTACAAGCACCCAAGATCGATCGCCATTTTCCAACTCATGGTTATCCATCAAAAAGGATAACTAGCCTTGCCCTGCTAACACGGGTCATCAGCTTCATGATTAGTACTGGCACAGCCCAGGATGCAGGGACCTTGGCCAGTGCACGCTGCTGTTGCTTGCTGTGTGTTGTTTGACTACGACTCGCTGACAGCTAATATGATACAGTTGTTAAAACACCACATCATAACCAAAATGAGTCTCGAGTTCTGAGCTCAGAAATAAGTGCTAAGGATGCGCCATGGCAAAGTAAGCGGGATCTTTCCTATTGCCTTTTTTTTATAAATGGGAGCTATGATGACATAATTTCAGGATAAAGGCAGAATCTGTCCACTAGCTACTGCAAACATTAATCAGAATAAATTGTCCTTTTTGGGTTATTCAACTGGGTTGGATTCTGGACCAGGGCTTTTGTCAGCCCTCTGAGAACCACTTGGCCTCTCAAATTCCTCTAAGTTAGAAGGTCCCAAAGGCCCAGGATTCAGTTCCTCAAATGCACACTTCTCTAAGGCTAGAAAGACAGGTCCGTAGCTGCCTGGTATGCCTGCTCCAGGGTGTACATTGCTTTAAAGTTGTTCCCCCATTGCAAAGGTGGACAAAATGTCGCGGTGATGTTCCATTCAGCTGCTTTACGGCCCTGGGCTACCACTTCCCGACATCTTCTTGAGTTATCTGTCTCTATTCCTTGCATCAGATCCCCCAAGCCGCTTCATTTTGGTCATTCTTAGGTTTCTTACATTTACGTTTGTAATATGCCATTTCCCTCGCTATATCAGGCTAAGTCAGGATGGTTGCTGGCTGAGACTAAAAGCAAAAACCTAGAGTTTTTTGGGTAGGCACATGTGGGATTTAAGGCAGACATAGACACTGTGGTAAAGCGTTTGCTTTTAAAACTTCGACTTTTTAACCACACCAGTCCTTTTCCCCCAAGTAAGAACATGCAGGGATGCCTGGAGTTATTGTAAATCGAAAGCTGCATTATGCTAATACCATGTTTGAATGTCTTCAACACATATCAGCTCGAGCAGAAGTATCTATTAATTCAAAAGTAAGCAGTGTATATGATACGTCATGCAGCGAAGATGTAACCTGTCTCCATTCGGAGCCAATCTTTACATTGGCTGCCACAAGCGTGTGTAGCCTTAAGACTGCAGAATGACTTCAGAGCTGGGCAACTCCAGGAGCCCACTTTCATTTTCTCTCACAATCTAATGGGAATGGCACACACACAAGGATGATTATTAGTACCAAGATTCAGTCAGCGAGGTTCTCCCAGTGAGATCCTCACTGAAGAGACATGTCAATAATATACAGTTGGGGTCTGCTTTTCTGCACTGTAGAAGCAAATCAAATCAATTCAGAGTTCAATGCAAACCTAAACATAGGTCACATTTAAAAACCTCTCATCGTTCTTCAATGCCCCTCCTTCCATCTCATATTTCTTATTTCTCATACTTTCTTCTTTTTCCACCAACATCCAGCTTCTCCCCCCAACAACCTTTCCAAGCCTCTGATTCTCGACCCTGTCTTTAGCCTCATTTATAAAACCCTATTTCTCACTAGTATTAATATGCTATACCTGCATTAAATTATTAAGTTAGGGGCTGTTTTAGCCACAACAAGCTGCTCCTCCAGTCCCTCATACCGGTCTGAAATGCATGGATGTCTCACATGTTGTTACATCTCTAAATTGTATTCTTTGTTTGAGATCAGTAGAACCAACATTCTGCCATTACAATGCCCTGTTCCACCTTTAAAACCTAAAGTGATCCGTTCATGTCTATATCACCAAACATCTGCTCCCAAGTACACTAGGTGATTTCATCATCCATTTTCTCGGTTTTATTCTCTATCTGCCATCTTCCAGCTCTCCTTCCTCTTCCTCATCTGCTTTTTGTATGGATCTATAGAGAAGTCTCATCATCTGTTCTGCAGTTTAGCTGATGTGGTAATACAGTAACATTGTAATATTATTATCTGGAATCTGACACTTGCACCCTCCAAATACTCACTGTACATCTTTGGGTGTGGCTTCTTAAATGCAGATACAGATTAAATGACCTGTACGTCTTGTTATCTGGTGGAAGCTGCCAGAGTGAATGGTGCCAGGAATTCTCTCATCCTTACTGATGAGCATTCTAGGAGGTCGTTTGATTCTGTAACTTACATATCACTCATGCAGTACTGGGTGCTTAGCCTCGAGGAGTTTCATCATAGCATTGATTTTTCACGAGCAGCGCCCAGAAAGTAGATCTTTGGTGTATCCAGAAAGACTGGAGATTATTTGTATTACTTTATGAAAGATGAAAAGTAAGCTTCCAAAGTTGGGCCTGGAGAAGGATCTCCCTATCAGGTCAAGGTCTAATACAACTTATGAGCT
Organism: Ambystoma mexicanum; assembly: GCF_040938575.1. Classification (NCBI taxonomy): domain Eukaryota; kingdom Metazoa; phylum Chordata; class Amphibia; order Caudata; family Ambystomatidae; genus Ambystoma; species Ambystoma mexicanum. The sequence continues at coordinate 699,220,447 of NC_090927.1, read as the reverse complement.
TTTTCTAGTCTCTCTCTCACCAGTTCCACTTGTTTGATCAAGTTATCAAAACAATTACCTTTATCTATGACATCTTTTCAACCCTTGCTAGAAAAACATTATTATTTATAAAGCTCTCCGGACCCTGAGGTATCTGGGCGCATTACAAGACAACTTAGAAAACATGTACCAAATATGGTCAAGGCATGAAAGGTACAGCAATATATAACAGTGACATGCATAGATCACGGTGAATAGTACATGAATAAATAACAGACAAGTCAATAACAGTTGGAGGGGCGTGGATACAGTGAAGTAGCCATGGAATGGCTAAGTTAACAAACCCTTTCGGCAGAGGCAGAGACGTTGTTTGTAAAAGTTCACAGGTCCCCGTTCTTCAGCAATGGCTTACATCTTAACATAACATAACAATTTAACAGCTTCAAAAAGGAAAGGATGGCCATCATTATAGTTTAATAGACAGAAAACAATACAATAAAGCATAGGAATCAGTGAAACATATGGTTTTTTATTACAGGAAGATGCTTTAGACACTCCTCATTCAAGCAAATGGGGGGTTGCCTTCTAGTTGCATTGAAGTATAATAGCTTAACCTGCAAGTCGTTGAATTCAGTATAACGCAAGAGCGGTAAGGTGGATGTTAAGAACTCTGTGCAAGCTATCAAGGAGCGTGATCGGCAAAGGGTTATAGGTTGTATGTAGAAGAGGAAGAACAATTGGCTTCTTCATCAGGGTAAATCCTCCTTACAAAGACCAGAGAAACAAAATGTACACCTTGTGTAGCTGGAAGTAATCTGTTGCCAGCAGCATTGGGATGGGGATCTTTTTGAGAAAGTGGCGCTGGTAAAATGTCTTTGCCAGCAACCTTTTGAAATACAAAGTAGTGTGTGTGCGTGTGTGTGTGATAGAGAGAGAAAGAGAGAGAGAGAGAGAGCGAGAGAGAGAGAGACAGAGAGAGAGAGAGAGGCGGGGGAACAGGGGGAGAGAGAGGAATCCCCAAACTCTTAAGCACTCAATAAACAAAGAACAATAAGGACCAGGTGGCCGGCATAATCCAGCTTCTAGGTGACTTTCTGAGTGCCTTAAAAACTCTCCCTAAGAGTCCATCTTTTATTGATTGAAAGAGAGCTCTCTTTCATGAAGTGTACACCAAAGCAAGGGAGGACTTTTTTATTTTTATTTTTAATTTTTTTTTTAGCAAAGCATGAGTTGATGGGCTGAAATGGAGGCAGCAGTTACCGAAAATGATATTACTCAATTCTATAGTTTGGGTGCCACAAGTCCTTGACCCAATAAAATCAAGTGGAAATGAATTCATACTGTTCCAGCTATTTGGATACATTTCTGTCCAGGCATTTATTAAACTGGAATACATCCTGCTCGACATTCTGGGATTAAAAAATACTGAGTCATCTATTACTATGGAGAGATTATAAGAATATGTTTTTTTAATGGACCGCCCCAAGGCCTAGCACAACCGCCCGTGGCTCCCAGTCCACCCACTGTATATGTACATTGTTGAAGCTTTCAATGGTATGGATTACCTGGCAGGCTATCTATTAAAGTAGCGCAGGCTAAATCTTGCTTCCCATTACTGCATTGTTCCATTGCCTGGGGCTAAATTCAGCCCCCTTGTTTGAGTTCCATAATTAGTTATATCAACCTTACATTCTTGAAACAAACCATAATCAGACCCATGATCCTTTTGCTTTCCCCTTGGTGTAATCTCAGACCCTCTTTTACAAAACAATCTTGATGACTATCTGTACAAAGAACATCGCCCCAAAAGAAACCATGTATTCGTAATGTTTATCACATGTACATGAATTCCTGATAGGGTGGTCACATAGGCTTTATATGTGTTCCTAACAAACAGCTTTAAGAATCAGAGTGTAAGAGAGTGAGTAGGATTTTACAATGTTTCATATAATTAATCGTCTACTTGCTTTAATGCTGTTGTGAATGATTTTTTTATTTTTCTAGTTTTAAGTATCTTATTTGTTTTGATCTGGGATTGGCTGCATTGTTCATTACTGCAACGGCCTTACTTGATTTTTTTGTATAGTTCAACTACGTCATATTTTATAATGAGTGTAAGTCATGAAACTGTATTCAAGTGTTGAATGTATGTAGCAGCTAATGTTTTTATTCAGAATAAAAACATTGATTGACTGACACATTTGCACATTCTCCCCTATCAGGAGAAAATTGAAGGAGGCAAAGATGCAAAAGATGTTGTCACAACAATAAAACATAAATCCAAGTAAAGGTAGTCCCCATTGAAAAACATGTTTGTAAATCAGGCCCTTTGTGCCTCTGAGCCTGTATGGCGTCATTCGATCCAGATACATTCCAAATGCACCTATCATCATACTATATTATAAAAGGCCAGCTTTATGTTTGTCTGAGGCCATTCTGCTCCTGCTACGCCTGGTACCCCAGTTTTGGGTTTTTTCTGCAGCTAATTGCATGTTATCATTGTTGAAATACACATTTTGATCAACTGGAATGAACATGAAGTCTTAATGCTGTATGCGTAAGGCAACAGCTACCTCTAGCAGTGGCACCAGGCCAAGCAGGAGCAGGACAGCTTCAGACAAACCTACATCTACCTTTTTATTATACAATATGAATGTGCAAAACAATTGAAAATCCTTTTCAACACAATACACAATGGTAAATGAATGAAAAAGAATGAAAAAGAATGAATACAAATTGTGGTGGTAAAAAACCCTCTCTCTTTCCAGAAACACCCGACCAAAGTGACCAAATCAAAAGACCATCTATACACATTCATGCAGCATTGAAACAACAACAGATCCAAAACATACTAAAGTGATATACAGCTAACACAATTAGACTGAAACAAGGTAATACATAAAAAATTAGTTGGATTAATGACCACCAGCTTGGTCTCCCACTGGATTTTGGAGGAAGTGCTAGCATATATTCCCATAGCATGTAGTATCCTATACATCCTGTAAATGATGAAGCTGGCAGCAAGGAGTGGGTGAAGGGCTCCTAACTGACAGCCATGATTCAGCCAATTTCACCTACAATATTTCCTCAACAGGCCACCTTTACCAAACAGTGGCCTGCATACTTACAATGCATACACAAGGAGAGGACCAGGAAGTGGTGGCAGATTGAGTGTCAGGTAAGGAGGCAGACTGAGGTTTGGTATCAGGGTTAGGCGTGTATGTGTGATTATGTGTGTGTGTGTGTGTGTGTGTGCGCGTGTGTGTGTAATGCAGAGTGCGTGAAGGGGCAGAATAGGAAGGGGAAAAGGGCTTCAAACTGGGGGTTGCGAGCAGACTCCTGCAGAACACAGGAGAAGTGGGGGGAGGTGGGCAGGGGCGAGAATGGGCATTGCAGGGGTGTCTCCCACATAGGATACATGCAGGGCAGCGGTGCAGACAGAAAACAATGTTTACTCACAGCTCCGAAACTGATAGAGGAGAACCAGCCTTCAGTGAAAACAGCCTCATAGATCTGCCAGGCAAGGAAGCTGATCAGGATAGAACATGCAGTAGGTGTAAGGTTTACCATTTCCATAAGAAATTAGAGTTGCTGTTTGAGCAAATCGGGATTTGCACCATTGTTAAACTCTGGGGATCAGAGCTCACTAGCGGAATAGAGAGCAACCACAGGCTACCTGTTCAGGAATATTGAAAGAAATCACAGAGACTACAATCATGTAGTAGCTTCGGAATTGGCAAATTTTCATTAATGTTTCAATCACTTTAGAATGTGCCAGCAAAGTGTACCGCAGTGCACGCATTAGCACTGGTTAAGTGGTATAAAATGTCTGAGATCTTTGCGTGAAAGATAAATTATGAAACATCATAAAGAGGACTGCGTTTGTTTCATAATGTTTAAGCAGAGATCTCAAAACACCAGAGAAACTCTATTTTATTCATTCACATATCTGTATTTAAGTCTTTACACACTCTATTATTAAAGTATCATCCACACTGAGAAATCAAGTGACGTAATCAGTTACACTCCTAGGGGAAGAGCTGCAGGAGACCCGATCAAACCATTCACATTTGGAGGTTTTGACTGTAAACCAAAGACTTCCTTTAATTCAATATTGAGGCTTTAGGAAAAAGGAGTCCATCCATTTTTGCATTGTAGATATTATTGTGACTTCCCTACTCAGACTCTTAACAACAATAGGTTTAACGTCTCCCGCACCCTAAAATATTTTCTCCAGTCTCACCATTACAATCTTTTTTTACTGCAAACTTCGTCTTCATTTTATCTGTCTTTCTCTGCTTCATGGTGTTATTTTGAATATTATTTGATGCAAATATCCCCACATATCCTCAAAGATCCCCTGGAGAATTGGCATGCAAGAAAAACGGTTTGAAGACTGACCAATAAACCTGGTTCTCTGGAAATTCGGAAGTGTCGTGAACCACTTTTTCAAGAGGCCTAATGGTGCCAAATCTCACTTCGATATTATTTATTGAATGGATTTAATTGTTCATTTATAACGTACTTAATATCAGTGTTGTGGTTTCTAAGCGGGGGATCATGATTCTCACTTGTATGGCGCTGCGTTGTCTTGCTTCCAAGACAAACACGTTGCCCCTGGGCTATCCATCCTCACCAATTAGAAATGCTGCTTGTATCTGGCTCTTGTTTGTGTTGGAAGTGGACTGCATGGATGCCTTTGACAATAGGATGTAGGATTCTGCATACATTTTCCTACAAACGAACAATATGGGATGTCAGGATATCCTCATCATTGGCATCAGTTGACCTTTTCCTTTGCCTAAAAGGAGGCAGTCTGACATGGAAGTCACTTCACAACGTTTACCCTCTTGGCTAGTTTTCCTTAGGACCATAGATTGCATTTGTCTGTGCTCTTTGAACTTATCACTGCTTACCTTGCCTTACAGAGTCTCTTCTTTGGATTCACACCTCCTTTTTATTATGGATGAAACGACAACAACCCAAAGGGTGGGATGTGCTGTTCTTCTGAAAATTACCACACAGGAAAGAATGAAAGGAACCCCTGGCACCAGCCAATTTACACAATGGTCGTTGCACTGACTTTAAGCTATTTCTTGGGTTGTTGGGCACATTATTTATGAATCATAACATTGGTTTGATACTATAAATGGTACTACGAATAATTGTTCTCAAATGTGATGTGCTCACAGTCCTTCCTTAGGTCAGTGTGTCGTACCACTGATGTGGCCTGGGGCTTTCAACACCCACACCCTGGGGCTGGCGAGGTGCCCTCAGGCTATCACTTCACGTGGGCTTCCTGACTTATGCAGCCCAGACCCAAGGTTGGACTGGGCCATAAAAGTGACTCGGGCACCAATGAAAAAGTGGCCCACAGTTGTAAATGAATAGTACCCAAGGGGGAGTTTAAAAAAAATGATATGTGACATATGCGGCCCAGCTTTCTTGAGTACTGAAAGCCGGAGGTGGTGCTCGTGGCTGTGGCCATGCCTCCGTGCCAATGCACCCCTTATGTCTCTCTTCAACTGTTTTTACCATTATTTTTCTCCCGAGTTGCTGCTCTTCGGCCCCCAGGCTTTAGATGGTGCAGCCCATCTCAGGAGGTCAGGTATAAAAACACATACACATATGTAGTAAACTTAAAAAAATTATGCAGGTGTCTGTGTCCTGATGTATTACCTCCCTTTGTCAGTTTGGAAGGACTGCAATCCCCTCGCTAGACGGGCTATATTTCCGCCGAGGGTTACACTTACATATTTTGAAAAATAAGATTGATGCGAAGAGAATTTGTTCAGAATTTTGGCACAAGGTATAACTTAATATTTTTGTAAAACTTTTAAGCCCCTCTTAAGATCAGTCCTTTTAGTACTACTACTTATTTAATTTTACTGTATTCTTTTATAAAGCGCGCAGCTGCCCAAGGACATTGTGTTGCTGTTACAGAAATCCGAGGCAAATGATACATGCATATACGTACAGTAGCAGTTGGCATGACGTAGTAGACAAAACAGAGTGGTCTTATTTGAACATCCGTGTTTTGAGTGATTTGCGGAAGGTCCCATGGGAGGGTTCAGCTCTGAGTGAAGGGGGCAGTGACTTCAAATGTTTGGCCACTATAAAAGGGAAGCTTGCTCCTCCTGCTTTGACACATTGGACTTTGGGGATCAGTAGTCTGCAGGTGTATGGTGTTCTACTAGGCCTGGAGGAGTGTACTCTAATTATTTTCTTGGAGAGATAAGGCGGGGCTGCGTTAGCGAGGCACTTATAAGTAATGGCTAATGTTTTGAACAGGACTCTCTCACTGATGGGCAGCCAGTGGACATCTCTTCTTGCTGTCGTGATGTGTTCCCTTTTTGGGACACTGAAAGCTGTCCAGATGATGTGTTCCCTTTTTGGGACACTGAAAGCTGTCCAGAGTGCATTATTTTGGATGACTTGGAGTTTTTTAAGGTTTTTGGAGAATGTGCCAGTGAATAGGACATTGCAGTAGTCCAACCTAGAGCCTAGGTCGGCTCTAGCTACGGCGAAGCTGCATGCTGCAGAAAGGAACTGGTTTGCTGCATTCAGTAGTTTGGTGGAGTATACAGCAGATGAGGCGATGGCACTGACTTGGCGGGATATAGAGAGGGTGGCATCTAGGTCTTGACAGTGGGAGGGATCCGGATTTGTATGTTCTCTTTCAGGAATGCAGTGTATTGGTTGTTGAGTTTTTTTAGGTCTTGTCCCCATTGAGGCCTAGGGGGTTTGCTGCCATCCAAGTCTGGATGATGGAGGATGCTGAGTTGAGGGCCTTAGAGTCTTCTTCATAGATACATGTGAGGGGTAGGAGGACTTCAGTGTCATCAGTGTAGTTGGTATAGGCTATAGTGCTGGAGTCTAGGATATTAAAGAGTGAGCTGGTGAAGTTATTGTATAATGTGGGAGAAATTCAAGAGTCTTGTGGGACTCCCGATAGAATGGGGGTGGAGGGAGTGCATGCATTTTCTGTGAACACGCTCATGTGTATACCCTCTAGGAAAGAGGCAATCCAAATTGTTGCCTCGTTTCGAGAAGTGGGCCAATATGGTGAGGTGGTGGCAGAGTATTTTTTTGGTCCATTAGGTTGAATGTGGCTGATAAGTTGAAAAGGAGGAGCAGGGCAGGTTTGCCGTTTTCCCTAATGTCATCCATCTGATTTTTTAGATTTAGCAACGTCGATTCAGTGCCATGGCCGGGTCGGAAGCCCGATTGGCGTAGGCCTAGTTTGTGGTTTTCTTCTAGGAAGTGTTGGATCTGGAGGTAAGCTGCTCTATCAAGGATTTTTAGAGGAAAATTGACTGTAGTTATGGGCCTGTTGTTGTTGGAGGCTGAGGGGTCTAGTGAGGTTTTATTTAGGAGTGGGAGTACCCAGGCCCCTTTGAGACATGATGGGAACAGTCATGAAGTCAAGGAGGCGTTGATGAAGGCCACAAGGAAGGGGGCTAGGATATCAGCACATTCCTTGATGATTGTGGCTGGGCATACATTGTCTTTGTATTTAGAGGGATTGAGGTTTTTTAGGATGGAGAGCACTTCTGATTCTGAAATGTCCTTGAAGGAGAATGGAGGTATGTCTGGGGTCGTTGAGTTGAAGGCAGGGGTTGCTCTTGTGAAATGGCGTGAACACACTCTGTTTTGGTTGGTACGTGTCTTATTATTGAGCAAGTCTTTTTTGCTCATCATGGTGGTTTTGATGTTGGTGCACCATGTTTCATGATGATAGATAGTGGGGTGGGGTATGGGTCTCTAGTTTCCTGAAGATGGTGCAAATGTCCCTGAAATCTGATTTGGTGTTTCTGATCCTAGTATTAAAGTTTGTGAATTTGTCCGAAATGATTGCTTCTTTGTAGACTTTGGATGCTTTAGCAAACTCCTGTAGCTGGGTCAGTTTTTTCTTTTTTTTTATCCAAGCAGACTGGGCTGTCTGCTTTTTGTTTCAGAGTTCCAGTAGCTCAGGGGTGTACCAAGAGTTAGCGTGACTAATAGGTTTTGCTTTCTTCACTCTGAGGGGGGCAATGGTATTGACTGCCTGCTTCAGCATGGTGTTTTAAAGGACTGCTAGTGTGCTGGGATCCTTGGGTAATGGTGGTTTGAACTCCGGAATGTCTGGAGAGGGATGAGGTTGTCTTTTGTCAACTTTCTTAAGCTATGTGCTACTGCTGGTGGAAATGAGGTGCTAATGGGCTTATGCTTCCTGAGATGAGGGATGGAGAAATGGATGGAATGTTGGTCCGACCACAGGCATAGGGAGTTGGATGTGTTGTAAGACTGACAATTGAGGTCTACTATCCAGTATAGAATTCTGCCTTTGTTATGTGTGGGGCTGGTGATGCGATGAATGAATCCTAAGGTGTCTAGAGCTTCGGTGAGAGTCCTGGCTTGCAGGTCTTCAGGGTCATTGAGGCCTAGGTTCAGGTCACCTAAAAGGATGATTTTGAAGGAGTTCTTGATATTGTCATTGAGGAGATGGAGGATGATTTCCTGGAAGTTGGATAAGGGGCCGCAGGGGGCGGTAGATGATGTGTTGTCTGTTGGTGTAGGTGGGAGATATGGCTCGGATGAGAGATAAGATTCCTCATTACCATCTAGAGAGGAGTTGATTTTTCAGAAGGAAAGGGACTCCTTGACTGTGAGTGCTGCCCATCCACCTCCAGCATTAGGACGGTTCTGTCGATGGATAGTGTAGCCAGTGGAGAGAGATAGCAATAATGCAGTGCCAGAGGCCTGCTGGAGCCAGGTTTCAGAGATGGCTGGGGAATCCAGGTTATGGGAGGTGAGCAGGTAACTGATGTCCAGGGCATTGGCTGGGAGGGAGCGACCATTGATGAGGGCATAGTTCAGGGGCGGCGTGGTGACACTATGGTGTTTGGGTTTAGATGTGGTGGAGTGTGCAAAAGGTTGGACTGTGAATGTGGGTGAGATGGCAGCATTTGGCATAGCACACTGGGTGGTGGGAACAGCAACATCTGGCAGAGCACACTGGGCAGTGCATACTTGTGAGCCAGCAACATTTGGCATACCATACTGGGCAGTGGATACATGTAAGATAGCAGCATTTGGCATGGCACACTGGGCGGTAGGAGCACCAACATTTGGCATAGCACACTGGGTGGTAGGAGCATCAACATTTGGCATAGCACACTGGGTGGTAGGATCATCAGAGTTTGGCATGGCACACTGGGTGGTAGGAGCATCAACATTTGGCATAGCACACTCGGAGATAGGAGCATCAGCTTTTGGCATAGTATGCTGGGCGGTGGGAGCATCAACATTTGGTATTGCACACTGGGTGATAGAAACAACAACATTTCGCATAGCACACTGGGTGGCAGGAGCATCAGTATTCAGCAAGGCACACTGGGTGGTAGGAGCATCAACATTTGACATAGCACACTGGGAGGTAGGAGCATCAGCATGCTGGGTGGTGGGAGCATCAACATTTGGCATAGCACACTGGGCGGTAGGAGCATCAGCATGCTGGGCGGTGGGAGCATCAACATTTGGCATAGCACACTCGGAGATAGGAGCATCAGCTTTTGGCATAGTATGCTGGGCGGTGGGAGCATCAACATTTGGTATTGCACACTGGGTGATAGGAACAACAACATTTGGCATAGCACACTGGGTGGCAGGAGCATCAGTATTCAGCAAGGCACACTGGGTGGTAGGAGCATCAACGTTTGACATAGCACACTGGGAGGTAGGAGCATCAGCATGCTGGGCGGTGGGAGCATCAACATTTGGCATAGCGCACTGGGCGGTTGATAGATGTGCAACATCCTCTATTGGTATTACGAATTTGGCCGTGGGTGCAGGTAAAGCAGTGAGTGTAAACAAAGGGTACTGATTTTAAGGGGACAGTTATAAACATCATAACCATTATAACCATCATTCTCCCAGGGTGATTGGCCCCTTCAAAACAGGCCATCCTCCACCCCTAATTGGGGAACCCAGAAAGTATCCTCGACCCTCTTTTCCGACTTCAAATCTCGGGTTTACATTTTTATGCAATGCACCACGTAATGGGCAATCTGGTTCTGTGGTTTTCATTGGGCACACCCTCCTGCTAAGGAAGCAACACTCGTTAGGTGCACCAGCACCTGCGACAGTAGCAGGTGCCCTGCGGCCCCCCCATAGCAGAAGTCAATGAGGCACCAGGTGGCTAATGGGGTGGCTCTTATATGAGGAGAGCATTATGTGAATGTTTATCCCTTCCTCTCCACATCCTCAAGTCTAGTGTCTAGAAAGAGGAACTAGAGAACCAGATCATGGCCTATGCAGAGGGCTGTTTGATACACAATATTAAATCAATAGCAAGTCTATCAGAAATGCACAAACTTGCATTCAAAATGTTTTCTGCTTGACGCAACGACCGGAGTAGTCTTAATGGAGGGTGTTGCAAACTTTCTAGGCTATAAATCCGACTTTTCAACAATAATGAAGAGCAAGTAGAGGAAAGAGATACAATTTCAAAAAGACGGTGCAGTTATGACTTTTAAATTTAACAGCTTAACATGTTTAAATTGTAAAGATCCTCTCAAATCCCCTGAATGGCGTCAAATGGAAAGGGATTTTCGGACCCATTGCGGTCAGGCACATCATAACCGGTCACGCACTACATTTCAGTCTCAGCAAATAAACCGTAGCTCACGGATCAACATATTATTAAGGCCTAAAGGCATATGTCATCCTAATTTGACGTGATGGTGTGCGTGCTTGCAATTATTTTGAAAGCAGTGATGAATGATGTTAAACAATTGTGACAAATTAGGGCAGTCTCTGAATTGATATGCAGAAATACATCTACCGCAGTTTTTCAAACATTATAATTACACGACTGCGGTGGATTGAGTTCCACATATTAATTTAGAGACTGCCCTGAATTGTCACAATTGTTTAACATCATTTATGACTACTTTCAAATGTCAGTAATGGCAATTAATTCTGATTCACGTGCGTTAATCCTCCAGTCCTCTTGGGAATTTGACCCATGATGGGTGTCTGGAGTGGTGATGCATTTAGATCTTTCTGGTTTGTTTCCACTTTATTTTCCATGTTTGTTTTCATGAAGAAAGGAACTTAAAATCAGGGAACGAATCTGGCATCTTAAGGAGGGCACTGGAGATGTTAAGCGTGATACAAACTGAATGCTTTCCCGAAGAGGACATTATTTAGGAACTTGTGTAAGAGTTTGTAGCTCCAGATGAAGGTCATGTCTGATTGTGCTTTCCAATCCCACGGGTGTTCCAGTAGTATCTAGGGGTACCCATGGTCTACACCCCTGAGCTGACCAGGGCTGCAGAGGCAGAGGGGTCTATATCCAGGGCACCATACAGATTGTCCATGTCATAGTGATACAACTATGAGCAGAATAATTTCCAGATACTGATAAGTGGAACCTTTGTTGTGCAACTCATTTATCCATGTTTGATCAATCACAGAATAAAGACTCCCTCTGAGAGCTGTGAACGGAGGATAGCACAGGGGCAAACCGCTGGTCTTGGAAGCAAGACCACACAGAGCAACAGAGATGCAAATCTCGGATCTGCGCTTAGAAACCGATTTCAGGAATGGTATTAGGTGTGTTATGAACGACCAATTAAATAAATAAACATACTGAGATTTCCCTCTATGGCCTTCAGATGAACTCTCCATTGGATGCATTAGTCTACTGATCTTTTTAATTGCCATCATTTCCACGATGAAGCGCGGACGGTTGAGGGTTGCATAGTAAGTTTTGGGAGTCTACAGTATTCTGCAGCTGATTAGTGTCCTTGCTTTTCTCAGTTTTGCTGGGCTGAGGTGCTCTAGGAATAGGGTCTACTCGAGGAGGTCTTTGGAGTTCTGTAGTGGGTTCTTCAGTTGTACAGTAGATTAAATGTAGGATGTTTGAGTGTTGAGGATCATTGCGGTGAAAAAGTCCTTTAGTGACTACCGTCTACGGCCAAGTTGAATGCTTCAGTACTCTTTGCTGCTGTCTGAGCTTGGGTTATGACTAAGGACTGAAAGAGTGACATTAGGCTGTGCAGTCTGGAAGGTATATTGTCAAGAAATTACATCCGGACTACTGGTCATGAAACATGATTGTTTGCTATTTTGCAACCTGAACAGATTAAGAATCTGTAATATGGAACATTGAGTGATAGGACTCAAATCTGAAATCAGCTGATTCACTCTAATCCTTTCCAGGGAATTCAGACTTCGAGTGAGTCTGATTAACTCTAATCCTTGCCAGGGAATTAAGATCCACATAATGCTGGATGCTATCCCAGTGCATGGCGAGTTGCGGTGCTGTACTATTTTCCTGTGCATTTCAAGACTCATACTAGGATAAATAGTGTACACGTGTGTGGCACCTCTGTGAGTGCACAAGGCAAATATGGCATCATCACCATGATCAGCACCAGAAGGTGAACCCCTTAAAGAATGGCAAACTCCCATATGTACATTATTAGGTGAAAAAGGGATGTGCGGGGAGCCCCACACAGTCCCATGTGTTCCTTGATGCAATTTAAGATTCTAGTGTTATTCATGTAAATCATTACACATATTGTCTGTTTCACCAGACTGACCAAAAATGGATTAAATTCGAGAAGGTTGTTCTTAATTAGAATCAATTTATTTGGAGTGAAAAACATCATCCTTTTCCACAGAGGGTTTTAAGTGCGGCTCCTACATTGCATCATAACTCAAAACTGGCAGATCTCTCTGGTTAAGGAACTTCATGTAGTGCGATGTAAAGCATAGTTGTATAGCACCCACTTCCATTTTGGCAAACTGATTGTGCATTCCTCTACAAGAAAGAAGGAGGAGTAAGGGTTATTAGTGGGATAGTAAGGGATGCATGTGAAACCTTATGTGTCTATGAGTACCGGCTGGAGGTGCTCTTGCCCTTATTGCTGGTGTAGTTCTATGTGGTTTGGCAGAAACGCTTGGGTGTGTCGTTTATCTGAAAGGGAGAGCCCAAGATTTGATCAATCACATAGCTGCGAAAATGGCTTAGCCACTAGCTTGGCTATGTGTGTCATACAGCTAGAGTTGTGAAATCTGACATGTCTGCATCATCACTAATGTTGTCTTGGGCAGCATTACACTGTTAAGAATGAAGTGGTCTGTGTTTGTATTCTGTGGTAGCAGGAGATTTAGCAGCAATTCTGTTAGTTGTAGAGAAGGGCACATGGTTCGGAGTAGTGAAGACCCCTGCTGAGGAATCTTAGTTCTAGACAGTACAAGTTTGTTGGAGGTCCGTGTGCATATTTGTATTCATGTCGTCTCCATTGGGGGCTGAGTTTTTGTTGTTCTGAGCTCTGTTTTAAGGCAAAAGCAGAGCAGTCTGATAGCCTGTGTTTGCTGATTGGGTTCTTGTGCGAATGTGTAAGTCATACAGTGATGATAATAAACCCAAAAGGGTCCCATCTTCTCACTTCTCTCACACTGTGCCATGATGGTGCTTCCTGTCATACAGTATGTGGTCTTCCTCTTTGTGCGGGCACCTAGACATTCGGTTGTGGATCATGGTCAACATAAATCAAAAGGATGATCCAACGTGACGTGTACACTTGTAGATTGGCACTACTATTAAAGCCCGCTGGCTCAATCAGAACACTATTATAGGATTGAAGTCTGTGAACATACCTCTTGAAGAATTCCTGGTCCCTGCTGTGTAAGGCAGGGTTGGTGATATCCTTTTGAATTGCATCATACGCTTGACCAGAGTTGAAAGCAGCCGCTTCTTGGGTCAGATTTCACCTACGGTTCAAGTGTGAGGGTACTGTCCCAGACGAGTCTGACATTTTATTCTTTACCATTCAGAGTGGGCAGGTTCATATATTTTTAGGTCAGGCGATTGTTGCTGGGGTGGTCCTTGTGGTTCTTCAGATCTAATTTTGTTTTTATTTGTGTTAAGTTTGTTGTGGGCAGGTTTAAATCATTTCAACCAGGGGGATTGGTGTGGGGTGATTATTGTGGTGGTACTGAACATCCTTTTCATTTGTGTGGGGGACATTTGAGTCTATCTGTCTTCCTCCAACCATTAACTTGTGTAAAACAGATATTAAGGTCAGTTTCATTTGGCATGGATTTGCCTGTTAGTTTGTACATTATTTTGTAATGCTCTACATAGTAAACACTGAGGGCTGATTTGTTGATGGGTTAAAAAATGAGTATTTTGTTCATTTTGATGTGCAGTGCTGAAAGACTGGATCCCTGTGGTACTCCACATGTGATGAAGCCATGCCATGACATGAAAGGGTCTGTTTCTGGTTTCAGTCCTATTTGTGAAACATTATGTAGTACAAAGTAGAGGTGTCTCAGTATTTTAAGCAGTATTTTGTGACTGATAGAGTTAAGTACTGCAGATTTACTCAGAAGTGTCAGTGCAGATGTGTTTTTGTCAGTTTTTTTTAGCTTATCCCAAATGGAGGAGAGTGTCAATTCAGATCACTTCATTCACTTGATGCCTTGTTTTGATTCATGTGGATGGTTGCTGGTTTTGATGTGACCTTGAAGTAGCTAAAAGATACATTTCCCCAGGATTATAGTTGTATGGGGTGTATTGGAGATGGGGCAGTTTCCTTCGGAATCACTGGGTACAGAAGATTTTTGTTTTTTTGCACAGGCATAACAAACAATTGCATAACAAAAGTGTTTTGAAGGATCTAGGGATGGCATCGCATTCTATGGACGAGTTGAGGAGAGAATGGTATATAGTGGAACATCTGAGATTTTGGGTTATAGCTTGTAGATGTTCAGGAGCATTAGTCAATGGAAGATCAGGATGGGGTTCTGCCATTCAATCTGCTATCAATTTAGGTAGGAGTGCAAAGCTTCCAGTGAAGTTGTCCATAATCTGTTTGATGCTACTCCCAATTCTGGGTGTAGTGCTGTCAAGTCCTTCTTGTGTAAGTGGTCTTGAATCTGTTACACTTTCTCACATAGATCTGCTGGTGTATGCAGAATTGTTGGCATGGCACCACAGATGTGATGCTGCCGGAAAGTGTTCTGTCTCTGTCATGAAGACTGTAGGCAGTGTGCAAAGAGGGTTTTCCTTACTTTTATTATTTCTGCTCTGCTACTCCAGAGTTGATGATAATTCATCATTTTGGTGGCAAATAGATGTCTCTCAAGGTTCACCTGAGCTTCTTATTTTCTTTCTTGACCTGGCTGAGTTTGCAGTTGAACAAGCTAGTGCCATTTTCTTTTGTTGGTATTTGAAGCACTTCTTTGGGCGTAGTATGTCAGGAGTTTATGATATTAATGCATGATTGGTGCCGAGTACTGCAGCTGGTCTTTCTGTCTGGTTGTTGTTGAGTGGGTCAGGTTTGCAGAGGTTTTAGTTTGTTCAGAATCATGTCCACTTTGACATTCTTCCAGTGCCTAATCAGCAATGGAGGAACCTTGATGCTTTTGAACAGTGATCTAGCTTGAGAGAACATGGTGAAGGGGTTGGTTGTGTGGTTGCCCAGAGCATGAATGGTAGGGGTTAGAAAGTTGACGTGTTGTCATGGCAGAAAGCTCCATCTTGCACATGTCCATCTGAATGTGTGGGTGCCTTTACTGATTGTTTGAAATGCTGAGCAGCCAGCTTTGCAGAAAGATATTTTGCGGACACATTGGTCTCTTTTTCCAGTCAAACTTTGAATTCTCCTTGGCCTATGAGAGGGTTGCTGCCTCCTGCGAAATTATAAGCCACATCTGTCAAGTTGTCCAGGAAGGAGGCATGATTTGAAGAAATGCAGTGTGAAATTGATCAGGAGCTGTTTTTAATAACTCAGAATGGTGCCTGAGAGACATGTGCTTACATCGATGGAGTCTTTGTGTACCGTAGGTGTTCCTACTACTATTTTACCTGTACTTTTGATGAGTTTAATGTTGTAATCTGAGGGCATTGCCTAGTAAATAATAGCTGAAAATCTGTAGGACAGGTTTATGTTATAAATGGTATATTCATTGTTCCTTTTCTGAAGAGGCCATTGAAGTTTGTGGAATGTTTTTATAAGGCACTGGTGTTGATGAGGAGGCTTCTCGCTGCACTATTTTCCTTACTTCTCCAATATATCCTATGTTTTTTCTGGGCTGTTTGTTGGTTTCACTGGGGGAATGGGTTTATACTCAAGAGTGCTATGTTTATCATTGAAGAGGGTGAGCAGGTTATTTTTGGGAGAGAGGTTGTCATCTTAGTTCCATTGGAATTTGTTAATTTGTTGGCATTGTGTGATGAAAGAAGTGATTTTTACATGATCCAAGGAGTAGTAGGTTCTTGGGAATTTGTCTGTAAGTAAACTAGGCAGAGGTTGAAATGTGGGTGTAAGTAAGTTTCCTTGGTGGTTAGTATTCATCCTCAGTATTCACCCTCTTATTTTTGTTTGCTTGTGATGCTGGATTTTTCATGAATGTTGTGTATTTGTAGTGGGAAAAATGAATGGGGAGAAGGAGAATCAATGTGTGCAATGATCTTATTGCATGGACACTGGTGATGGGCCTCATTACGAGGTTGGGCACCAGTGGGTTGCCGCCAACAACATAACACCAAGTCCGGCACCTGACTACCCATTGCCACCGGGACATTACAAGTCCCAGCAGCGCGGGAAGCCAGGCGTCCCCATTCCCATAGAGTCCCATACAACTCTATAGGAATGGGGAGATGGAAGCCCTGGCACTGTTGCTAATGGTGACAAATTTGCCTACTAGGGCTGCTCTACCCGCCAGGTTCAGACCTGTCAGTTGCAGCAGCCCTGGCAGGCAGACTCGTAGTGTGGCGGTCCAGAAACAAGGGTGCCAGTGTGCTTTCTGGCACCTTTGTTTCCGGACCGCCACACTTGTAATGAGGCCTATATCTATTGTCCTACCTCAAATCGAAAGAGCATGAGGAACATTTATTAAAGATGAATGGTCTGCTGGGGTACACAGACTATCAACCTGGCAGTAACAAATTGCATGTTCTGTACAACCACCCTGCAAACATAGCTTCCATACACCACCAAAGTAATATCTCTTACCCAAAAGAGTGGCAGTATAATTCAGGTGTGTGTGTGTTAATGAGCTATAGCAAATATTCACTTATGTGTGAGTAAGATTTCTTCAGTAAAGCTGACCCAGTGAAAAATAGGCAAGCAAGTTGGTGGTGGACCTGGCAGAGAAAGTTAAATATGCAGCAAATAAAATCAAAAAGGCCCTAGCCAGGCTAGCCAGGTTGGGTTCGAAAGACTGTAAACAAAAGACTGATGTCTTGGAAGGGAGCCTGTGAAAGATCGTATTCACCCCCAATTCCTCTTGTCCATTTCTGAGGGATCCCCTCTTTACCCACCCCTACTTCTGGGCAGCCCCACTGCCATAATATGCCCACCACACCTCTTACCTGTACCCGTCCCTGCTGCCTCTTATTTCTGCTCTCCAGGTCACTTCCCCAAAACCAGTTGTCATGTAGAGCGCCAGGGGACCACTCCGGTGATGATAGAGCGCGGTACAAATATACTTTAAAATTATCATTAACATTAACATGTATGTCACACAATATGATACAGCCTTTTGTGCATCAAGTTTTAGAGGAGTCGTCTATAGATCACTATCAGGCTAGTTTGCCATTCTGATGACTCATGTTAATCGATGTGTTCAACAATCAGAAATAAGATGATCACTACTTAAAATCCCCTAACCAATTTCTTCTCTCTTTACTAAATTCTCCTTTGCTTGGAAATCTTTTATTCAATCTCTTCAAATAGATGCAAATAGATGCAATGCAAAAACTCCAATTATGTTTTGTTAAAAGACTTACTGTAGGAAAATGTTAGTAATGTAACTTAGGTCATTCCACCTGCAACAAATTATAAACCCTACCCACACTAAAGTAAAATACCCCAACTCCCAAACAACTACAAAACCCTCTCTGAAAGATTTCTTAGTTGCAGAAGCAAGGCCCTTTTACAGCCAATTGAGCCTGACTAGCCAAACCTTTCAAATGCTTTTGTGATCTCTGAATACAGTGAAACTTTGAGTGATTTGGACTTAATACAAATGTATTCACTCAGTATATCATGTGAGAAGCATCAGGGAAAAATAACAATATTTTCCACAATAAACTAAGAATGCTGTTGTCTGAACCAGAACACATTAAGAAAGGACATTGTTGGAAAGAAACCATTCTTGAATTGCTGATGAAATATGACATTCTCTTCCAGAAAACATGGCCAGATTTCCAGGAGTAAAAAAGACTTGAGATAAATGTTTTTCTGAAGGACAAATTATTGAATTGAATTTGTTTTGGAAAAAGGACACCATTTCTAGGATATATAATATGCTGGAAATGGGACTGAAGAAGGATATTATTGGGATGGTACACTGATACCAGAGGAAACAAGTAAACCTTTGCATCACATAGGCAATTAAGGGTAGTGTGTGAAAACACACCATGATCACAAAGACATTATTAGGAAGATTGATGGACTTGGACTTCAATTTAAGGATATACATTAAACGTGTTCATCCAGATACACAGCACTGGATAATTTGAACAAACAAAACGTGAGGGACATATTGAGAAGGAACAATGATTGGAATGAATGTTTAATAGAAGGACAAATACATATACCAATACACTATAGACAGGCCTGGAACTTAGGAGCAAACAAGATTCAAGGCTTTTTGTTATGTGCACTCGTGGAATTGAATTTGTAAGAGTTAAAGGGACACTTTTTACTGGTTGCATATGCCAACATGAATCCAGGGACATCGTCATAAACAAACTGACTGAATTAAATATCAACTGGAAAATAAACATGTTTTGAAGAATAGTCCAGTGTTTGTGAGCAAATATGACTTTAAATTGATAAGAAACATTGATTTACTTGAATTTGTGTCATAATATGAACAATTGACAGATGAAGGTGATGGTTGGGAAACAAGTTCAAGCAACTTTAGTGTGATCAGTGATAGACTGAATTTGCAAGAGAATAATATACATTCTAAGGGAAACAGGTACGACACAGTTATGTGATGGAACATAACTCCGGGGAGACATTTATAAGAAAGATTTTGTGAAGACAAAATACAGTTACCGTCAGATAGGAATGCACAAATTGGGGGAACAACAGCAACTATTATTTCAAATTTGACCTTGATTTTCTTTCTGTAATATGTCCTTCATGTGCTAGGACTTTAATTTCCTTTGCCTGAAAATTATTCAGCAATTTTCTTCAATTCTCTTTCCAAATAACCGACTCCAAAATGGCTAGTGAAACTTTTTTTATAAGCATATACTTAAAAAAAATGCCATTTTCTGATCTTTACTTCTGTTGAACAATGCATTTGAAATCACAATACTGTGTCGGGGGTCACCTCGAAACTCATCAGAAAATCACAAAAGTTATCAAAAAGGAGTGTACGCTGGTGCAAGAAGTAACAGAGTTTTATTCAGGGCCCAGATGCAGCTGGAACATCTATATTCAAACAGATCATGCAACAGAACTGGATGAAAAGGCGCTGTCAAAGAAACGTCCCCAAATCTAGTACTTTTATACAATGCAAAGTAATTAGCATTTTTGATAGTGTGAATCTCCGCACACAAAACTGATTGCTGTTCGCAATTTGAACCCTTATAGAAAAGCTTACACTACATTGAATAATTGGGTCCACAAACCTTCCCACACCACCCTCAATTACAACATGTGATATCACAATCCACCCCCAATTCCCACAGCACAAAGTTAGTTCATTGAAACATTTGAGACGTCCAGTGGATCTCAAATCATCTTCCCTTGTCACCTCATCGCCGTTCACATGTCAGAGCCTTGAACCATGGACATGCTGCTACACAAATTTAGCATATCGGGGACACTCTACCCTTTTTTCCAGAGAAAATGTACTACGGGGCAATTTGAAAGCGCTGTGGTTTGTTTCGAGTCCATTAGAAAATCGTATTTTGCAAGTGATTTTTGAATTATAAAATGGTCATGCATTCATTACATGTTGGCAGAACCTGGGAGCTGTAATCTATGACCTTCAAAAATCGCAACCATTGTACACTTCCTTGAGTACTGGCCTGGGATTGCAGACTCTGCACTAAGTCACCGGCCACAGCGGCTTTTTCCGCACATAAATGGCTAACACACGTTTACTGAAAAAGCAAGCTTTTAAGGCCTAAGGATGCCGGTGCCGTTAACCCCCTACTGCCACATTCCGAGGTCCCTTACCGGGTCCCAATAGGGCCGGCTGGTTTTACCAGCCGCCCTTAGCGGGACCCGTTAAGGGACGAGGGTGCTAATAACGGGCTCGCTATTGGCGGGCCCGTTATTAGCTCCTTCCCCATTCCCATTGAGCCTTATAGGGGCTCAAATGGGAATGGGCAATGGTTTTCGGAATGGGGACTTACCGGGTCCGCAAAGGTCGGAATGTCTCGGTAAGTCCCCATTCCGACACCACTGACCCAGACACGGGTTTGGAGGGAGCCATGGTGCTATTAGAACCATGGCTGCCTCCAAACTCGTAATGACCCCCATTGAATCCAAAACTCTTAATAATTTTCTATGTCAGCAGGCTGTGTAAAAACCCATCGTTCAGTATCCTCCTATTCATCTTTTCCCATTATTTTGTTCCTACTCTTCATCTCAAAACCTTTTTTGTCAATACTCAAGGGTAACATCAACTGTCCTTTTCGCTTGTTAGAATATACTTTAAGAATGTTTGAAATAACGCAGAAGGTGATAAGAATGAGAATCAACACAGGGAAAGTCACTAGAAAAAATCCGGAAAACCAGGTGAGTAGCCATGTGAAGATGCTGTCTAGCCAGTCTTTTGTTTGCCCTCCATTAACTTTGCTTGTCATTTTTCCCTGCAATTTCCATACCTCTTGTATGGCTGCATGTAAAGTTCTATTTAAGGCGTCAACATCAGGTATGGCTGTATAGCACCTGGTCCCAAGTTTGGCCCAAACACCTCCTTTGATGGCTCTTAGGAGGTCAAACACAAAACGATTTTGAAGGGCCACCAAACGCAAAGCCCTCATGTCCTCTTTATAACTCATACTGTGTCAGCTGCAGCCATTTCGAATTTCCTGCAGCCTGCACTCCTGGAAGCAACAATGAAGTAAAGAAAGTAGCAGCCATGGACAACAAACAAAACTCATCTGGGATTGCAGCCATGTTCTCCCCACTCTTTTTTCAACAGTAATTACTCTCTTGTTTCCTTCTCATTATTTATTGTTGCTCATTTTGCTACATCATTTCTCCCTGCAGTGTAATCTTCATGGCAGTGCTATTTCGAGGCATCACTATTGCAGGGCTGAGCAAAGTCACAAGAGCGCAAACTGCACTCCAGTCGGTTGGAAGCTGGGCATACGGTTTGGATTTGCAGGCCCACCAGATATCCATCAGCGCTGCTATTCCTAGTGGCAGTGCCGCATTCTTCACTACCTTGGCACAGGTAAATTTGTTCCCTGGTAAATGGACCTACTTGATCTGAAAAACAAAGGGTATCATGTAAAACTCCTTAGGTCAACTAGTTGATGTTTTTCATGTAGCCACATTAAGGCATGCACATATTTTCCCCAAATTGTTCAGCAACTGTCATTCACCTTGGTAGCCATGTTTTGTTCAAAACCCACCAATCCTTCAGCACGACACTGCATTATACCCCCCTCCCACTTGTCATCATATCATGCTGCTCCCTCTATTTTTATCAGTGGCCTTGTATCACACCCGGGCATTCTTTGCCCTTTTTTACTTGTGCACTGCAATTTACTATTGACTCTTTTTTGTAATTCCCCTTTTTCAGTACCTTCTGTGACATATTCTTTTACCTTGTCCCTCGTCTCCTCTTTTTCCATCATGTTTGTTAATTTCACATCATTATCTTCATAAACTTGCTCCCCTTCATCCACCAACTGAACTAGTACCTTTTTCTCTTTAAATGAACTTCTAATGTTGCAGAGGGACAAGGGCATTAGGCATCCTGCTTCCTCATAAGACACTCCTTCGAGCAAGAAAACCTTGGGATCTCCTACTATGTGTGGAAGGAGGGAGCAGAAATAGCAGGTGCCATTTACTCTCTTTGTCTTCCCAAACGCATCATCTCATCGTAGCATGCATTTTCAGTTAATTAACTATGCTCCTCTTCAGTGCCATGGTGAACCCCTCCCAATTCACCATACTTCTTTTTCCCCTGTTTCTTTTTTTCATTCATTTGTGTTTCACTTTTCTCTTTAAAAATGAACCAAAGCAGAAGCATCAATACTATACTAAAAAATATGAACATCATCACACTCCAAAAAACGGTACATTTAATTTTCTTTGCTACACACATTTCATGAAAAACCTTTTCATGACTTTCATTTGCATTTTTTTTAGAATCTAATCACAGTAAAAAAAATTGAAAGAAAGATCATTAATACTCCCTATTATGTTGTACTATGGGAGACGTTGCTCTTGTCTTTGTGAACGTCGGTAATATGAACCCATCCTTGCCGACCTTCAAGCTTGAAAGCAGTTGATGTTGAATAGGAGATGGTATGTGGACCAGTGAAGTGCTCCTCTTTCTAACATTGTTCCTTATGAGGATTTGGTCACCTGGGTAAAGAAGTGCTGCTTGTGGAAAGTGTTTGTTTGGGTTACCTGATTGTCCACATTGGATTTTAGACCACCTCTGCAAGGATATATATTCAAGGGAGTTTATACATTATTTGAGATACATAACCAATTCCACCCCGGAATTGCAGAAGAAGAGTGTGCATCAGAGATTGTACGCAATGGCACATGCATTCTCCGCCCTTTAACAAGCTTGTGAGGAGTCAGGTGGCGATCTCCGATAGGTATATTTCTCAGTGCAAACAAAGCAAGAGGCAAACAATGCACCCATGGTTTTTCAAGTGTTTGAGTAAGCTTTGCCAATCACACCTTAAGCAGTCCATTCACCCTCTCTACCAAAATGTTGGCTTGTGGATGGTAAACGATGCATAATTTATGCTTTATCCACTGGAGTGCTGTTATTTCCTTTATTGAATACTTGGCATAGTGCTGCCCATTATCAGAACGAATTTCATCTGGAATCCCCCACCTCGGTAACACCTCCTTCACAGGAATGTTAGCCACAGAGCGGACGTCATTTTGGGCACAGAGCCCTTTCTCAAGTCAACATAAGAATGGACACACAAGTTTAAGCAGGTACTTGTAAGATGCACATCTCTCTTGCATATCAACGTAGTCGATATGCAAGTGCCAGAAGAAGACTTTGGGTTGTGCTAGTGTTACCTGTACAACTCTCAATGTGTGATCTGGCAGACATTTCTGGCAGGTGATGCAGTTATTTTCAAACTCTGCGACATACTCCAACAAATTTGGCAAAAACCAGTCTTCACTTCTCCTTTCAGCCACATGCTCTTTCAATATGTGCGCACTGTAATGAAACTGTTGCAATGCTAATTGTAACAGTTTTCTTGGCGTGACAACTTTTCCTGTGCTATCATGTCACCAATCCAAGTCAGTTAGAGATGAAGAACATCCTCGCCTCTTCCATAAATCTTTTTCAGCATCTGAAGCATCTTTCTGCAACTACATTTTCTGCAACATTGGGGTTACATAAAAGTTTTCTGGCAATGCATCTTTTTGTTTGACCATTTTTAATACTGTTATCAGAGGTATTTGTTCTTTTTTCGCCAGAAAGCAGCATATGTGACCCGTCTGGCAGGTATGCTGCTTCTTTGCTGCTCTGTATGCTCTTTCGTTTCCTAATGAGATAAATTCTTGCCCTGTTGTATGAGTTTTGCACTTTAGTAATGCTAACTCTACTGGGAGCGGTAACATTTCTAGTAGTTTACTCAGTTATTCTGCATACTGAATGGGAATGCCATTGCTTCTTTTAATCCCTCTCCTTTACCATCTTGCTGATCCTGAGTAAGTAATGTATTTCAAATCAGAAAAGATGTTCACTGCTTGGCTCTCTGACATGTTTAGTGCTTCGATCAAGGCCACCAACTCTGCTGTTTGTGCAGAGTAGTGATTTGGTAGTCATGTCTGTGAGTACACTATCAACTCGTCCCCTTTGTGTACTCCTTGTCTATGTCCCACCACTGTGCAACCTGAATGCCTTTGACTGTGGCCTGGTCAAAGCTGGAACTTCTGTCATTGAAAATCATGTCCCCCCTTCTATCCCTTCTTCCTTAACCAGGGGTTTACCTTTGCTCCTGCCTATGTATGCTCTGCAGTCATGTACATAATCCCCAGCCTCTATTTTCTCTGCAATTACCTGTGCTGGGTTTATGGTCCTACATCTCACCTCTTCTATTGCTGTGTTTGTTAGTGTTACCGCGTACCCGTAGGATCTCTGAGTTGTTAGTGTTGATTTTGTTTTTGCCAGTATTACAAATAAAGTATGTTCTACATACAAAACTACTGCACCCCATAGTTATCGTGGAAGGCTTCTCATAACAAATGTAGCATCAGCAAGTGCCTGCTCACATGGAAAATGTCCCTTCATCACTGCATCAAGTGACCAACTGTAATAAGCAAGTGACTTGTACCCCTGTCCCTTTTTCTGTGTCAGTAGTGATATCATTACTTTTCCATATGAATGTGAGAACAGGTGAAACTTTTCCTTGTAAATGGGTGTTGCTACACTAGTGCATGTGCTAATTTGTGTTTTAGCTCATCAAAGCTTTTGCTCATTTCAGCTGTCCTTTTTATGTGTGTTTTGCTTTTCTGTGCTTCTTTTAGGTCTTGCAGCAATGGCCTGTTGTACGTGGAATAATCAAAAATCCATTCTCTGCAGTGATTGCACAAGCCCAAATACTGCTGTAATGCTTTCACTGTTTTTGGTTGTGGAGTTTGTGTATGGCCTCTACTCTTTCCAGTGTTATTTTTCTCCCGTCTGCCGACACAATCTGACCCAAATACACACCCTCTTTTTGACAGTATTGTAATTTCTCTCTGTTTACTTTGTATCCTTTGTCTGCCACCAAAGTCAGTAGTGTCATTGTGTCCCTACTACACTCCTCTTCTGTTGGGCTGCACACCAATAAGTCTTCAACGTACTGTATTACTGTGCTTGCAAACTGCAAATTGCTCAAGTTCATTTGTATTATAAAGATGCTAGGCCCTTTGCAGTACCCATGAGGCATTCTAGTGTGTTTGAATCTGGTCCAGCGATACGTAAAGGTAGTGAGATAACTAGAGTCTGGATGTAGTGCAAGAAAAAAGCATTTTTTAAATCAACTACTGTGAATTAATGTGCCTTCGCGGGAATGCTGCAAAAATTTGTTGCAGGGTTGGGGACCAATGGATACTCTGCCTCAATAATATCATTCAAAGGGCATACATCCTGTATAAAATGCCACAACCACCCCTTTGCTTTCTTAATTGGATAGATAGCTATGTTGCAAGGTGATAAACTCACCTGTATTATGCCGTGCTGCCAAAGAGCATGCAGTGTCTTGTGTATGCCCTCATCTGCTTCTCAATAAAGTGGGTACTGCTTTACTCATGGCAATAGTGTTCCTTCTTTTAACTTGATGTGTAGTGCCCCAGCCCCTTTAAGTATTCCTACATCACGGGGTCCTGTTGTCCACAAGCTATTGGGCACCTTTTACAAATCTTCCTGCAAAATTTGGGTCTTCTTTTTTGTTATCTGAGTCATTTGGGGCACTGCACTTTCATTTATGTGTAATGGACAAGGTATGCTCAACTGGAACACTACTGTAACGCTCACCTGGTTCCCACGGGGGCGCTGGTCTAGTCTGGATTGCTGTGGCCTCTTCTAGCGTGATGCGCAGGACCCGGAACTCTGATTGGACAGGACCTCCAAATCGTGCTTGCCTGGCCCGTAGGAATATCCTTCTGCAGATGTGAAAGGGGATTAACAGTCTGCAGAATAGTGTGCTAGCTCCCCCCTTTCCCCCTTCGTTCCTCTCTAACGTCCTCCAAACCCCAGTTTAAGCTCACCTTATGGTTTGGAAGGATGAACTCTCCATCCTGCTTCTGGTGCAGGGGCGCGCGTTCGTCCAGTTACTTCACTGGTTTTCTGAATGGCTCTGGCAAAATCCACTTGACTTTCCTGAGCGATGCGCCGTAAGTATGAAAGTTCAAAGTTCAAGTGAGGTCCCCTTTATGTTGTCTTTCTAACCTGTGATCTGTCCTTTATTTCAGGTGCAGCATGAAGGCGATGCGTCAAGGGGTTAAACTGCCGAGGTGAGTAGTGATGAGGGCGATCCCTCTAAATGTCCTTATCATTCCCCAGAAATGTCTCTTGTCCTTTCCCCATAGGGGCTGGGGTACGGTACCTACCAACAGGCGGCGCCGACCCGAAATGTGGAAGAAAAGCCGGTAAGTATTATGGCTGTTAATCAGGCTTTCCTTCTGTGTTCCTTCTGCTCACCTTTTGTTTCTTCCTCTCTCCCCTAGGTGCAGAAATGTGGCGTCCAATGCTGACAGCCGCGATGGAGCCGGGATATGTCTCGAGGACAGGCGAGTGAAGCGTGGCGCTGCAGCAAGCAACGCAATGCTTTTAAATGGAAGTCTTTCTTCAGGGATGCTGGCGAGAAGATTCCGGATGCAGGTAAGAAGTTTGAAATAGTCCTTGCATTTCACCTTTCTCTTCTCTTCCTTCCTTGTAGGTCTTCCAGGTTCGAGGCGGGCGTGGCTGGAGTCCAGGAGCAGGAGCAGACACGGTGAGCGTTAAGCTGCAGGAATCAGAACAAGGCGAAGCATGAGCTGCTGTCTGGGCGTGGCTTAAATAGCCTCCATAGAAGTCCCAGGTATGTATCCTTCCCCAACTAGGTATGTGCCCTTCCCTGGCCACGCCCGAGTGAAAAATAGTCCCTATGAATAAATAGTCCCTTTCAGGTCTCAGGGAGGCCTGAAGCGTGCAGCATGGTCTGCATCAGGTAAGTGCAAAAAACACCTCCCTTTATGAGCCTGGACTGATGTCCAACATGAGCCTGGCACCAAAGGCGCCAGGACTGAGTCCAAAGAGCCCCTATAAGGGGCCTCTGGGCTTTTACCCGAGGGCATGATGCCTGCTTCCGGGGGTGCTGGGCCTGGCCTGGTGCTCCGGGGGTAGGCATCATGACAACTACCTCGCCTTCTTCATTATCTTTTGTTGCTCACAACTTAGTGTCACTTACTCTTGTCAATGTCAGTGGGATTGATAAATAGTATTGAACTCCATTCCATGTTGTTCTCATCAGTGACAACCAGTATACTCATGTCTTTCCATACCACTACTTTCTCCAGGTACAGTAGAGTCTTTATGCCTGAACTAACAGAGAAGGAACGCTGGGACCTGAACAAAAATGTGCTGGACAGCGGGAAAAACCTTGCCCTCAATTCCTGGCAACCATCCCAACAACACGTGTACCCCATACAGAAACACTTGCATGTGTGTGGGCATGCCTCTCGTGCTGTGTGCATAGTGTGCCTCAATCAGTATCGCCACCTGGGCTGGATGCATTCCATTTCTCTGAAAAAGAAAGTGTAGCATTCAATTTGCTGATTAGGTCCCTCCCAAGAATGTTGATGGGAGTGTCTTTTGAAAACAGCAGTGGTGCTACAATATGCTGTGTCCCTATAGTGGAGGGTACATCTTTTGTTAGAGGAACTTTCAGAATTGTCAGCAAAAAATTCTTGTGTGTCGACACTTTTATTAGATAATGGGAATCCTTCTTCCTTTATGCCTGATCTGGTTGCTCCAGTATCTAGAAGAAAAGAAGATACCTGCTGTCCAGTCTGAACTGCTACCTCTGGTTCCTCCTCAGGGTCAATTACTGCCAGAACAGGACACACTCGCACTCCCCATGGGCACCCCTATTGGGAAAATGTGTTAGCGGATGACGTAATTGCCTTACTGCCTACCTCTGTCACTCCGGTGTAACAGGGCACGGTATTCTCTCCCATTATTGTTACCGCTTCCGGTATTTGTGTCTGCACCGGTGCCTGACGTACACCCACTGTACCCCGAGTTCCTGCCATTTCCCCACGTTTCTCATACACTTGTACCTGGGCAGAAATACCTTGTGTTTGTGTGGGCTGTATCTGTAATTGCTGTTGCTGCGGCATAACCTGCACCTGTTGAGGAGTCTGCTGAATGTATAACTACTTTGCTGCCCTGTCTGTGCAATAAGAGTGCAAAATGGGCAAATTTCCCACATGTGAAGCACTGTACTTCGAAACATGGCATCATTCCCCTGTATCTCATTCCCCTTCCATGTGCATAGTATCCTCTGCCAGTCTAATACTGTCCCATGTACCCATTTCCTCCAGCCACCTGCATGACCCCTGCCTGCTGGAAGTTTATGAATATGGGTTGCTGCTGCATCTGTACCATTCCCCACTGCTGGTTGGGTGGCACCTGAGTGGAACCTCCTGGCTGCATTATTGCGACCACTGGAAGCCCTCCTTGCTGAGCTTGTGGAACAACAACTGACCTGTGAGTACTGATCCCTCCATATGTATCTTGTTCCATTTTTACTGAACTAATTTGATTTCCACTGTTGTTGCATTATCGGCTGTCTCCTTATCCATCTCCTGCTTTCTTTTGTAATAGTGTATAATTGTTGCCTGTATCTCAGGCAACCCTCTTGCGTCAACTCCCACTATCTTTTCTAAAAAGTCTGCCCATCTGCATGGAGCCCCCTCACTTAGATGTGGTAAAACAATGGTATTTTATGGGTATTTGTATTTCTATTTATTCAATTTTATATAGCACTTTAAGCCAAAGCACTTTAAATACAACAACATGAATACATTAGAAGCAATAAGATACAAGTCATGAGTCAAATAACCAAGAACACTATGCAGAACAATTTGCCAAGATCATTAGGTTAAAAACCAGGGTAGGGGAGAAGCAGGGGAGGAAGTAGTAGAGAGCTGTCAGGAGGAAGATTGAAGAAGGTGGGATTTTAAGGAGGAGCGGAAAGAAGAGTATGAGGAGATGGAGCAGATAGGGAGAGGTAAAGAGTTCTAGTATAGTGGGGCAAGGAGCTGGAAGGATCGGAAGCGGGAAGGGGCACAAAGTGCGGGTGGGACAGTGAGTAGGAAGTGGTCAGCAGAACAGAGGGGGCGTGAGGGAGAGTAGAAAGAGAGGAGGGAGGAAAGGTAGGGAGGGGCAAGATCATAAAGAGATTTAAAGACAAGACAGAGGAAGTTGAATTTGAATTGAGAGTGAAAGGAAAGCCAACCAAGTGAGGAAAGCGAAGCGGAGATGGAGTCATGAGAAGAGAGGGAGCAGATAGTGTGGACTGCAGAATGGTAGAGGGACTTGAGGGGTGCAAGATGAGAGGCAGGGAAGCAAAAGAGGAGAGCTGAACAGAAGAGATGAGACGAGAAAAGATAAGGGAAGAAATTAAGAGTTTGGTGGCATGGAAGGTGAGGGAGGATTACATTTTGTGAACATTATAGAGATAGTAGCGACAAGCACAGGAGATAAGAGAGATATGGTGAGTAAAGGAGAGGTTAGAGTCGACGTGGAGGCCGAGATTGTGAGCAGTGACAGAGATGGGGAGATGAACAGGGGGAAAGAGGATGGAAGGAGGGGTGAGGGGGATGAAGCGTGTTGGTGGGAACGAATAAAACTTCGGTTTTGTAAGTGTTTAGGGTGAAAAAGTGGGAGGACATCCAGGTTTTGATAGCAGTGAGACAGGAAGAGAGTTTGAGGTGGATGTCAGCAGTGAAGAAAGAGAAGGAAAGGAAGGGCTGGGTGTCATCAGCGTAGAAGTGGTGAGAGATACCAAAGGAAGAGATGATTGGGGCTAGAAAGGAGGTGTAAAGTGAGAAAAGGAAAGGGCCAAGCACGGAACCTTGGGGAACACCAAAGTCGAGGGAGTGGGTTGGGGAGGAGCGGACGCCCCAAGAGATGGCAAAGGAGCGATTGAAAAGATAGGAGGAAAACCAGTTGAGGACGGAGCCTTTGAGACCAAATGAGGAAAGAGTGTCGAGGAGTTAGGGGTGATCGACGTTGTCAAAGGCGGCAGAGAGGTCGAGGAGAACGAGAATGGATTAGTGTTTGGAGTAGTGAGCAGTGAGGAGGGAGTTAAGAATGGAGGTGAGAGCAGTTTCAGTGGAATGTTTGGTGCAAAATCCAGATTGAGCAGGGGGAGGAGAGAGAGGTTGGAGACAAATGTTGAGAGTTGTGAGTAGACTAGGCATTCAAGGAGCTTAGAGAGCAATGGTAAAAGAGAGATGGGAGGAAAGTTGGAAGCCAGGAGGGGGTTAGCTGAGAGTTTTATCAAGATGGGGATGATAGTAGCATGTCTGAAGGCTGAGGGAGCATTGAATGTTTTGGCGTAAGGTGAGTATCTTAGAGGAGAAGAAGTCGGCAAAGTCAGAGAGTGGTCAAGGGCGAGAGGGGAGAGAAGATGAATTAGGGTTTGGAAGATTTGTCGGAGGTGAGATGATTGAGAGTGGAGAAGGTTAGAGAAGTAGGATCGTTTGGATGAGCTGATGCAGGTGTCATAAAGGGAGTGGTAAGAGAAGTAGGAGGCTTGGTTGGCTGGTGAGCAGTGTTTAAACCAGCGTATTTCGAGGCATCGGAGAAAACTGCACATTGACAGAAGGTGAGCGGAAAGCCAGGGTTGGGCGAGTTTGCAGGAGGGGCGGAAGGGGGAGAGAGGGTATAGTTGATCAAGACTGGATGGGAGGGAGGAGGATAGAGTGGATAAAGCTTCATTTGCAGAGAGAGAAGAAAAATGAGTGAAAAGGGGAGGCAGGAGGTGCAGGTATCATAGAAGTGAGAGGGGTTAAAGTTAAGGAGGTGCCGTCGAGAGAAAGAGATGGAGGAATAGGGGGGAGGGAGCCGAGAGACAGGGGGAGTGAGGGAGAAGGAGAGTAGAGCATGGTCAGATAGATAGTTGGGGAGGGTGGAGACCGAGGAAGGGGAGAAGAAGAGATGAAGATAAGGTTGAGAGCGCAGCCAGAAGAGTGTGTAGGTAAAGTGGTGCGGGGGTAAGAAGATAGGAGTCGAGTATAGATAAAATAGGGGAGGTTTGGTGGGAGGTGGAGAGATGGAGAATAAAGTTGCCAAGTACAGTTAGGGGTGTGGGTGTGGGGGAGATGAGGGAGAGGTGGTGGTCAATGTCATCATAGAAGGAGTCGAGGGAGCCAGGTAGGCAATAAATAATTTGAAAGGATATAGCGTGGGGGGAGGTGAAGGTTTTGTACAAGTATTTAAAAGAGGGGAAGACAGGGAGAGAAGTTGGACAGGGGGTAAAGAGGCATTTGTGGTGAAAGAGACGACTGATGCTGCCTCCATGGCCAGAAGAGCGGGAGACATGAGTAAAGGAGGAGGAGGAGGAAGTGAAAGAAGCAGGTACTGTAGAATTAAAGGGGGGAGCCAGGTTTCAGTGATAGATAGGACATGAAGATTAAGCTGTCAAAACAGGTCCAGAACTGCAGCAGTCTTGTTACAGAGGGATTTTGCATTCCATAGGGCAATGCTGATTATGCTGGTTACATGAATGTTCATTTTCCTGTGTCCACATTTCTTTCATGGATTGTATGTATTCTGCAGCATGCTTCATTTTGCGAGCTAATATTGAAACCATACTTCTGTATCTGGATACAGCTCCCTTTGAGCCTTCCATACATGGGCTTCATAGTTGTTAAATGGTTCTCCATCATGTATATTAGAGCTTAATTTTACCCTGGCATATCCAGCCTGTTGCCATATGTTGTCACTGGTCTCCCCGACCAATACTGCCAATAAACTTGGTATATCTCCTATGGCCAGTGGGATTCCAGCTGTCTCCTTTTCAAAAACATAAATCCACTTCCATTGCCCCTGCCATTAATTTAGGTAAACTGTAAACTAAAGTGTCCCTGTCCATTGTCTGCCATGGTATGCAGTGAACTTCAGCCCTTGCTTTCTGCAACAGAGGCATCTGTGTGCGTGATCTACATTTATTACCACATTGTGGTCCCTTGGCTACCGCTAATCTTGTTTTCATACTCCGAAGCCTATATCCCCAGTCACCCAGTGACTCTTCCTCTCCTCTCCTTCTCTCTCGTTTCTTCTCCTTTCCCTTCTCCTGTCTGTCAAATTGCATGTGTCTGTTTCGTCATTCCCATGATCGCTGTCACCACTGACTTCCGAGGCTGATATGGTGTGCCCTTCTTACTGCCGTATCGGTTTCACTATTGACCGAGTCATGTCCCCAATTGTCTATTTAAAACTTTATGCCTCCTGCTGTCCACCCCTGTTCGTTGGCCCCTTCTCGTGTTCATTTCCTTTCTCCTCTGTTTCCTTTCCATTGCTTTTTCTGATTTCTTGAACACACTGTCAAGTTGTTTCTGTGAGTTCTTTCTCATGTGGTTTAAATATTTCCTCCTCCCTTTCCCATCTTTCTTACTAGTGCTCATGTCACCCTCCTCTTTCTTTTCATGTGTTCCTTCCTTGTCTTGTGGCACTCATTTAGGATTTGTATAACCTGCAGTGGGTTTTAATAATGGGTATATTGTATAGGGAGGGGGGTGGTGCACTTTCCTGCTCCTCCTCCTCTTTGTCTTTCATTGTCTCTTTTCCGCTTACTTCGTACAATTTCCAAAGCCCTAAAATATCCTATCTCTTTTGAAGCTGTGCACCTTTGTAAGTAGTCGACAAGTATGATGACATACTGTCTATAATATGTTTATCGAACGTTCCCTGCCCAGTCCATTCTTTATAACATTTTCCCAATGTGTCATGTGCCCATTCAAAATCGTATTTTGTTATTTAATCACAATATTAGGGCACTTTTCTACACATGTGATTAAGTGGGGCATCCATCCAATAGGATGTCATTGTCCTCGCCATAATTCTTTTTATTGAAATATTCTTCTTTCCCTTTTCCCACATTCCCTTTACTATTTTAAACCTTTAAACTCTCACTCCTTTTTCGATCAGTCCCTCTCACTCAATGTTATGCTTACCACTTCACTTGACTGCCCTATTTTCATTTTCTCTGGCCTTCTCCACAGGCCGCGCCCTTTCACATTTCTGCACTCAATGTTTACTCACACTGGCTGTCACCACAGGACCGCCTAGTTATATCCTATGAGTACAAAAATGGCCTTCTCCACAGGCCCACTGCTTTAACAACAATGCCCTATGTTAGTACTTTAGAAAAAGCTGTTAATCCTCCCCTTAATCGACTGCATTGTTTTCTTGTGCTACGTGACTCTGCAACTATTTACAAGTTATTTCGGCTCTGGCTCTTCCATTTTTTCCAAAGCCACATAGAATGAACACGATGACCACTTGCCACAATACTAAAACAAACTGCTGCTACTCACAAAACACGTATGTGCATGTTCCCTGACATAGTATTTCCCGAAAGAAAAAGAAAATGACTCAACTATAGCAATTGCCTGCACTATGTGCAACTCTTAAAAAACAAGGTCTGCCATTTACTACGCAACCCTCTGCTCTAGCGCAGATGTGCCACCATCCTCCTACTCCCTATCGGAATGGAAGACCGAACATCTAAGACTACTATGGTAAATCACCATCCACCACTAATGACAATGCATCCTATACACGACAAAAATAATCCCTAACACCCCTCGCACTTTTCATGTACGAGTACACTCACATATCCTTTTAGGAGACTCTTCACTTCTCTCAACCTCAGAGTCTCCCTTTAAAGGTTTGCACTTCAGTCAGAGTGAAGGCAGTGCCGGACCAGGTGGACCTTTGGAAACTCAGCCTCCATGGACCTCCTCGTACTAGAGCTCCTCATACTGGCCAACAGGCGCTGACCTGCACTCCTCCGGGAGGAGCATGGCTCGAATTCCCACGCCTTGGTCGAAAGGCTGAGATATCTCGCTGGGTCCTGCAAAATGTGTGTTGGGGGTTGCTTAAAAAATCACCAAACAATTACAAAAGTAGTCAAAAAGGAGTGTACGACAATGCAAGTAGTAACACAGTTTTTTTCAGGGCCCAGATGCAGCTGGGCTATATGCAAACAGATCACGGAACAGAACACATGAAAAGGCGCTGTCAAAGAAACACCCCTAAATCTAATACTTTTATAAAATACAAAGTAATCAGCACTTGTGATAGCTGGACATGAAAAAATCTCCCCACACAAAGCTGATTGGTGTTCGCACTTTGAACTCTCATCGAAAAGCATACATTACAGGGCCCACTGTAGTGGCCGTGTAGTTATGCTTAAATTGCTAATCCCATAGGAAGAGCACTTTTTGGGCGGCTTATACCTTCGCTCCTCTTGGACGAATTCTCATTAAACTTTGCAAACAACGTATATGGCCCACTCTGAAGTCTTTTGCAAAGTTTAGTGAGGTTTAGTGCATGGTGGGCAAAGTAATAAGGGGGGTCCCAAAATGTATTTTTTTCCCATAGAGTGAATGGGGAAAAAACTTTGCTCATGCCTACAGCTCAAATCGCTGGATGTATTTGCACCAAATGTCCGGCAGGAGCAGCGGCTTGGTCCCAAAAGCGTGCTTTTGAAAATTTGGTGTAAATCTGTCCAGTATATTTATTTTAAAACAACCAAAAAGTAGATCTCAAAAAATGTGTGACATCTATGTCTGCTCTGCAGATACATTTCCCTGTTCGCTCTGCGGACAGGTCACTGATTGGCTAATCAGCTTGCGCCATGTCCGCGGACATACGACATGTTCGCTGATTGGTTGGGTTGAAGAGTGAGGTTCGTCGTATTGTTTTGATGCGTCCGCCATCTTGGATCCACGGACATCCGCGGAAATCTGCAGACAGCGCACCGACTAACAGGGGAAAAATACAACTTTGGGGAGTGTGTTGGTGTGTAAGAGTGCTTGGGAAGGGTGGGGGAGTAAGAGATGGGTCAAATACTGTCTTTATTTAGGTGGCAGGTGCCCCTGATGTGTTTGTCATGTCCGCGGACAAAAAAATGCACAAAAAAATGCACTTCTGACTATTTTGCTTTACTATGATATTGGTAGTAGCCCATATAGCACAGTTAAAATGTTTGATTCTATGGGTGTGTTATGCTGCGGTGGTTGTGGCCAGGGGCTAGAGTCTTGGGTGCATGTAAAAATATATATTACTTTTAGTGTACCTAATAGAGAAAGTTTAAAAATATATAAGAAAAATGAAGTTTACTTACTAGTTTCTGGTACGTTTTCT
This sequence comes from Ambystoma mexicanum, assembly GCF_040938575.1. Classification (NCBI taxonomy): domain Eukaryota; kingdom Metazoa; phylum Chordata; class Amphibia; order Caudata; family Ambystomatidae; genus Ambystoma; species Ambystoma mexicanum. The sequence continues at coordinate 699,185,374 of NC_090927.1, read as the reverse complement.
TGTTACTGTTGTGTAGGTCTGCTGTTGCTTCTTGCTGCTTCTTGCTGTGCAGTTTCTGTGACGTAATTATGTTGGAGGTATATTCCATTTTAGTACATATGCTATTTAAATGGACGGTTGATGTGTTACATATTTAGGTTCCACTTCTTATTTATTATTACATATAATATGTTCATGTGCTGTTTTTTGAACATGTTCAGTGTTTATATGGCATGATAGAACAATCTAAGATACCCCCTGAGTTTCCGGGTAGTGTTGATGTTGTCCGCGTCCGTCCGCAGACATACGCACAGTCCGCGGACATCAAAATCATTAGCAGGTGGATCAGTATATTCTATGTTACATATATATAATGTAAGGGAATCCTAGTAAACATCTATCAAATTCACACTATGTATATGTATATTCAGTAAAAAAAACTTTGATAAAGGGAGGTTATGGTTAAGCTGCGCTATTAAAAACCTATAAAATTCAGTAAAAAAACTTGGTTAAAGGGACGTTATGGTTAAGTTGCGCTACTAAAACCCTATGAATTTCAGTAAAAAACGTTGTTAAAGGACGATATGGTTCCAAGTAAAACCGAAAAACCCCTGAAATTCGCTAGTTATGGTAAGCTAAGCAACCATAACTCGCACCACCACCGTGCATTGCTAAGCCTAACACCCAGGACATCAACTATGACATCACAAATGTCATTGATGACATCACTGATGACATCATATGTGCATTTACTTTTCATGAAAAGCTGTACAAGGGATTCTTATTTTAATGTTGACAAAAAAAGTGTCAAGGATCATTGGAATAGATGTCATGAGCTGTGTATTGCATTAAGCAATGCATTGATATAAATTTCATTCTATTATGAAGTTATTTACAGTAAAATAAGCTACTCATGTATAAACATAAGCATTGTGTGCAGCATACATGATGGAGGTGCAATATTCATAATCTTCCCATGTTGAATAGTGAAATGATAAATGCTTTCTTATTAAAGTTTTGTGTTGTGCAACACGTAATAAGTAGCTAATAGAACCCACTTCCTATATAATTTCATTAATATATACAAAACACAAACACACAACAACACATACAAATATGAGTATATACAGGGAAAGTGAAGTACGCAAAAAAGCAGCAGTAGAATCAGAAAGTGTTCATAACCTAACTGATTATCTTTATGCACATAAATGATTGTTCTGCTTCAAACCTACTACTTCCCTATGTTAACTATCACATGATGTGACTACACTCTAAAGAGAGTAATGTGAATACAAATATGAGCACATCCACAGAAAGTATAATAATAAAAAAACAGCAGAACAATAAGAAAGTGTTGATAACCTTACTGATTGTCTTCATACACAGAAAGCATTGCTATCTTTTAAGTGTGTATTCTCCCTATGTATATGTTTCATATGCTGTGAGTGAACCCCAAATGAATTACTGTAAGAACATATTTGAAGTATAAGTCTACAAATATAGTACTTTTTGATTTTTTTGTTCCCAAGTATTACTGGCCAAGATATATCTATATCACTAAAGGAAAAAAGAGGGAGCCAGACACGTATTACATGTACTATAATTGGGTGCATGAACCTTCCCACACCGCTCTCAGTTACAACATGTGATGTCACAATCCACCGCCAATTCCAACAGCACACAGTTAGTTCATGAAACATTTCGGATGACCAGCAGATCTTTGATCATCTGCCATGATCACCTCATCTCTGTTCACATGAGAAGCGCTTATCACCATGTCACTGTCAGAGACTAGAACCACGGACGTACTTCTACACAAATGTTGCACATCAAGGACACTCTAACCTTTTTACCAAAGAAGGTGTACTACGGGGCAATTTGAAACCGCTGTGGTTCTTTTCGGCTCCATTAGAAAATTGTATTTTAAAAGTGATTTTAGAATTATAATATGGTCTTGCATTCATTACTTGTTCGCGGAACCTGCAAGCTCTAATCAGTACTGACCGGGGTTCGCAGACTCTGCACTAAGTCACCGGCCACAGCGGCTATTTTCACACACAAAAGGCAAACACATATTTTCTGCAAAAGCAAGCTTTTAAGACCTATTTATTGCAGTTCGTTCTACCACTAAATTTGATTATACTTACCTGTGCCCCTGTATTTATGGATTAGTTTTATTATGGATTTTATTTCTCAAGTATCAGAATGAGCCCCCTGTCCTTTTACTGTGCTACTTTAGCAGTTTATAAGTGTGTTCCTTTATACCCCTTGGAACTAGCATCTTTAAAACAATACTCTCCACAAAACTTAAGCACCCATGGGTCAGCAGACTTGAGAGTGAGGTCAGTAGGCGTTTTCTGATTTCATGAAAAAGAATGTGGGCATGATTAAGGAAAAATTCCAAATATGAGCCCCGTGCGACTGCGAAGACATGAAAATAGTCATCAGAAAAACACTGAAACCATAAATACCTTATCTGCACAAACTGAAGTAAAAACTCATAGGGGGTACAATATAAACACCCAGCAAAGCAAGTTCCTGTTTTGTGCTCTACACCAAGATGAGTATGTCTTTTTTGCACCCCATGAGCATTTTTCTAAGAGTAGATCAGGAATAAAAACGACGCAGAGCTACAACTCAAAAACACCTTGCCCAATTGCAAAGTCAAAAACATGCTTCATTTTGAACCGTGCCTCTCATCACACCTTTACTTATCCAGGAAGTAACCCTTACTTTTATTGTCTCCAGTGAGGACGGATACCCAATACATGCTGTGGTAAATGACAAGGGAAATGATAATGCCACCTTCTGAAATTGCTAATTGTAGGACAGGATTACAGATTACATTTTGGATGTGGAAATGCAGAGTTCACCCACAAGTTCATGCCACATGTGCCTGCCCCACACACATCGTGATGCAGTGCAAAATAAAAGCAATGAAGCAAAACATGCACATCACATGCACTTGCAGCAAAAACGGAAGTAGTGTAAACCGGTACAAAACGCATGCCTCTATGCCCCTGCTGAGGGGGCGACATACCAACATCCCATGTTGGTGCCCAATAAAGATATGCAACATTATCTGGAAGCAGTTTCCATGACCAACATGCCAAGTCTTACACTGAATTGCGCCTGATATATATACACACACACACACACACACACACACACACACGCACACACGCACGCACACACGCACGCACACACACACACACACAACAATCAAAAACAATGACATTCGCACAAATCCACCCACCAACCGCATGCATACAGCGCATGCTATCTGATGCCTCGGCAAACATCACCCTATCTGTAGGAGGGAACACCTGGCTGGACCATTACAGGACAAATAACAATTGGCACTCAACGTCATGCCCAATTTCTTTAGGCCTGCGATTTATTAGACATATCAGCATTTATTGTATTGTAGTTTACTGTGTTATTCAAATGTTAAATGAAATTAAGATACACATCAAAACTAGCTATGTTTTCATGTTGCCGTACCTTGCTTCCTTTGCCAACTATACCAGATAAAGGAAACAGACATTACTACTTTCAGTCAGGTTCACATAGGTCCTGTTAAAAATTCCTCTCGAGTGGAATAACAAAATCAGTGTCACCACTCATGTCAAATATAGTTGGACAGCTTCAGGTGTGATGCATCACATGCACACTCATCATGCCCGCATGGCACAATATTAAAGACAAACTATCATGCAGCGGCAAAGAGGCGGCCCCGGCCAAGAAGAAAGATCCTAAAGAAATTGCCCAACAAATTAAAGAAAACAACACAAATCTGCCAAAAACAGTCACTTGGTTTGGTTGACTCCTAATGTACAATCAGCATGGAGAATCAAAATGTACATGTAAGATTCACTTAGATGAACAGTCAAAATGTCCTTAATTGAATTACATTTCATTTGATTTGTTTTTATTTATTTTTTTTAGATATTGGGATTGCAGCGAACAACCCACTTTTGTTCATGGAAAAGTGCACTTTACAGTTCATGATTATCTGCTTAGCTTTGAAAGAGAAATAATGAAATTGCCAAAAAGAATTTGACGTTTATAATATAGAAATGTATTATTTGTTTATTGGTTCCAGCCTCCTAAGGCCAACTATCCAGTTTCTATGTGTTTTGTCCCTCTGTGTTTTTGTTGGTGTCCCGATGTCACGACCCTCGCCCAAAACACCCTCTGGCAAAAGCATTGGCCAAGTGGAGTCAGGACTCGGGCCTCTAGAGCCTGGCATCCTCTTCAAAAGCCCTCATGGGGCCAGTCCTTGGGCCTATGGCGCCAGGCTCATACACAATTAAAAACAACGTGCTTGGGAACTACTTTATTGTATTGTCAGCCAACATGGAGGCATCCACATAGCTTGGTTCCTAAGAACCAAGCTATGAGGTCTAGTGTTTTGGGTGTGGCAGGCCTGGAACTACTTTCCCTGGTACTACTTTACCTGGGCTATATAAACCACACCCTGACTGCAGAACATGCTTCGTGTTACTTTGCAGCTTGCAACGTGACGCTCACTGTGTCCAGGTATTCCCTCGAATCTCGGAGAAGCAGAACCTGCAAGGAGACAAAAGGAACATCATTAGCAGCAGCATTTTACCTGCAGTCTTCATCTTTAAACACTCGCAGCTACTGAGAACAGCTTCATCGAATCTGCACGCCTCCCGGACAGAAGGACCTGAAAGAGGAAGATTGAGGCAACATTAAAGAAAGCAGTAGACACATTTACAAATCACAAACTTCTCAGAAGGCTTACCTGGCGGGTCGCCTCTCGGCTGGCACCACTCCAGACATTCCACTTGCGCTGAAGAACACCACGACCTACAAGGAAGGAAAACACAAGTTAGCAAAGGCAAGACTTTGCAGCGCTGCGCATAGCGCTTACTTATCGCAGAATAGCGCTCTTAATGCGCCATCATTTACCTGCGGGGCTCAACCATAGCCAGTTCGCTGCGCTGAAGCTCTGCATACCTAAGGGAAAAAAAAGAGACATTTTAAACAAAGAAAAGCATGCAGGATAGCAACAAAACTAAAGAACAGCAATAAGACCTACCTGAACAATATCAAACGGGCTGGCGTCAGTGAAGTAACCGGACCGCACTCACCCATAAAAGACAACGCGCCCCTGCAAAGAAGGCAGGACGGAGAGCACGCCTAATTCTACCACAAGGTGAGGAGAGGGCGCCAGAGGGACTGAAAGCATACGGGGGTGGAGGGAGGATACTTACCCCAGTCGGTCAGTCTTGAACACAGTCCTCCTGTATTTTCAGGCAGAACCTTCCCACAGACCACATAAGGGCAAAGCTGAGAAGCATACCAGCGAGTAACCCGGCTGGGTGGCGTCCCTGTGGATACCATGTGAGCGTAACAGAACGCAAAGCCTACCATAACAAATCCACCTGGGCACCCTGGAGACATCAGAAATGGACCAATTGGCCTAATTACTAGGAGAGCTTCGTGCTGAGGTTCATTCTGCCCGACAAGAGACTAATGCCCTCAGGAGAGACCTAATAGTGACCAAAGAACGCACTGAAGAGATTAGCAGGTAATACTTGCAATCACAGGCAGGACAGGCACCTCTACCTGGAAGCAATCCAACGATGCAAAATCCCACCATACCACCCACTCCGGTACAGATCACGTTACCTGGAACAGTGCCCCTGGCACCACCAGAAAGGTTCTCAGGCGACCCACGAAAGTATGCAGCATTCATCAATCAGTGCCGCCTTCATTTTCTTTGTAGGCCTGGAGCATTTCTAAACGACCAAGCTCGGGTAGCTTTTGTCTTATCATACCTGAGTGGTAGTGCAGCAGATTGGTCGGTGCTGTTGGTAACCCATGACAATCCTCTATTACATTACTTTGAGGGGTTCCAGAGGGAAATGGAAAAACTTTTTGCTCGCCATACCCATTAACAAGCAGTAGACAATGAACTCTTGTCCCTCCGACAGGGGAATCAGGACTTGTTAACGTACATTGCTACCTTCAACAGACTGGTTGCAGAAGCTAGGTGGCCAGAAAACAAAAGAACCATGTTATTCCATTGAGGCTTACGAGGTGAATTAAAGGACGTCTTAGCCCAGGTGGTTGATCCACCCAGAAACTGTGCAGAATTCATAAATCTGGTTGTGCAGCTAGACCACCGGTTGCAGGACCGAAAGGCAGATCGGTCTAAGACGGACCCTCGGACCGTGTATGTTCGACCAAGGGAAAACACACCCCGTTTACCTGAAAATGCTGTAGAACCCAGGCAGATTGGAGGGATACGGCCTCCATTAACAAAACAAGAGCGGGACAAAAGAAGACAACAACAGCTTTGTTTGTATTGTGGGAAAACAGGACATTTCCTGAAGGACTGTCCAGTAAAACCCCCAAGAAGAACAGTCAGGGCCACAGAGAAGGATGAAGCTAAGGAATCGGAAAACAACCAAGCTCGACAAAGGTAGAGGTCAGTTTCTCGAGTGAGAAGAGAGAGTTGTTGACCTCGCACTTTGCAATACCAGTGATCTTAATTAACCACCAACAGTCATCAAGAATGCATGCCGTTGAAGCATACATCGCTAGCGGAGTAGTTGGAAATGATATTGATCAAGAACTGGCAGCAGAGATGGGGCTTCCTTTGTGTTCTAAGCCAACTATGGACAAGGTAACCACCGTGGATGGGACAGAAATCGCTTCCGGACCAGTAACCCAGTGCACAGCCAGGGTAACCTTGCTGCGCCAGGACGGACATCGGGAATCTATTTCATTCGATCTCATCAAGGCACCTCAGTTCAGGCTAATACTAGGGATGCCATGGTTGGTTGCTCACAACCCTTTGATAGACTGGCAGGAATGAAAATTAACTTACCCCGGTGACTGCTCCCCTGCCTGCTATTATCAAGAGGAGAAACCCGACGTCTCTATCCCCATGACTCCCAGAGCGACAGTATCAACCCTGGGAGCAACTAATACCTTGCCAAGTGATTACATTGATTTCCAGGATGTTTTCCGAAAGGACCAAGCCAATACATTGCCGCCGCACAGGCCCTATGACTGTCAGATCGACCTTGTTCCTGGTGCACAAATCCCTTGCGGCAGGATCTACGCTCTCACAGAACCAGAAAACCTTAATTTGAAATCCTATTTAGACCAGTACCTTGCATACAGATTTATCCATCCTTCGAAGTCCCTAGCAGCCAGTCCTTTGTTCTTCGTACCAAAAAAGGAAGGAGACTTGAGAACCTGTATTGACTACCGCGCATTGAACCAGATCACCATGAAGAACCGCTACCCCTTGCCACTTTTCCCTGAGATGCTAGACCAAGTTAAAGATGGCCAGATTTATACCAAATTGGACCTTCGAGGAGCGTACCACCTGGTCCGAGTCAGAAAAGAACATGAATGGAAAACCGCCTTCCGTACTAAGTACGGCTTGTTTGAATATCAAGTCATGCCCTTCGGGTTATGCAACGCTCCTGCGGCATTACAGTATTTCATGAATGACGTCTTAAGGGAGTTAATTCATGTGTGTGCCTTAGTGTACATAGACGACATCTTAGTATACTCAGCCTCGGAACAAGATCATGTCAGGCACGTTCGTTCAGTCCTCACCAAGCTCCGTCAACATCGCTTGTTTGCAAAGCTTGAAAAATGCTTTTTTCACGTCACCGAAGTAGAATTTCTTGGTTTTATCCTTACTCCAGGAGGCATCAGAATGGACATGCACAAGATAGATGACATTCTAAAATGGCCTTCACCGACGTCTCTGAAAGGGGTACAAAGCATGCTGGGCTTTGCGAACCTCTACTGCCGGTTCATCCCAGACTTCTCTCAGGTTGTGCACCCAATCACAGTACTATTACGAAAAAACAATAAAAAGTTTGCTTGGACCGAAGAAGCAGAAGAAGCCTTTCAGGAACTTAAACAAAGGATTACCTCCGCTCCAATCCTGCGACATCCTCGTCCAGACCTCCCTTATGTCGTTGAAACTGATGCATCCAGTCTCGAAATGGGGGCTTTCCTTTCACAGAGAGACCCGAAAACCGGCCAGCTACATCCTCTGGCCTTCTGGTCGAAAAAGTTCTCACCTACAGAGATTAATTATGCCATCACGGACAAGGAACTCCTGGCTATCAAATCTGCCTTTAAAGCCTGGAGGCACTACCTTCTGGGGGCCAGACACACCATTACAGTCATCACATACCACCGAAACCTGCAATATCTCAAAACAGCCAAGGCCCAGTCCTCGCGCTATTTACGGTGGGCCCTTTTCTTCGCCGAATATGATTATGTAATCACATTTTGACCAGGAGTCAGAAACGGAAAGGCGGATGCCTTATCTCGCATGGGCATAGTTGAAATAGTATATACAACTCCAGACCCAGTACCTATTATACCTGAAGACAAACTCTTGGGTATCACGACAGCCTTAACACAAGCAGAACTACGAAAAGAAATCCAACAGACAATGACTCCTGATGCCTACCTCGCATGGCAAACTCAAGGAGAACAATATACCATCAAGGACAATCTACCCTTTTTTAGGGATCGCCTATATGTACCCAAGAAGGAATTACAACAGCATATTATTTCAAACTATCACGATTCACTGATCGAAGGGCACCCTGGGATCGCCAAAACCCTAGCTAAGGTGAAAGAGAACTTTTGGTGACCTACCTGGCGTCATGACATCATTCAGTATATTCAGTCCTGCGGTGTCTGCGCACAAAATAAATCACATAAACAAAAACCATCTGGTCTCCTACAACCATTGGACATTCCTAAAGTTCCATGGCACACTCTTTCCCTTGACTTCATCACTGATCTACCTCCAAGCCAAGGGTTCAACACCATCCTTGTAGTTGTGGACTTATTTTCGAAGATGGCCCATTTTATTCCTCTCAAAGGCCTCCCAGACACAGCCATTTTAGCAGAAGTGTTCCTGGATGGTGTGGTTAAGCTACATGGCTTCCCTTCGGTTCTGGTCACTGATCGAGGTAGCCAGTTTGTTTCAAACTTTTGGAAAAAATGTTGTGCAATGGCGCAGATCGACGTTCAGCTATCTTCCAGTCACCATCCCCAAACGGACAGCCAAACCGAGAGAACCAATCAGACACTTAAGCAATATTTACGGTGCATGCTGCACCACGAACAAAGGAATTGGAAAGACCTACTATGGATAGCCGAATATGCATTCTTTGCATTCAAGCACGGGACAAACGCCCTTCTATACCCTTTGTGGCAGACATCCACGTACCTCTGAACTAGACCTTCCAGCCAGCTTGGAAATGCCAGCGGTAAAGACTCTACACACAACCATTACTCAGGCTTTCAAAAGGGCAAAGGAACACCTTATTCATGCCAAAGAAAAACAAAAGAGATTCGCCGACCAACACCGGAAAAAGGCCCCTGATTATCAAGTTGGAGACACAGTTTGGTTAGCCGCTAAATTCGTACCCATCAAGGGAACCCGGACCTTTCATCCCAGATTCTTAGGACCCTATACCATTAAGGCATTTATCAACCCAGCAGCCGTGAAACTGGATTTACCACCTAATCTACACATCCACCCGGTATTCCATGTGTCCCGCCTGAAACCAATGCAACCTGGCACACGGATTGGGCACCACCTAAGCCCATACTTCTTGACGGAGAACCAGAATTCGAAGTCAAAGAAATCTTGGACTCTAAATACTCTAGGACCAAGCTATATTATCTCGTTGATTGGAAAGGATTTGGACCACAAGATAGATCCTGGGAGGCGAGTGAGAATATCCACGCACCACGTCTAATCAGGAAATTCCATCAGAACTTCCCAACCAAACCTGGGCCAGACAGAACGAACACCGTGGGAGGGGCCTTAGGGGGGAGTGCTGTCACGACCCTCGCCCAAAACCCGCTCTGGCAAACCCATTGGCCAGGTGGAGTCAGGACTCGGGCCTCTAGAGCCTAGCATCCTCTTCAAAAGCCCTCAAGGGGCCAGTTCTGCCGCCTATGGCGCCAGGCTCATACACCATGAAAAACAATGTGCTTGGGAACTACTTTATTGTATTGTCAGCCAACACGGAGGCATCCAAATAGCTTGGTTCATAAGAACCAAGCTATGCGTTCTATTGTTTTGGGTGTGGTAGCCTAGGGACTACTTTACCTGGACTATTTTGTTGGGGCTATTTAAACCACCGCCAAGCAAGACAACACGCTTTGCGTTACTTTGCAGCATGCAACATGACGCTCACCGTGTCCAGCTATTCCCTCGAACCTCGGAGAAGCAGAACCTGCAAGGAGACAAAAGGAACATCATTAGCAGCAGCATCTTACCTGCAGTCTTCATCTTTAAACACTGACAACTACTGAGAACAGCTTCCTCGAATCTGCACGCCTCCAGGACAGAACGACCTGAAAGAGGAAGATAGAGGCAACATTAAAGAAAGCTGTAGACACATTTACAAATTACGAACTGCTCAAAAGGCTTACCTGGCTGGTCGCCTCTCGGCTGGCACCACTCCGGACATTCCACTCGCGCTGAAGAACACCGCGACCTACAAGGAAGGAAAACACAGATTAGCAAAGGCAAGACTTTGCAGCGCTGCGCATAGCGCTTACTTACCGCATCATAGCGCTCTTAATGCGCCATCATTTACCAGCGGGGCTCAACCATAGCCAGTTCGCCGCGCTGAAGCTCTGCATACCTAAGGGAGAAAAAAGAGACATTTTAAAGAAAGAAAGGCATACAGGATAGCAACAAAACTAAAGAACAGCAATAAGATCTACCTGAACAATATCAAACGGGCCGGCGTCAGTGAAGTAACTGGACTGCACTCGCCCATGAAAGATAACGCGCCCCTGCAAAGAAGGCAAGACGGAGAGCACGCCTAATTCTACCACAAGGTGAGGAGAGGCTGCCAGAGGGACTGAAGTCATACGGGGGTGGAGGGAGGATACTTACCCCAGTTGGTCAGTCTTGAACACAGTCCTCCTGTATTTTCAGGCAGTACCTTCCCCGCAGACCACATCAGGGCAAAGCTGAGAATCATACCAGCGAGTAACTCGGCTGGGTGGTGTCCCTGTGGATATCAGGTGAGCGTAACACCCGATGCCTGCAGGCTGACGGTGCGAAATAAATAAATAAATAAATACAATTAATAAAATGATATGGTTTACCACAAACTGTACACATATTTACGTGAGCGCCTGTTTCCTGAGATCTACAGATATATTGTAGAAACAACCGTAGAACATCTAAACAGCAAGCATACAAATATTTCTACACTTAATTTGTGCATCATTTAAAAGAAGATTCTTAAAAACAGTCCGTCCTCGTTAATTCAATTATTGTAATTCAGCATATAAAGCATCCCAAAGCACCACAACAAACACAGTCATGGATAACCGGGTTACACTATGCACCCTTTCCCAAAAACTCACTGTTGATAGCATTCCTTTGCCACTTACAAATCATCATTAACTACATATGATGAACGTGTTGCTGCGTCTGCAATTTATTAGCAAATGTGTCAAGGTATCAATGCTGATGGAGGAGGAAACTCCGAAATGCATTGGCAATGAAGTCTAACTGTATGGATATGTTGACTGTTTCCTCACTAAGACATTATTAGTGAAAGACAAACTTTATGGATATAAACTTATTTTTGAAGAATCAAAGCACAGACCGATTCATTACTGAATTCTAGCCAAAATTTTGCTTACTGCAAGAAAAATATTTTCAAACCTTAACATCCCATGTTGGGACTAACAGAGAGCGACAGTGTGGCTTGGTATCTTCACCTAGCCCTTTTATGTACATTTGATTTTTTGAGTCAGGGTGTCTCCGGACTCTGCACTGTCAGCTCCTGAAACCTTTGGAACCATAATTATTTTGGTTGACTTATTTCCTAAAGGAGTTTGGACTTTAACACAACGTGATTAACATAGTGGTGCCCACTCATTTTTGGAAGGTCTCAATGCTAGCAGAAGTCTAAGATAGCCCACCGATTATCTCTCAGATATTTATCATAACCACCAATGACTGTTTAGAAAAATAAGACACTGTCAACTACACAATGTTACCGTATATATTTTGCATGCATTAGGCACCACATTTGCAGTCCCCCTTCTATTTCACATGAATGTGCTTAATTAAACCCCAAACACAGTTTCTCCAGATGTTGTGCATTCAGAGGCTGGTGTGCCGTCATACTCTGTGGGAAATTTGCGTGAGATTTGGCCAATCCCTAACCAACCTGGGCTTCTGTGCCTTGTTCACTGGATGTGGCTTACATTCATGTCCTCTCAGAAATGAGCTACAAGCATTGATTATGGTAGTTTCTCAGCCAGAGTGATTGCACATACATTGCCTGCAAGGCATGACCTTCAGTTATGCACTATATGTATTGTACAATGTACTCATGGCATTGCTTTCAGCCATCCCCTAGCTAAGGTGACTCTATAAGCAGTGCTCACAGGACATGGACAAGAACTATGCTTTTCAAGGCATTGAACTGGAACATAGCCTTCAACCATGTCCCAAGCACTGTGATACCAACTGCAGTGTCTGCGCGGAATGCAATTTCCTACAGACACTGTATCAAATGCTTAGCCCAGGGCATTATGATTCCCCCTGTAGCATCAGACGTTTTGGGAAAAAGCCATATCCGGCGAACACACCACAAAGGGCACGCCATTTTTCAGCAGCCCTGGAACAGTGTGCCAACCAGTACTGCTTTTGGTAGAACCTATGGACAGACAGAAAACAGATTTATCTGTTTTCTTACTTAACTTTATCTTACATTGAATCATTTGTTTATGCTGTTATTTAGAAATAATTGCATATGTTTGGACAAGCATGCACTTACACTAACCATGTATTGCTAACACGTCTTGCCCTCCGAGTCTGCTACATTTCAAAGATTTTATTAGCACATGATCTGAATCCAAGATGTGGCCGTGCTTCAGCCAGTCACATTTCTGGATTCATATCAGTTTCATCTATGTCCGAGGATCCAAAATATACCTATAACTAATATGTGGCCTTTGTGACCCACTTTGTTTTGCTTTCTAATTAAACCACTTTCTGAATTGTCACAAAACCAAGTGAAGATTGTGATCGGGACAAGACACCACATTACCTCCACGTCCACTCTTCCTCGTCCCAGTACTTACTTCATGAGGCCCCTGCCTCCGACACAGGACCTTCTTCTATTTCTTTAAATTCCTATAACTCCTCCCCCACATCCACGTCACTCAGTTTTAATTTTCCCTGCCTCCGGCAGGTTGGACTTTTTCTTCCCGGTGCGGGGCACTGGGGAGCACCGATTGCTGGCCCCCTGGGGGGGGGGGCTGCGTGGCGGGGCCCACGGCTCCCTCAGGTGCGGCGCTGCTCCTGGGCCACCTGCGGGGCTTGGGGTCACAGTTGAGCGGGATTGCCTCGCTCGGTTCTTTGCTGGGCTCCGGACCGCAGCGTGAGCATTGTGTCCCGGGTCCTGCATGGCCCGGGGGAAGGTAAGGAGAGGGGAGGACTGGGCTTGATGTTTTTCCCCTCTCCTCCTGTTTTGGCCATCTTGATTCGACAGACCTTTTCCTCGTGCTCTGTGTACACATCTTTATTGGAAATGATGGCAAGCACTTGGCAGTATGGGCTAGCCTTCCCTTTTGTTGTGTGGCCTCTCTGCTTCTTGTCGTGGGGTGACAGTGGCAGAGAGTCTTTGAAAGTGCGGGGGCTCTGTTCTGTCGCAGGCATGTCACATACCACCCGCTCCTCAGACACACACAGCACAGGATGCACCGGATGTTAGCTGCATTCTCTGGTGGAAGGTAAGGAGAGGGGAGGACTGTGCTTGATATTTTTCCCCTCTCCTGCTGGTATGGCCATCTTGACTCATTCAACATGCCGTTTCCTCGTGCTTTGTGTACACATCTTTGTTGGAAATGATGGCAAGCACTTGGCAGTATGGGCTAGCCTTCCCTTTTGTTGTGTGGCCTCTCTGCTTCTTGTCATGGGGTGACAGTGGTAGAGAGTCTTTGAAAGTGCGAGGGCTCTGTTCTGTCGCAGGCATGTCACATACCACCCGCTCCTCAGACACACACAGCACAGGATGCACCGGATGTTAGCTGCATTCTCTGGGGGAAGGTAAGGAGAGGGGAGGACTGTGCTTGATATTTTTCCCCTCTCCTGCTGGTATGGCCATCTTGACTCATTCAACATGCCGTTTCCTCGTGCTTTGTGTACACATCTTTGTTGGAAATGATGGCAAGCACTTGGCAGTATGGGCTAGCCTTCCCTTTTGTTGTGTGGCCTCTCTGCTTCTTGTCGTGGGGTGACAGTGGCAGAGAGTCTTTGAAAGTGCGGGGGCTCTGTTCTGTCGCAGGCATGTCACATACCACCCGCTCCTCAGACACACACAGCACAGGATGCACCGGATGTTAGCTGCATTCTCTGGGGGAAGGTAAGGAGAGGGGAGGACTGTGCTTGATATTTTTCCCCTCTCCTGCTGGTATGGCCATCTTGACTCCTTCAACATGCCGTTTCCTCGTGCTTTGTGTACACATCTTTGTTGGAAATGATGGCAAGCACTTGGCAGTATGGGCTAGCCTTCCCATTTGTTGTGTGGCCTCTCTGCTTCTTGTCGTGGGGTGACAGTGGCAGAGAGTCTTTGAAAGTGCGCGGGCTCTGTTCTGTCACAGGCATGTCACATACCACCCACTCCTCAGACACACACAGCACAGGATGCACCGGATATTAGCTGCATTCTCTGGGGGAAGGTAAGGAGAGGGGAGGACTGTGCTTGATATTTTTCCCCTCTCCTGCTGGTATGGCCATCTTGACTCCTTCAACATGCCGTTTCCTCGTGCTCTGTATACACATCTTTATTGGAAATAATGGCAAGCACTTGGCAGTATGGCCTAGCCTTCCCTTTTTGTTGTGAGGCCTCTCTGCTTCTTGTCGTGGGGTGACAGTGGCAGAGAGTCTTTGAAAGTGCTGGGGATCTGTTCTGTCACAGGCATGTCACATACTACCCGCTCCTCAGACACACGCAGCCCAGGATGCACCGGATGTTGGCTGCATTCTTTGCATGCAGCCTGTGAAAACGGCGCAGATTTGGACGCGTCTGCAAGCGGCCTGAAGGGTACCGGCCTGGCATAGTCTACACTTCGGTTTCGAGTCTCTGCGGTGCTGACTCGGCATTTCATCCTTCCTAGACCAACGCATTGGAACGATTTAGAGCTTGGGGCTACCAGCTACTGGATACAGGGCTCAAGCCACCTCTCAGTAATGTGGCGAGTTAGTGGTGTGTTTGGGTCTGTGCTAGCTATGGACGCAGACTCCTTGTCCTGTCCTCTTCCTCTGAACTGCACGAGGGAAGGTCAAAGGAGATGATTTTCTTTTCCCTTGTCCGGCATGGAATTATAGAAAATGCATCATGGAAGTAATGGCCATTCAGAGGGTTCCCAGTGTCTCTTCTTTTAGGGCCTAGGTCCTCCGGTACTGACGTGTTGCTTTCACGCCTCCTCTCAGACTTCTGGGAAGTGATATGGCACATGGTGGCACATGTCTGTGCTTAGAGGGGTTCTCAGAGCCCCTGGTGCCGGTGGAGGGGGATGTCACTTCAGTGGGTTTTTCCAGTGTAGGAATACCCCAGGTGGGGGGTTGCCTTTGATGTCTGCTATCCGGGATGGATTGCTTTGCCCTGCTTTGTGACAGTACTCTGCCCTTTTGACGCCAGCCTGGTGGCTCCTCTGCCGGCTGGGGGGGCCCTGGTCTGCTGGACTTCTGGGCTGTCCTGTATCTTCCTTTTGATAAGTCGGATCTTTTTGTGGGCTGACAAGCATGCTGTTATATTTTGGCGCAGGCATGCTTCAACGTCCTGTGATTTTCCTCTGGTGCAAGTGCAGTGACTGGCGGTTTTCCCTGGCTCCTCGTCTCTATCTTCTCTGAGGTGTATGGGACCGGTGGGGTTCGGCTTCCTGGGTAAGGGGCTCCTTCCGGAGGGGGGTATCGGTTGCAGTTCCTGTCTCCTCCTGTCCAGGTTTGCATGGTTAGGACTTTGGTACCCAGCTCACGGTCCAAGTAGTTGGCCATGGGAATCCGTTCTCTAGGAAGGATTGTTGTGGGTTACCGCCTTGCCCGTTCCTCTCCCTGTTCAGGGTCAAGTTTTCTACTTGCGGGTGTTCCTGGTCCCTATGCCTTCTAGGATGTGTCAACTGCTGATGGGTCTCAAGACCCTGCACTGTTTGTCCGGACGTCTGGGGAGAGTGTACTCTGGATGTTGTGCAGGGGGGGCGCTTGCTGGCTGGTCTGGGCTGGGTTCTCAGAAGGCAGTGTGTCTCGGCTCGCCTGTTGCTGAAGTTATGGGGCACGTGGCGTCTTGCGTTTTTTCGGTTCCTTGAGCCCGTCTTCGGTTATGTCCCCTGGTGTCTTATACTCTCTCCCACTGGTTTCTGACGTCTCGGCTTTCGTAGTTGTGTTTTCGGTGTCTCCAGCGCTGCAAGTCTCCCTGCTGTGGTGGCGGGGGGTTTCAGGTCTACAGGCTGAGGTGTGCATGGTCCATCCTCCTGTGGCCTCTCTTACTACCGACACCAGCAGAAAGGGTCTACATTGGGGGTCCTCTCAGCTCAAGGGTTGTGAGATCTGGGGAGAGCCGGCGATCATCCAATTGGCAAGAGTTGTGCCATTGTCCAAGCTCTGGTGTACTACAAGGAGTTGCTGGACGGTCGGCGGTTTTGATCCGATCGGACAAAACAACGGCCTTGGCATATGTCAACTGCAAAAGGGGTTCTGGCTGTTCCTTGAATGCTCTGGCAGTGCTGATAGGCACCTGGGAGAAATTTCATCTGGTGTCTCTGGTGGCCTTATGTATCAGAAGGGTGGACAATGTTCAAGCGGATCTTCTCAGATGCCGGTTTTCACTCCTCGGCGGAACTGGTCCTGTTGGCCCAGGTATTTGCAGTGACCTGTGTCAGATTAGGGTCCCCGGTTCTAGACCTGTTTGCATCCCCGGCCTCAACAGAAGTTCGCCTCTTCTGCTCTCGGTTTCAGGCCGGGGGGATTGGGGAATGGACGCCCTCTCTGTACAGTGGCCTTGGGGTTTTCCTTTATGCTTTTCTGCCTATTCCCCTTCTGCGCCGGGTGGTTTGGCGCATCAGAGTGTCCAGGGTGACTGTGTTGTTGTTAGCTCAGTTCTGGTCCCGCCAGAGTTGGCTCCCCTCTCTGTTGGAGCTTCGGTCCTAGGAACCTTGGCTGATTGCGAGGTGGCCGTGTCCCCTAAAAGGGGATCTGCGGTTGGAATTCCACTGGATGCAATGGGCAGTGTGGCTATTGCCCAGTCTAGGTTGATATCTCAGGGGTTCTCAGATCCTGTAGTTGAGTACATAATGGATGCTCTTAGACCCTCCACTCTGAAGGTGTTCTGATAAAGGGCTTCCCCCTTGGGATCTCCCTCTTGTATTACGGTTCCTTCAAGGGCCTCCTTTTGAGCCCTTTTCCGAGATTGATATCAAACATCTTACACTGAAATCTGCTTTTCTTATTGCCTTCGCTTCTGCCCGTAGGCTTGGGGAGATTGGGGCTCTCTTATGTCACTCTCCTTTCCTGAGGGTGCTGCCAGACTCGGTGCTGCTGAGGTGTGGTCCGAAGTTCCTCCCTTAAGTTGTATCTCGGTTTTCATACCTCTCAGGATCTGGTTCTCCCTGACTTCTTTCATGATCCGAGAATGCATGAGGAGGTGGCTTGGCTTAACATTATGTCCGGCGGGACGTGTTGGAGTATTTGACTAGGTTTGCTTTTTCCCACCAATCTGATAGTCTTCTGATTGCTTGTGGTCCGGCTTGGGCTGGGCAAAACGCATCTGTGGTTTCCATTTTCCGATGGTTCCGGGTTGTGATCCCAGTGCCTATATGGCTTTTGGCCTGCCTGTGCCTGCGCACGATCAGGGGCGGTCCGCCAGGGGTTTGGCGGCTTCCTGGGCCGATGCAAGGAGGGTTTTTCCCTGCAAGAGATGTGTATGGCTGCCGCCTTGGCTGGTCTAGGGATTTCCATCAACCGCTATGGGTTGACTTTCTCCCACTCGCGGGGTTGGTTCCTTCGTGGTTGGAGTTTTATCTGTGGGGATGTGAATTAAGAGTTATTGTGGGTGTGTTTGCTGCACTGTTTTTAGCTCTGTTTCTCATTGGGACCTTTTCCCCGTTGCTGCTTTGGTATACCTCATGAAGTTAGTACTGGGACGAGGAAGAGTGGACGTGGAGGTAATGCTCTGATTACTTACTGGTAATCTTCATTACTCCTAGTCCTACTCTTCCTCGTCACATTACTGACGACCCTCCTCACCCTCCCTGCGGGGAAGGTCCCATGCTCTGGCTTGGTAATATGAAACTGAGTGACGTGGATGTGGGGGAGGAGTTATAGGAATTTAAAGAAATAGAAGAAGGTCCTGTGTCGGAGGCAGGGGCCTCATGAAGTAAGTACTGTGACGAGGAAGAGTAGGACTATGAGTAATGAAGATTACCGGTAAGTAATCAGAGCATTCTTGTACACATGGAGAGAATCTGACCAATGAGAGTTTGCAAATAAAACAGATAATGCTACTTTCTGGGGCCCTAATATGCTCATCAGGGTGTACTTTCTGAAATGTCAAATTAAATTCAGAGTTCAATGCATATGTATGTAATCATTTGTGCTCTTTCATTGAACAGTGGCTAAGTTATTGGCATCTCAAAAGTGCATGTTCTTTTGGGGGACCAGACACAAAATAATTAAATAATTATTTTCACTGACTATATTATATATAAACTCATGCTTTTTCATTGAGTTTATACCAATGAAGAAAGCTTTAAGAGAATAACTGTAGGACAAAAGATCAAGGCCACATAGATCCCCAAGTTATGGTTCCTAAATCAACCATAACTTTCCTCTGCCATGCACTGCTCATGACATCACACGTTGTGTTCATTGACAATGAAAGTAGCCTCTTGCAAATACACTTTGTAACCAGGCATATGACCTAGCAATCCGGGCTGGGCTGCCCCCTTAGGGCTGGGACCAATCTGATTCGAGAATTGTCTTTTCCCTTCTGTAATGACATAGCAGACAGAAAACAGTGGTCTGCAGGGTTGCCCAGGGTAATATCAGTGGTGTAAATGTATTAAAATCCTTCCAGCCATCACCTTTCTGTTTTAGAAATGCCACCAAGAGTGAGATGGGTATGCCCAGATGTAAACCGTGCCTGTTGGGCCCAGAGACCCAATGTATACCTCGCTGCTGCTGCCCAACAATGCCAAGGCATGTCTGGGGTTGCTTTTGGGCTCAGCCGAAGGTATGAGGCCCATCAGTTTGGGCTGGACTGCCCTTTTAAGGGTGCGACCAAGCCAGATTTGCATATGGTCTTTCTGTTTTCGTAATGGCTTGGCAAACTTAAGAACACTGGCATGGAGGGGTGCGCACAGAAACGGTAATTATTTGCATTAATTCAAAACCGTTCAGCCAGCACCTTTAAGTTTTATACATCTCATCGCCAGCAGGATGGATATGCCCATACATTGGTCCGAGGGCTGCTATGCCTAAATATATCAGCTACACATCACTGATGATGCCCAATGACATGGACACACATCTGAGGTTGCTTGGGGTCTTGTGCCGAAGGGATGTTACCAAGTAGCGATGGATGGAATTCCACTTTTGGGGTGCGGGCAAGCCTGATTTTCATATGTAATGGCATGATGAAAAATAGCGATCTGGAACATTGTCCAGAGGAATGCAAGGAATTTAAATGCATTCAAAACCTTGCAGCCTTCACCTTTATGTTCTGCCTATCATATAACAACATAAAAGTTAATTCTATTTTTCCTAAATTATTTGGTTTACCTCATGTCTCTCAGGACATATGGACACATGCAGGTGATCCACCAAGAGATCTGATGTACCCACCGGCATGGCCAGATGATGTGCCCCAGACACCTCAAATAGACCCAAAGTATCAACAGGCCATGGCCAGTACCCAAGCCTACTGGACACTGCATCAAGGGTATGGTCATCTGGAGTGCCCAAGTCAGCTTCAAGGGCCTTGGCCGGCCTACTGTCAGCACCCAGTGAGTGCTTTCTCTAGTTAATGACATTTGCCATGCACCACTGGGCTTCACCAAGACACAAAAATGCCCCATCTGAATGTGTCCTATGATTAGGCCCAGTGGATAATGTACTTGGGGTATCTCCATAGGTCATCTTTCCTAGTTCAAGAGACAAAATGTGCCAACTAGCCATGGCCTTAAGCCATGCCCATTGGACACTTTGTCTAGGGCAAGGCATTTGGACATACCAGTGCATATCAAAACCACCACTTGTGCCCTCTAGGCATTTCCTACATCCATGCTCATTTAATGCTGTGCTTGGGCCATGGTCTTTGTCTATACCATGGATACAACAAACAGACTTTATGAAATTCTCAAGTCTTAAGAAATGGATTAAACAGTGATCCTGGTCCTCAGAGCTATCTCCAAGTACTAATATCTGGCTCCGCAGACCTTGCTCAGATTTGGCTTTGGGTACCCACACCTGTTTAGACTTGACGATGGGGACACAAATCTCTGACTGGATCCACAATACCAGCCTGACCCACCTCCTGTGTTGTAAACTCTGCATTGGGTCCACAGGCCGTGCTGTGGGTCCACTTCAGTTCTGCTCTTGGTTTGGTTTGCACACATGGACCGTGGCCTGTTGGCCTTTAATGGTAAATCATCTGCTTGCTTTCAGTTTCTTTAGGCCCATCCCACCCCTCTAGTGTACCCTTATTTCCAGGCTCTGGTTGTGTGATGCCTTAGAATGATGCATTTGATGCATTTGCCCTTTTTTCTATTGTTTTTTTTTTTTTTTAACGGTGGAATTAATGAACTCACTGCAACATCTGCAAAATAGCATGGCATCAGGCTTAACAATGTTAGTATGGGCCAAATCAATGACAAAGCTCCCTTTTAAGTATTCTTTCAGATAGTTGTTTACTGTAGTCAGCTGACCTGACTCGGTCTGCGGACCCGAGAAGGCCATGTTGGGCCAACCCTTTTGATTTGTTTGATATGAAATTTCAAATATCTCTAATTCACTTTCGTTCGTTTTACTTTTTTTGAGTTATTACAAGACATGATTAATGGATTTTGACCAGACCAAGTCAAGATCTTGAATGTGACCAAACACCAGCTTCTTGCACAGGCTTTGTTCAAATCTGCCCAGCGGTTTTTGCTGTAGGTGAGAGCAAACATTCCCTATGGGATTTTGAATCTGAACTGCACATTTCTGGACCTGTCCTATAAAGCCATACTTTTACTTTATGCAACTGAAGTGTCCTTAGAGTTATCCTCAACACTCAGATCATGTCTGGTGCTTGACCCTTCCCAGATATTCATACAACCATCCTGAAAACTCTCATATCCATTATATTTCACATTGTGTCATTCTGGCACATGTAATGAGAGCCATAAAGAAAGACATGTAATATATCTATGATGAGAGAGCAGCTTAGGTCTCTATGAGACCTTGAGATGCTCCCTTCAACATACAGGATATAGTTGTATTAAAGATGGTGGTGGCTTGCCATTTTAGAATATATGCTAATGGCAATATGTCAAGGCGGCCAGTATTTCACTATACTATAATAACTATAATAACTTTGCCCTCTACTTCCAAGGATACAATTCAATGTTGCAGATAGCCCTCAGTTGGACATTGAAAAGTTTTGGCAAAGTTTGGGGCATTTGGATCCTGACCCATCAATGATAATTGTCAGACTATAGCTTGCCAACATAATACTATTAACATAGTTGCTGTGCATGTGCACAAACCTGGAATCTCAATTGGAAAAAGTACATTGGAAACGTTTAAATAATTTGTTTACAGGAAACTCAGTAGCCGGGCATCCTGAGAAATCAGTATACATGTTGTTAGGTCTGTATGTGGACATTCGATGAAAATGCAATAATTTGTGATTATAATATGTGAAGCATAATAGCATACTGTGATAGGCAGAAGGATTTTTGTGAATTCTTCCAATTGCATGTGTTATACTCATTAAAAAGTGACAATAGCTGAGCACGATTTGGCTTTCCTAATCGGAAAATTCTTGCCAGTAACAAACAGGGGGTACTCTTTAGATTCTACTGGTAGCCTACTTTTCAATCTTGCTAGAGATTTTTGATTATTAAAGCAATTGAGCCTTCAGATTGGTAATGCCCCCCCTCACTGGGTTCTATAGCTATTACTACCCTGACACATTGTACCGGAGCACTAATAGTAATATTTCTGGAGTTGGTAAACAGCGTGAAAGACATTACTAAATGAGAAAATAAAAATAAAATTAAAATGACCACCATGGATCGGAGAGAATGGACTACACATAGGGAACGGCGGACACTGACACAGCCTCCTGAAAACGGGGACCTTCCTTACTGGGTGATTTTCATGCCCTGCGACGGGAAAACATGACCTCAACCTGTAGAGCCACGGTGGCAGAGAATGTTACGGGGGACTGAGGAAGATGGGTTGCCGACTCGGGCGTCTAATGTGAGTATGAAGAGCAGCAGAGCCCACCCTGAGGAAGGACTTTGTCTGAAATGCATCAGCAAGGGCCCCTCCTAATTAATCATGAATAAAGACAATCTGCAACCAAATATGAAATTTGAATGAAAATTGAGTGAACCATTTTGTCAATCTTCTTTGATTGACTTTATAAAAAGCATTATAAATTTGGATAATTCTAAGGACTAACTTAAAAGTAGTACTTACTACAGACCAGGCGTATTCAAGCTCAGTGGATATGTTTGGAAATGTCATGTTTCGGCATTAAGCCTTTCTCAAAACCAGACATAAAGTGTCGTATTCTAACATAACCAAAGCAAAGTGTACGCATGAGTGTGTGACAGACAAAAAGGGAGTGGTAACGGGTAGGATTCAGTAGGTAAAAGAGAGATAGAAAGTCCAATAGGTAATTAGTCATCAGTATTTCGTTAATTCATCACAAACCATGTAATTTACAAGGAATTGATAGACAATTAGCACAGGAAATGACTTATTACTGACAAAGAACATGCTTTTATTTTTAAAGTGAAGGAACCCAGACTTACATCAATGTATTTTCTCCCTAAAATACATAAAGATTTTGAAAGAATACCGGAAGCTAGACCCATCCTCAGTGGTATAGGGTGGGCCACTGAACATCTATCTGGATTTATTGATGTTATGAACAGGCCTTTTGTACAACAACTGCCTTCATAACTAAAAGAGTCTATGAGTGTACTAAACATATTGAAAACTATAAATTGGCTTTGTATTGGTCACACTAGATATACCAGCCCTATACACATCTAGTGGAAAGTGTGGTGGATGAGAGAAAAGGGCCCGGTTGAACCTGAGAGGAAGGAGTTCAACCAGTCCAGTGCCAGGTCAGTGATGCCAAGGGTTGCACAAAGCCAATTAATGCGGGTGGCATGATTTACTCTATCAAAGGCAGAAGAAATATCAAGAAGGATGAGGATGGAAGGAGTGTTAGAATGGATCTTTGAGAGAAAGTCTTCACAGGTGTTCAGGAGAGCAATGTCCTTGCCTCTGGCTGCTCTAAAGCCAAACTGGTGGTCGTGGAGACAACCAACAGATTCAGTGTGGTGGTTAAATTGGGATAAGGACAGCTTCTACAAGAGTTAGCCCAGGAAAGGAGGTAAAAGAGATAGGACAATAGTTAGCGGGACAGGAAGGGTCGGCAGAAATCTTTTGGAGGAGAGGGTGTACCATGGAGTACTTGAAGGGTAGTGGGAAGGATCTAGTGGCAAATGAGAGACTGTAGAAAACAGCCAGGGCTGGGGCAAGTGAAGCAACATTGTCCTTGATAGTTCTGGGGGAGCAGGGGAGCACCTGTTTGGAGGAGACATTAATAGAGAGGACTTGTTTAAAAACCTCATCTAGTGCTAGGGGTGAGAAGGAGGAAAGTATGAGGAAAGGGGAGAGGGGGTGGCCAAGGGATGCATGAGAGTGCGTGAGGGAGGAGGGAGGGGAGAAGTGGAGACTGAGGACTTGATGTCTGTTTTGGTTGTGAAGTGCGAGGCCAGTGCAGTGCAGAGGGTCATGGATTGCAGAGGAGAAGTGGAGACTGCAGTGGGATTGGCAAGTTACTTGCAGATATTGAACAGTTCAGCCATGTTGTTGGTGGCCCCAGGTATGCAGGCTTGGATATGGGCACTCTTCTTCATGTAGGTGGAGAGTCTGAATTGCCTTTGAAGCAGGTGGCATGCCAGTCTGTCAGTGGATGTGCTAGAAGCCTGCACTTGCGTTTCTGAGAGGTTAGATCAGAGTCATACCAGGTGTTGTGCTTGGAGGCAGGCTTCATGCAGATCTTCATGACGGGGGCAAGGATCTCCAGGGTGTTGGAGATTGTAAGGGTGAGAGGAAGCCTGGGGGTTATTGCACACTTTACTAAGGCCTATTGTGGCTGAAGCCACCAAACGTGGTCTAACAAGCCCTGGAGGTGCTTTGCGCTGGGGCCCCGGACCACTTTGTGTAAGAAACTACAATCCCCATGAGTTTTTGGGGGTAGGCACATGGACGCAGGCACACATGAGCTGCTTGACCTTCAAGGAGGCCACTCACCTGTGCCAGGTGCTGATGATACTTCTTGATGCGGCACAAGCGAGCAGCGTGTACCGGAGCAGTGTTTTTGATCCTGGGCAATGTAGCATTGAAGGCAACACCTTACAGGTTCCTCCTGGGCTGCGGCAGTGAGAGTCAGCCTCAAGCTATATGCGCGGTCAGTGCAAGTCACTCTTGGTGGGCATGGGAACCCCCAACTACATCTAATATGCGGCAGAGAGCCACCCGAATCCAAAGCCGAGAAGGCTATTTCACCGGCATTTCATCTGCTCGGGGTGGCCGTGGGCGCCCCGAGCATAAGACAAGTAACAGTTGTGAACGAGCAATGTTGTAAAATCCCAGGGAAGTGCTTGTTAAAATGCTGCGGCTATGGGAGTATATATTCCTGAGTTCATGAATTAGCATGACCTGTGATGTAACAGGGTTGTGGGCCGGAGTACATATCAAATAGCTAACTGTGTTGAGCCTGGGACTGAAAGGCATGATGTTTGTCAGTACATCAAAGAATAGTTGTGTCTATTCTGAGAACTAAGAAACCTGGAACCTGGGAATATGTGCTGTTTTAGGAGTGTTTTGTGTTCATGTACGCTTCTCTCATGCTGCTTATAGGTGGTTGTCCCACCTCTCCTGCTTTCATTTCATGTGCAACCGTATTTTTATTTGTTCCATCTGTATTTTGATTATGTCCATGACATGGCAGAGTAACAGGGTTACTATTAGGGGTCACAAACAGGAGTATAGAGCCAGGAACTAGGAGTTTATGTGTTGTTTGTACCTTCCCTACATTCCCCAGTTACCTATCGATTTACATACTTTCACCCTCTTATCAGTTTTCCTAACCTCTCCCATACCAGCCCACAACTTCTCCCTAACCCTCTTCGCCCCATTGGCTGCCACGTGGGGTTCTGTTAGTCTCAGATCAGACACCCTTGCCAACCACGGTGATAGGGTTGTACTCCATTTGGCTTCTGTGGTTCAGTAGGTGTTGTCAGACTTCCCCCTAAGCTTGACAGAGATGGAGAGGTGAAGGTGAGCAAAGGATGTGTCAATGTGAGAGTCAGTGGCTGTAGTGGAGGGGGAATGAAAGTGGCAGCAAAAGCAGCAACTGACACTCACTTCATTTGTCAAATGGTGGAGAATGAGACTTGCAGTGTGGGCAGAGGCTTAGCCGGGGGACCCAAGATATCCATCTGAATGGACAAGAGAGAATGGTCAGACGAGGAGAGAAGTGTGGTTAGAGGGTTGGAGATGGGGATGTCAGCTCAGATGAGGGCATCCAAGGTCTGTCTGAGTGCGTCAGAACTGAGGGACGAATGGCAAGGAAAAGAGAGTCACACAAGCTGTGGAAGAGTCTAGTGGCCAGATCAGGAAAGTCAAGGTGAATAGTGAAGTCTCCAAGAAGGAGAAGCTTGGAGGTAGAGGCCAAGAGCAAAGATCTGAGGTCAGACCACTCCAAAAGGAAGCAGAGACTGAACAAGGGGTCCTGTAGATGGTGGCAAGAGTAAGCGAGAGGATTGGGCAGACACCAGGCCTGCAGTGAGGCATTCAAAAGAGGAGTCAGACTGAGTTGGTATGATCAGTAGCAGGGACCCATTCAGGGAATATCACGGCCACTTTGCCTCCAGACCGGCTAGGCCTCAGCATAGAGAGGATCTTGGATCTTGTAGCCCTCAGGGAGGTAACTGGCAGTGAACCACGTCTCAGTGTGCACAAGGATATCAAGGTCAAAGCCTTCAAGGAGTTGACAGATTTCAGAGGAGTGTTTTATGGCAGATCGAGAGTTGAGGGTGGCTAAGTGAAGCTGATTGTCACCTTTGAAGGTCTTTCGAGGAGAGGTAAAGGGATGTGGTACACACGTTGGTGGTGATGACAGGGCCAGAAGGGTAGCAGAGGGAGGAGTGGCAGGAGAAGGGAGGAAGTTGATGAGAGATGGAAGAACTCTATCATGAAGTAGGAGGTTGGCTGAGAGTCCTAGGCCATGACAGTGCCATTCTGGTAGACATTAATGATGCACCTAGAAAATGGAAAGTGTGCCAAGAGTACTTCCCATCTAGACCCACCATTAATGGGTGGAGAAGAGAAAGAGGAAAGGACAGAGACCATATGGGGAGTCCAAACATCGGGAGAGGGAGGGACTGAGAGTATGTCGGTGACAGTCTCCCTGGAAGAATCATTGACGTAGGTGTCAGCGATGGGCATGCCTCAGTTAGAGACCAGATTTTTCTTAAACATTTTCCTCCTAGGCTTTGAAAGAGAGATAGGGTAGGTGATAGAGTAGCAGTTAGAGTAAATAGGGGAGATGGAGAGCACCATGGAGGGCGAGGGCAAAGAGATGGAAGGAGGAAAGAGAGAGAGACAGAGGAACATCACAATGCACAATGAACTCACCAGGAGGCCTAACGGCAAGACAGGCGCAAAAGAATCAGGTCCACATTGTCCCATAGGTTGGCAAAGTGGGGTATTGCGCTGCTGCAGCAGCAGCGGAAGAAGGAAGGCAAGTTCAGAAGAACTTCAAATTCACTTCTCTGGATGTTACATGATTCTCTGAGCCAGCGGCTTCAGCAGCAGTCTCTGATGGTTTCCCTGCTGTTTCTCTATCATGCTGTGAGTTTTTGCTGTTGTGGTCAGTTCGATGCTTTTAGGGGGTTGCTGATCGCTGTTGGGATATGGCAATGCTCAAACTGGGTCTTGGTAGAAGTGTTCCTTGGTTCTCCAACATTTAGATCTGGTCTGTTATTTTTTGTAGGCTGCTCCCACAGGGATTCTGGGAGTTGCAGTTCACTGGAACCCTGCAATGCCTCTAGGGGGAGCAGCCAGCGACACTGCAACCCACAATACGGGCTGGAAGCACACAGACCCAGGAGACTAACCCAGTCTGCTCTTGACTAGACTGAACGAGTGGTGTGCAAGGAAAGGTCACAAGGATATCTTTGTCCGGGATTATGACTGGGAGGGGCTATTGTAGACTGCGCTTCATAATTTTTGCTGAACACTAGGACACACCAATAAAGCATTCAGGTCTAGAGTAAAATATGTCATCATTACCGCTTTAGCGTTTTACATTCAAAAATACATACGTGTTTTGAAATGTAAATGCGGAAGTGGGGACAGCCACCAGGAGGGGGCACACGGATGGAAGAAGCCTGTTAGAACCTCTCTGTATCCCTGGCCCCCGAAATTGTAATTGTGGCCCCAATTGCATAACTGTAGGGCCTGATTTGCTACTACACACATAGCGGAACGATCTGTGCACCTTTCAGAAAAAAATCTGATGAAAATCGGACTCGTAATTCCAAAGAAATGCCGATTTCCTCATCCGCCGGTCGCTGAATGACTGGAGCCCCACCCACGATGGCGCCCAACTGAATTGGTACGAGGCCGGGAAATATGCATCCCCCAGAACACAGCCTGGGCAACTTGGCAGATGCGCACCGTGTCGGCAGGAGAAGGCGGTAGAAGATTCTCGTCATCCCAGACACCGCTGCTTGTTCACCAAAGGTGATCGAAGGTATGGAGAAGCTAGGTAGCGAGCACCGAGTGGCTGCCCGGGATTGAGAAGGTGCGTTCATGTACGAAGGTCTGATGCGGCTGAATCAGAAATGACACAGCTCCTCTATTAAGGAAAGCACGAACCATCCCGGTGTAACACAAAGTGAGGAGGCCCAGGCATGCGTGGACTGCACGGCGCCGCGGCCCGGTTACTGTGTGGCGGTCCCATGCCCCCACTGCTCTGAACCCAGCTACCAGCACGGGCCACATCCTGGAGCTGAGGACAGACATCCGCACTCAATTAGCCCAACCATAACGGAAACCAGAAGAACTCACAGGTGCGGCATCCACTGGAGCTATGCAGCTCCCCACTCACTCCTGCTCAGAGCTGCAACCTCCTATTTAAATATCCCCTTCCATCCAATTACATTGCAGTAAGAAAGGCGTCGGCAACAGCATCCCGCGTTATTCTCCCTTCACAACACTCCATGCTGGATACTACGCACAATCCAATAATTGCAGTCAGACAGCATAAAGGTCACGACATGCATTGGAACCAGCCTACACAGTGATATTACGTGATACCTTCAGATTGAAAGCTCCAAACTTCACGGTGTACAAACAGTGAAAGCGAAGATCATCCCAAAACCGTATGCAGTCACTATAGTCCACTACCATTATATAGAAACCCACCACCCCTTCTCATTTTAAACCCCCTGGATAATGTAAACGGCGGCAATCACGTGAGGAACTCCAACCTAACCAGAAGAAAGGCAGCTAGTGGGTGTACAGAGGTGTGAGGCCCCCATCTTGGGGTGTCTGTCCGCCTCCTTTTCATGTGCAAGGTGAGACTGCACGCTTGGCTGCGACGATAACCTGCTTGCCCCAGAACTCCCTTGGCAAACCACAACGAGACACCCACCTTCTAGTCAGCCACGAGAGATAAGTCTCACACTTCTGTGAATTTCACAGCCACACTACGAGTGAGAGACTGAAGCATATGTCATACAGAGACTGATTAGCCAAATTTGCCTTCACACAAATTAACACAGCAAACCTCACGATCTACAACCCCATCATGGCCACCAAAGATAATGAAGCTGCGGCCACCAGGTGTGACGTGCTGCTATTCTCCAAGAAATAAGAGGAATGTGCACGGACATTAACATCAAAGTGGACAGGATCAACGGTAGACTCGACCTGATGCAGCACAGGTTCAAAGAAGTATAGCATAACCAGTCATCTCTAGATACTGTCAAAATACAGCTAGACATCCACCTTGCAGAAATAGAACGACGCGAAGCAGACATAATGTTAAAAATGGACGACTTTGAAAACCGCGAAAGGCGGAATAATCTGTTTTTTGGGGATTCCCGATACCGAAGACGAAATGGAGGCTGAATTGAGAAATATCATTCATTGTGTGTTCACACTTGAATCCATCGACATCACAATCATTGAGAGGCTCC
The DNA here is from genome assembly GCF_040938575.1 of Ambystoma mexicanum. Lineage (NCBI taxonomy): Eukaryota > Metazoa > Chordata > Amphibia > Caudata > Ambystomatidae > Ambystoma > Ambystoma mexicanum. Next base: position 699,155,827 of record NC_090927.1, on the reverse strand, counting down.
ACAGAGGTGATGGGCCCAATGGTGGACCACGCTCGGTGTTAGTTCACTTTCACAACTATCAGGACAGGTTGAGAATCCTGGAGAAGGCTTGAAAGAATGGTACAATATCACTGGACTCTACACGCGTCACCATATACCAGGACCTCTCCTCACTCACACTTACAAAAAGAAGTATGTGCTCTCCACTAACCAAAAAGCTTAAAGAGAAGGGAACCCGTTACAGATGGGGATATCCCTTCTCCATCATGTTTGTTTATCGGGGACAGAAATACAAACTGACTACTGACACCGAAATAAATCATGCCATCCAAGAGCACGTCGACGCGGTCCAGCCATCATCAAGTGGCCTAACGAATCCCAGAAGAGACCTGGAATGGCGCATAAAAGTGCTGATCAGGAAGAAGATTCCTGGGTCAAAACAATTCAGGAGATTCAACAACTCATCCCAGCCTCATCACAGAAAACGGCACCTACATGAGCTCATACTATGAAGGTCCTCGAATCGTCCACAAATTCTCACATGGCCATACAGATATACAAAAGACAACAACGTACCATCAAGTGGGGGCACTTGAACTGATTATGTACAATAAGGGGGTCAGGCCCATAGACCGCAACAATGGCTCAGACTTCACGGACCATCAACATGAATGAAGACCGAGCGCCTAAAGGGGGGGGGAGATGAGGTGGGGTAAAGGGTGGAAGGTGGGAGGGAGGGGGAAA